>NC_083418.1:2833498-3433498 GCF_020745735.1 Hemiscyllium ocellatum
CCCACGAGGTCTCGCCTTCTATCAGCCCAGCATCTCCCCAATTACCCCCACACCCGGAAGGACACACCCCCTCACTGTCCAGCATCTCCCCAATTACCCCAATGCCCAGGAGGGCCGACCCCCTCATTGCCCAGCATCTCCCCGATTAGCCCCACACACGGGAAGACTCGCCCTTTCACTGCCCAACATGTCCCCAAATACCACACCCGGGAGGATCCTTCCTCTCACTGCCCAGCATCTCCCCAATTACCCTCATACTGGAGAGGACCAACCCATCACTGCCCTGCCCCTCCCCAATTACGCCCATTAGAGGGAGGACCCGCCATTTCACTGCCCAGCATCTCCCCAATTACCCCCACAACCGGGAGGACCCGCCTTCTCACTGCCCAGCATCACCCCAAACACAACACCCAGGAGGACCCGCCCTCTCACTGCACAGCATCTCCCCAATTACCCCCAAACCCGGGAGGACGGGCCCTCTCACTGCACAGCATCTCCCCAATTACCCAAACACCCGAGAGGTCCCGCCCTCTCACTGCCCAGCATCTACCCAATCACCCCCAGACCAGAGTGGACCCAGCCTCTCACTGCCCGACATCTCCCCAGTAAACCCAACATTCAGGAAGACCCGCCCTCTCTCTGCCCAGTATATTCCCAATTACCCCCACACCAGGGTGGACACATACTCTCACTGGCCAGCAGCTCGCCAATTACCCCAACACCCGGGAGGACACGCCCCCTCACTGCCCCGCATCTCCCAAATTCACCCCACACCAGGGATGACCCGCCCTCTCTTTGCCCACATCTCCCCAATTACCCCCACACCATGGATGACCCGCCCTCTCTTTGCCCACATCTCACCAATTAGCCCCACACCAGGTGGACCCATACTCTCACTGCCCAGCATCTCCCCAATTACCCCACACCGGGTGGACCCGCCCCCTCACTGACCAACATCTCCCCAATTACCCCCACATCTGGGAGGTCCCGCCCTGCCAATGTGCAGCATCTCCCCAATTGCCCCACAACCGTGCAGACCCAACTCCTCACTGCCCAGCATCTCCCCAATTACCCCCATACGGGGGAGGATCCACCCTTTTACTGCCCAGCCCCTCCCCAATTATGCCCATATGGGGGAGGAACGGCCCTGCCACCTCCCTGCATCTGCCCAATTACCCCACAACCGGGAGGATACGCCTTCTCACTGCCCAGCATCTCCCCAATTACCCCAACACCCGGGAGGACCAGCCCTCTCATTGTCCAGCATCTCCCCAATTACCCCAACACCCGGGAGGACCCATGCTCTCACTGCCCAGCATCTCCGCAATTACCCCCACAAACAGGAGGATCCCCTTCTCACTGCCCAGCATCTCCCCAATTACCTCCACAACCGGGAGGACCCGCCCTCTCAATGTCCAGCATCTCGCCAATTACCCCCATAACCGGGAGGACTCGCCCTCTCACTGCCCAGCATCTCTGGCATTACCCCCACACCAGGTGGTCCCGTCCTCTCACAGCTCAGCATATCCCCAGTTACCCCCTTACTCGGGAGGATTTGCCCTCTCACTGCTCAGCATCTCCCCAATTACTCCCACACACAGAAGGACGCTCCCTCTCACCGCCCAGCATCTCCCCAATTACCCCCATACCGGGGAGGACCCACCCTTTCACTGCCCAGCCCCTCCCCAATTATGCTCATATGGGGGAGGAATGGCCCTGTCACCTCCCTGCATCTCCCAAATTACCCCACAACCGGGAGTATACGCCTTCTCACTGCCCAACATCTCCCCAATTACCCCAAAACCCGGGAGGACCAGCCCTGTCATTGTCCAGCATCTCCCCAATTACCCCAACACCCGGGAGGACCCATGCTCTCACTGCCCAGCATCTCCGCAATTACCCCCACAAACAGGAGGATCCCCTTCTCACTGCCCAGCATCTCCACAATTACCTCCACAACCGGGAGGACCCGCCCTCTCAATGTCCAGCATCTCCCCAATTACCCCCATAACCGGGAGGACTCGCCCTCTCACTGCCCAGCATCTCCCCAGTTACCACAACACCAGGGAGGACCCACCCTCACACTGCCCAACATCTCCCCAATTACCCCACACCCGGGAGGATGCGCCCTCTCACTGTCCAGCATCTCCCCAATTCCCCCAACATCCGGCAGGACCCGTGCTTTCACTGCCCAGCATCTCTCTAATTGCCCCAACAAGTGGGAGGACCCACCCTTTCACTGCCCAGCATCTCCACAATTACCCCCCTCCCCCCCACACACAGAAGGACTTGCCTTCTCACTGCCCAGCATCTCCCCAATTACCGTAACACCTGGGACGACAATCCCTCCCAATGCCCAGCATCTCCCCAATTACCCCCACAAGCAGGAGGACCCACCTTCTCACAGCCCAGCATCCCCGTAATTCCTCCACACCCAGGGGGAACCGCCCTCTCAATGCCCAGCATTTCCCCAATTACCCCCATACCGGGAATGACAAGCCCTCCCAATTCCCAGCCTCTCCCCAATTACCCCCACACCCAGGAGGACCCACCCTCTCACTGCCCAGCATCTCCCGAATTACCCCAATACCGAGGAGGACCTGCCCTCTCACTGACCAGCATCTCCCCAATTACCCCCACACACGGGAGGACCCGCCTTCTCACTGCTCAGCATCTCCCCAATTACCCCTGCACCGGGGAGAACCCAGCCACTCACTGCCCAGCACCTCCCCAATTATGCCCATACCGGGGAGGACCCGCCCTCTCACTGCCAAGCATCTCCCCAGTTACCCTAACAACTGGGACGACAAGCCCTCCCCATGCCTAGCATCTCCCCATTTACCCCCGCAAGCGGGAAGACCCGCCTTCTCACTGCCCAGCATCCCCGCTATTATCTCCACATCCAGGAGAACATGCCCTCTCAATGCCCAGCATTTCCCCAATTATCCCTATGCCAGGAACGACAAGCCCTCCCAATGCCCAGCCTCTCGCCAATTACCTCCACCAGCGGGAGGACCCGCCTTCTCACTGCCCAACATCTCCGGAATTACCTCCAAACCCAAGAGTACCTGCTCTCACAATGCCCAGCATCTCCCCAATTACCTGCATACTGGGGAGGATTTGCCCTCTCTCTGCCCAGCATCTCCCCAATTACCATCACACACGGGAGGACCTGTCTTCTCAGTGCCCAACATCTCCCCAATTACCCAAACACCCAGGAGGTTCTGCCCTCTCACTGCCCAGCATCTCCCCAATTACCCCAATACCGGGGAGGACCCACCCTTTCACTGCCAACATCTCCCCAATTAACCCTACACCCGGGACAACCGGCCCTGTCAATGCCCCGCATCTCCCCAAATACCCCAACATCCAGAGGACCCACCCTCTCAATGTCCAGCATCTCCCCAAATCCCCCCACACCCGCGAGGACCCGCCCACCCAGCATCTGGCCAATTCCCGACACACCTGGGAGGACCACCCCACTCACTGCCCGACATCTCCCCAATTACCGCAACACCCGGGAGGACCCGCCGTCTCATTGCCCAACATCTCCCCATTTACCCCCACACCTGGGTGGACCCATCCTCTCACTGTCCAGCATCTCCACAATTACCCCCACACCCGGGAGGACCCTCCCACTCACTGCCCAACATCTCACCAATTATCACAACACCCGGGAGAACCCCCGTCTCACTGCCCAGCACCTCCCCAATTACCCTCACACCAGGGAGGACCCGCCTTCTCTCTGCCCAGTATCTCCCCAATTACCCCAATGCCTTGGAAGACAAGCCCTCCCAATGGCTAGCATCTCCCCAATTACCCCCACACCCTGGAGGACCCTTCCTCTCAATGCCGAGCATCTCCCCAATTACCTCCATACCGGGGAGGACCTGCCCTCTCACCGCCCCGCATCTCCCCAATTACCCCTATACCAGAGAGGTTCCGTCCTCTCAGTGCCCAGCATCGCCCCAATTACCCAAACACCTGGGAGGACTCGCCCTGTCACTGTCCAGCATCTCCCCAATTACCCCCACACCCGGGAGCAACCGCCCTGTCATTGCCCAGCATCTCCCCAATTACCCCCACACCAGGAGGACCTACCACTCACTGCCCAGCCTCTCCCCAATTACGCACATACCGGGGAGTACCCGCCCTCTCACTGCCCAGCATCTCCCCAATTACCCCCACAACAGGAGGACCCGCCTTCTCACTGCCCAACATCTCCACAATTAACTCTATACCAGGAAGGACACTCCCTCTCATTTCCCAGCTTCTTCCCAATTACCCCCACAACCGTGAGGACCCACCTTCTCACTGCCCAGCATCTCCCAAATTACTCCAACACCCGGGAGGAACCGCCTTCCCACTGCCCAGCATCTCCGCAATTACCCCCACACCCAGGAGGACCCGCCCTCTTAATGCTCATCATCTCCCTAATTACCCCCATACAGGAGAGGACCTGCCCTCTCACTGCCCAGCATCTTCCCAATTACCCCCATACCGGAGAGGTCCCGTCCTCTCAGTGCCCAGCCTCTCCCCAATTACCCCCACACACGGGAGGATACGCCTTCTCATTGCCCAACATTTCCACAATTAACCCCATACCAGGAAGTACACTCCCTCTCATTTCCCAGCTTCTTTCCAATTACTCCCACAACCATGAGGCCCCACCTTCTCACTGCCCAGCATCTCCCCAATTACTCCAACACCCGGGAGGAACCACCTTCTCACTGCCCAGCATCTCCGCAATTACCCCCACACCCAGGAGCATCCGCCCTCTCAATGCTCATCATCTCCCCAATTACCCCCATACAGGAGAGGACCTGCCCTCTCACTGCCCAGCATCTTCCCAATTACCCCACCACGTGGGAGGACCCGCCCTCTCACTGCACAGCACCTCACCAACTACCCCACACCTGGGTGAACCCGCCCTCTTACTGCCCAGCATCTCCAAGATTACCCCCACCCCCGGGTGGACCCGCCCTCTCACTGCCCGGCATTTCCCCAATAACCCCAACACCCGCGAAGACACGCCCTCTCACTGCCCAGCATCTCCCCCATTACCGCCATACTGGGGAGGACCTGCCATCTCACTGCTCAGCATCTCCTCAATTACCCCCACGCATGGGAGGACCCGCCTTCTCACTGCCCAGCATCTCCCCAATTACCCCAACACCCGGGAGGATCTGACCCCCCATTGCCCAGCATCTCCACTGTGTGGAGCTTGCACGTTCTCCCCGTGTCTGCATGGGTTTCCTCCGGGTGCTCCAGTTTCCTCCCACACACCAAAGATGTGCGGGTCAGGTGAATTGGCCATGCTAAATTGCCCGTAGTGTTAGGTAAGGGGTAAATGTAGGAGTATTGGTGGGTTGCGCTTCGGCGGGTCGGTGTGGACTTGTTGGGCTGAAGGGCTTGTTTCCACACTGTAAGTAATCTAATCTAATCTAATTCCCCCCACATGCGGGAGGAAGCACACTCTCACTGCCCAGCGTCACCCCAATTACCCCCACACCATGGATTAACCGTCTTCTCTCTGCCCAGCATCTCCCCAATTACCTCAACATGCGGGAGGACTCTCACTGCCCAGCATCTCCCCATTTCCCCCATCATCCGGGAGGATCCGTGCTCTTATTGTCCAACATCTCCCCAATGACCCCCACGACCGGGAGGACTCACCTTCTCACTGCCCAGAATCTCCCCAATTACCCCAAAACCTGGGAGGACAAGCCCTCCCAATGATCAGCATCTCCCCAATTAACCCCAAAAGCGGGAGGATCCGCTTTCTCACTGCCCAGCATCTCCGCAATTACTCCCAGATCCAGGAGGACCCACCCTCTCAATGTCCAGCATCTCCCCCATTACTGCCATACTGGGGAGGACCTGCCATCTCACTGCCCAGCATCTCCCCAGTTACCCCCACAACCGGGTGGATCCGCCTTCTCACTGCCCAACATCACCACAATTACCCCCAAACCAGGAAGGATACGCCCTCTCTTTGCCCAGCTTCTTCCCAATTACACCCACAAACGAGTGGACCCGCCTTCTCACTGCCCACCAACTCCCCAAGTACCCCAACACCTGGGAGGACAAGCCCTCCCAATGCCCATCATCTCCCCAACTACCCCCATACCATAGAGGTCCTGCCCTCTCAATGCCCAGCATCTCCCCAATTACCCCCATACCTGAGAAGATCTGTCCTCTCACTGCCCAGCATCTCCCCAATTCCCCAAACACCGGAGAGGACTCGCCCTCTCATTGCCCAGCATCTCCCCAATTACCCCCACACTGCGAGGACCCATCCTCTCACTTCCCAGCATATCCCCAATTACACCCACAAACGAGAGGACCGCCTTCTCTCTGCCCAGCATCTGCGCAATTACCCCAACACCTGGGAGGACCCGCCCCCTCACTGCCCAGCGTCTCACCAATTGCCCCCACACCAGGGAGGACCCGCCCTCTCTCTGCCCAGCATCTCCCCAATTACCCCCGCACACGTGTGGACCTTCCCCCTCACTGCCCAGCATTTCCCATTTGCACCTATACCGGGGAGGACCCTACCACTCACTGCCAAGCATCTCCCCAATGAGCCCCACAACCGGGAGGACAGGCCTTCTCTCTGCTCAGCATCTCCCCAATCACCCCAATACCCGAGAGGACCAGCACTCTCACTGGCCAGTATCTCCCCAATTACCCCAACACATGGGAGGACCCATCCTCTTACTGCCCACATCTCCCCAATAACCCCCACACCTGGAACGACCCACCCTTTCACTGCCCCACATCTCCCCAATTACCCCCACACCCGGGAAGATGCACTCTCTCACTGCCCACCTCACCCCAATTTTCCCCACACCCAGGAGGACCCCGCCCTCTCACTGCCCGACATCTCCACAATTACACCCACATTAGAAGGACCCGCAATCTCACTGCTCAGCATCTCCCCAAATACCCCCACATCCGGGAGGACTCACCATCTCACTGCCCAGCATCTCACCAATTACCCCAACACCCGAGAGGACAAGCCTTCTCACTGCTCAGCATCTTGCCTATTTCCCAACATCCGGGAGGACTCACCCTCTCACTCTCCAGCATCTCCCCAATTAGCTCGACATCCGGGAGGACCCACGCTCTCTCTGCCCAGCCTCTCCCCAATTACCCCCTCAACTGGGAGGACCCGCCTTCTCACTGTTCAGCCTTTCCCCAATTACCTCCATTCCGGGAAGGTCCCACCCACTCATTGCCCAGAATCTCTCCAATTATCCCCACAAACTGGAGGACCCGCCTTCTCACTGCCCAGCATCTCCCCAATTACCCCTTCACCTGGAAGGACCTTCCCACCCAATGTCCAGCATCTCCACAATTAACCCCACAACCGGGAGGACCCGTCTTCTCACTGCCCAGCATCTCCCCAATCACCCAACACCTGGAAGGACCCTCACTCCCAATGTCCAGCATCTCCTCAATTACACCAACATCCGGCAGGACCCGTGCTCTCACTGCCTAGCATCTCCCCAATTACCTCCACAACTGGGAGGACCCACCTTCTCACTGCCCAGCTTCTCCCCAATTACCCCAACACCTGGTAGGACAAGTCCTCCCAATGTCCAGCATCTCCCTAATTACCCCAACAAGCGGGATGACCCGCCTTCTCACTGCCCAGCATCTCCGCAATTACCACCACACCCTGGTGGGCCCGTCCTCAAAATGCCCAGCATTTCCCCAATTACCCCAACACACGGGAGGACCCGCCCCCTCACTGCCCACCCTCGGCCCAATTACGGCCGTATCGGGGAGGACCCTACCACTCACTGCACAGCATCTCCCCAATGAGCCCCACAACAGGGAGGACACGCCTTCTCACCACCCAGCATCTGCCCAATTACCCCAACACCCGAGAGGACCAGCCCTCTCACTGCCCAGCATCTCCCCAATTCCACCCACACCCGGGAGGTACCGCCCTCTCACTGCCCAGCATCTCCCCAATTACCCCAACACCTGGGACGACCCGCCCTCTCACTGCCCAGCATCTCCCCAATTACCCCAACACCCAGGAGGATCCGCCCTCTCACTGCCCAGCATCTCCCCAATTACCCCAACACCTGGAACGACCCACCCTCTCACTGCCCAGCATCTCCCCAATTACCCCAACACCCAGGAGGTACCGCCCTCTCACTGCCCAGCACCTACCCAATTACCCCAACACCTGGAGCGACCTGCCCCCTCACTATCCAGCATCTACCCAATTACCCGAACACCCAGGAATATCCGCCATCTCACTGCCTAGCATCTCCGCAATTACCCCAACATCCAGGAGGACCCACACTCTCATTCCAGCATTTCCCCAATTACATCCATACTGGGAAGGTCCGCCCACTCATTGCCCAGCATCTCACCAATTACCCCCACAACCGGGAGGACACGCCTTCTCACTGCCCAGCATCTCCCCAATTACCCCCACAAGTGGGAGTAACCGCCTTGTCACTGCCCAACATCTCCGCAATTACCCCCACACCCAGGAGGACCCACCCTCTCATTTCCCAGCATCTCCCCAATTACCCCCATACCAGGGATGACCCGCCCTCTCACTGCCCAGCATCTCCCCAATTACCCCCACAACTGGGAGGACCTGCCCACTCACTGCCCAGCAACTCCCTAATTACCCCCACAACCGGGAGGACCCACACTCTCAATGAACAGCATCTCCCCAATTACCCCAACACCCGAGAGGACCTGCCCTCTCACTGCCCAACATCTCCCCAATTACCCCCACACCTGACAGGACCCGCCCTCTCACTGCCCAGCATCTCCCCAATTACCCCAACACCCGGAGCAACCTGTCCCCGCACTGTCCAGCATCTCCCCAATTACCCGAACACCCAGGAGAACCCGCCCTCTCACTGCCCAGCATCTCCCCAATTACCCCCATACCAGGGAGTACCTGCCCTCTCACTGCCCAGCGTCTCCCCAATTACCCCTACACCCGGGAGGACCAGCCATCTCACTGCACAGAATCTCACCAACTACCCCACACTTGGGTGGACCCGACCCCTCACTGCCCAGCATCTCCAAGATTACCACCACCCCCGGGTGGACCCGCCCTCTCACTGCCCAGCATCTCCCCAATTACCCCCACACGCGGGAGGACTCACACTCTCACTGACCAGCATTTCCTCAATTACCCCAACACCCGGGAGGACCTGACCCCCCATTGCCCAGAATCTCCCAAATTCCCCCCACATGCGGGAGGAAACACACTCTCACTGCCCAGCGTCACCCCAATTACCCTCACACCATGGAGTAACCGTCTTCTCTCTGCCCAGCATCTCCCCAATTACCCCAACATGCGATAGGTCCCATCCTCTCACTGACCAGCATCTCCCCAACTACCCCCACACGCGGGAGGACCCACACTCTCACTGACCAGCATTTCCTCAATTACCCCAACACCAGGGAGGACACACCCACTCATTGCCCAGCATCTCCCAAATTACCCCCACACCCGGGAGGACCCGCCCTCACTGCCCAACATCTCCCCAATTACCCCAAAACCAGGGAGGACTAGCCCTCTCACTGCCCAGCATAGAACATAGAAGGATACAGCGCAGTACAGGCCCTTCGGCCCTCGATGTTGCGCCGACCGAATCCTACCTAACCTATACTAGCCCAATAACCTCCAAATGCCTATCCAATGCCCGCTTAAATGACCATAAAGAAGGAGAGTTCACCACTGATACGGGCAGGGCATTCCATGAACTCACAACCCGCTGTGTGAAGAATCTACCCCTAACATCTGTCCTATACCTACCACCCCTTAATTTAAAGCTATGTCCCCTAGTAACACCTGACTCCATTAGCGGTAAAAGGTTCTTAGTATCTACCCTATCTAAACCCCTAATCATCTTATACACTTCTATCAGATCTCCCCTAAACCTTCTCTTCTCCAATGAGAACAGCCCCAAGTGCCTCAGCCTTTCCTCATAAGATTTTCCTACTATTCCAGGCAACATCCTGGTAAACCTCCTCTGCACTCGTTCTAAAGCTTCCACATCCTTCCTATAGTATGGCGACCAAAACTGCACACAATACTCCAGATGAGGCCTCACCAGAGTCTTATACAACTGCAACATGACCTCAGGACTCCGGAACTCAATTCCTCTGCCAATAAAGCCCAGTACACCATATGCCTTCCTCACAGCACTATTTACCTGGGTGGCAACTTTCAGAGATCTGTGTACATAGACACCAAGATCCCTCTGCTCATCCACACTACCAAGTAGCCTACCATTAGCCCAGTAATCCATCATCTTGTTATTCCTACCAAAGTGAACGACTTCGCACTTAGCTACATTGAATTCCATTTGCCACATTTCCGCCCAGCTCTGCAACTTATCTATATCCCGCTGTAACCTACCACTTCCTTCCTCACTATCCACAACTCCACCGACTTTTGTGTCATCCGCAAACTTGCTTACCCAGCTTTCAAGTCCTTCCTCTAGATCATTTATAAAGATAACAAAAAGCAATGGTCCCAAAACAGATCCTTGTGGTACACCGCTAGTAACTGCACTCCAAGATGAACATAATCCATCAACTACTACCCTCTGTCTCCTTCCAGCCAGCCAATTCCTAATCCAAACCTCTAATGTATCCTCAATGCCATACCTCCGAAGTTTTAGCATTAGCCTACCATGGGGAACCTTATCGAACGCCTTACTAAAATCCATATACACAACATCTACAGCTTTACCCTCATCCACTTCCTTAGTCACCTTCTCAAAGAACTCAATAAGGTTTGTGAGGCACGACCTGCCCTTCACAAAACCATGCTGGCTATCCCTGATCACGTTATTCCTACCCAGATGTTCATAAATCTTATCCCTTACCATTCTCTCTAAGACTTTGCCCACCACTGAAGTCAGACTCACTGGCCTATAGTTACTAGGGCTATCCCTACTCCCTTTCTTGAACAATGGGACCACATTCGCTATCCTCCAGTCCTCTGGTACTATTCCTGTTGACAACGACGACATAAAAATCCAGGCCAATGGCTCTGCTATCTCCTCCCTAGCTTCCCATAGGATCCTGGGGTAAATGCCATCAGGCCCAGGAGACTTATCTATATTCATCCTTTCCAATATTCCCAAAACCTCTTCCCTGCATATTTCCAGGGCATCCATTCTAATTATTTGTGATTCCATATTCACATCAGCAACAGTGTCCTGTTCCTGAGTGAATACTGATGAAAAGTACTGATTTAATGTCTCTCCAATCTCCTCTGCCTCCACACACAACTTCCCACTACTATCCTTGACTGGACCGATACCTACCCTAGTCATCCTTTTATTCTTGACATACCTATAGAAAGCCTTTGGGTTTTCCCTAATCCTACCAGCTAAAGACTTTTCATGTCCCCTTCTCGCTTCTCTTAGCTCCCTCTTTAGCTCCTTCCTGGCTACCTTATAACTCTCAATCGCCCCTACTGAACCTTCACGCCTCATCTTTACATATGCCGCCTTCTTCCCTTTCACAAGGGACTCCAATTCCTTACTAAACCACGGCTGCCTCACAAGGCCCTTTACACCATGCATCTCCCCAATTACCCCCATACTGGGGAGGACCTGCCCACTCACTGCCCAGCATCTTGCAAATTACCTACACACCCAGGAGGACCCTCCCTCTCATTGCCCAGCATCTCCCCAATTACCCCAACATCCGAGAGTACCCATCCTCTCATGTCCAGCATCTCCCCAATTACCCCCACCACCGGGAGGACCCACCTACTCACTGCCCAGCATCTCCGCAATTACCCAAACACCTGGGAGGACAAGTCCTCCCAATGCCCAGCATCTCCTCACTTACATCAACAAGCCGGAGGACACGCCTTCTCACTGCACAGCATCTCCCCAATTACCTCTATACCAGGTAGAACCTGCCCTCTCACTGCCCAGCTTCTCCTCAATTACCCCCACACGTGGGTGGACCCACCGACTCATTGTCCAGCAACCAGCAATTCCTCAATTCCTCCCATACCGGGGAGGACCCGACATCTCAATGACCAGCATCTCCCCAATTACCCCCACAACCGGGAGGACACGCCTTCTCACAGCCCAGCTTGTCCCAAATTTTGCCAACACCTGGGAGGACTAGCCCTCTCACTGCCCAGCATCTCCCCAATTACCCCCACAACTGGGAGGCCTCGCCTTCTCACTGCCCAGCATCTTCCCAATTACCCCAAACCCTGGGAGGACAAGCCCTCCCAATGACCAGCATCTCCCCAATCACCCCCACAATGGGGAGGACATGCCTTCTCACTGCCCAGCATCTCCCCAATTACCCCAACACCCGGGAGTACCCGCCCTCTCATGTCCAGCATCTCCCCAATTACCCCCACCATTGGGAGGACCGGCCTTCTCACTGCCCATCTCCCCAATTACCCCAACACCTGGAAGGACAAGTCCTCCCAATGCCCGGCATCTCCCCAATTACATCAACAATCGTTAGGACCAGCCTTCTCGTTGCTCAGAATCTCCCCAGTTACCCCAGACCAGGTAGAACCTGCCCTCTCACTGTCCAGCATTTCCCCAATTACCCCCACAACCGGGAGGACCCCTCCTCTCGGTGCCCAGCATTTCCCCTATTACCGAAACAACCGGGAGGACCGCCCTCCCACTGCCCAGCATCTCCACAATTACCCCCAGACCCAGGAGGACCCACCCTCTCAATGCCTAGCCTCTCCCCTATTACCCCCATACCAGGTAGGACCTGCCAATCACTGCCCAACATCTCCCCAATTACCCAAACAATCGGGAGGACCCACCCACTCACTGTCCAGTCTCAGCCCAATTACACCGGTATCGGGGAGGAATAACACACTCACTGCCCAGCATCTCCCCAATTACCCCAACACCCGAGAGGACCAGCCCTCTCACTGTCCAGCATCTCCGCAATTACACCAACACCCGAGAGGACCAGCCCTCTCACTGCCCAGCATCACCCCAATTACCCCAACACCTGAGAGGACCAGCCCTCTCACTGTCTAACATCACCCCAATTACCCCAACACCCGAGAGGACCCGCCCTCTCACTGCCCACATCTCCTCAATTATCCCGACACCCGGAATGAGCCGCCCGCTCATTGCCCCGCATCTCCCCAATTATCCCCAGCAACTGGAGGACTCGCCCTCTCACTGTCCAGCATCTCGCCAATTACCCCAATACCTGGGAGGACCCGTCGCCTCACTCCCTAGCATCTCCCCAATTACTCCAACACCTGGAGGACCCGCCCTCTCACTGCCCAGCATATCCCCAATTATCCCCATTCCGGGATGAACCCTGCCAATCATTGCCCAGTATCTCCCTAATTACCCCCACAACAGGGAGGATCTGCCTTCTCACTGCCCAGCATCTCCCCAATTACCCCAACACCTGGGAAGACCCGCCCTCTCATTGCCCAACATCTCCCCAATTACTCCCATATCGGGGATGACCCGCCCTCTCACTCCCCAGCATCTCCCCATTTACCCCCACACCCGGGAGGACCCGGCGCCTCACTGCCCAGCATTTCCCCATTTACCCCCACACCCGGGAGGACCCGGCGCCTCACTGTCCAACATCTCCCCCATTACCCCCATACCGGGGAGGACCCACCCACTCACTGCCCAGCCTCTCCACAATTATCCCCATTCCAGGAAGGACACGCCTACTCACTGTCCAGCATCTCCCCCATTATCCCCATCCTGCGAGGACCCACCCACTCACTGCCCAGCATCTCCCCAATTACCCCCACACCCGGGAGAATCCACCCTCTCACTGCCCAGCATTTCCCCATTTACCCCCACACCCGGGAGGACCCGGCGCCTCACTGTCCAGTATCTCCCCCATTACCCCCATACCGGGAGGACCCGCCCACTCACTGCCCAGCATCTCCCCAATTACCCAACAACCGGGAGGACACGCCTTCTCACTGCACAACATTTCCCCAATTACCCCAACATCTGGGAGGACCCACCCTCCCAATGCCCAGCATCTCCCCAATTACCCCCACACCCGGGAGAATCCACCCTCTCACTGCCCAGCATTTCCCCATTTACCCCCACACCCGGGAGGACCCGGCGCCTCACTGTCCAGCATCTCCCCCATTACCCCCATACCGGGGAGGACCCACCCACTCACTGCCCAGCCTCTCCACAATTATCCCCTTACCAGGGAGGACACGCCCTCTCACTGTCCAGCATCCCCCCCATTACCCCCATACCGGGAGGACCCACCCACTCACTGCCCAGCATCTCCCCAATTACCCCACAACCGGGAGGACACGCCTTCTCACTGCACAACATTTCCCCAATTACCCCAACATCTGGGAGGACTCGCCCTCCCAATGCCCAGTATCTCCCCAATTACCCCCACACCCGGGGACCCGCCCCCTCACTGACCATCATCTCCCCAAATAACCGTACACCTGGGACAACCTATCCCCTCAATGCCCAGTATCTCCCAAATAACCCCCACACCATGGTCGACCTGCCGCCTTATTCCCCCGCATCTTCATAATTACCCCGTCTCCATTGGAGGACCTGCCCCCTCATCACTCGGCATCTTCCCAATTACCCAACATCCGGGAGGACATGTGCCCTCTCTGTCCAGTATCACCCAAATTACCCCCACACCAAAGTTGGTCTGCCGCCTTACTCCCATGCATCTTCCTAATTACCCCGTCTCCATGGGAGGACCTGCCCCCTCATCGCCCAGCATCTTCCCAATCATACCAATACCCGGGTTGGCCCGCCGCCTCAGTGCCCACTATCTTCCTAATTACCCCCATACGTAGGAGGACCCATGCCCACTTCCCAGCATTTCCCCAATTACCACCACACCCGGGAGGACCATCCCCTTAACTGCCCAGCTTCTCCACAATTACCCTGCACCTGGGAGGTCCTCCCCCCTCACTGCCCAGTTATTCCCAAATTACCCCTACACCCGGGAGGACCCGTCACCTCACTGCCCAGTATCTCCCGAATTACTCCCATATGAAGGAGAATCTGCCACCTTACTCCAATACATCTCTCTAATTACCACATCTCCACAGGAGGACCTGCCCACTCACTGCCCAGTAACTCCCCAATTACGCCCTCACCCAGGAAGACCCACCCACTTACTGCCTAGCAACTTCTCAACTACCCCCATATCCAGGACGTCCCACTCCCTCACTGTCCAGCATCTCTCCAATTATCCCACACCTGTTATGATCCGTTCCCTCACTCTCCAGCATTTTCCCAATTGCTCCCTCATCCCGGAGGACCCGCCGATTTACTTCCCATCAACTTCCCAATTAACCTCACAACCAGTAGAAACTACTCCCTTACTGCCCAGCATCTCCCCAATTGCCCCAAACCCAGGAGAAACTGCCCCCTCACTGTCCAGCATCACAGCAATTACCCCCACACTTAGTAAGACCTGTCCTGTCACTGCCCAACATCTCCCCAATTACCCCCTCACCCAGGTCTACTTGCCACTCAGTGCCCAGCACCTTCCCATTTACCCCTACAACTGGGAGGACCTGCCACATCACTGCTCAGTTACTCCCAAATTACTGCCACACCTGGGAGGACCCGTCACCTCACTGCCCAGTATCTCCCGAATTACTCCCACATGAAGGAGATTCTGCCACCTTACTCCCCAGCATCTCCCTAATTACCCCATCTCCATAGGAGGACCTGCCCCCTCATCGCCCAATATCTCCCCCATTACACCCTCACCCAGAAAGACCCACCCACTCACTGCCCAGCATCTTCCCAATTACCCCCTCACCCAGGAGGACCTGCCCACTCACTGCACAGCAACTTCCTATTTATCCCCACAACTTGGAAGAACTGTCCCCTCACTGCCCACCATCTCCCCAATTATACCCATACCTGGGAGGAACTGCACCGTCGCTACCCAGCATCTCCCCAATTATCCCCACACCCAGGAGGACCCGCCCTCTCACTGCCGAGCATCTCCCCAATTACCCCAACACCCGGGTGGACCCCCCCCTCACTGACAAGCAACTTCCCAATTACCCTCACACCTGGGAGAAACTACTCCCCTTACTGCCCAGCATCTCCCTAATTGCCTCCAAACCCAGGAGGAACTGCCCCCTCACTGTCCAGCATCACAGCAATTACCCCCACACTTGGTAAGACCTGTCCTGTCACTGCCCAACATCTCCCCAATTACCCCCTCACCCAGGTCTACTTGCCACTCAGTGCCCAGCACCTTCCCATTTACCCCTACAACTGGGAAGACCCACCATGTCACTGCCCAGTTACTCCCAAATTACCGCCACACCGGGAGGACCTGTCACCTCACTGCCCAGTATCTCCTGTATTACTCCCACATGAAGGAGAATCTGCCAACTTACTCCCCAGCATCTCCCTAATTACCCCATCTCCATGGGAGGACCTGCCCCCTCATCGCCCAGTATCTCCCAATTACATCCTCACCCAGGAAGACACATGCACTCGCTGCCCAGCATCTTCCCAATTACCCCCACACTCAGGCAGTCCCACTCCCTCACTGCCCAGCATATCCCCAATTACCCCCTCACCCAGGAGGACCTGCCCACTCACTGCACAACAACTTCCTATTTATCCCCAAAACTGGGAGGAACTGTCCTCTCATTGCCCACCATCTCCCCAATTACCCCCACACCTGGGAGAACCTGCCCCCTTACTGCCCAATAACTCCACAATTACCCCCACACCTGGGAGAACCTGCCCCCTCACTGCCCAATAACTCCACAATTAGCCCCACACCTGGGAGGACCTGTCCCCTCACTGTCCAGCATCTCCCCAAGTACCCCCAGACCTGCTAGAACCCGTCCATTCACTGTCCAGCATTTTCCCAATTACCCCCTCACCCAGGAGGAGCTGCTCACTCACAGCCCAACATCTCCCCAATTATCCCCACACCAAGGAGGACCCACCCTCTCACTGCCCAGCATCTCCAAAATTACCCTAACACCGGGAAGACCCACTCTCTCACTGCCCAGCATCTTCCCAATTACCCCCACACCTGGGAGAACCCACTACCTCAGCTTTGACAAAGGGTCAGTTAGACTCGAAACATCAGCTCTCTTCTCTCGTTACAGATGCTGCCAAACCTGCGGAGATTTTCCAGTATTTTCTCTTACCGGGAGGAGCTGCCCCCTCACCACTCAGCATCTCCCCAATTACCCCCACACCCGGGTGGACCTGTCCCCTCGTCGAAGAGCATCTCCCCAATTACCCCCACAACCGGGAGGACCCACCCCCTCACTACCCAGTACCTTCCCAATTACCCCAACACCCAAAAGGACATGCCTCCTCACTGCCCAGCAAGTCCACAATTACCTCCACACCAAGGATGATCTGCCTCCTCGCCACCCAGCATCTCCCTAATTACCCCCACACTGGGTGAACCTGCCTCCTCACTGCCCAGCATCTCCCTAACTACCCCCACACTGGGAGAACCTGCCTCCTCACTGCCCAGCATCTCCCCAATTACTCCCACACCTCGGGTGGACCCGCCCACTCATTGCCCAGCATCTCCCTAATTACCCCACACAGCTGGGAGGACCCGCCTCTCACTGTCCAGAATTTCCCTAATTTCCCACAATTATCCCCAATTGCCCACTTTACCATCCAAATATCCCCATATATGAGGGGACCCACACCGTTTATTCCCCAGCACCTCCCCAATTACCCTGCATTACCACCCAATAATCCCCCTATCCACCCCTACTTGAGAAAACTGGCCCCTTCACTCCCCAGCAACACCCCAATTATCCTCGTTACACTGCACATCTGAGAAAACCGACCCTTTCACTCCCCAGCAACTCCTTAATTACCCCCATTATCCAGACACCTGAGTCGACTGGCCCCTTCACTCTCTAGCAACTCCCCAATTGCCCCCATTTGTTCCAATTAACCTCCATTACCTGCCGGTTACCCCATACCCGGGATATCCCACCTTCCACTGCCCAGCAAATCTCCACATTACTCCCAGTTACGTCCCAATTCAGCCATTACCACCCACATACCCTCCATTACCCCCACACCCGAGAGCTCCTATACCTTTCATTCCCCAGCAATTCCCTAGTTACCCTCATTACACAGGACACCTGAGACAACCCGCCCCTTCACTCCCCAGCAACTCTCCAACTACTCTCATTACTCCACAGTTATCCCCATTATTCCTCCACCTGAGATGACCTGCCCCATTCACTGCCCAATCAATCCCCACTTACCACCATTAGCGCCCAATTACCCTCCATTACCTGCCAGTTACCCCATTATACCTCACACCCAGGAGGACCCACCCAACCTCTAACAACTCCCTAATTACCACCAATACTACCCAATTATCCTCCACTGACCCTCCCCTCACACCCAGGAGGAGCCACCCGTGCACAGCTCAACAACTTCCCTACTAGCCCCACTAGCCATCCTTTAACTCCATTATCCCATGTCCAAGAGGACCCGTCCCCTCACTGCACAGCAACTCCCCAATTACCCCACGCACCTGGCAGGACCTGCCTCCTCACCGGCAAGCAACTCCCCAATTACCCCAGTACTCCCACACCTGGGTAGACCCATCCCTCACTTTCCAGCAATTCCTGAATTACCCCCACTAACCCCCAATTACCCCATACCAAGGACGCCCTCTCACTGCACAGAAATTTCTCCATTACCCTCATTACATCCAATTGCCCCCAATCACCCACATTATTCTCAATACTGAAGGGATCCGCCCCTTCACCATACATGAGCTCTTCCATTACTCGTCACTCTATTACTTCAATCAGCCTCATTACCTCAATTACCAAGAGAATGAACCTCCTCATGAAACAGGAACTCTTCCATTATCCAAACCCATTAATCCCGTTCCCAAATGACTCTAGTTAGGCCCAATTACCTTTTCATACCAGGAGGATTTGCCCCACAGGAATTCTCCCATTACCCCAATTGCTCCAAATTATTCCTCCATACCAGGAGGAACCGCCCCCCTCACGACTCAAGGACTATTCCATTACTCTAGTAATCCTTTTACCCTAAATTACCCCCACAACTGAGAGTGTCTGTCCACTCACCACACAGGAACTCTTACACTACCCCCAATTACAGAGAGGATCTGCCCTGTGGCTACACAGGAACTCACCCATTACCCTAATCACCCCCATTATCTCCAGTCACAAAGAGGACCTACCCCACCCCCCAACTACATAGAAAGTCTTCCATTACTCCAATCACCAACGTTAGTCCTAATTACCCCCATTACTGAGAGTATCCATTCCACTCCCATCACCCTCTCACACTTGCATTACCCCCACTCATTCTATTCACCTCAACCTCTTCACCCTCTTCACTTGTCTCTCTCCTTCCCCGCTCCCCACAGGAGGTGAGGGTCTCCTTGACATCCTTCACTGAGAGCTGTCACACATTTACTCTCTCAGCAACAGAGCGTCACGGCAGCTCCATTCAGTAATTTGCTCTGAACAATGAGTTGTTTGCAAAGTGAGCCCTTTGATGGGATGTTTGATCTGTGATTTCTATGTTTGTGGACCAGCAGACAGTGTTTGTTAAACTAGCACAGAGTTGTAGTGCTTTGAAACATATGATCATAGTCTTTCCAGTACCTGTTGCTTCCAGTTTATTTATTGACATCATGTGGATCGAATCAAAATGGCTGAAGACTGGCATCTGTCATGCTGGGGACCACAGGAGGTGGCCAAATGGATCACCCACCGAGTATTTCTGGCTGAAGATTGCTGCAAATAATTCAGCCGAACCTTTTGTACTGATGGGTCTGGCTCTCCCATCCTTGAGGATGGGGAGATTTGTAGAGCCTCCTCCACCTGTGAGTTTAATTGTAGAAAACTATTTATGACTGTATATGGCAGGGCTGCAGAGCTTAGATCTGATATTTTGGCGCAGGATTACTTAGGTCTGTCTATTACTTAGAAGTTTGGGAGAAGTGGCAGATTCAAACCACTACAAATGCTGGAGGAAAGATCACAGAAGCGCTTCACAGGAGGCTCCCAAGCACGGAGGATGTCACCCAGACAGGGGACGAAACGTCTGCAACCCAAATTCCCAGCTCAGCGAACAGAACCACAACATCTGTCTATTACTGTTTACATGTATACTTTTTAAGCATATAAGTCGTCCTGTTTGGTAGCTTCATCAGATTGACACCTCATTCTTAACTATGCCTGATGCTGCTCCTGGCATGCCCTCCTGCACTTTACATTGAGCTAGCGTCAAATCCCTGGCATAACAGAATGGTTGAGTGGGGGATTTGCTGGGTCATGAGGTTGCAGATTGCGTTTGAGCAAAGGTTTGCTGCTGTTGATGGCCCACAGCACTTCATAGATGTCTAGTCTTGAATTGCTAGATCTGTTCGAAGTCTGTCCCATTTAGCACGGTGATGGTACCACACAATATAATGAAATGTATTCTCAATGGAGTGAAGACAGGACGATGTGACAGGTCACTCCTACTTATGCTGTTACCGACAGATGCATCGCCAATT
The DNA here is from genome assembly GCF_020745735.1 of Hemiscyllium ocellatum. Taxonomy (NCBI): domain Eukaryota; kingdom Metazoa; phylum Chordata; class Chondrichthyes; order Orectolobiformes; family Hemiscylliidae; genus Hemiscyllium; species Hemiscyllium ocellatum. The sequence goes on from NC_083418.1 coordinate 2,854,049, forward strand.
GGCAGATTGTTAAGTATGAACTCAAGAATGTTTTTCCCTCTTGGTGGTTCCCTCGCCACCTACAGCAGACCCAGACTAACAGCTATGTCCTTTAGGACTCACCAGCTCAAACGTGCTGATCCACTCTTGGTGGTGGATATTGAAATTCTCCATTTTGTGCTCCCGCCACCCTCAGCACTTCCTCCAAGTGTTGTTCATCATGGAGGAATACGGATTCATCAGCAGAGGGTTTCTTTGTCCATGTTTAACCTGAAGTCATGACACTTCATTGGGTCTGGGTCAATACTGGGGAAACTCTCTTCCGACTGCATACCAATGTGCTTTCATCTTCAGTGGATCTGTCCTGCCGATGGGACAGGACATACCCAAGATTGTTGCTGGTCATGTCTTGGGATATGTCAGTTATGATTCCATCAAATGTCAGGGTATTGCTTGATTAGTCTCTGAGATAGCTTTCCCAATGTTGGGACCAGCCGCCAGTTGTTAGGAGGGAGGACTTTACAGGGTTGATCAGATTGTTTCGCCATTGCCTTTTCTATGTCGATGTCAGACTGTCTGGTTTAATTTCTTTGTGAAGAATTTGTAGCGATTGATAGAACTGAATATTTGCTAGGCCATTTCCGTTGGCAGTTGAGGGTCAACCACATTGCTGTGGTCTGGAGTCACATATAGGCCAGACTAGGTAAGGATGGCAGATCTCCTTCGTTGAAGGATTTTCCAGCAATCGACAATGGTTTCATTTGTCATCAGTAGATTCTTGATTCCAGATATTTTGTATTGAATTCAAATTCCACCATCTACTGTGGTGGGATTCAAACCTAGAATTAGCTGAACTTCTGAATTAATAATCGAACAGTAATATCACTAGGCCATCACTTTCCATCAGTACATATCAAGCAGAAACAGCTTTTCAATATCTACTCTGTCCAACCCACTTATGATTTCGAAAACACAATCAAATCTCCTCTCCTTCAATCTAGTAAATTGCTTCTGCATTCTCTCCCATGTATTTGCATCTTCTTGACAATGTGGACATTGGCAACTGTATACAGGTACTCCAGCTGAGGTATTGGAGAAGACTCCTTGTCTTCTGTGAGTTACCTCAATCCAAGCTAAAAATGGAAAATGCTGGAGAATCTCAGCAGGTCTCACAGCATCTCTGGACAGACAAACAGAGCTAACGTTTTGAGTCCAATATGACTCTCCTTGGAACCAAATTCTGGTCTGAGGAAAAGTCATATTGGACTTGAAACATTCACTGTGTTTTTCTCTCTCAACAGATGCTGCCAGACTGGCTGAGGTTTTCCAGAAATTTCTATTTTCATTTCCAATATCCACTTTCTGCATGGTTTTATTTTTGCCTAATCCCTCCTCATAAGTTATCCCAAACACCATGACCCACATCTACCATGTCCCTTGAATGAACTCTGCTCATTATATTCTCAAAGAACTCTTGCAAATTTGTCTAGTATGATTTTCCCATCACAAAACCATATTGACTGTTTAATCATTTTAAGATTTTCTATTTCTTCCTTAGTAATGGACTAAAAATCCTTGAGATTTTCCCCCACAACAAATATTAGGGTAACTTCCTGCTTTCTATATTCTTTCCTTCCTCAACAGAGGTGCCACATTTAATCTACTGAAACCCTCCCAAATTCCAATGAGTTCTAGAATATTTTGATCAATGTCTCTGCAATCTCTGCAGCCTCATTTTCAAAACTCTTTACCGGACTTTACAGGGCTAATCAGATTGTTTCACCATTGCCTTTTCTATGTCTGTGTCAGACAGTCTGTCTGGTTTCATTGCTTTGTGAGGACTTTGTAGCGATTGATAGAACTAAATACATACTATGCCATTTCTGTTGGCAGTTGAGAGTCAACCACGTTGTTGTGGTCTGTGCTGTGGAATAGACAGTCAGATTTTGACAATCTGCCTGACATTAGTTTGTCAGATACTTTGCCCCTCATGATCAATACTGTGATAAAATTGTTCCTTCCATTAGCACCTTGCACAGTGTGCACCCAAAGGGAAATCATTCTGAATATGATTTGCTTCATATATTCTGAAAAAGTTAGCGACTGCATTCTTTAAAATCTGTTTTTAAGTTAAGATATTATGGAAGATCATTTGTTGCTTGGCACTTGAAGCCACTCAACATTGAGCTTTCTACTGAACTATTTATTTGTTTTCAGCTGTTTCTGGTGGTATTTGATGAACTGGTCATTACTTTGGTAAAGAAGATACCCTTTTGGTCTTGAGATCGAATGATGGCGTGGTTGATCATATGCCTGTCCTTTGATCATGGATGCCTGCAAGAAGTCTTGGCTCCTTCCTTTCTGAGGTTCCTTTTCAGAATTGGATTTTCTTTTTGACCCTGGTGTTGAAGTCACCAAGGATGCTCATTTTACTGGGTCTCTTGCCTGCTGCAGCCTTTACCTGCCATCACAGCCGCTGATATCAATTGAATGTCTTCCACCTGGGTCACCACTGTGGACGTGTTTTGGATTGCCTTTTGTCTGGTTTGTCCTCGCTGACCTGACCATCAGAACTCCTGACAGTAATACTCTTAGGATCAATGGAATGCTCAAGTCTGCAAGATGACAATCCACGAACAAGGATTGATACTGTGATGGTTGTCAAGTGTACAGTGCAGCTGAAGAATGTTTTGAAACATGTATTTACTGTAATTGTAAAATTCATAAATGGTGAGACAACTGAAGATTATCATCAAATATAATTATCACTAATGATCTGAATCTTTACATGTTAAGGTTCATTTGCTATGACAATGAAGCAGACTACATCCCTCAGAGGAGGTGAACTATTTGAATGGAGGATTGAAAATTTTGATAGAACTGGAAAGTTTAGCGAATCTCTGATGGGAATATCATGCAACCATCCCACAGCATGAAATGTTTCAAGTTCCTCAAGAAATTATCGAATAAAATTTGAAATGAAAGTTACCAATGACTCCTTTGAATGTTGTCAAGTTATGGAAAGTCTTGTGAAACATTAGCAGACTTACACAAAAGCAATATAAGCTTGAATAGATGAATATAATTACTGTGTTAACATTGCCCAATTCACATTGCAAACATGAATAGGAGCAGAGTATAAACAGACTTATAGAAACACACTACCAATGGTAACACAAACAAAAAACAGCCTAGTGATAATAAAAGGTAGACACAGACACAGTAATATTAAATGGGATCGGAAACCATATATAAACATTCGCAAGCCCATGCAAACACACCTGTGCTCAGTAACACTGATGGAAAGAGACTGTCAACAGTAAAAGGTACTTAGAAACCAACTGACCTGAATTTAATCATTTATATTAATCATGACATCTTAACCAGATTGGTATGCCATTTGGGTTTCTTGCTTTTTGCTCTTTCTCACATGGTTATCTTGAAATTCTAACTGGTAGTGCTGAGCACTGGAAACATGTGATTTAGAGAAGTTTTTCATTGCTGAAACCTGGCATCAGCTAACAATGTGGCATCTATTAAAGAAGCTCCCACAATAATTCCCCCTGTATGAGAGAGCCTTGTTGTTTGAAGTGACATCTGACTGCCTAGGTAATCCAGCCCCATGATTTGGCAATGCTTCTCTGCATGTTCTCTCCCAGGCCATCAGGAACTGTGTTCCACCCTGAAGATAACATCAATGTGGCCAAGAAGTTGGCAAATGAGGTGAGTAACGCTCATGGGTCACATCTTGATCCAGTGTAGGAAGTTGATCAGTGACCTATTAGGTTGAGGGTCAGTATCTCATACAGTCAGCATACACATGTGCTAAGTGAACAGCTATCCCATAAAAGTGAATACACAAATTAACTTTAACAGCAGATGGCACTTTAGGCCAAGGTGTGGGTAGGTTTACCTTGGATGTGTGCCTTGATGAAACAGATGAATAACTAGCTTGTATGTATCATAGAGATACCTGGAGGCAAGGAGAGTTAGGTGTAACTTCGCATGTCATTGACCCCACACTTTACCAAGCAGGACAAGCAGATACTCAGTGCCAGGGCACGAAGACATTCCTGAATTGAGGCACTTCATAAATGCTGAGGAGGAGCTTGTTCTGCTTGTTGGAGATTGTTGACGAGGTTATAGAATGATTCATGGCAGATGATGAGGCTGCACCAGCCAAGAGTATCGACGAAACATAAGACGGTAAGACATAGGAACAGAAGTGGGCCATTCAGCCCATTGTGTGTGCTCTGCCATTCAATTAGATATGGATGATCTAATCATTCTAAACTCTACTTTCATACCTTTTCTCCATAACCCAAACATTGGCCATGTGATGATCACTGTTTCCAAAGGGATCTTTCTATTCTGAAGTAATTTCTTAAACCTGCCTTCTTACATGTCACCAGATCCAAAGTAGTTTGATTCCTGGTAAGAACCACAACATATTATTCTCAGAAACTGTCTCAAATCCACCCATTCCTTACAGCCAATCTGACTCTCCCAATTTATGTGAAAAAAAAAATTACCCATGATTAATGTATTGACTTTCTTACATGTCTTCAATATTTTCCAATTTATTTTCTGGCTTACCGCATAGCTACCATAAGGGGAACTTTTTACTATTCCTACCAGTGTCATCATTCCCTTGTTATTTCTTATCTCCTCCCATATGGATTCTTGATTCCCTACATTGTCCCAATGAGGCAATAATACTACCCCATCCCCCTTTCCTCCCTGCTTGTCCTTTCAAAAAGTTAAATGAAAATTTAGTTCCCCGTTTTGATCCCCTCATCTCCATAATGTGTATAAAATCATATGTGTTAACCTGAATTTGTGTCACTTATTCTTCTACTTTGTACTGAAGGCTACACATCTTCAAGTTAAGAACTATTGAGATTGCCTTGTTAGCATTTTTCTCCCCTTTGATCTTATGTTTTGCTGTTGTATACACTGTCCTTTCTCGTCCCTTTCTGGGTATTTTTTGCCTGTTCATAAATACTTTATTGAGACTAATTTACTTTACAGTCATTTTCAAACTTTTTGGCATCGTTTCTTTACCCCTGCCGATTCGGTGATCTTAAGGACATAAAAATGCAGTCTTACTAAGAGGTCTACACTCCCCTATAGTAACACTGCCCCCATTCTGCACATCCCTGAAGTAGGGATATATGAACAGACATATTCAGGTATTGTTATCTGAAGAGCTGCCTAGTATGGGACCATACTCTCTCACTTTGTAAACTTACAAGATCACTTTCAAACTCTACTCCTATTCCTCAAATCAGGTAAAACTCCTCTCTACAGGTGTATTTTTTTTTCAATTTGCCAAAACATTGGTCCTAGCACATTGGAAATGTAGCCGTTCTCACCAGAACAGCTCCTTTCCATTGATTAGAGTGGTGCTGGAAAAGCACAGCAGGTCCAGCATCATCCGAGGACCAGGAGACTTGACATTCTGGGCAAAAGCCCCTCATCAGGAATGGCTGATGAAGGGCTTTTGCCTGAAATGTTGATTCTCCTGCTCCTCGGATGCTGCCTGACCTGCTGTGCTTTATCAACTCCACTCTAATCTTGACTGATCTCCAGGATCTGCAGTACTCACTCTTGCCTCCTTTCTATTGATGTCATTTGACATGAACTTAAATGCACACTACCCACTCTATTCTTTGAGCCATGTGTGCAGCTCCTTCACTTTATTTACCAGTTTGTCCATGGCTCAGGTAGTAATCCAGATATTAATATGTTGGAGATTTTGCTTTGAAAGAGAATTATTCCTCCGTCATGTTATACATTACGAGACACAGACTCACTGACACATTACACCATTGTTATAATGTGAGCTCTGTCCTGACAACAACTATAATTGAGTGCTTTAAAATGATGGACTTATCATCAACAGTAAGCTATCCCAGTGTCAAATAATCCAGATCTGTCCTTACCAATGCTTTACCCTAATGTAAAACAGTACCGGTTCCCATCAGCACTGCCCCCGAGTGTTATGCAGAAGTTGCTGTTTCCCCACCAGGCTGTGCTAAAGTGGTCAACGTTTCCTGTCGCACCAATATTCTGTCCCAGCATTAAACAGCAACAGACCTGTTCCCACCAGTCTTGTAACCCAGTGTTATACAGCGATACACTCGTCTCTACAAGCGCTGTGCCCCCGAGTTATACAGTAACAGGCTGTCCCCAACAGTAGTGGACCCCCGTTTTTTTCAGAGACACTGCTGCCCATCACTAAATTACAGTACTATATAGTTGGAAGGAAGATTAGAACTGATAGCTCAACAGTCCAGAACGTAGAGATTTCAAACATGGTTAGGGAGACATGTCATAAGTCGCCTTTCTCACCCTATCTACTTGCATAGTCACCTCTAGTGCTATGGACATGGACCTGAAGATCCTTCTGTACGTCAATGCTTTTCAGGGTCCTATCATTAATCTTATGCTTCCCTTAACATTTTATCTCACAAAGTGAGTATCTCTCAGTTATCCTGATTAAACTCGATCTGTTATTTCTCCACCCAGATCTGCAACTGACCTATATCCCATTGTATTCTTTGTAACCTTCGACACTATTCGCAACTCCACTGATCTTAATATATCTGCAACGTAGTAACCGACCATCTACATTTTCATCTAAGTCACTTATATACATCTCACATACAGAGGTTGCAATACAGATACAACTCGTCAAACCTTGTGTCTGTAAAACACTCTTTCACCACTCTATGGGTAAGCCAATTCTGAATCCATGGTGCCAAGTCACCACTGGTCCCATGCAACTTAATCTTCTGGATCAGCCTACCATGAGAGACCTTGTCAAAAGCATTACTAAAATCCATGTAAATAGCATCCACTTCATTGATCAACTTTGTCATCTGAAAAAAATCAATCAAGTTAGTAAGACATGACCTGCCCTGAACAAGGCCACATTGACTGTCCCTAACTAGGCCATAGTTTTCGAAATGTGCACAAGTCCTACCCCAAAGAATCCTCTCTAATAGCTTCCCAACCACCGATGTTTGACTCACCAGTCTGTCATTTCCTGCATTATCCCTATTTCCCTCCTTGAACAGAGGAACAACGTTAGCGAGTCGCCAGTCCTCCAGGACGTCTCCAGTGGTTAGCAAGGAAACAAGGCCCCAGATATCTCCTCTCTTGCCTCTCTCAATAACTTCACGTAAATATTATTGAACCCTGCTCTTCAAGAGATTGAACACCTCTTCATTCTTGATCTCAGAATACCTTAGAATGCTCCATATAAATCTCCATAACCGCCAAATCATTTTCTTGGAATACCAATGCAAGACATTTATTTAGGATCTCATCCACATTCTCTGCCTCCAAGCTCAAGTTCCCTCCTGTCTCTTTGAGTCGCCCTACCTTCTTGCTCGTTATCCTCTTTTTTAATGTATTAATAAAATGCCTTGGGATTCTCCTCAATCCAACATTTCATGGCCCCTTCTTGCTCTCCTAATTCCCTGCTTGAGTACCTTCCTGCTTTCCTTATATTCTTCAAAGGCCCTGTCTGATTTAAGCTTCCTAAATTTTACATCTGCTTTGTTTATCGTTTTGACTAAATTCAAACCTCCCTCATTACCCAAGGGCTGCTTACCTTGGCATCCTTGTTCTTCCTTCCTGACTGAAACATACCAGTCCTGAACTCTCCCCAGCAGGTCTTTAAATAATTCCCACTGGTCAAATGTGGACTTGCCTGATGACAGCTCTTCCTAATTCACACTCCATAGCTGCTGCCTAAGGCTGATGTAATTTGTCTTCTTCCAAGTGAGAACCTTCCCGCAAGGTCCTGACTTATCCTTTTTCATAGCTATCTTAAAACTTGAGTTGTGGTCACTGTTTCCAAAATGCTCTCCCACTGAAAGGTCAGTCACCTGGCCAGGCTCCTTAGCCAAAACAATGTCCAGTATAACCCCTCCTCTAGTTGGATTATCCAGATAACGGTTCAAGAAAGCCTCTTGGATGCATATAACAAATTAAGCCCCATCTCTTGCTCTAAGGGTGTCCCAGTAAATATTGGGCAAGTAAAAATCACCCACTATGACAACTCTGTTTTTATTGCACCTTATAATCTGCTTACACAGTTCTTCCTCAATCTCTTGGTGGCTATTGGGGAGCCTATAACATAAATCTATCAGAGTGATTGCACCTGTCGTATTTTTTACCTCTACCCATACTGCCTCAATGGATGAGCCTCCAGCATGTCCTCTGTGTGCAGATGTAACATTCTCCCTAATTAGCAATTCAACTCCTCCACTTCTTTTACCTTTCTCCCTGTCTCATCTAAAACAACAAAACTCTGGAACATTGAGAAGTCAGTTCTGTCCCTCCCTCAACTAAGTCTCTGTAATGGCCACACCATCATAGTCCCATGTACTGATCCAGGCTCTAAGCCCATCTGCCTTACCAATAACACTTTTTGCATTGAAGTAAACACACTTCAGCCTACAAGTACCATCGTGTTCATTTACTTGGCGCTGCCTGTCCTTTTCTGTTTGATTTACTGGTCTTCAGCATCTACCTTCCCCTCAATCCCTGCACTTGCAGACCTGCTGCTGTGGTTCCTAGCCCCTGCCACTCGAGTTTGAACCCTCGTACAGAGAAAAGCAACATCATACACTTATTTAAATTAAACTCAATTTACCCTTCCTTGGCACAGTTGATCAAGGCTTTTCAGAAAACCTTCTTCACCATTCACCATGTTACTAATTTTAGTGTCATCTGCAAATTTACAAATCATACCTCCTAAGTTTTCATCTGAATTGTTTTATATAAATGATGAGGAACGGTGGACCCTGCACTTATCCTTGTGGCACACTGCTGGTCTCCAGTCTGAACAACAATCCTCTGTCTTCTACCATCAAGCGACATTTATATCCAATTTGGGACAGCACATTAGCTCACTGGTTAGCACTGCTGCCTCACAACGCCAGGGACCCGGCTTTGATTCCAGCCTTGGGTGACAGTCTGTGCAGAGATTGCACATTTTACCATGTCTGTATGCTTTTTCTCCCACAATCCAAAGATGTGCAGGCTAGGTGAATTGACCATGCTAAATTGCCCTAAGTGTTCAGGGGTGTGGAGGTTAGGTGCATTAGTCAAGGGTAAATGTAGAGTAATAGGGTAGGGGGAATGGGTCTGGGTTACTGTTTGGAGGGTGGGTGTGGATTTATTGGGTGGAATGACCGGTTTCCACACTGTAGGGGTTCTATGATCTACACACTCTGATATCTCATTATATATCCCTGATTTTAATTGCTCCACTATTAGTGGTCAGGCTTTCAATAAACTAGATACCCAATCTTTGGAATTTACACCCCCCACCTCTTGGCATCTTGAAGATATTTGTTAAAACCCACAGCGCATTTGGTCAGTTGGTTGACAATTTGCTTATGTTTGTGCGAAGCACCTCGGAACCCATTCATTATGTTAAAAGTGCCATATAATTGTTCAATTGTCAAAAATTCCTGGGGCATGGCATTCAATTCCTTTTTCAACCCATCCCAGATTGTGAGGTGGCCCATTCTGATCTTGTGCCATGTTAGCTTTTAGCTGAATTACTAGGGCATGCTATCTAGCTTGGTTACTGGGATATATCAGTCCAAACCCTCAAGACCTTGCACACAGCTAGCTGGCCCCCAGACCCCGGAAGACCAGCTGGGTATAATGCTCAACTTCTCGAAGCGACTGATGATGATATGGGCACAGTCTTCTTGTGACAGCAGCAGGAGCTGAAACAAATCCTATGGTTTCTCCAGTGCAAGGGATCCTCTGTCCCACCAGCTGCTGACCCTCCAACCAGAGACTTCATTTCTTGATTTCATGAGCAACAAGAGCCGGAGAGAGGGAACATGTGCTTGGAGGAACCTGAGGTGAGCAGCAGAACCTCCAGTTGGAGGAACAGCTCCTCACGGTTTGTCTCCACTTGGGCGCCAGCAACCACCTTCTGATTCATCAGCCAATTTCTTGGAGATTTGGGGACTTTTGAGATCTCACTCACTCACTGCCCCATTTTCTTCTGCCTTTGATACATCTGTCCATTGCCTGTTCACTGTCCCACAGAATCCAGTATTAAAGTCTCAAAGTCTCCTGTCCTCTCCATTGACGTGAAAGCTCAGTGGATGGCACTGTTGCCTCATAGAATCAGGGACCTGGGTTCAACTCCAGCCTTGGTTGATTGACTGTGTGGAGTTTACACACACTTTCTCTGTTTGTGAGGGTTTTGTCTAGATGTGCCTGTTTTCTCTCAGTTCAAGGATGTGCAGGTTAGGTCAATTGGCCATGCTCAGTTGCTCCCTAGTATCCAGAATTGTGCAAGTTAGGTGGGTTAGCTATGTTAAATGTTGCATTATGGGGATAGGATGGAGGAGGGTTGGGTCGGCCTTTGGAGGATGCGTGCAGACTTGATGGGCCAAATGGCATCTATAATTCTGTGACATCACAATCTCAGCACTGACTTCCCATTCTTCTCTTTTCACATCGGTTGAAATGCTGTTTACCAAGAAATTGGGTTTAGTGGCGGAGGTGTCGCAGACAGTTGGGGACCAAGTGAGTGTTGGTATTGTGTTGCTGGCCTTCAGTGCTGAAGAATTGAATCAACCACTAAGCAAGGCCCTCACAGCAAGGTGAGTGACTACTTGTCATGGATATCAATGTGGAGAGTGACCATTTCTCATGGAATTTACAGCCAACCCACCGTACACTTCTGATTAAGGCAGCTCCGACAATCCATATGTTTACTAAACTCCAGATTTCCATTCCATCCCTGATGTGATAGTGAGCTGTGTATGGAGAGCACATAAGTATCCTATCCTCTATTTAGGAGAGAAGAGAAACAGAAAGCAGGGACCTCCTGGCCACTTAATTTAACGTGTGTCAAAAGGAAGTACCTGGAATCTCTTATTGAGAAAGTTATAGTGGGGCACGTAAAATCAGATGCAGTCACAGTGGTTTTGTGAAAGGTAAATCATGTTAGACTATAAGAGTTCTTTGAGAAAGTGATATCTCATAATAATGGGGGATGTGGTGTTCTTGTTATTCCAGAAGCCACTTGATCGTTAGTATGCTTGCAGCAGGCACCAAAGTAGGTGGTATCGTGGATAGCGAAGAAGATTATCTAAAATTCCAGAGATCTTGATCAGCTGGGTCAAGGGCCAAGGATTGGCAGATAGAGTTTACTTTAGATAAATATGGTATAAATATGGTATAAATATTTTGGTAAGACAAACCAGGGCAGAGCTCACACAATTAATGGTAAGGACTTGGAGAGTGTTGCCAATAAAGGAGGAAGGAAAAACCTCGGGATGAAGGTACATATTTCATTGAAAGTGGAGTTGCAGGTAGACAAGGTGGTCAAGGTGGTATATGGCATGTTTGCCTTATTGGTTAGATCATGGAGTATATCAGTTGAGATGTCATGTTGCAGCTGTCCAGGAGATTGCTGTGGACTGCAGATGCTGGGGATCAGAGTTGAGAGTGTGGTGCTGGAAAAACACAGCACGGCCTTTCCATTTTTCCATTCTTCTCTTTTCACAGTGATTGAGATGCTGTTTGCTGAGGGACTGGATTTGGTGCCGGAGATGTGGCAGACAGCTGGGGACATTATTGAGGCTACTTTTAGAATACTGCATACAATTCTAGTTATCCTTCCATGGGAAGGATGTGGTTAAACTTGAGAGGGTGCAAAAAAAATGATAAAGATTTTCCCAGGGCTGGATGGTTTGGTTTATGAGGAGAGGCTGAATAAGCTGGGGCTTTCTTCCCTTGAGCATTGGAGGGTGGGAATGATCTTCTTGCGGTTTATAAAATCATGAGAGGCATGGATATGGTGGGGAAGTCCAAAACTAGCAGGTATTGATTTAAGGTTACAGGAAAAAAAATTCAAAAGGACCTGAGGGGTAACTTTTTCACGCAGAGGGTAATGCATTTTTGGAACAAGCTGCCAGAGGAAGTGGTGGAGGTGAGTACAATTACTAGATGTAGAAGGCATCGGCATGAGTGTATGATTAGGAAGGGTTTGGAGGGATATGTGTCAAATACTTGTAAATGGCAATAAATCAAATTGGGAATTGGACTGAAGGGTTTGTTTCTGTGCTGTATGATTCTATGACAAGGTACCACATGACAGGTTAAATATAAAACAGGTCTCTGGTGTGGGCTATAACATATTTGTCTGGATAGAGAATTGGTTGGCTATAGGCATCAGCATAGGAATCAGTGGGTCATTTCCAGATTGACGAGATGCAGTGAGTGATATGCAACAGGGATTAGTGTTGGAGCTTCATGTTTTCACAAAATATATTAAAGACTTCATAAAAGGACCAAATGGATGGTTGCTAAATGTGCTTATGATACAAACATAGGCAGGAAAGGAACGTAAGGAGGGCATGAGTATTGAAAGGGGCATAGTCCTTTTTAAATAGCTGGGCAAATTTTGCAAATGGAGGATGATGTGGAAAAATGCAAACAGAAAACTGACATTTTATTTACATGCAGATAATGTAGCATGTTACAGTACAGAGGGACCTGAGTGTCACAGTCTATGACCACAAAGTTAGCATGTGGCTGCAACAAGTGATAGAAAGGCCAGTCTATTGTAAGGGAAATTGTATCATTATTGTAAGTGAAATTGAGTTCCTAAGTTTTGCTTATGTTGGGGTGGTACAAGTCAGCATTAATCTACAGCTCTGACCTGATGACTGTCCATTAAACCATGTTGCACAAGCTAAGGCTCTGCTATCCCCTACAGCTCAGTATACCAAGCATGATCAGTTCCTGTATGGATTAGAGTGGTGCTGGAAATGAACAGCAGGCCAGGCAGCATCCAAGGAGCAGGAAAATTAACGTTTTGGGCAAAAGCCCTTCGTCAGGAGTAGAGGCAGGGTTTCACCAGTTTTCTCATTTCCCCTTCCCCCAACTCACCCCAGCTCCAACCTTTCAGCTCAATACCACCCTCATGACCTGTCCTACCTGCCTATCTTCCTTTCCACCTATCCACTCCACCCTCTGACGTATCACCGTTATCCCCACCTCCATTCACCCACTGTATTTTTTGCTACCTTCCCCCACCGTATTCTTTGCTACCTCCCCCCGCCCTCCTCTCTGACTTATCACCTCCATCACCACCCCATTCACCTTTTGTATTCTATGCTACTTTCTCCCCACTTCAACCCTCTCCACTCTGCAGGCACCTGGCCTCTATTCCTGATGAAGGGTTTTTGCCTGAAACATCGATTTTCCTGCTCCTCGGATGCTGCCTGAGCTGCTTTTCCAGCACCACTCTAATTGAGACTCTGGTTCCCAGCATCTGCATTCCTTGTTTTTACCCAGTTCCTGTATGGGCTGAGAATAATTCCTGTAGGAGCTGAGAATAATTTCTGCCCGACCCAGCAGACCACAGATATTGATCAGGATGGCACACGGGCTATAATGGGGCTGATTTCATTGATTTCATTAGGGTTTGTTGCCTTGGCGACAGAAAGATGGTGGCATCGCTTGTCATGGCTGGATTCCAGGTGAGAGGAAATAGATAGGAAGTGAAATGTTTCCACTGCCAGGTGGGTTTGCAAGCCCTGGGCAGGCAGGTGGAGTGGGAGACTGAGGAATCTATTGCCACCCTCTTTTGGTTCTGGGTGTCACCGGGTAAGGTAAAACAGTGAGAAGATGATGGGGTGCTGCTGTCTTGAACTGCTGCTGTCTTTAGAATACATAGGCATCCACAGTGCCATTCACGAAGATGTTTAATGATTTTGACTCTGAGACACTTGAAGAAACTCCAAATTGTATATCCCAAGTCAGACCGTCAGGTAAGTTGGAGGGGAACTTGCCGGTTTTTCTTTTGGTGGTGGGGGAAGGGGTGGTGGGAGAGGAGTGGTTGTTTCTGCAGCTCTTTACCTGCTCAATGGACGTGGTCCTGAGTTCGGAAGATGTTGTGGAAGGAGTCTTGGTGACCTTCCGCAGTACATCTTTAGAATAGTGTATTGGAAGAGGGCATGTCATTTGACAGATTTGATTTATTATTGTTGCATATGCCTGGGCACAGTGAAAAGTCTTGCTTTGTGTGCAGTACAGGCAGATCATATCGTACCAAATATGTAAGTGAGGATCTGAAACCTGAATACAGGTTAAGGTGACTAGTTGTAGTCAGGGGCAACCACTTAACAGATACCTTTAATAACCTAGGCGGCAACAAGATGACTTCTCCATGCAAATAACATGACAAAATGATTTCTAGGCTGAAAAACTGCATAAAATGGCTTTTAGGTTACTAACTGCTAATTCTGTTATAGCTGCATAAGTGACTAAACACAGTCAGACAATGAACCATTTAAAGCATAGAAATAACGTGACTAGATAAGACATTAATAGCCATCCTGACTGACCTTCGGGTGCAGATGCAATGGCTCAGTTATTGAGATCAGGGTGACCTAAGTATTGGAAAATAAAGTTGGTTCCCAGGTAATATCATTGGACCAAGTAACTGTCAAATAAAGCAGTTACCGTGTATTGACTGGTAATTGTTTGAATGTACTGCGTGATCATGACCTGTACACTTCTTTAAGAAAAGTATTAAAATATCTTTGGTTTAAGGCATGCATGCGGCTCCTCCGAAGAATACGGAAGTACTCAACTTCTGTGTTCCTGGACACTCTGTACCCAGCCATATGAAGAAATAAAGAATGAAGTCTTAAAGAACCAGACTAATTGCGAGCTCTTGTTGACCGATCACAGAACAGACAAAGATCCCCTCCGGGGTCCAGATCTTCAGTAAGGGTGATGGAACAGAATGAGCAATATAATGTTATGGCTGCAGAGAAAGTGCATAAAGAGCGAGATCAATGTTCAATTTGAGAGCTCCATTTCGAAGTTTAATATCAGCAGGGAATAAGCTGTTCCTGAATCTCTTTGGACTTGTGTTTATACTTTCCTGACAGAAAAGATTAGAGAAGATTATATCCAGGCTGCGAGTGATCTTTGATGTTGACTGCCATTCCAAGGCAGTGAGAAATGTGTAGATGGAGTTAATAGATGGAAGTTTAGCTCGGATGATGGTCAGGGCTGTGTTCACAACTCTCTGGAGTTTCTTACAGTCATGGGCAGAGCAGTTACCATACCAAACTGTGATATATCCTATGATGCACCTATAAAAATCAGTAAAAGTCTTGGTGGACATGTTTAATTTCCTTAGCCTCCGACGAAAAATAAGTGCTTTTGTGCTTTCTTGACAATCGCACCAATGTGTGTGACCAGGACAGATTGATGATTGTCACTTCTCAGGAACTTTGCAGTCTCTTCCATCTCCACCTCAGGTCCATTGATATAGGTAGAGACATGCCCTCATCTTTATTCCTGAAGTCAATGACCAGATCTTTAGTTTTGCTGATGCTGAGGGAGAAACTATTATCTTTACATCACACCACTAATCAGGCTATCGCTTTCCTGCATTCTGTCTCGTCATTGTTTGAGATGTGCCCTACAACTGTGGTGTTATCAGCGAACTTGCAGATGGAGTTAGGATGAAATTTGGCCACACTGTCGTGAGTGTACAGGGAATATAGTAAAGGGCTGTGTACACAGCCTTGCGGGGCACTGGTATGGAGGATTATCATGGAAGAGGTGCTGTTACCCATTCTCACTGATTGCAGTCTGTGGTCAGGAAGTCAAGAATCCAGTTGTAGAGGACAGAGCTGAGATCTAGGTCCTGGATTTGGAGATTAGTTTGATTCGAATTGCTCGGTATGGGGCAGGCTTCCTTGGAGTTGGGTCACCATTGGGCCAGGTACTGTTACTGGATTTGTTGGGCCTCAGTTCTGGGTTTACCCGAAGTCTGGAAGGTTGGACCTGCGGGAAGCTGGTCAGTTTGCTGCAGGATCCAGTGTCTGTATTGGGACTATCTGACCTACAAGCAGTTTTAAGCAAACATTGTTCGTTATTTTATCAGGTTTTGAATTGAACTTTAAAAGAACAGAACGATTGTAAGATGTGTAAGAATAAGATCTATGTCGAGAACTTGCAAAGAGTTGCTGTGCGTCGACGCCATCTTGAACACAAGAAATTAATGTGAGTGACCACGAGGGTAATATCAGAGTTGCAGGAGTTGTAGCGTGTGTTATGGTAGATGCTTAGTAAGACCTGACTCCATTCTCCTGTAGATTTGGGAAGTGCAGGAATTAGTTTGGACTCTTACCGTGGAGTGGTGTTTGTTAGAGGATTCAGTTAAGCAGATGTCCTCAGCTTGGCCAAAGGTAGGAGAAATATAGGTTTGGGAATATTTAATCACGTGGAATGTGGAAATGGGACTATTTAAGTAAGTGCGATACTTTAATCCTTGAGGTTTGTAGAAACAGAGGTGTTTAATCATCCTGGAGTTTAGAGCAGGAATGTTTAATCTCATGGAAATATGGAACAGGATTTTTGCAGAAATGTAGGAAGAGTCTCTGGGGTGTTGGACCTGATTGATGATCTGATCTGCTGGTCAGTGATGCAGTGTACAGCTCCCATACATTAATATCCCTTACCTTTCCTCTCCCATACGATGGAGAACAACCGTGCGATCCAATCCTGCTGCATGTGCTAAGTTTTCCCAGTTCCATTTTTGACAGGATATCTTCAGCCTGGCAGTGAGTAATGGCTGTCAGCTGATGACACTGCTTGGTTGGGTGGTTTCTGATGTTGCTTGCAATCCAATGGACAGTGAGCACATCTTGAATCGGAGTCATTCCGTTGCACCAAGAATTGCTTGTGGAACGCGGGACGGATCTCTTACCTTTTTCATGTAGTGGAAACAGCCCAGTCTTTGATATTGTACCTGTGACCTTCCTGCCTTTCCTCACTTAACTGTCATCTCCCTAAATTACTAATGTCTCATCCTTAAATCAAACGTTACAAACACTGGCGATGGTAGCACCCATCCACATTCTTAGCACTTTATTTGTGGGGTATTAGTCTCCAAGTCCAAATGGCTTTCTCAGTAAATAGGTAATGTTTGACTCATCCGGCTGGCTAACTCACCCATTCAGTGTATTGCTTACAGTGCAAAGTCAATACCAATCCTGGTTGAGGTTGACTCAGGAACTGCCTTCTTGCCCTCCCCCGCCTAGAGAAAGCGAAGAAAATGGCAAGCTGTCAGTAACATACTGCAGATGAAAACAGGATCAAACATCAGCAAGCATTCTTTCTGTAACTTAGACAAGTATTCCTCCTTCGATATATGTTGATCCTCAGGACTTGTCCTTGTTTGATGATGCTTCATTCTGAGCTCTTTTCTTTTCTGTTTTTTTTTCATCAGTGGCAGTTGCCTTTCAGTCTGAGAAACATGGTGAAGAGGTAGGTTCTGGGTCAACACCCAGCAGAAGAACAATTGTTCTCTGCTGTTGAAATTCTTCTGAACCCCATACTCTAGCCATCTAACCAAATGAGTTCACCAGTCTTCTAATTTATAAATACAATTAAAAGATTTGCTTTTGTCTTCCAGCTCCTTCATTCTTACAGCTCTGAGCTCATCCTATTCAATATATTTGCTCCCTGTCTGATGCTTTTAAAATCTTGATTATAAACTGAAGACCAAAAGGTGTGGAGAAAGAGTTGCCTGACTTTTATATTTCTCATTCCTACCTTTCCGAAGGAAACCATAAAGATCAGTTTCTTTTGGTTATGATACTGTTGACTTGGTAATTTTAGTGATTTTCCTGCTAGTTTTGAGTCAGAGCAGTTACTCAGGCTGAAGGGATGCCCTTTCCCGTGACTTGGGTGCAGAACGCGTGACCAATATCTCTTCCAGATGTTGAAATACACTAGGTTGTCTTGCTGACCAACAACCTGTCCAGGCGCTTTGAGTCTCGCTTTGGCACTGTGACCATTTTGGAGAGCTGTTTGACGCTGCTGATGGGAATAGAAGGCTCAACGCTGGGCATCTGGTTGGTCCATAGAGAAGGTGAGAGTCTGATCATTCTGTTACATTCCAGCCTGAACTATAAGTGGCTGAGAGATGCATCGTGCATCTGAAACCTTAGCTCCAGATTGTTGAGTGACAGCCTTTCATACCTGTTTGTGTATTCACACATCTTAACTTTTAATCCTTCTACATTTCAACCCTACTAGTACTCCCCAAGTTTCCCCATCTCTAACATTCATGAGTTCAGCATTAGCCTATGTATGTTCACTATTAATCCCCAATAATTCACCAGGCAGCCAGAGAAACAGGCAGTTCCTAGTGATTGCCCATTGCAGATATCAGTGAAGGTGGTGCATTCTTGGTGGAGTGCAGCAAGAGTTAAACCAATGGCATTATGGAAGGGAGAGAGAAAGACAGAGGGAAGTACTGATGACAGCTCTTTCACTAGAGGAATGCTATGGACCACTCCAGACCCCCTCAAAATATCTTAAGAAGGTAGACGAGACCCTAATGATTTCTTAATTTAAAGGCAGATGTGAGGTGGATATTCCAAATGTGATGTAGCTGATCAAACCACTCGGTTTTAAGTAAAATAGAGTTTATTTAAACACTATAGTTGAAAAACGAACAAAGGAAAATGGAATTTAGGAGAACTTATTTCACCGGCATAGCAACTATTACTAGGAAGCCAATTCAACCCAGCAACATTCCATCCACTTACTCCTTGGCTAATAGATTAATTCAAACACAGGTTCTTACAGGCAGGAGAGATTTCAGATAGAAAAGTCAGTCAGGGATCATCTGTTGAAGCATGGAACCTGTTTGCACTTCACCAGCTTCTGCTACAGCTACCATTAGCTTTTCTGCTACAACTATCCCCCAATTATCTTCAAAGTTCTTGCCCAATACCGTCAACATGCCTCCAATTCAGAACTTTAAGTTTTAGATCCGGTCTATCCCTTTCCATCAGTATTTAATACTAATACAATTGTTATCACTGGCCCCAAAGTGCTCCCACAATGATACCTCTGCGCTGCCCTCTTTCCCAAGCACAGGTCAAGTTTCACTCCTTTTATAGCAGGTACATCCACATACTGGATCAGAAATTTTTCTCGAACACACTTAACATACTCCTCTCCATCCAAGCCCTTGACACGATGTCAGACCCAGTCGATGTTTGGAAAGTTAAAATCCCCTACCATAACCTCCCTCGTATTCTTACAGATAACTGGGATCTCCTTACAAATTGGCTTCTCAATTTCCTGCTGACTATTGGGGTGTCTATAGTACAATCCTAATATGGTGTTCATCCCTTTCTTATTTCTCAGTTCCAGCCAAATAACATGCCTAGACCTACTCCCAGGAATGTCTTCCATAAATGCATCTGTAATGTTAACTTTAACTAAAAATACCACTCGCGCTCCTCTCTTGCCACCTTTCTACCCATGCTGTTGCTTCTGTGCCTTTCTAGATTTTGATATGCAGGGATCTGTTAGAAAGTTTGTGAAGGGTCACTGGAGATTGGGCCAAATGGCCTGCCTTCACATTGTCGGGATATTATAATCCTAGCTGAGGATTACATAGAGTGAATTTGCCTCTACTTATTCAAATTGGAGGAATTAAAGTGGAAGTAAAGCTAAATCTCATCTGTTAAAAGTAAAATCCCTTCTACTCTTTTAGACTGACTTGAAGCACATTCAACACTGCCTCAGGACAGGCGCAACAGGCACACTGGAACTGAAAATAAAGTTCCCCAACAAATTTCACATCAAACATTCGCAGTTACAGCATGGTGGTGGTGATGGTGGTGGGGGGGGGGGGGGGGCGGGGGTGGGGAGGGGAGGATGGTGGGTGTGTGTGGGAGGGGACTGCTGGTGGGGTAGATACAGAGCAAATGTTTCCACTCATTCACTTTTTAAGTCAATTAAACTGAAAGTAAAGTGACATTCCTCCAGGGCTTGGACCTGTCAGGGGGCCTTCTCATGGGTCTTCTCCTGATCAAAGTGGCAATGAACAGGTCAAAGCCACTGGACAGGTGTCACTTTACTTTCAGTTTAATTGACTTAAAACGTGAATGAGTGGAATGAATCTGGCAGATATGGCAAAGAGTAAGATCATAGAATTCTATCCATTCTCTATATATCTCTAACCCCTCAGTCTGTTACACATCTTAATGGCCTCATAGATTTGCCTCAACGCCAGAATGTTGAGAAAACTTGTCCCACAAGTCACTTCAGTTTACTCTTCGTTCAAGCTCACTCCAAAGCCATGGAGTGGCTCCACCTCACTCAAATTCATTCTCTCTCAAATCAGGCCACTTCATCCAATTAAATTCAACTTCAATGGTAACATATCCACTTGGATTTAGAACTGGCTTGCACACAGATTATAGTGCTGGGTGTTTTCCTGGTTGGAGATCCGTGAATACCAGTGCTCCGCAGGGATCTGTTTCACGAAACTGTGTTTGGATAGTCCAACTTGACAAGAGGCCTTACTGGACCATATATTGCCTAAAGAGGCTGGCCAGCTGACTGACCTTTTATTGGGAGAGCATTTTGGAAACAGTGATGACAAAGTCTTCAGTTTTAAGAAAGCTATGAATAAGGATAAGTCAGGAACTTGTTGGAAGGTACTGAATTGGGGGAGGTCAAATTAAAACAGTGTTAAGCAGGAGCTCGGGAGAGTTAATTTGGCGGAGCTGTTATTGAGCAAGTGCATATTTGCCATGTGGGAATTGTTTAAATATCTGCTGATTGGAGTTCAGGATTGGCATACTCCACTATGGAGGAAGGATATGTAGAGTAAGGGATTGTTATATCCGGTCCAGTTATTTTGAAGACCATCCATGGGAAATTGTTAAATATTTTGAAATATTTTTAACACAATTTTTACCATTCACTTTTGTTCTGTTTCTCAACATTCTGGCAATGAGGCAAATCTATGAGGCCATTAAGATGCGTATCAGACTGAGGAGTCAAAGATAAATAGAGAAGGGACAGAATTCTATGATCTTACTGTTTTCCATATTTTCCAGATTCAAATGTCTCTATAATGAGACTGATACAATCCGCACTGACAAACAGTGTGTCTTCTGCTATCAGTGAACCATCCCCAATTCTAACGGATGCAGACTCTCTTCATGTAATTAACTTATGTACTGAGCCCATCTTGACCAGGGGAAGGACAACTCTCGATCCGAGTCAAACTGTACCCATCTTCCCATCATCTCCATCAATCCTATGCATGGGGGTTTGACCAAAACGCACAAAAAGCAACAGACCTATCCCCAACTGAAGCATACAGTTTCTCAGGTCGGTAGGGTAGCTCAGTGTAAAGCTCAGACAGTGGAGATCTCTCTGCTGGACAGAACAGCAGCACCTCATCACAGCCTCTCTCTCTGTCTCTGTCTGTGTCTGTCCCTTTTGTGTTTATAGTGAAACAGTGCCACCCTCTGATGGCCTCCCTGAGCCACTGCACAAGTGGGAGATTTCTTTTACCCTTGGACAATTTGCTTCTGTCCACTGTTCATTCCATTATCTCGAAACTGCAGTCCCCGTTTCAAGTCCAAATCAATCCAAACAATAACAAATAGAAATAGAGTTGGATAAGTAATTGGATTGTTTTATCTTTCTAAGTCTGTATAAAAATTTAGCTTTATTTCATAAACTGTAAAAACTCGTGGTTTATTTTCTGAGTCACTCTGTGCAACCATCCAATCCATCTAAGATAAAGAGAAAGCGAGTTCCTGATCCCTGACCAAATTGTCACATTGACTCCAAGCTCTGGTCCTGCATTATAACACTGATCGGGGGTGTTGAGCGAGAGGGGCATGGGACCATTTTGACATTGGTACAGACTTGGGAGTTGTTCATTGCTTGATGAGCAAATTCTCATCATTTGCTTGGTTGTTCTTGCTATCTCGATGTTGGGGCTATTCCAATTATATTCACGATCTGGTAGTGACAGATGCAGAGTGCCAAGCTGCTATATGTTAGTATTAGTTGGCCCTCTCACTGGACTGAACTTTGTTCCATGTTCCTTATCACCTGCCTGCCCAAGCCAGGCCTGTATCCCTGTTCATTTGTATCATCCCGCTGATGTTAAATTGTAAATGTACTGTGTTCAGTCGTCGAACAGATTTAAGCTCATTTGGGTAAGACTCAAACTCAGGAAGCTTGCTAACTTCACTTTAGTTTCATTAATTTGTGCAAAATTCTTGTGTCCATTTGTACTGGAACAGTGTGCTACGTCTGCTCTGAGTTGTGTCTGCAGCACTGTGTCTGTATATAAACTCTGGATTCAGTGGGGGTGGGGGAAGGACAGGAACAGACCTGGGCTAAACCATTGACCTGCTACTTTCTCCCACACCCCCTTCTAATCCCACAAAGTTGAAAATCACACAACATCAGGTTATAGTCCAACAGGTTTATTTGGAAGCACTAGCTTTGGAAGTAGTAGCTACCTAATGAAGGAGAAGCTAGTAGTTTCAAATAAACCTGTTGGAGTTTCAACTGGCCTTGTCTGATTTTTAACTTTGTCCATCCCAGTCCAACAATGGGACCTCCTCAGCATAATCCCACAAAGACGATTGTTGGTGTGACCTGTACCTGGGGGAAGTGTGTGCCAGTTAGAGACAGCTGGGAGCAGACTGAATGAACTTGGGTTGGGAAGGAGATGCGGTTTGAGTGATACATCCTGAGGGCATTTAAACCTGACTCAGTCAGCCATTACCCTCTTGCCAAGTAGACTAACCAGGGATGAGTACTGTCTTTGGGTATGAGTGTGAGTTGTGTTCAATCTCAAACCCAGTTTTAAACCTTTAAGCCTCCCCAACCAAAGCATATTCTGTCCCTGGTGGGACACACAGAGAAAGAAATCAATTGGAGAGTGACCTGGGACGAGCTGGAATGGCGAGTATTGCCTCTGTCTCTCCATGCTTCAGGTTTGCTTCTGCCTCACTTTTCCCCTTTTCTATCTCACTCTGACTCTCTTCCCCCACCCCTCACTCCCGACTTACTCTGGCAACCTTATTTTTGCTTTTACTTTACTCTGTCTTTCTGCCTCATTTCCTGTTACTTCTCTTTTTGGTGTGTCCAATCTTTCTTCACTCAGTTTCTTTTCATTTCTGTCTTAGGTTCTTTATTGTCTTTCTCTCCTTCTTTCGCTTCCCCCTTCTCACCAACAACCAAGCGATGTCTTGGCACTTGATTGAAGGTTCTAGTGAATATGAATCAAAATAGAACAGTCCTTCCTTAGATAGAGAAACCAAACCTGCACACAATATTCTAAATGTCTTATATGGCCAGAGCAGTACCGTTGAAGTACAGATTTGAGACAGCCCAGGGACTCAGACCTATAAAGCCTCTCTCTTGGTTTGTCCGAGAGCTCGTACTCTTTGAATGTCTGGAACAAAAACCTCTTGCAGACAGTTTAGTTTAATTTTCGTCATCCATGTTAGTCAATAATAACATCACTCTTATGACATAACACATACCTATGATCTAAACTAGCTAGGATCTAATAACCTAAGAGAGTACCAACTCTTCAAGTGCAGGCTACTTCGATGTACTGATACAAAGTGGCTTCCTTTATACAAAAGTTGAAAATGTGTTGCTGGTTAAAGCACAGCAGGTCAGGCAGCATCCAAGGAATAGGAAATTCGACGTTTCGGGCATAAGCCCTTCATCAGGAATGAGGAGAGTGTGCCAAGCAGGCTAAGATAAAAGGTAGGGAGGAGGGACTTGGGGGAGGGGCGATGGAGATGTGATAGGTGGAAGGAGGTCAAGGTGAGGGTGATAGGCCGGAGTGGGGTGGGAGCGGAGAGGTTAGGAAGAAGATTGCAGGTTAGGAGGGCGGTGCTGAGTTGAGGGAACCGACTGAGACAAGGTGGGGGGAGGGGAAATGAGGAAACTGGAGAAATCTGAGTTCATTCCTTGTGGTTGGAGGGTTCCCAGGCGGAAGATGAGGCGCTCCTCCTCCAGCCGTCATGCTGTTATGTTCTGCCGGTGGAGGAGTCCAAGGACCTGCATGTCCTCGGTGGAGTGGGAGGGAGAGTTAAAGTGTTGAGACACGGGGTGGTTGGGTTGGTTGGTCCGGGCGTCCCTGAGGTGTTCTCTGAAGCGTTCCGCAAGTAAGCGACCCGTCTCCCCAATGTAGAGGAGGCCACATCGGGTGCAGCGGATGCAATAGATGATGTGTGTGGAGGTACAGGTGAACTTGTGGCGGATATGGAAGGATCCCTTAGGGCCTTGGAGGGAAGTGAGGGAGGAGGTGTCGGCGCAAGTTTTACATTTCCTGCGGTTGCAGGGGAAGGTGCCGGGAGTGGAGGTTGGGTTGGTGGGGGGTGTGGACCTGACGAGGGAGTCACGAAGGGAGTGGTCTTTGCGGAACGCTGATAGGGGAGGGGAGGGAAATATATCCCTGGTGGTGGGGTCCATTTGGAGGTGGCAGAAATGACGGCGGATGATACGTTGTATACGGAGGTTGGTGGGGTGGTAGGTGAGAACCAGTGGGATTCTGTCTTAGTGGCGGTTGGAGGAGCGTGGCTCAAGGGTGGAGGAGCGGGAAGTGGAGGAGATGCGGTGGAGGGCATCGTTGATCACGTCTGGGGGGAATCTGCGGTCCTTGAAGAAGGAGGCCATCTGGGCTGAGCGGTGTTGGAACTGGTCCTCCTGGGAGCAGATGCGGCGGAGATGAAGGAATTGAGAATATGGGATGGAGTTTTTACAGGGGGCAGGGTGGGAGGAGGTGTAGTCCAGGTAGCTGTGGGAGTCAGTCGGTTTATAGTAGATGTCTGTGTCCTCCTCCCACCCTGCCCCCTGTAAAAACTCCATCAGGCAGCATCTGAAGAGTCAGAGAGTCGAAATTTCAGGCTTAAGCCCTTCATCAGGAATGCGGCTTAAGGGCCATGGGGACTGAGAGATAAATGGGAGGGGGTGGGGCTGGGGAAAGTTGGCTGGGAATGGGATATGTCGATGTAGGTGGGGTGAAAGTGAAAGGTTGGAGACGAGGGTGGAGCAGGTAGGTGGGAAGGAAGATGTCCATTTGTCTCTCAGTCCCCCTGACCATCAAGCCACGTTCCTCTTGAAGGGCTTGTGCCCAAAACATCAACTCTCTTGCTTTTCCGATGCTGCCTGGCCTGCTGTGCTTTACCAGCACCGCGCTCGCGACTGCTGAGATCTTCCAACAATTTGTTTTTTGCCTGAATCCTGAGAAAACGTTTTAAAACCCAATTAACAATCACACAAATACATGTCTGTTATTACCTTTTACTTAGATCTAATACATCACTTTCCTTTGTTAAACACACAGATATGTGCTCTTTTCCTGCTGTCTGATGGCCAGTGACCCTAAATTGAGTGACTTTAATTTGATTTTTTTAAAACTCTGACTTGAGACTTTCCAGGGCTCAGCAAAGACCCTTCTGTGGGCGACTGAACTAGGGGTGTACAAACTGTTAATGGCCTGTTGATGTGATTATAAGACTGATGGAAAACATGTCAATTTTACTTCCATCTTTAACCCTTGCACCATGTTTCAGCCATCTAAATTCTGAGGAACTGGGCTGAAACCGTTTAAATCTGGAAATATATTTCTGAAAAGTCAATGTGTAATGGGTTCAAAAGAATGAAATTCAAAACATCAGTATAAAATAGAAAGTGGTTGAGTTCATACAGCAATATTTAAGTTATTTCTCCTACATTAAAATAGTAAGCTCTTTTCAGCTTCTTTAACATATAGTTTGACCCGAGTGATTGGGTCATTAGCTGTTATGCTTGTAGTTATCTGCGAATCGATAACACCTTCCATGAGCAGACCACCCTTAGAAACATTAAAATAAATCAGTTGACACATACTGCTCATTTTCAGCCTCTTCCCTATTAACCACATCCCTCCCTGGGGTTTTCCAGCTCACCCCCATTTCTTTAACCACCTCTCCCAATATTACATCCCCACCCAGTTGATGTCGTCCCATAATTTTGTTCCCCATACTTTGCTGCCTTATACCCCCTCCCACTGTTTTTTAACCCCTCCCACATTCCCCTACTTCACCCCGATTGAATTTACCCTCTAACCATGCCCCCAAATACACATAAGCTCCCTTTGTGTCTCCACCATGTATAGTCTGCAAACCTTATCCCCAACCCCGAATTACCACAATCCACTTTTCTGAGTTCCAGCCCCAAGGTTGGAGGGGTTTTTGAGACAGGGTACGCATGTGCAGGGACTGACTGGCCTATTGACTACTTGTACCCTCATAATAACAACAAGATCCCAGTTCTCCTAGGCTTCCTCTGCAAGCCTCACTCCCCTCCCTCACTGAGAAAGGGACTTCATTCTCCTCACCCAACCCTAGCATGCATAAAACAGGAGACAGAGAGAACAGCAAGATCCTACTGTGATAATGTATGTGCAGTACCATGTGGCACTGAGTCCAAATCTAGCTCAGGGACAGGACCAGCAGGACAGAAGGATGACGAGCAAGGGAGAGAGAGAACCTGTGTGAGAGAATGAGGGCTGACATTTTGGGCATGAGCCCTTCCTCAGGAATGAGGAAGGGCTCATGCCCGAAATATACATTCTCCTGCTCCTTGGATACTGCCTGACCTGCTGCGCTTTTCCAGCAACACGTTTTCAGCTCTGATCTCCAGCATCTGCAGACCTCAGTTTCTCCTGAGAGAATGAGGGACAGATAAGGATGGAGAATACAAGCGAGCGAAGGGACAGCAAAAGCATAACAGACAGCGCAAAAGGCAGAGAAAAATTCCATGGTGAAAGAAATTGCAGGACACATTTTTGGGGGTGGGGGTTTCGTGGTGAGGGAGAGACCGAAAGAGAACTGCACCGCGAGAGAGAGAGAGATAGAAAGACTGTCAAGGCAGAGTGTGAAACCAGGGAAAGAGAGAGATGTCCAAACATAGCTAGAAATAAGAAAGCGCAGAAAATGATCCCAAGGAACAGTGAAGGAATGAGAAAATGAGAACCGAGGGAGAGAGAGATATGGGTCAGACAAAAGAGAAATAAAACCAAGGGAAAGAGGAAGAGCAAATGAGAGAGAGAGAGAATGTAAAACCCAGGGAGAGGACAAGAAGCAGCAGAGAGAGAGAACCCCAGGGAAGAAACTAAAAACAAAAACAGCAACAGAGCAAAAACCCAGGCAAAGAGGCACACACGAAGGATAAAAAGAATCAGCTCAGGGAGCCGAGAGAAAAGGACTGGCCAAGGAATAGAGAGCAATCGTAAGGAGACAGAGACAGATAGACACACATCCTGAGTGAGACCGCACGTGAAGTACTGTGTACAGTTTTGGTCTCCTTTTATCTGAGGAAGAATGTTCTGCTAATGGAGTGAATGCAGTGAAAGTATATCATGTTGATTCCTGGGTTGGGAGGGCTGACATTTGAAGAGAGATTAGATCAGATATGGCTGTTTAGAGTGGAATAATCAGCCATGATCGTACTGAATGGCTGAGCAAACGTGAAGGTCAAATACTGTACCTTGTTATTGTTTTTTTTTCTATGTTTCTACACAAATGCCTACAAGCATGTAAATGCATTGGATTCTGACTGAGAAGAACCTCTGGTTTAATATACGAAATAGGTACAGATGTAGATCATATTATCAGTCAGACCTGAGAGGATAAAATCATGGGTCATCTGTCTCAACTTGACTTTCCCGTGCAATGTTACTACTTTAATTCTGAACTGTGTGCACGTGGCTCAAATATTTTGCTATTGAAATCACCATTGTGTAGTGTAAATGGTCACTAAACTCTTCGAGATTTGAATTGTTTAAAGATATTCGAATTTACAATGGCACTGCATTTCGAATAATACAAATATTTAATTGTTGTATTTCTTCAAATATGGAGCTGCTCATAATCTGTACAGTTGTCCTGGATTCAGCAATTCATGCGGTGTTGTGGAAACCTGGTGAATCGCAGGCTCATGATAAAATCGAAACTAGCTGAATGTTCAGGATGAATCTTCCTTACTGAATGCAAGTGATACTGGTTTCATTACATATATTTTCGAGGATAGACATCCTTTATTGCTAGGAGTTCTTGAGCTGGACTTCGCAAAACCCTGCAGTATATTGACACTTTCAGAAAGATCAACTTTTGGGCAGGTGTGAGAGAGAAAGCCAAAGACAGAGAATGAGAACTGAAAACACAAGGCGGGGTTAAAAAGGAAACAAACAAAGAAAAAACAAATTTATTGATTACTTTCCAGCAATTAATGGAATATAGTGTTAGTCCCACAGCAATAGCTTCTCAACATACCATTCCTTCGTGGGGATAAATGTTTCGGGGTTACAGTGCCATTTTCAAGTCACTTGGATGGAGTAAATGGAGAGACTAGCTCCTGCTGAGTTAACACCTGGGCCTAGTTCGTTTGGACTTGACTCATGCAGTGAGAAAATCACTTTTTATAATAATGCAGAAAGAAAAGTAACTGAAGACACCTTCCAGGTTCAAGTCTACTTTGTTCCTCACTCCACATATTCCACAAGACTTGTCTGACATTTTGTTTTAATTTCAGAATTCCAGCATCCACTTTATAGTGCTTTTATCTTCAGAAACAGAACAGGTCAGTAAGTCAGTAAGTTTTATGTTGCCATTTCCTCAAGTGTCAGTCTCTGCAGTCCCACACCAGCAGTACGTCTGCTTTCCTTATAGCATCTGTTCGTGGTCTGCATCTATCTTTATTTCTAGTAGCTTGTGTAACAATTTGCCCAGATTGAATATCAAAATGCTGTTGTTGGTATCCAATTGTAAAATCATTCATCCATTAGACATGTGATTGATGCAGATGAAGGCGAGGATTTTACACAATTCTGAGATGAAGTGCCAGTGTGTCAAGTAAGTTCAATATTGTTGATAGCTTATTAACTCTCATCATGACACTAAATTGAGGGACTTAAATTGAGGGGCATGATATTCATGTTTATTTTCACTCCATGTTGAGACTTTCCAGGGTTCAGCAAAGGCCCTGTTCTGAGGTTACTGAACTGGGGACATACAACCTGTTGATTCATTCTGTTGATATGATTACCAAAATGATGGAAATTCTGTCAATTATACTTCCTTCTTTAAATCTCTCACCAAGTTACAGTAACCTAAGTGCATCTAGATAATTGAGAAACTGTGCTGAAGTTGTTGAAGTCTGTAAGTATATTTCTCAGAAGCCAGTAGGCAGTGAATTTGAAATTAAGAGAATTCATAATATCATTATAGAACAGAAGAAGTAACGCTGATTGAGTTAATGTTGCTATATTTAAGAAGTTATTTCTCCTAAATTAAAATAATAAGCTGCTTTCAGCTTATTTAACATTTAGTTTGACCTCGTTGTCAACTGTTTGATTAGATTAGATTCCCTATTGTGTGGAAACAGGCCCTTCGGCCCAAACCAACTCCAAAATGTAACCCACCCAGTCCCATTTGCCTTTGATTAACGCACCTTGCACTATGGGCAATTTAGCAAGGCCAATTCATCTGATCTGTATATCCTTGGACTGTGGGAGGAAACTGGAGCACCCAGAGAAAACCCACGCAGGCAAGGGACAAATGTGAGACCTCCACACAGACAGTTACCTGAGGCTAGAATCGAACTTGGGATCATGGAGGTGGAAGTACTAGCCACTGAGCCACTGTGCCATCTGCAGAGTCAGTGACCTGCGAATTCATATCACTTTCCAAAAACAGACAACCTTTAGTGACATGAAAATAAATCGGTTGACACATACCCAAATGTTATTGAAGTCAAATTTATCTCTTTATTTCTCATTTGTTTTGAGTTGTGGAATTGTAATCTACATCAGTGACATGATCTACAAATTGTTCATCGCAGGAATTAAGTGTTCAAAAATTATTAAAATTATTGAAATTTACTTTTTCAAAATGCTCAGGACTGACCTTCCTTTAACTAAGAACATGCGGTTGGTCTGTTTCCCTTTTCAGTCTTTCTTTTAGTCAGTTTCTCGAATACAATATGACAATCTGTCAGATCTTGTTATGAGTCAAATATTTCCAGTTTACCTGTGCAGAGTTGTGAAACTGAGCATGAGTTCATTTGAAAAGCGAACACAGAGGAATTGGAGCGGCAGGGTAGGGGTTATGGGGATAACAGGGAAAGTGACATAGGGGATTCATGACAGAAAGGTGGGAAGGAACTGGTTCATTGGATGTAGTCAGCTTGAGAATAATGAGTTTAAGAGACATACACTCACAGTAAAAATAATTTGTATGGTGGCAAATGGAGATCGGAGCAGAAAATGTTTAGGAGAGGGCACCGTGATCATGGGAAGAATGGGACTTGGAGAATGCCAACTGTCTTCGCGTTCTGAAAATGGGGGGTGGTGTGGTAATAATGATGTTGAGGTGATTGAATATGCAAGGAGTGGGAATTCAGGACAATGGGGAGAACAGAATGGAGAGGAAAGCACTTTCAGAGAGATCAAATTGGAACACTGCTCTCTTTCTGCAATCCATGTTAGCAGCCTTTGAATGTGGAGGTTGACTCATTCTCTTGCCTTTTCCTCATAACCCATCAAGTGGGTTGGCAGGTTGCTACGCAGCGCAGTACGACCTCTATCCCTGTCCGATGGCATGTTCCAGCATAATATACACCAGAAACTGAGTCTGCTTCAAGCAAATAATCATGACTCAAAATCTAAAGGGAGAGAACATCAGTTTTGTCTAGATAGTGACTCTTCAAGCTGGATAGCCTGCAATGCAAAATGAAAGCAGCTTCCAATATAGAGTCATAGAGATGTGCAGCCGGGAAGCAGACCCTTCAGTCCAATTCATCCATGCCACCCAGATATCCCAACCCAATCTAGTCCTACCTGCTAATACCTGTCCCATATCCCTCCAAACCCTTCCCATTCATAAACCCATCCAAATGCTTGTAAATGTTTCAATTGTACTAGCCTCCATCACTTCCTCTGGCAGCCCATTCCAAACACGTATCACACTATGTGTGAAAAAGTTACCCTGAAGCTCTCTTTTATATCCTTCTCCTCTCACCATAAACATATGCCTTCGAGTTCTGGTCTCCCCCGCCCCAGGAAAAAGACTGCCCATTTGTCCTATCCATGCCCCTCATGATGTATAAACCTCTGTCAAGTCACCTCTCAGCCTCTGATGCTCCAGAAAAAACAGTCCAGCGTCTTCAAACTTCACAATTTAGACATTTTTCAGTCTATTTCCCAACATTCTATATCTTTCATGTCCTTTTCCATAGTAAACACTGACGAAAAATACTAGTTTAGTATTTCCCCCATTTCCTGCAGCTCCCCACAAAGGCTGCCTTGCAGATCTTTGATGGGCCTTATCCTGTCCCTAGTTACATTTCAGTCCTTAATGTATTTGTAAAAACCCTTTGGATTCTCCTTAACTCTATTTGCCAAAGTTATCTCATGTCCATTTTTTGCCCTCCTGAATTTCTCACTTAAGTATACTCCTATTTCTTTATACCCTACTAAGGATTCATTTGATCTATCCTGGCTATACCTGAAATATGCTTCCTTCTTTTTCTTAACCAAACCCTCAACTTCTTTAGTCATTGAGCATTCCCTACACCTACCAGCCTTTCTTTTCACCCGAACAGGAATATACTGCCTCTGGACTCTCGTTATCTCATTTCTGAAGGCTTCCCATTTTCCAAACATCCTTTTACCTGTGAACATCTGCCCCCAATCAGCTTTTGAAAGTTCTTGCCTAATATCATTAAAATTGGCCTTCCTCCAATTTAGAACTTCAACTTTTAGGTCCGGTATTTCATTTTCATCACTATTTTAAATCTAATAGAATTATGGTCGCTGACCCCAGAGTGCTCCCCTACTGATACCTCAGTCACCTTCCCTGGTTTATTTCTCAAGAGTAGGTCAAGTATTGCACCTTCTCTAGTGGTACATCCACGTACAGAATCAAGACATTTTCTTATACACACTTAACTAATTTCTCTCTATCTAAACCCTGATCACTATGGCAGCCCCAGTCTATGCTTGGGAAGTTAAAATCCCTGACCATAACCACCCTGTTATTCTTACAGATAACAGATCTCTGGACAAATTTGTTTCTCAATTTCCTGCTGACTGTTAGAGGATCCATGATACAATCCCAATAAGATGATCATTCCTTTATTATTTCTCAGTTCCACCAAAATAACTTCCCTGGATATATTTCTAGAAATATCCTAGCTCAGTATAACTGTAATACTATCTCATATCAAAAATGCCACTTCCCTTCCTCTCTTGTCCCCCTGTCTCTCCTTCCTGTAGCATTTGTATACTGAAACATTAACTGCCAGTCCTGTCCATCACTGGGCCATATTTCTGCAATAGCCATGATTTCCCATCAGTCCACAGCTTTAGCTGCAGTCAGTTTGCTGGTCAGTGGTCCTATACCTTTACAGTCTGGGTACCGAACAACCAGCCCTTGATTATTGCAGGATCCAGCTGGAGAGCTATACAGATATCAGTCAGTGTTCTGGTCACTCATCATTCAGGGCTGTCTGGGTAAATTCCTCTGGAGGTGGACTACAGTGAATCTTGGGAGTCCAACCACTAATCGCCAATATTGGCTTGTCATTATCCATCGCAGTGAGAAGGAGGCTATGATAGTTAATGATGACGATTGTAACAGGAATTCTGGGATGCAAGTCAAATTACAGCAGTGAAGGCCAAAGATCATTGTACAGGTGAATTGTTACACAACTAACCTTCCAAGGAGGTGGAAAGAAGACAACAGGACAACACTCTGATCCATCGTGAGGAGCTGTCGAAGATCCCAGGCTGAGAGGGTTTTCACAGGAGTTAGGCACAACATAGATTTCCAACATCCAAAAAACGACATCCACAGGAATAGGAGTTGTGGGTGGAAGGGGGAAAATGTTCTGTGAAGATCCAGGGAGATGAGGCTCCATTGTCCTGGGAAGAGCAGGTTTTCCATTCCATTGGCCTGATGGAAGGGCAAAAGCTGTTACCATAGCAGACTGGGACCTTGGAGTACACTGCCTCTATAGAGCAACTTTGGGATTGGTAAAGCATTCTCATCTGTCACAGCTATCATGTCCAAACTGTTGCTTCTCAATAGACTATGCGGAAATTGTTTTAGGCTGTCAACTGGCTATGATAGATAACTCGGATTATAAACAGCTCCCCAACTCAGCACATTTGCTGCTATGAGAAAGAAGTGGGAGTGGGGCATGAATGTGGAGAATGAGCCAAACTGTCTTGCCATTGACACAGCAAAGGAGAGCAACCAGAGACGGTTGCGAGATAGTCAGGTTTGGTATTGTGCCAGGGTTTGTTGAAGAGGGACAGACTATGTGATGCAGGGGAATTAAGTCGGAATTCAGCTGGACCTCTTGCCCTGGCGAGCAGAGGGGAGATGAAATGAAGATTTTTGATCTGGGAACAGAGAGATAGTGAGGCAAAGGGGTATTGCTTCCTGGGCAAAATGACAGCAGGGTCTAGGACAGTTGCTATGAAAAGAGGATGGGTATGGGTCTGCAGTCTGTTGCTTGAGAAGCACGGTAGGTCATGATATAATATGTTTTGGTGTGAGTGAGTCTGATGTCTGTTGCTAAGAGAACAGGATGGGAGGGATGCTGGAAACTGTTTGTGGGGGAGCAGGGGTAGGAGTGGAGCTGGAACATTTTTGCCAAGGGAACAGGATGAGAGTGGAACTGTAATTAGTGACTAAGGGAATGAAATACCTCATGGATGGTCAGTACTAAGTTGCTGGAAATGTCTGACGTCTGACCTATTTAGCACAGCGATAGTGCCACACAACGTAATGAAGGTTATTCACAATGTTAAGGTGGGACTTCATCTTCACAAGGACTGTGTAGCAGTCGTCATCACTGATACTGTCATGGACAGATACATCTGCAGCTGACAGATTGTTAAGGGTGAAGGTCAGTATGTTTCCGCCCACTTCTTTAACCACTTGCAGTAGACCCAGTCTACTGCAGAAGACCCGACCAGCTCGATCAGTAGTACTGCTGCCGAGCCACTCTCTGTGGTGCACATTAAAATTCCGTTTGTGCCGTTGCCATCCTCGGTATTTCCTCCCAGTGTTGCTCAGCATGGAGGGATACTGATTCATCAGCTGATAGGTACATGGTAATCAGCAGGAGGTTTCCTTGCTTCATGGGGTCCAGAGTCAATTTGGAGGAGTCCCAGTGCAACTTCTTCCTCTTTTTCTATACCTCTGTGCCACCAACATTGTTGGGTCTGTGCTGCCAGTGGTTTTCGTATCCTGGGATGGTGATGTTGGTATCTGGGACAATGTCTATAGAGTATGATTCCATAATGTCAGGCTGTTACTTTATTATTCGGGAGGAAGAGACTGTGATAGATAAGAGTAACAGGGAAGCAGTTACTCCTATGCACGAAGAAAACTGGGTAATTGTTTGAATGGGGAAAAACAGTCAGTGGAGGGATCCCCTGTGGTCGTTCCCCTGAAAAATATGTATACCGTTTTGAATACTGTTGTGGGGGATGATGTAAGAGGGGTATGCAGTGCGGTGTAGGTCTCTGGCCCAGAGTCTGTCCTTAATGCATTGAGGGATGGAAGGAAAGGATGTGTTAGTCATTGAGGACTCAGTAGTTAGAGGGTCAGATAGAAGGTTTGTTGGGAACGAATGAGACTCATGGTTGGTGTGTTGCCTCCCAGGTTTCAGGGTCCGTGATGTCATAGATCGTGTCTTTGGGATCCTGAAGGGAGAGGGTGACCAGCCCCAAGTCGAGGCCCACTTAGGTACCAACGACACAGGTAGCAAGAGGGATAGGGATGTAAGGCAGGATTTCAGGGAGCTAGGGTGGAAGCTGAGAACGAATACAAACAGTTGTTATCCCTGGTTTGCTACCCATGCCATGTGATAGTGACACAAGGAATAGGGAGAGATCAGCTGAACACGTGGCTGCAGGGATGGTGCAGGAGGGAGGGTTTCAGGTACTTGGATAATTGGGGCTCATTTTGGGGAAAGTGAGACCTCTACAAACATGATAATCTTCACTTGAACCAGAGGAGTATTAATATCCTGGGTGGGAAATTTGCTGGTTCCAATCGGATGGATTTAAACGAGCTCAGCAGAGAGATGGGAACCTGAGGTGTAGTTCCAGTGCACAGAAGGATAAGAGTAGGGACAGCATGGACAAGATTTCACAGTCACAGGATTATGTTGGCAGACAGCGAACGAGTTTGAAGTGTGTCTACTTCAACGCCAGAAGTAGCTGAAATAAAGGTGGTTGAGTTTTCAGCATGGAGAGGTACCTGGGACTTCGACATTATGGCCATTTCGGAGAATGGATGTTGCAGGTTCCAGAGTTCAGATCTTTCACTAAGAACAGGCTAGGTGGTAAAAGAGGGGGAGTTGTGGCCTTGTTAGTCATGGATGGCACAACGGTGGCTGGAAGAACTCTTGACGAGGACTCGTTGACTGAGGTAGTATTGGCTGAGGTTAGAAACAGGAAAGGCGAGGTCTGACTGCTAGGAGTTTTTTTTAATAGGCCTCCGCAAAGTTCCAGAGAGGTGGAGGAGAGGATTGACAAAGTGATTTTGGGAAGGAGCGAAAGGAACAGGGTGGTCATTATGGGGTACGTTAACTTCCCCAACATTGATTGGAAATGAAATAAGTCAAGAAAGTTGGATGGATCAGTTTTTGTCCATTGTGTGCAGGATGGTTTGCTGACACAGTATGTCGAAGGACAACAATAAGGGAGGCTACATTGGATCTGGTGCTTGGTAATTAACCAGGCCAGGTGTTTGATTTAGTTGTAGGTGAATATTTTGGTGAGAGTGACCATAATCAGTTACATTTAGTATAGCGATGGAAAGGGATAGGTACATGCCACGGGGCAAGGGCAATTATAATACGATTAGGCAAGGTTTAGGATGCATAGAATGGGCAGCAAATGCAGGGGATGGGGACAAGTGAAATGTGTAGCTAGTTTAAGGAACAGATATTGTATGTCCTTGATTGGTACGTCCATCTCAGATAGAGAGGAAATGATAAAGTAAGGGAACTGTGTTTATGACAGGAATTGCGTCTCTTGTTAAGCAGAAGAAGGCAGCTTACGTGAGGATGAGACAAGATGGTTCAGATGAGGCAATGGAGAGATAGAAATTAGCTAGGAAGAATTTAAAGACAAAGTTAAAAGAGCAAAGAAAGGACACGGGCATTCTTTAGCAGGTAGAATAAAGAAGAACCCGAAAGCTTTATAAAAGTATGTGAGGAATAACAGGATGATAGGATCGGAATAGGGCCAGTCAAAGACAGAAGTGGGAAGTTGTGTGTGGACCCTGTTGATATTGGAGAGGTGCTAAGCAAATATTTCTTATCGGTTTTCACTCAGGAAAGGGAGAATATTGTAGAGGAGAAGAATGAGTTATGAGATATTAGGCTAGAAAGGATCGAGGTTTGTAAGGAAGAGGTGTTACCAATTCTAGAATGAGTGAAAGTAGACAAACTCCCTGGGCCAGATGGGATTGACCCGAGGATTCTCTGGGAAGCTAGGGAGGAGATGGTGGTGCTTTGGGCTTTGATCTTTGAGTTGTCATTGTCTACACATTAAGTACCAGAAGACTGGAGGATTGGAAATGTTGTGCCCTTGTTCAAGAAAATTGGAGGTGTAGTGGACAGTGAAGAGGATTATCTCAGATCACAACAGGATCTGGACCAGATGGACCAATGGGCTGAGAAGTGGCAGATGGAATTTAATGCAAGCTGCTGCATTTTGGGAAAGCAGGATTTATACACTTAATGTAAGGTCCTAGGGAGTGTTGCTGAACAAAGTGACCTTGGAGTGCAGGTTCATAGCAAAGTGGAGTCGCAGGGAGTTAGGATAGTGAAGAAGGCGTTTGGTATGCTTTCCTTTATTGGTCAGAGTATTGAGTTCAGGAGTTGGGAGGTCATGTTGCGGCTGTACAGGACATTGGTTAGGCCACTGTTGGAATATTGCGTGCAATTCTGCTCTCCTTACTATCGGAAAGATGTTGTGAAACTTGAAAGGGTTCAGAAAAGATTTACAAGGATGTTTCCAGGGTTGGAGGATCTGAGCTACAGGGAGAGGCTGAACAGGCTGGGACTGTTTTCCCTGGAGTGTCAGAAGCTGAGGGGTGACCTTATAGAGGTTTACAAAATTATGAGGGGCATGGATAGAATAAATAGACAAAGTCTTTTCCCTGGGTTCGGGGAGTGCAGAACTAGAGGGTATAGGTTTAGGATGAGAGGGGAAAGATATAAAAGAGACCTAAGGACCAACTTTTTCACGCAGAGGGTGATACGTGTGTAGAATGAGCTGCCAGAGGATGTGGTGGGTGCTGGTACAATTGCAACATTTAAGAGGCATTTTTATGGGTATATGAATTGGAAGGGTTGGAGGGATATGGATCGGGTGATGGCAGGTAGGACTAGATTGGGTTGGGATATC
The DNA here is from genome assembly GCF_020745735.1 of Hemiscyllium ocellatum. NCBI lineage: Eukaryota > Metazoa > Chordata > Chondrichthyes > Orectolobiformes > Hemiscylliidae > Hemiscyllium > Hemiscyllium ocellatum. Next base: position 2,891,388 of record NC_083418.1, read on the forward strand.
TTTTCAGCATGGACGGTTTGGATGGAAGGATCTGTTTCCATGCTGTACATCTCTATGAATCTATGCCTCTAAGGGCGGTCGAGATGACCCAGATAGTTATAGACCAGTGCGCCTTACTTCTGTTGTTGGAAAAGTTTTGCACAGGATTAAAAGTGATAGGATTGATAATCATCTGGCAAGCTACAGTTTGATTTCAGATAGTCAACATGGTTTCGTCAAGGGCAGGTTGTGTCTCAAAAAACTCATTTTGAGAAGGTGACTAAGCATGTAAGTGATGGTAGGGCAGTTGACGTGGTGTACATAGATTTCAGTAAAGCCTTTGATGAGGTTCCACATAGTAGGTTGTTGGAGAAAATGCGAAGGCATGGGATTGAGGGTGATTTAGCAGTTTGGATCAGGAACTGGCTTCCTGTACGAAGGCAGTGAGCGGTGGGTAATGGAAAATATTCAACCTGGAATCCAGTTACTAGTGGTGTGCCACAAGGATCTGTTTTGGGATCACTGCTGTTTGTCATTTTTATAAATTACTTGTATGCAGGCATAGGTGGATGTGTGAATAAGTTTGTAGATGACAATAAAGCTGGTGGAGTAGTGGACAGTTTTGAAGAACATTGCAGGTTTCAGGGGAATTTGGATAAAGTGCAGAGAGGTGGCAAATGATGTTCAATGCAGCTAAATATGAGGTCATTCACTTTGGGAATAATAGCAGGAAGTCTGAATACTTGGTCAATGGAAAGATTCTTGGTAGTGTGGATGTGCAGAGGGATCTCGGTGTCCATGTACATATATTCCTGAAAGTTGCCACCCACGTTGGTAGTGCTGTTAAGAAGGTATACGGTGGTTAGGTTTTATTGGTAGAGGCATTGTGTTCCAGAGCCATCATATCATACTACAACTAAATAAAACGCTAGTGTGGCAGCAATTGGAATATTGTGTACAGTTCTGGTCGCCCCGTTACAGGAAGGATTTGGAAACATTGGAAAAAGGTGTAGAGGAGATTTACCAGGATGTTGCCTGGTCTGGAGGGAAGCAGAGAGCCTTGGGTCTGTTCTCATTGGAAAGAAGAAGGCTAAGAGGGGGTTTGAGAGAGACATACAAGATGATCAGAGGATTAGATACGGTAGACAGTTAAAGTATTTTTCCTTGGATAATAATGTCAGCTTGTACGAGGGGGCATAACTACAAATTGAGGGGTGGTAGATTTAAGATAGATGTCAAAGGCAGTTTCTTTACTCAGAGAGTGGCAAAGGCATGGAAAGTCCTGCCTACCAGTGTAGTTATCTCAGCCACATTAGAGAGATTTAAATGGATGATGATGGGATAGTGTAAGGGGTTGGCTCAACATCGAGGGCCAGAGGACCTGTATTGTTCTATGTTCTATCAGTCTATGAGACAGTTCTCCTAATTTTGCCCCCAGATAATGGTTGTTGTTTTTTTTCCCTTGAATGGAGGATTTCAAAATTAGGAGACATATGTTGAAGGTGAGAGGAGAGCGATTTAAAAAAAAGACATGAAGGACATTTTTTTTCACACAAGGGTGATTCATATGTAGAATGACCCTTCTGAGGAAGTGGTGAATGTGGGTAGACACAGGTTTTGAATAGACATTTATTTAAGTTCATGAATAGGACATGTTTGGAGGGATATGAGCCAGGAGCAGGTAGGTGGGACTCGTTTAGGTTGGGATTATGTTCGGCAGAGACTGGGTGGACTGGAGGGCCCGTGCTGTCTGACTCTATGATAGTCTGTTAGTAAGGAGGACTTCGTAGGGTCAGTAGGGTTGTTTCTGCCCTTATAGGTTCCGGTGCCTAGGTCAGTGCTACTCGGTTCATCCAGTCTCATTTCTTTGTTGAGACTTCAGAGTATTTGTTCCCACTGAATGGCTTGTTAGGCAGTTTCAGAGGCCAGTTGAGAACCATATTGCTGTCTATGGAGTCACGTGTAGGTCAAAGCAGGTGAGAACAGCATTTTTCATTCCTTGTAGCCCCACTAGTAAACAAGAAAAGCTTTCTGACAATCAGCAAGAGTGTAACAGTCATCAATACATTCTTAATTGCACATTTTTTTCTTGAATTACAAATATCGTCATCTGCTGTGTTAGAATTTGAACGTGGGCTCTGAGAACATCAGTTGACTTCCCTGAATTATTAGTCTTGGGAAAGCGGCCGCTCCCCCAACCAAACTCCCACAAATACATTCAGAGTCCAATCTATTTGATATGAGATTCTTAACGTATGAGTCGGGGGAAAAAAAACCAATTGTTTGGTAAAAGATCAGTCAGCTTTCAGAAAATTTGATTTGGAATATTTGAAGCTCGCTGCTCAACAGTAGAAACAACAATAACATATGCATCAGCAGAGCATATCATGATTTTAATTGTTTCACTATAGTCTATTTTTCTGTACATTTTTTAAAAAAAACCGAATGCAATGAATTGACGACCAAGCAAAATAGTTAAAGATATGTGCATCTATATCATCATTGATGTTTGATAGCTTCAGAGTTGAATTTGAAATATTTTGAAAACATGTTTTGAAAACAGCAATAAAACCAAAAATCTCATTCATGTTCATGGCTGTGGTCAAATCCAAAAAAAAGGCATTTTGTCTTTCAATTCAGTCAGCAATTTTGTGATTGGTTAGATCAGATAGTTAACTCAGCCTTTTCTCCATAGATGCTGCTGGACTTGGTGAAGTTCTCCAGCAATTTCTATTTTTATTTCAAATTTCCGTCATCTATAGATCTTTGTTTTATGTTAACGAAAGGGAAATGTTGGAACATGTACATTTGGAACTGTTGTTTACGGTTTTTGGTCTTTTCTTACCAACCAGTTTAACAATGCATTGGAGTAGGTGGGACATGGCCCTGCTGGCTCATGGGTAGGGACAATATCACTGCATCATCAGCGGCCTCTCTATTGTCTGCATCCTCTTTTTGCTTTTATTTTGGGGCGGGGGTAGAACCATGCTTTTCTTCAGAATTAACACCCTCATGCTGACTTTGTGTGGGAGTGCAAATTTCATTTTAGATCTGCAGTGAGCAGCTTGTTTTCCTAGTTAAACAGAGCTGTGGATTTATTTCCTGACTGTTTACAATGACCACGTGTATTACTGCTTGATTGTACAGCTGCACTGCAAGATCGATGGCTTTGATTTGCTGAATGGATCTTAAACTGTATCATGACTGAACCTCTCCATTTCAGTGAACACACCTGCATCAATGATTGCAGGGAACAATGACGTCTTTGAAATGCGAACTCTCGGGAGGCAGCTCCACACAGGGATGTTGTATGATCGATACGGTGACACTTTCATCCCAGATAATGCTGATGTCAACCAAAACCTGAGCTGAACATTCACGCAAGTTCGTAGGAAGAGTCATTGAGACTCAAAATGTTCGCTTGCTGTCTCTCCATGGTTGCTACCTGACCCTCTCTGATCACCACCATTTGTTATTCAGCAGAGGCTGTGGAACCAGAAGGGAATAAGGGAAGAGATGTAACAAGTACAACAGTCATAACTAATTAAGGTTTAAAATGTACTGAAGGTGTGGAGTGCACAGTGTCAAGTGAGGTGTTAGAACATAGAACAGTACAGCACAGAGCAGGCCCTTCAGTCCAAGATGTTGTGCCGACCGTTGATCCTCATGTATGCACCCTCAAATTTCTGTGACCATATGCATGTCCAGCAGTCACTTAAATGTTCCCAAATGACCTTGCTTCCACAACTGCTGCTGGCAACGCATTCCATGTTGTCACAACTCTCCGTGTAAAGAACCCGCCACTGATATCCCCTCTATACTTTCCTCCAACCAGCTTAAAACTATGACTTCTAGTGCTAGCCATTTCTGCCCTGGGAAATAGTCTCTGGCTATCGACTCTATCTGTGCCTCTCATTACCTCAATTAGGTCCCTCTCCTCCTCCTTTTCTCCAATGAAAAGCTCAATCAACCTCTCTTCCTAAGATAAGCCCTACAATCCAGGCAGCATTCTGGTAAACCGCCTCTGAACCCTCTCCAAAGCATCCACATCTTTCTGATAATAGGGCGACCAGAACGGGACGCAGTATTCCAAGTGCGGTCTAAGCAAAGTTTTATAGAGCTGCAACAAGATCACACAACTCTTAAACTCAATACCCCTGTTAATGAAAGCCAAAACACCATATGCTTTCTTAACAACCTTGTCCATTTGGGTGGCCATTTTAAGGGATCTATGTACCTGCACCCCAAGATCTCTCTGTTCCTCCACACTGCCAAGAATCCTATTCTTAATCCTGTACTCAGCTTTCAAATTCGACCTTCCAAAATGCATCACCTCTCATTTATCCAGGTTGATCTCCATCTGCCACCTCTCAGCCCATCTCTATATCCTGTCAATATCCCGCTGCAGCCTCCAACATCCCTCTATACTGTCAACGACGCCTCCAAACTTTGTGTCATCTGCAAACTTGCTGACCCATCCTTCAATCCCCTCATCCAAGTCATTAATAAAAATTACGAACAATAGAGGCCCAAGAACAGAGCCCTGTGGAACACCACTCACCACAGACTTCCAGGCAGAATATTGTCCTTCTACTTCTGCTCGCTGTCTTCTATTAGCCAGTCAATTCTGTATCCAGACAGCTATGTTCCCCTGAATCCCATTCCCCCTGACCTTCTGAATGAGCCTACCATGGGGAACCTTATCAAATGCCTTGCTGAAGTCCATATACACCACATCCACAGCTCAACCCTCATCAACTTTTCTAGTCACATCCTAAAAGAACTCGATAAGGTTTGTGAGGCATGACCTGTCCCTCACAAAGCCGTGTTGACTGCATTTAATCAAGCTATGCTCTTCCAGATGGTCATAAATCCTATCCCTCAGAATCCTTTCTAACACCTTGCTGAGGACAGACGTGAGACTTACTGGTCTGTAATTGCCGGGGATTTTCCTGTTTCCTTTCTTGAAGACAGGAATTACATTTGCCTCTCTCCAGTCCTCAGGTACGACTCCAGTGGAGAGAGAGGATACAAAGACCTTTGCAAGTGGCGAAGTAATTGCATTTCTCGTTTCCCTAAAGCAGGCGAGGACAAATCTGGTCCAGGCCTGGCGACCTGTCAATCTTAATGTTTGACAAAGTTTTCAGCACATCAGCTTCCACTGTCTCTACCCATTCCAGCATGCACACCTGCTCTTCAAAGGTTTCATTCACTACAAAGTTCGTTTCTTTCGTAAAGACCGAAGCAAAAAAAAACTAATTTAGGTCTTCCCCTACCTCCTCAGACTCCACACACAAGTGATAGTTATCTGAAAAGGACAAATGTGTAGGTTTATATGTGAAGGAAGAAGTACAGGGTGAATTAAGTGAATTGTTACTCAGAGAGCTCATGCAGTCCAAATGGGCTTGATTTTTTTTGCAGGAAAACAATTTCAATTTGTGATCATTCCAATAGTATCCACAATATAGTCCGAAGACAAACACCAACTTTACTACACATTGAATCTGAACTTCTTGCGATGGAGAGTATGAAGTAAATGGTGAAAACTTGATGGAGTTTCTCATTAATCGAGAAGAGCTGGATCACAGACGATTTGGATAGATGCTGGAGATTAGAGGCAGAGCGGAGATTGAACAAATAGGCACAAAGAGGTACGGTGGGAGAGGCAAAGAGTAATGAACTGTCCAACCAGACGATTCTAAGAAACTGAACTTGAAAGGAGACAGAAGGTTCTAAAGGAATGGGAGTTATGATTCGAGAATGTGTCTTTTTAAAAATCAGGAACTGAGAGCCCGAGCTGAGTTTGTATTCGTACCATAAGATACCTACGGTATAGAAGCTAGCCATTCGGCCCATCGATCCATACCGACCCTCTGAAAAGCATGTCAGTCTGACACCCCCGCACACCCTATCCCAGGAATGCTGTAGCTGACATACATAGCCTGCACATCCCTGGATATTATGGACAATTAGCACGGCCAATCCACCTACATCTTTGGACTGTGGGAGGAAACTGTTGCCCCCGGAGGAAGTCCATACAGATGGTAAGAGAATGTGAGAACTCACACAGACAGTGGCTTGAGCCTGGAATCAACAGCGGGTGCCTAGTGCAGTGAACCACTGTGCCACCCAAAAATACAACATGGTCAGGATCTAAAAGGAGCAGGAGGGGAAAGGTGAAGCAGAGAATAAAAGGGGGTGGTGGTGGTGGTGGTGGTGGGGTTGTGCTGAGAGACAGTGGTTATAAAATAATAGCATCTGAGATTGGAAAGAGCTGGCAGCTGAAAGGCGTGCAGAGAAGGAAAGGAGCTGTGAATGAAAATTGCGAGAAGCCAAGATTTAGGGCAAAGATTTGACAACAGCTGGCGTCAAATAACAAAGCACAAGTTTTTTTGCAAATAAAGTACAACAGCAATAGTTTGCGATCTGCCCTGATTTTATTTTTTTCAGCAAAACGCTGATGTGGCTATCTTTCACATCATCAACATTATCTGCCACATTTTGGATGTTGGGTAGCAGATTTGTACACCTCATTTATACATTTAATGTATTCCCGCTCACTCTGAATGCTGAAAATGTTCTTGCTTCTTGTTCAAAAGCTGTATGACTTTTTATTTGCCCTGAATACAACATCTTACTTCTGTCATTTTACAATTTAATTGAAACCGTCTCCAACAATACTAGAAAATTGTGAGGGCATTGTTCTTGATTCTGTGCAGCTTCTACACATTCCCATTGCAAGAATATCTGAGCATCGCCAAAACCAAGACTCCCGGATATCTGAACACTCCATACAACACCAGTCCTTGTGCACCACTCTGTCTCTCCAGAAACAATATTTCGATCTTATTCAATGAAAGCAACATACTGCGGATGCTGTAAAAACTAAATAAACAGAGAATGCTGGAGAAACTCAGCAAATCTGGCAGCATCTGTCGAGAGGGGATCAGAGTTCACATTTCAAGTCCAATGTAACGTGACCTCAGAAATACAAGACACAAGTCATAAATGGAATTTGATATCCCATGTATTTCAAACGAAATGACACCACAGGATTGTAGTTTATAAACAAACTAAAACATTGTCTCGAGGGAAGAGTCAACAAAAGAACAATCATTGCTATCTATCACAGGGGCGTCCAATCTTTTTGTCTGATGTGACATGTTTTAGTTTTTCTACTTCCAGGGACCAATGAGCACACTTCGGAAAGATCAGGATTGGCACAACATAAATATTAATTACAAAAATAAACGTCAAGGAATGTCAAAACGTAAATTGCTGAGCAAGGAGAAAGAATGTTAAAGCAAAAGACACATGCTTTTCTATTAAAATTGCCACGAAAGATATTAAGTGGCATAGAACTTACAAACATTTATGTTTCAGAGCTAGAATGACACTGCCTTTGTGATTAGCTCTGATCATGAGCTAAGCCACTGGGTCAAAAGCGTCTGTGTCTGTCTGTTTATTTGTCAGAGAATCAATCGAAGCATCTAATTGACTCCTGCATAATCACAAGGATCACATTAATTTCCCATCACCCACAGTGTAATTGTGAGACTGGATGTTTCCTGCCTCTGCAAGTCCTGTTTCCTTTCAGTGTTGCCCTTCGGATAGTTCAGAGCTCATTCAGTACAGTCCGTCAGGCTGTGCAGGAATCCATCAGTGATGCTCTTTAAACATTGTACCTCTCCTACTCCAGAAATCAATTCTGTTGTTTTAGGCATCACCTTATGAGACTTCGATGACTTCTTGAAGAAACTTGATGTCCAACCCAAACCAAACAACAATTTGAGCATAATTTATTTCGACTCCTTGAGGAGAAATCAAGATATTTGAATGTCGAAGCCGCACTCAAGACCAGCTTTCTGGTCAGACTGATAAAGGTCAATATCTTACCAAGTATCTGAGGGTTTCAGAATTAAGCACTATTTTTAAATTATGCACCATTCCTTAATAATTACTGCTCACAAGAGCAATATCATCAGTGAACGCCAATGATGCGCAGTGACATGTGTCACCATTGGGATCTATAAAGATCCCTTTGTTGCCCTCTTCCAAAGTAATTCTTAGAGAATCTAATGCTATATTAAACAAAATGGGCGACAATGAGTGTCCCTGCTTAACTCCTTTGAAGATATCAATTTTATTGGTTTTGCAACATCCTTCTATTGTTCTATTATTATTAACAACCCATCTATTATTGTGCAATTATTAGTATATAAGTTTGTTATTAACTTTACAAATTCTGCAGGCACTGATAGTCTGTTCAGGACTTTTATAATACGTTTTGTGTCCCACATAATCTGAAACTTTAGCTAGATCAATAAACACTACCGCCAGTTCTTACTTCTTCTTTTTGGCTGCATTAAAAATATTATTCAGTATTTTTATGTTCTGACCACTCTCGTGAGAAATCCTTTCTGCCGTTTATTCAGATCAATTACTTCACTGAATCTCCTTGCCATTTTCTCGTACATATCCTGAGCAGGATAGGCCCAATAGTTATTGGTCTCCAATTATCTATATGTTTTAAGTTCTTCCTCACCATTCGTTTTGGAGATGAGCACTGTATGACTAGTTTTATCTATTTGGGAACATTTCCGGTTCTAATCCATACAGAGAATATTCTAGAAATTATATGATTACTTTTATTCAAAATTAATATTATATCTTTAATCACCATTCCAATCACCGTTTCACAGTCCGGGATTGAGAACAGGCCACAAGATGGCTTGATCTAGTGCTGAGTAAGTACTGTTATACGGGCAAATTGCATGGACCACATCAGTGTTACATCAGTTTAGAAGCTTGCTGGGGAAAGGAAATCTTGTGACATCGTACTACTCTACATGTTTGAAGTTAAAAGACCGGTGTTCAAGCCACACCTGCCCTGGAAGTACATCACAGCATGTTCGAACCGGTTGATTGAAATAGGTATCTTTGTCGCACAGACCGAGAAGACCCATATTTAAGGCCTGTCTCTCCCAGACAGGTTGATGAATGTTGTGGTTCTGTTCGCCGAGCTGGAAGTTTTTGCTGCAAACGTTTAGTTCCCTGGCTAGGGAACATCATCAGTGCTATTGGAGCCTCCTGTGAAGCGCTGCTGTGATGTTTCTTCCGGTATTTATAGTGGTTTGTTCTTGCCGCTTCCGGGTGTCAGTTTTAGCTGTAGTAGTTTGTATGTGGGGTCCAGGTCGATGTGTCTGTTGATGGATGTTCTTGCCGCTTCCGGGTGTCAGTTTCAGCTGTAGTGGTTTGTATATGGGGTCCAGGTCCATGTGTCTGTTAATGGAGTTTGTGGATGAATGCCATGCCTCTAGGAATTCCCTGGCTGTTCTCTGTCTGGCTTGTCCTATGGTGGTAGTGTTTTCCCAGTCAAATTCATGTTCCTGGTTGTCTGAGTGTATGGCTACTAGGGATAGCTGGTCGTGTCGTTTTGTGGCTAGCTGATGTTCATGGATGCGGATTGTTAGCTGTCTTCCTGTTTGTCCTATATAGTGTTTTGTGCAGTCCTTGCATGGTATTTTGTAAACTACGTTAGTTTGGCTCGTGCTGGCTATTGGGTCCTTTGTTCTAGTGAGTTGTTGTCTGAGTGTGGAAGTTGGCTAGTGTGCTGTTATGAGTCCTAAGGGTCGCAGTAGTCTGGCTGTCAGTTCTGAGATGCTCCTGACGTATGGTAGTGTGGCTAGTCCTTTTGGTTGTGGCATGTCCTCGTTCCGTGGTCTATCTCTTAGGCATCTGGTGATAAGGTTGCGTGGGTATCCGTTTTTGGTGAGTACCTTGTATTGGTGTTCCTCTTCCTCTTTTCGCAGTTCTGGTGTACTGCAGTGTGTTGTGGCTCTTTTGAATAGTGTCCTGATGCAGCTTCGTTTGTGTGTGTTGGGGTGGTTACTTTCATAGTTTAGGACTTGGTCTGTGTATGTTGGTTTCCTGTGTACCCTTGTGGTGAATTCTCCGTTGGGTGTTCTCTCTACTAACACGTCTAGGAATGGGAGTTGGCTATCCTTTTCCTCTTCTCTCGTGAATCGTATTCCTGTGAGTGTGGCGTTGATGATTCGGTGTGTTTTTTCTATTTCTGTGTTTTTGATGATTACAAAGGTGTCATCGACGTATCTGATCCAGAGTTTGGGTTGGATTTGTGGTAGGGCTGTATGTTCTAACCTTTGCATAACTGCCTCTGCTATGAGTCCCGAGATTGGTGATCCCATCGGTGTTCCGTTGATTTGTTCGTATATCTGATTGTTGAATGTAAAGTGTGTGGTGAGGCACAGGTCTAGTAGTTTAAGTATGCCGTCCCAGCTATCCCTAGTAGCCATACACTCAGACAATCAGGAACATAAATTTGACTGGGAAAACACTACCATCATAGGACAAGCCAGACAGAGAACAGCCAGGGAATTTCTAGAGGCATGGCATTCATCCACAAACTCCATTAACAGACACATGGACCTGGACTCCATATACAAACCACTACAGCTGAAACTGACACCCGGAAGCGGCAAGAACATCCATCAACAGACACATCGACCTGGACCCCACATACAAACTACTACAGCTGAAACTGACACCCGGAAGCGGCAAGAACAAACCACTATAAATACCGGAAGAAACATCACAGCAGCGCTTCACAGGAGGCTCCAATAGCACTGATGATGTTCTCTAGCCAGGGAACGAAACGTTTGCAGCTCGGCGAACAGAACCACAACAACGGACACCCGAGCTACAAATCTTCAACCAGACTTTGAGGTTGATGAATATATAACAACAAAAATGAATGGGGAAATCCAGTGAAAATATTACCCCAATTTGTTTAATGAAGAGGAAGTGTTGGCATTGTAGTGTTGTTAGCGGGATGAGTAATCCAGAAACCCAGGACTCACTCAGTCCACCTAATTGGCATCATATTCACTCCCTCCACTACTGACGCTTTGTAGCAGCAGGGTATCCTATCTACGAGACGGAATGCAGAAATTCAGTTTCATACATGAGACAGCACCTCCCATACACATGACTTACTACAAAAGTCAAGAACAGCAGATCTATGGGAACAACTCCAAGTGCAAGCTTCTCACCAATAATTGACTATCCTGACTTAGAAATTCATTGTGATTCTTTCTATGACACTGAATCAAAATCCTGGAACTCCCTGCCTGACAACATTATAGGTCTACTTATAGCACATTGACTGCAGTGGTTCAAGTACATTCTCCGGGACAATTAGGACATGGGGAATAAATGGTGAACCATCTAGTGAAGTCTATAAACCTGGCTCAATTCAAAATAAAATTTGGTGGTAAGTACAGAGTAGGTATTCACTGAATAGTATATTTGCCCTCACCTATTTCAATAATGCAGTCAGTGCAAGCAGACTGAATGGACATCTATTATCCCTCTGTATATTCCTAATGGCCTCATAATCTTTTATAACGAACAGGCAGGGCTGAATATTTTACTGCTTCTGCTTATCAAGTTGGAGAAAGTGAATAGCATTCTACAATTTCTGAGTAAAAGTATCAAAGGAAAATGTTTGTCGTCCTGGAGATTTTTGTGCCAGATTCAGAAGGGTTTGATAGTTTCCTCATGTTTCCATGTAGCATTAAGAATGGATATCATGCTCCTGAAATTTAGAAGGATTGGAGGTAATGAAAGTTTTTGAGACAATAATGCAAACTGCTGGGAGAGATATGGAGAAAGGCTTTTTGCTGCTTCTGGTTCTGGATAAGGCTCATCTTTTAAAAATCTAACAAAACTCTCAAAACCTTTAAAGACAAAAATGAAGGACCAAAGACTCCCATTTCTCGACATGGTATTACACAGACTATTTCCATCTCACTTACTCACTGAACATATCATAGAATTATACAGTGTGTAGACAGACCCTTAGATCAAACCAGTCCATTCTGAACATAGTCCCAAACTAACCTCGACCCAACTGCCTGCTCCTGGCTGATGTCCATCCAAACCTTTCCTATTCATATCGTTATTGAAATGTCTCTTAAACATTGTAATTGTACTTTCATCTGTCACTCCGCAGGAATTTCATACTCACACGAAATGCACTTTGTGCGAAAACTTTGCTCCTCGTGTCTTTTTAATCTCTCTCCCCTCGCCTCACAAAAGTGTGCCCCTTTGTCCCGAAATGCCCTGTCATACGCAAAAAGATAGCTAACGTGAATCCTATCTATACCCCTTATTAAATTATAAACTTCGATATGGATTTGATTTGGTTGATTGTAATCACATTGACCTGAGTACAGTGAAAAGCAGTACAGTCAGATCACAGCAATCAAGGACATACAGACTACAGGGTACGTTAGACAGAGCGAGGCATACAGGAGGTTCACAAAACGAGATTAATATCGACAATATCAGCAATTATTTGAAGTTAGAAAGGACCATTCAGCAGTCTAATAACAGCAGGGAAGAAGCTACTCTTGAAGCTGTTGCTGCGTGTATTCAAAAATCTCTGTCCTGTGCCGGGCAGAAATAGTTATAAAAGAATGTTAACGGGGTGGGAGGGGTATTTCATGATGTTGGCAGCCTTTGCACACCCAAGGAGACATTGGATTAAGTGATAGTCTGCTTCATCCACAGAGGCAGATGTGAAGGAGCATAGAATCATAGATACCCTAAAGTCTGGAAACATGCCATTTGGTACATTAAACATTCCACCAACATGCATCCCATTCTATCCCTGAAATCCCGCACTTCCCATGGCTAATCCACCTGACTCTACTGGACTTTGGGGAATTGAGCATGTTCATTCCACTTAAACTGCATATCTTACAGGTGGCACAGTGTCGAGCACTGCTACCACACAGCACCAGAGACCTGGGTTGAATTCCTGCCTCGAGCAACTGTCTGTGTGGAGTTTGCATATACTCTCCGTGTCTGCATGTGTTTCCTCCAGTTTCCTCCCACAGTTCAAAGATGTGCAGGTTGCGTGTATTGGCCATGCTAAATTGCCCGTAATGTCAGGTGAAGGGGTAAAGGTGAGAGGGAAATGGGTCTGGGTCGGTGTGGACTTATTGGGCCAAAGGGCCTGGTTCCAAACTGTAAGTAATTTAATCTTTAGATAGTGGGAGAAAACAGGAGCACCTGGAGGAAACCCACGCAGACACGGGAGAACATGACTTCCTTTTTTGCAGCACTCATCACAGTTTACATTTTGTTTTAATTCGTCGTGTTCTTGAATTTCTTCTGAATCAAATATCTGGAGAGTAGTTGTTTGTGCATTCAGTGTGCATTATTGGTTCAGGAGCGTACTTCACTGGAAACACGGGAGAGGTCAGATTGAATTCTATTCCGTTACAGATCCCATTGCAATATACATCTCCTCGTGAATTTCAACAGCTTTTAGATATTTGAGTTTTAATATCCCCCCAAAAACCGATGCCCTTAGCACATTACCAATTTGGACAGAGTGGCACTGCTTCTCTCTGTGAACAAACGGAATGTCAAGGAACAGGATTGGAGAATGTATCTTGGAGATAGATGTAATTCCGTCTGAAATAAACATAGACCATACTGAGAAAACTGATAAGGTCAGGCAGCATCTCTAGCGAGATGATAAAGGTGTCAAGGGAGTAGGCAGGGGAAACGTTAAATCGGAGGTGGGGCTTCAGCTGAACGGAAGGATATTAGAAAAGTAATGATTTCTGAGCAAATTGGCTGGGGTAATGCTGAAGAAAGAATGAGATGGATTGTAATAGGTTGGAGGCTGCAGAGATTTAATGACAAACGGTTTCATGGAATCAAATCTAAAGGGACTGAAAATTGGTTCAGTAACAATCTAAGACCTCACGAAATTTGAGCAGGAAGACATTCCCAGATGCACAGGAAAACCTTCTTAGCCGTTACCCTGTCAAGTCACTGCCTCGTCTAAATCTAATGAAATCGCCTTCCAAATTTCTAGAATGTAAACCCAATTTATTCATATACTCAGCATTGGAACACTCAGGTGCCAAATAGTGTTCCTTTTAAAATGATTCACCAATCTGTTGGGGTCATCGCTGGCTGGGCCACCATGTATTGTGCAAACATGATTGCTGTAGTGAAGATGATGATGAGTTATCATCTTCCTTTGCTGTCATTCATTTGGTTCATATAAACACACAATGGTGTGTAGTAAATAATTTGTTGTCAGTAAAATAATGCACGAATTCTAATTTCGCAGTGAAAAAGAATTCAGTTTACTTTAGCAAAAGCTTTTGGGAGGAGCGAGATATGAATACAGTACAGTAACGCTACTCATTGATGACAGGCATGTGCTGAGGATTTGTGCATTTTGTGTTCCAATTCCTTCCAGACAGTCATTGTATGCGTCTTTGCTTCAGAAATCCAGCAGCATGCTCAGGCGATTGTTCATCCCAAAATATTTCGAAAATGTTTCCGCTGGCTGTTGCATACTACAATTATACATTGCTCAATGACAGGAAGAAACGCTCTGCATTTACTTGTCGAAACCAATGTTTTCCATGGTAGCAAAAGCATCTTCTCCACAATTGATTGCAATATCTGAAGGTCACTCCATAGTTGCCATAGCATTGATCTTTTAAACCTTTAATTTCATGCGTTCAGATGTAAGGGAGTTCCACGATTAGTGGATTAGTGGCATTAGTGGAATGAGATGTTTTCCAAGCCAAGGTGGTGAGTGGCTTGATGCAGATTTACCAACTGGTGGTGTTCCCGTGTATCTGCTGTGCATACCGTTCCACAGGATAGTGCCATGGGGCTGGGAGCTGCTCTGTTAGGAATCTTGGAGAATTTCTCCAGTCCATCTTGACTCAGATGAACTTTTCCAGTCAGCTACTTGAGCAGTAATCCTGTAATCTAGGTGTTCTTCATCACAAACACTCTTTCTATTGGTCATCGTCTTCCTTTGAAGTATATCCGTCAAGATTATCATAACATTTTCCCTTAATAAATCCATCCTGTCATGAGTTATTCAACCAAGCTTAAAATTATTATTCATATACCTCCCCCAGAGCCTTTCAAATCGTTTTTCCAGCTATAAGAATGTAATAGCAGGTGGACTCCCTCATAATTTGGAGATGCTTAGAAAACCTCTGAGAGACAAATCTCATTCAATTCATCTCGGCATTTTACCTGTCTAAGATTACTTTAAAAGCACAACCCTTTACCAGCAAGTTGCAATTACTCCCAGAGCCGTGATCATGACCAATTCAATCCGCTGCAACAACAACAGAAATTATTAGTGAAGTTTTGGAAGCATCAGAAACCATTAGCTTTTTTTTGGACAACGATGGACGGTAATCAAACCCAGGTCAGCTGCTCAGAAGGCAGCTGTGCTCACCATTATACGACTATAGCCATGTGATAACTGCGCTCGCCATTCCCAAACACACTTAACAAGAGCATGATCATGACCAATTGGAGTGGGGTTGAAATAGAAACAAGAAATTTTTGGCGAAGCTCAGCAGTTCTGACAGCATCAGCATCAGAACCATTCAGTTCCGAAGAACGTTTAGTGGCCTCAAGAGGTTCGTTCTGAACTCTCGCCACAACTGATGATGGGCCGACTAAATTTCATCGGTCATTTATGTATTATCTTTCAGCTCTCTTGTACCTGCAGTTCGTTGTTTTAAATGCAGTAGTTAAAAATCACACAACACCAGGTTATATTCCAACAGGTTTAATTGGAGCCCCGCCCCTTCATCAGGTAGTTGTGGAGGACACAATTGTAAGACACAAAATTTATAGCAAAAGTAACTGAAATTATACATTGAAAAATGCCTTGATCGTTAGTTGAGTCTTTCATTTCTTAAAATGACCATGATAGTTTCACTTCTTTCGTATGTAAATCTCAAAACATTTTTGGAAAAGTTACATTCTCAGGTTAACTGTAACAATTGGTGTCAGCCCGATAATATGTTGAAGGTGTTAGCCCCCTGTGTTCCCGGTCTGTGCCACAATGTTTAGATTGATTCTAATCGAAAAAGTGAGTTAACAGAGTCTTACATGGATTCGTGCAAATTTTTGAGCAAAGTACAATGTAACTTGTGAACTTGCAGCGTGGGTTGGTACCTGGGACTTCGATGTTGTGGCCATTACAGAGACGTGGGTAGAACACGGACAAGAATGGCTGTTGCACGTTCCAGGGTTCAAATGTTTTAGTAGGATCAGACATGGGGGTAAAAAAGGGGGAGGCGTGGCATTACTTGTCAAAGACAGTATCACAGCAGTGGAATGGACGATGGAAGAGGACTTGCCATCTGAGGTAGTTTGGGCTGAGGTTAGAAATAGGAAAGGTGAGGTCACCCTGTTAGGTGTTTTCTACAGGCCTCCTAATAGTCCTAGAGAAGTAGAGGATAATATTGCGAGGATGATTCAGGAAAAGAGTGAAGGTAGCAGGGTGGTTGTTATGGGGGACTTTAACTTCCCAGATATTGACTGGGAGAGCTATAGCTCGAGTTCATTAGATGGGTCGGTGTTTGTACAATGTGTTCAGGAGGGTTTCCTGACACAATATGTCGACAGGCCAACAAGAGGGGAGGCTATATTGGATTTGGTTCTAGGTAATGAACCAGGCCAGGTGTTAGATTTGGAGGTAGGTGAGCACTTCGGGGACAGTGACCACAACTCGGTGACTTTTACTTTAGTGATGGAGAGGGATAATCGTGCGCCGCAGGGCAAGAGCTATAGCTGGGGGCAGGGAAATTATGATGCTGTGAGGCATGACTTAGGATGTGTGGATTGGAAAAACAGGCTTCAAGAGAAGAACACTAATGAGATGTGGGGATTGTTCAAGGAGCAGCTACTGCGTGTCCTCGATAGGTATGTACCAGTCAGGCATGGTGTAAAGGGCCTTGTGAGGCAGCCGTGGTTTAGTAAGGAATTGGAGTCCCTTGTGAAAGGGAAGAAGGCGGCATATGTAAAGATGAGGCGTGAAGGTTCAGTAGGGGCGATTGAGAGTTATAAGGTAGCCAGGAAGGAGCTAAAGAGGGAGCTAAGAGAAGCGAGAAGGGGACATGAAAAGTCTTTAGCTGGTAGGATTAGGGAAAACCCAAAGGCTTTCTATAGGTATGTCAAGAATAAAAGGATGACTAGGGTAGGTATCGGTCCAGTCAAGGATAGTAGTGGGAAGTTGTGTGTGGAGGCGGAGGAGATTGGAGAAACATTAAATCAGTACTTTTCATCAGTATTCACTCAGGAACAGGACACTGTTGCTGATGTGAATATGGAATCACAAATAATTAGAATGGATGCCCTGGAAATATGCAGGGAAGAGGTTTTGGGAATATTGGAAAGGATGAATATGGATAAGTCTCCTGGGCCTGATGGCATTTACCCCAGGATCCTATGGGAAGCTAGGGAGGAGATAGCAGAGCCATTGGCCTGGATTTTTATGTCGTCATTGTCAACGGGAATAGTACCAGAGGACTGGAGGATAGCGAACGTGGTCCCATTGTTCAAGAAAGGGAGTAGGGATAGCCCTAGTAACTATAGGCCAGTGAGTCTGACTTCAGTGGTGGGCAAAGTCTTAGAGAGAATGGGAAGGGATAAGATTTATGAACATCTGGGTAGGAATAACGTGATCAGGGATAGCCAGCATGGTTTTGTGAAGGGCAGGTCTTGCCTCACAAACCTTATTGAGTTCTTTGAGAAGGTGACTAAGGAAGTGGACGAGGGTAAAGCAGTAGATGTTGTGTATATGGATTTTAGTAAGGCGTTCGATAAGGTTCCCCATGGTAGGCTAATGCTAAAACTACGGAGGTATGGCATTGAGGATACATTAGAGGTTTGGATTAGGAATTGGCTGGCTGGAAGGAGACAGGTAGTAGTTGATGGATTATGTTCATCTTGGAGCGCAGTTACTAGCGGTGTACCACAAGAATCTGTTTTGGGACCATTGCTTTTTGTTATCTTTATAAATGATCTAGAGGAAGGACTTGAAAGCTGGGTAAGCAAGTTTGCGGATGACACAAAAGTCGGTGGAGTTGTGGATAGTGAGGAAGGAAGTGGTAGGTTACAGCGGGATATAGATAAGTTGCAGAGCTGGGCGGAAATGTGGCAAATGGAATTCAATGTAGCTAAGTGCGAAGTCGTTCACTTTGGTAGGAATAACAAGATGATGGATTACTGGGCTAATGGTAGGCTACTTGGTAGTGTGGATGAGCAGAGGGATCTTGGTGTCCATGTACACAGATCTCTGAAAGTTGCCACCCAGGTAAATAGTGCTGTGAGGAAGGCATATGGTGTACTGGGCTTTATTGGCAGAGGAATTGAGTTCCGGAGTCCTGAGGTCATGTTGCAGTTGTATAAGACTCTGGTGAGGCCTCATCTGGAGTATTGTGTGCAGTTTTGGTCGCCATACTATAGGAAGGATGTGGAAGCTTTAGAACGAGTGCAGAGGAGGTTTACCAGGATGTTGCCTGGAATGGTAGGAAAATCTTATGAGGAAAGGCTGAGGCACTTGGGGCTGTTCTCATTGGAGAAGAGAAGGTTTAGGGGAGATCTGATAGAAGTGTATAAGATGATTAGGGGTTTAGATAGGGGAGATACTAAGAACCTTTTACCGCTAATGGAGTCAGGTGTTACTAGGGGTCATAGCTTTAAATTAAGGGGTGGTAGGTATAGGATAGATGTTAGGGGTAGATTCTTCACACAGCGGGTTGTGAGTTCATGGAATGCCCTGCCCGTATCAGTGGTGAACTCTCCTTCTTTATGATCATTTAAGCGGGCATTGGATAGGCATTTGGAAGTTATTGGGCTAGTATAGGTTAGGTAGGATTCGGTCGGCGCAACATTGAGGGCCGAAGGGCCTGTACTGCGCTGTATCCTTCTATGTTCTATGTTCTATGTAACTCTGCAAGTACAAATTCACCCTACAAGCGAATGTGTATAGCGCATGTAGGTTTGTGTGTGTGTCTGTTTGTCTGTCTGGGGTAGGGGGAGAGTTGAGAATATGAGACTGTTATATGGGTATGAATGTGAGTGTACAGTGTCTAAGTCTGTGAAAGGGTGCATGTGTGAGTGTGGGAGAGTATGACTGTCTATCTGTCTGGGGAATTGTGAGTGAGAGGGAGAGTGTAAATGTGTGCGTATGTGAGTGTAAAGTGACTAAGTCTGTGAGAGGATGCATGTGTGAACATGGGAATATGTGTGTCTGTAGGAGTGTGCGTGATTGTGTGTGTGTCGGTGGATACATGTACCTGTGCGTGTATACGAATGCCTGTGTTTGTTTGCTTGTGTGTCTGTGTCCAGAGGCTGAGCAAAGGCTGTTAGTTAAGTTCCGTACCCAAAGAGAGAGCACTTTTTCGATTAGAACCAGTGTAAACATTTTGGCACAGACAGGGAACACAGGGGGCTAACACCTTCAACATATATCGGGCTGACACCAATTGTTACAGTTAGCCTGAGAATGTAACTTTTAAAAAGATGTTTTGGGATTTACTGTCCTTGCTCTCCAGCTCCCGCTCTGTTAGTGACCTCTCAGTATCCCAGGAAATGTGCTAAACCTAAATTTGCTGGATTGCTGACCTTTATCCTTGGTGAGCTAACAGTTGAAGAATATCATTTCCAAATGACTCCTGTCCAAGATAGCAACGATCAATGTGTGTGCGTATTCTTCCTTAATCAGTAAAAGTCATTGTCGGGACTATATTTACGAAATTGAGGTTGTTCTGAACCAGACCAAACTCCCTTTGTTAAGAAGATGGTCTAGAGCCCTTTTATTTTCTAATTTCCGAAAGGCAAGAGTAAGGCATTGAAATTTGATTGGTCAAACTGTAGGGCTGGAATCAAAACACATTTTACTCACGCTGTCTTTGACATTCAAACATTAAAAAA
The DNA here is from genome assembly GCF_020745735.1 of Hemiscyllium ocellatum. NCBI lineage: Eukaryota > Metazoa > Chordata > Chondrichthyes > Orectolobiformes > Hemiscylliidae > Hemiscyllium > Hemiscyllium ocellatum. The sequence goes on from NC_083418.1 coordinate 2,911,179, forward strand.
TACGTAATGCTGGTCTCCTGCTATCGGAAGGATGCTTGTGAAACTTGAGAGGATGCATAAAAAAATCACGTTTGTTTCTAAAATTTTGATTGTTTTATGGCTTGAGTTTATTTAATCATTGTATAGATTTCACTCGTTAATCCTTCCTCCCCACGACTACAGAAGCTGTTCAATGTTCAGTGTTTCCAGAGGCTTCTGTAATTATTTCAAGTTCCTGATGGAAGCAGTCTCTCGTTTTTTGGGGAAAACAAAATCATCCTTGCAACACGTAAATCAGAAATACAAAGCAGCAGAGGGGAACATTTCCCAGATGCTGAGCAATGCTGCCCGATCCCCCATTGCAATTCACAAAAACCATCGCCCCGAAAAGCAGGGAGCGACGTGGTCGACCCGTCTTACCACAGAATAAAGCATAGCCAGTCTCGACTTACCCCCGCAACGTTCCTTTAAGCAGCCGTTTATAAAGCGCAGCACTGCAACGGCCGGGGATTGAACCTGGGTCAACTGCTTGAGGAGCTTCTATGCTCGCCACTACGCCACCATCACCCTGCGCCCCAGCCTGTTCGCCCTTCATAAACACACTTAACTAAGCCGTGGTCATCACCATCTGGATTGGGGCTGAAATAATAAAAAAAACAAGAAATTTCTGTTGAAGCTCAGCAGGTCTGCCAGCACCAGAATCAGAAGCCTTCAATTCTGAATAGCAATCAGTGGATCTGAAAGGTTCACTCGCCACAGATGCTGCCAGACCTGCTGAGTTTCCCAGCAATTCTGTGGTGTCTGTCAGATCTGCTGTTCTTTGTAGTAAACAAAGCAAACGTTGACCTACCGAACTGGTGGTGGGTCAGGGGCAGATGTGAAGGAGCATAGAATCATAGAATCCCTACAGTGTGGAAACGAGCCCTTGGACACGTCAAATATTCCATCAAGATGCAACCCGCCACCCTATCCCTGTAACCCCGCAATTCCCATATCAAATCCATCTGCCTGACACATCCCTGGGCACTGTGGGAAATTGAGCATGTGGAATCCACCTAAACTGCACGTCTTTAGAAAATGGGAGAAAACGGGAGCATCTGGATGAAACCTATGCAGATACGGGGAAGATGTGCAAACTTCACATAGACAGTTTCAATCATACAGAGATTTAGATAATTAGAGAATTTAAGAATGGGAGTCGAGAAAATTAGCCTGGCGTGTGAATGATGGTATGAACGGACAGATTGCAATGTCATTTTAAAAATCTCTTCAGTAACATGACTCCCTACATTCAGCATTCCTTTCAGTTTACGTTTGTTTTAATTCATTGTGTTGTTGAATTTCTTCTGAATGAAATACCTAGAGAGTGGTTGTTTGTGCATTCAGTCAGATCTATGTATTAGTGGTTCAGGAGCATGCTTCAAAACAAACACGGGAGAAGGCAGGTTGAATTCTATCCCCTTACAGATCCCATTGCAATATGCCATTTCCTCAACTGCTTTAAGATATTTGAATTTCAATATCATCACAACACTCTGATGCACTTCGTAGCACTTTACAAAACTGTACAGAGTGGCACTGCTTTCCTCTGTGAACAAACAGAATATCAAGGAGTCGGTTTGGAGAATGTATCATCTCCCAGAAAGAGGAACAGATAGATGTTATTCCGTCTGAAATAAACATAGACCATACTGAGAAAAAAATATAAAGTCAAGCAGCGTCTATTGCGAGATGGTAAAATTTTCTGGGGAGTAGGCAGGGGAAATGTTAAATCAGAGGTGGGGGCCTCAGCTGAACAGAAGGATGTCAGAATAGTAATGATTTCTGAACACTTGAGATGGGTGTAAGGCTGAGGAAAGAATGAGATGGTTTGTAATAGGGTGGAGGCTGCAGAGATTTATTGAAAAATGGTTTCATGGAACCAAATGTAAAGGGACTGCAAATTGGTTTAGTAACAATCTAAGAGATCACAAAATTTGATGAGGAAGAGATTGAACAGCCTGGTTAAACTGTGTGGTCTGTCCCTGTGGCCAATGCAATCAGTTGATTTCAAATCTCCATATCGCGTGCCTCTCTTAGCCACCGGTAATCTGTCTATTCCAGTCTGAAATGTAGTCAATTCACAGGGCATTCGCAGTCTGCAGAGATAGAGGATATTCAAGACTCAGTTGGCTTTGAGCGAAGCGCTGTCTCCTTATCTCAGTTATAAATAATCTTCCCCTCAGACTGAGATTGTATTAATAAAATCCGAATGAATTGAAGATGGTGTAAATCAGAAACTAAGAGACAGGTTGCTGTAAAATCTCAGCAGGTCTGGAAGCATCTGTGAAGAGAAGTCGAAGTTAACTGATAGTGTCTGGTGACCCTTTAATCACCTGGTTGGAAACGTGAATTCTGACTTCACAGATGCTGCCAGAACTGTCCAGACTTTTCAGCAGCTCCTGATAAAATGAACTTGCGTTTCAGATTACTAGAGGAACAGGGAGACTTTCTGAGCAGTTTCGCTATCAAGCTCTGCTTCCGCACAATCTGATTCATTGTAATGAAATCGCTTTTCAATTGTCTAGATTGTAGACTAAATTTGTTCGGGTATTCAGCACTGGAGCACGCAGCTACCAAATAGTGAAATAGTTTCAATGATTCACTAATGTGTTTGAGCGATTGCCACCTGAGCCACCACATATTGCTTAAACATAATTGCTGTGGCGGAGATGACGAGGAACTATCATTTTGAATTGCTGCCATTCATTTGGTGCATGTCAACCCACAATGCTGTGTTGCAGGCAATTTCCTGGAGGTAAAATAATGCACAAATTCGAATTTAGCAGTAAATAAGATTTCAACTGATTTTCGCAAAAAAATTTTGGCAGAATTAAGACACAATAAAGTACAGCCACGCGACTCACTGATTACTGCTGGGGAATTAAGCATTTGGTGATGCAACCCCTTTCAGAGAGTTATGTCCGCCCCTTTCCTAGTGTAAACTGGCAGTATGTTCCGGGCCATGGTTCATCCCAAAGGATTTCCAAGATGTTTTCCGTCAGTTATGCATCCAGCAGTTATACATTGCTCAATGACAGAAAGAATCTCTCTGCATTTACTTGTGGAATCCAGTTTTTGCATGGTAGCAAAAATATCTTCTCCGCAGTTGATTGCAAAATCTGAATGCCACTTTGTAGTTACCACAGCATTTCTCTTTTAAACTTTTAATTTCGCGCGTTCAGATGTAAGGGAAGGAATTCCAGGATATTCAACCAATGGCACGTGTAGAACTGAGATGTTTTCCAAACCAGCGTGGCGAGTGTCTTGATGTGGAATTGTCAGCTGGGTGTTCCCGTGTATCTGCTGTGCTCAGCAGTCTTGAATCAGTTGAACTATTCCAGTCAGCTACTTGAGCACTGATCTTGTAATCCAGTTGATCTGCATCACAAACCCTCCTTCCATTGGTCATCGCCTTCCTTTGAAGGATATCCGTCAAAATCATCATACACGTTTTCCCTTAATAAAACCATCTGTCATGAGTTATTCATTCAATCTTAATGTGAGTATTTATATAGCTCCACAGAGCCTTTAAAAGCGTTTACGCAGTTCTGAGAATGTAATAGCAAGTGGATCCCCTCATAATTTGCTGATGTTTAGAAAACCTCTAAGAGATTAATCTCATTTATTTCATCTCTGTATTTCCCCTGTTTAAGATTGCTTTAAAAGCGCAACAGGGCGATGACACAGATCCGAGCCTGGGTCAACTGCTGGAAGGACACATTGTCAACCCTTTACCAGTAACTTGCAAATTACTCCCAAGGCCATGATCATGACCAATTCAATGCGCTGAAATAACAACAGAAATTATTAGCGAAGTTCAGCAGTTCTAGAAGCATCCGAACCCTTTAGTTTTTTTTGGACATCATAACACTGTGATAGCCGGTAATCAAATCCAGGTCAATTGCTTGGAAGGCAGCTATGCTCACCACTATACCTCCATGGCCGTGTGATAACTGCGCTCGCCAATCCCAAACACACTTAACGAGACTGTGATCACTACCAATTAGAGTGGGGCCGAAACAAAAACTAGACATTGTTGACGAAACTCAGCAGTTCTTGTAGCATCAGCATCAGAACAGCATCAGAACAATTCAGTTCAGAAGAACATTTCCTGACATCGAAAAGTTCGCTCTGAATTCTCCCCACAAATGATGCTTCTCCTCCTAAATTTCGTCGGTAATTTATGTGTTGTCTTTCAGATCTCTGTATCTGCAATTATTTGTTTTAAATATAATATTTACCAGCCGAAGGGAATGTTGGGTCTATGTCATTCATTGAGGCAGATGTCATTTTAAACCAGAGAAGGTCGAGAGGACTGGAGCTGATTTGAAAAGAGCACAGAAATTAATACAGCTCAGCTCAAAGCACGATGCTTAGTGCACCCCTGATGCAAATATTGAAGATGGCAGAAGAGCAGATGAGCTGAGACAGGGTGGGAGCTAGGCGATATTGCTGATGTGGAAGTATAGTCTATCAGATAACATTCTGTCAGTCTGACTAATAGCAGTCACTCAGTGGTGAAGAGTCCATGTACAGAGCGGACTGTCCCTGTCATGACTCTCCAGCCCCCGCTCTGTTAGCGACCTCTCAATCTCCTGGGAAATGTGCTGCACCCAATTTTGCTGGATGACTGATCTTTATCCATGGTGAGCTGACAGTTGAGGAACATCATTCCCAATGACTCCTGTCCAAGATAGTCACGATTAATGGGCCTATGTATCCTTCTTTAATCTATAAACATAATTGTCAGAAATGTATTGACGAAATCGAGGTTGTTGTGAACTACACCGAACCCCCTGTGTTAAGAAGATAGTCTAGACCCCCGTTTTTTCTAATTTCCGAAAGGCAAGTGTAAGGCATTTCAATTCGATTGGTCAAAATTAAGACATATTTTACTCAACGCTATCTTTTACATTCAAACCGTTTTAAAAAAAAACTTAATACTGGTCTCCCTGCTATCGCAAGGATATTTGTGAAACTTGAGAGGATGCAGAACATGATTTACAAGGATGTTTTTAAACCTTTGATTGTTTTATGGCTAGAGTTTATTTTATCATTGTATAGACTTGACACGTTAACCCTCCCTCCCCAAACTAAAGAAGCTGTTGGGACTGTTCCGTGTTCCAGGTTGCCGACGGGAGCAGTCTCTCAAGTTTCTAGCATAACGAAACCATCCTTGTGCTGTCACCAATAATTACATAAGAAATGGGGAGAGCATAGGGGCAGGCTCCTGAGATGCAGAGCAATGCTTTCTGGTTCCACATTGCAATTCACAGAAACCATCACCAGGAAAAGCAACTTTTGAAACACGTTTTACCACAGAATGGAACACCAACAATTTATCCGCGTAGGTTTCAGCTAAGAACGCACTGTACTGGCTGGGAAACGAATCCAGGTCAACTGCTTGGAAGGCAGCTATGCTCACCACTATATCACATCGCCATGCAAGTGCCTCTGATCCTTTTCCTAAACAGACTTAATAAAGCCGTGATCATGAGGTTTGGGGCTGAAACAAAAAAAACAGAAATTGTTGGTGAAGCTCAGCACGTCTGACACTATCAAAATCAGATGCCTTCATTTTCGAAGAACAATCATTGGATCCGAAAGGTTCAATACCCGCAGATGCTGCCAGATCTGCTGAGTTTCCCCTGCAATTTCTGTGCTGTCTCTCAGATCAGCAGTTCTTTTTTAAAAAAAACATTACAGCGCAGTACAGGCCCTTCGGCCCTCGATGTTGCGCCGACATGTCATACCAAGCTGAAGCCCATTGAACCTACATTATTCCATGTACGTCCATATGCTTGTCCAATGACGACTTAAATGTACTTAAAGTTGGCGAATCTACTACCGTTGCAGACAAGCATTCCATACCCTTACTCCTCTCTGAGTAAAGAAACATCTGTCCTATATCTATCACCACCCAATTTAAAATTATGACCTTCATGCTCGCCATCACCATTTTTGGAAAAAGGCTCCCCCTGTCCTCCCTATCTGACCCTCTGATTATCTTATATGCTTCTACTAAGTCACCTCTCAACCTTCTTCTCTTTAACGAAAGCAGCCTCAAGTCCCTCAGCCTTTCCTCATAAGACCTTCTTTGTAGTAAACAAAGCAAACGTTGACCCACCCAAGGGATATTGGGTCTGGTGATACTCTACCTCCTCCCTTGAGACAGATGTCAAGGAGCACAGAATCATAGAATGGCTACAGTGTGGAAATGAGTCATTTGGTCCATCGTGCGACGAACAAGATGTACCCGTGTAACCTAACCCTGGAATCCCGCATTTCCCATCTTGAATCCACGAACCCACACGTCACTGCACATTATGAGCAATTTAGCATGGCTAATCCACCTAAACTGCACATTTGTAGATGTGAGGAAGCAGCATCATCTCTAGGAAATCCAAAACAGACACAGGGAGAACGTGCGAACTCTACATAGACAGCCTTCAATCAGACAGGAATCTGGCTATTGGAAAGATTTAGAGAGGGAGTCCAGATAAAGACTGGCGTGTGAATGATGGGCCGAACAGCCTGATTTCCGTGCTATAAGAAACTCCATAGCAACATAATTCCCTACATGGAACGTTCATCGCAGTTTACGCTTTGGTTTAATTCGTCGGGTTAGTGAACATATTGTGAATGTAATATCTGGAGAGTGATTGTTTATGCATTCAGTCTGATTTATGTTCAGGCGGGTCATACATACCAAATATGGAAGAGGTCAGATTTGAATTCTTGACCCTTACAGATGCCATTGCAATATCCCATCATCCCATTTCCTAATGAATGCCAACTAGTTTAAGCTATGTGAATTCTAATATCATCACAATACACTGATGCCCTTCTTAGCCCGTTACGAATTTGGGCAGAGTGACACTGCTTTTCTCTGTGAAGAAGCGGAATATCAAGGAGTCGAATTGGAGAATGTATCCCCTCACAGATCGTTGTCATTCCCGCTGAAATAAACACAGCCCATGCTGACAAAACCAATAAGGTTAGACAGCACCTATAGAGGTGGCAAAGACGTGGTTGCGATGTAGGCAGGGAAAATATTAACCTGTGGAGGTGGGGGGGGGGGGGTGTTGGGGGGCATCAGCAGAACGGGCGGATGTTAGAAAAGTAATGAATTCCGAGCAATTGGAATGGGGGTAAGGCTGAAGAAAGAATGAGATGGTTAGCAATCGGGTGAGGCTGCAGAGATTTAATGACAAATGGTTTCACGGAACCAAATCCAAAGGGATTGGAGATGGATTCAGTCAAAAGTCGAACAGCTAAGGAAATTTGAGCAGGAGGAAACTATGCACCCATTTTGAATTGCACAGTCTGTTCTTGCAGTAAATCCAAACATGATCGATTTTAGATTTCAAATCCGGTTTCCTATCCACTACCTGTATTCCGTGACTCCTTGAGTTACCGGTAATCTGGCTATTCCAATCTGAAATGTACTCAATGAGAGAACATTCGCAGTCCTCAGGGATAGAATGTATTCGAAACTCAGTGGGCTTTAAGTTAATCGCTATCTTCACATCTCAATCATAAATAATTGTTCCCTTACACAGATTGTGTATATGAAAACCGAAAGAACGGCAGATGCTGTAAACCAGAAACGAAGACAGAAGTGGCTGGAAAAGTTCAGCAGGACTGATAGCATCTGTGAAGAGAAACCAAAGTGAATATTTCGCGTTGGGTAATCCCTCAGTCACCGGACTGGAAATGTTCACTCTGATTTGTCTTCGCAGGCGCTGCCAGACCTGCTGAGCGTTTTCAGCAACTCCTAGATCATGAAATTTTCTGTCAGACGCACAGGAATACTTTCTTAGCATGTACCTTATCAAGCCTCTTCCTCCTCACAATTTGATACATTCCAGTGATTGAAATACCTATCTTGAGCATCGGGGCCCTGCAGTTTTGTTTCAGCAGCCGGAGTAGCGGGAGCGTCGAACACGGACGGTGAATCACTGATTTAAGTACTTACCTAGTCACGCTAAGCAGGAGGGACATGGCACTGCTGAGTAAGTGATGTAATATATTTGGGTTGTTGCATTAGGGTAGTGTCTCACACCCATCCTCCTCCTCTCACCAACAAATAAGGCTATGTACGCAAGATTGGTAAGGGAATTAGATTCCTTTAAAAAATGCTTCTACAGTTTTTTTGGGAATTTAGGACAGTGGGAATGGCGGTTAGGGCAGTTAAGTGCTCCTCCTGTAGAAGGTGGAAAATAAGAATCACCATTAGTGTCCCTGCGGACTTCACCTTCCGGAAGTGCGCCCAACTCCACCTCCTCGAAAATGGCATTATAGAATTGGAGCTGGAAGAGCTTGTTAAACTTCGGATCATTCGGGAGATGAAGGGAGGTAATTGAGAGGAGTTACAGGAAGGTAGTCACACCTCAGGTTCAAGAAAAAGGCAGATAGGTTACAGCCAGAGGACGGAAAGAGAACCAGCAGGCAGTGCAGGGAACCCCTGTGACTGTTCCCCTCAATAACAAAGATAACACTTTGGATACTGTTGGGGGTGAGGAATGACTTACCTGCTCCTCGGATGCCGCCTGACCTGCTGTGCTTTTCCAACACCAGTCTAATCTTGACTCTAATCTCCAGCATCTGCAGTCCTCACTTTCGCCTAGAGAAAGATTAGGGCCAATCAAGGATGGGGGTGGAAAGTTGTGTGTGGAGTCTGAGGAGATAGGGGTAGAGCTAAATGAATATTTCCCCTACATTCATACTGGAAAAAGACAATGTTGTCAAGGAGAATATTGAGGTACAGGCTACTTGACTAGACAGGGTTGCATTTGCAAGGAGGAGGTCTTAGCAATTCTGGAGAGCGTGAAAATTGATAAGGAAAATAAAGCTTATCTCTATCTACCCTGTCAACACCATTCATGATTTTGTAGACCTCAGTCAGGTCCCCCCTCAATCTCCTTTGTTCTAATGAAAATAAACATAACTTATAAGCCATTTGGCCCATCATACATGCCAACAAGGTGCACGTGCCCGCCCCTCTCCCTATCCCTGTAACTCTGCATTTCCTATGTCTAATCCACATGATCTCACATACCTGGAATCTATGGAAAATTTAGCATGGCCAATTCTTCTAAAGTGCAATCTTTGGACTGTGGGAGGAAACAGGAACAGTCGGAGGAAACCCACGCGGACCCGGGGAGAATGTGCAAACTCCGCACAGTCTTCAATCAGTCAGGGATCTGGGTAATTAGAACATAGAACATAGAACATAGAAAAATACAGCGCAGTACAGGCCCTTCGGCCCTCGATGTTGCGCCAACCAAATCCTACCTATTTGGAGATCTCTAGAGAGGATGACCAGACGTTTAGACTGACGAGTGAATGATGGGCTGAATAGCCTGATTTCAGTGCTGTAAGGAATTCCACAGGAACATGACTCCCTATATGCAGCTTTGTCTTTCCTTTTAATTTGTCGTGTTATTGAACTTATGCTGAATGAAGTATCTGGAGAGTGGTTGTTTGTGCATTTAATCATATCTGTGTATGAGTGGTTCAGGAGCATCATACGTGGCAGAAAAGGAAAAGGGCAGCTTGAATTCTCGCCTCTTATAGACCCCATTGCAACATGTCATTTCGTCATGACTGTCAATTGGTTTAAGATATTTTAATTTTAATATCATCACAAAACATTGATGCCCTTCTTAGCACGTTACAAATTTCGACAGAGTGGCACTGCTTTCCCTGTGAAGAAATGGAATATCACGGAGTCAGATTGGACCATATATCCTCTCATAGAACGAGGAATAGTGAGGTTATTCCCTCTGAAATAAACAGAGACAATGCTGAGAATACTGATAACGTCATCAGTATTGCAAGATTGTTAAGGTGTGAAGGGGGTAGGCAGAAGAAAGATTAACACGTAGAGGTAGAGGGCTTCAGCAGAGTGGAAGAATTTTAGTAAGGTAATGATTTATGAGCAATTGGAATTGGGATAATGCTGAAAGAGCAATGAGATGTTTTTAATAGAGTGGGATACACTCGCCGGAGGTTGAAAGAACAGAGAAAACCAGGCAGCATCAGGAGGTGGAAAAGTCGACATTTCGAGTGTAATCCTTCTTCAGCACTGTGGGTGCGTGTGAGGGGAACTGAATATAAAGACGGTGGCGAGGGCAGGGTGGTGATGTGAGGATACGTGAAGACAGGTCGAGGGTACGACCTGGTTGGTCAGTGGGATGAATGAATCCGGTTGGTGACAGCGAGCAGTGGAAAAGGAGGAGGGGCTGGGAAGAGAGTCGGGGATGGTGAGGAAGTTTATTTGGAATTAGAGAACTTAGTGTTCGTCCTGCCCTGGGTTGTAGGCTGCCCTGGTTTAAAATAAGATGTTGTTTCTTCAATTTGCACTATTGTTTGTTTTGGCAATGGTGGAGGCCAAGTTAGGGCATGTCAGAAAGGGATTGGTTGCGAGAATTGAAATCGATGGTGAGTGGGTAGTCTGGTCGGTCCCGTGGATCCTGTTGTTGTGCTCAGTTCCCTGTAGTGGTTCCCGAAGTTTATGAGCAGTGTCCCCAATGTAAAGAAGACCAAACTGGGGACACCTGATGCAGTACGAGGATAGAGGCTGCAGAGACTTAATGACCAACCGTTTCATGGAACCAAATCTAAAGGGATTGGAAATTGGTTCAGTAAACCTCTCAGAGGAAATTTGAGCAGGTGGAGACTATACAGTCTGTTTAAGCTATTCAGTCTGTTCTGGCAGACAATACAGTCATATTGATTTACCTTCGAAAACCTGCTCCCAATCTGAAGCTTTAACAAAGGGTCAGTTAGACTCAAAACGTCAGCCCTTTTCTCTCCTTTCATTCATTCATGCTGCCAGATCTGGTGAGATTTTCCAGCATTTTCTCTTTTGTTTTCAGATTACTGCGCATCTGCAGTAATTTGCTATTATCTTTTGCTCCAAATCTACATTCCCCAGCTTCTGCCGAATTTTGTGATACTTGCCCTTCACCAAAATTAGTATCCTTCCTTTAGGAACACTCTCGTCTTTGTCCATGAGTAATCTATAACTTACAGAATTGTGATCACTCTTCCAAAAGCAATCCCCTACTGAAATTTCAATCAATTGGCTGGGCACATTTCCCAACACCATATCTATTATGGCCCCTTCCTGAGTTGGACTATTTCTATTCTGCTCTAGAAAACCCTCCTGGATGTTCCTTACAAATTCTGCTCCATCTCGAACTGCAAAACTAATTGAATCCCAGTCAATGTTGGTAAAGTTAAAATCTCTCATCACCAGTATCCTGTTGCTCCTAAATCTTTCTATAATCTGTTCACATATTTGTGCCTCTATATCACGTTTTCTGTTGGGAGGCCTGTAGTACTGTCCAAACATTGTTACCACACCCTTCCTATTTCTGAGCTCTGCCCATATTGCTTCATTGCTCGAGTCTTGCACAGTGTCCTCCATCAGCACAGTTGTGATATAATCTTTGACGAGCAATGCAACTCCTCCACCTCTTTTATCTCCCTATCTATCCCGACATCGATATCTTGGAATATTTAGTTGTCAATCATGCCATTCCCTCAACCAAGTCTTAGTAGTAGCAATAACATCATACTCCCAGGTACTAATCCAAGCCATAAATTCATCTGCCTTACTGACTACACTTCTTGCATTAAAACAAATGTACCTTAGTCCAAACGTCCCTCTTGTTCTTCCTCTGCTTCGGCCTACAATTCCCATTAGTCGCCATGACTTCATAATCTGTTTCTTTAAAAGCTTTAGGTACTACCTGCTTAATATCAGCTAACCTCCTCATTTGTTTCCCATCCCTCTGCCACATTAGTTTACACACTGTTCAATAACGTTAGCAAAAGGAACTGCAGAGACATTGGCTCCAGTCCCACCCAAGGGTAGACCATCCAATCTGTAAAAGTCCCACCTGCCTCAGAACCAGTCCCAATGTCCCAAAAATCGGAAACCTTCCCTCCTGTACCATCTCTCTAGCCACGTATTCATCCTGACTATTCTTTAATTTCTAGTCTGACTAGTGCGTGGCAAAAGTAGCAATCCAGAAATTACTACCTCTGAGATCCTAGTTTTTAACTTGGCTCCTAATTCCGTAAATTCTGCTTGTAGGACCTCATCCCGCCTTTTTAAGCCTATAGTTTCGGTGCCTATATATACCATGACAACTGGCTCTTCAACATACCATTTGGGTTTCCATTTTCGATCACAAAACCGCCTATTTTCACCCCTTACAATGGAATCCCCTATGATTATAGTTCTTCCATTTTTTTTCTCGCCCTTCTCTACAGCAGAGCCAACCACGGTGCCGTGAACATGGCTATTGCTACCTATCCCTGGTGAGCTATCTCTCCCAACAATTCCCAGAATGGTATACAAATTCCTGCTTTTTCTCTGCCTTTTGGTCAACCAGTTTTTTTCTCCCTTGGCAATCCTAATTTGCATTGTGACCAATTCACTAAACGTGCTATCCACAACTCCCTCAGCATCCTGTGTGCTCCAGTATGAGTCCATCTGCAGCTCAAGGGTTGTCATGAGGGCTAACAAGAGCTGCAGCTGCTCACACTTCCTGCACATGAAGGAGTCACTGCTTAAATATCCCAGTTCAATCATTTTCCCAGTACGCAATTCCACAGCTCCCACTCAGCTCCTCGCTCTCACTGCTGCTGCAAATGGAGGCCTGATTCTCCAAGTAAGTCCCGTTTAAGTGGGCAATTTACCTTCTCAACAGCCTCCTGGTCTCCCCACCCATCATTTCTCATTTCGCACTTCCCGAAAAATGGAGACCCGATGCTTATGGTAACTCTCTTTTTTGGTGGGAAATTTTCCTTCCTGGCCGCCCCCTGGTCTTACCTCTTTCTCTCTCTCTCTCTCTCTCTCTCCTCCCAAAAATGGACGCCTGATGCTGGAGGTAAGTCCATTTCAAGGTGGGATACTTACCTTTCTGTCAGCTTCCGCTCTTCTCTCTCTCTCTGTCTCTCTCTGCCTCTCTTCTCGCTCCTCTCGAAAGATGGAGGTTTATTTTATGATTCATTGACGTATTTGAATCATTGCTGGCTGGGTCACTACATATTGCTCGAGCATAATTACTTTGGTGAAGAAGATGATGAGTTATCATCTCGAATTGCTGCAATTCGTTCGGTAGATAAACACACAATGATGCAATGAACGGCGTCCACGATTTTCAACCAATGGCAATGTTTCCCAAGCCAGGGTGGTGAATGGCTTGTCGTGGAATTGTCAACTACTGTGTTCCCGTATATCTTCTATGTTTGGTGTTCTAGGTGTTAGTGCCGTGGGTCTGGAACCTGCTCTGTGAGGAACCTTGGTGATTTTTCTGCAGTTCATCTTGTCTGTGGTACACACTGCTGATACTGAGTGTCAGTGGTGGAGACAGAGGATGTTTCTGGCTGTGGTGCTGAGCAAGCATCACTGCAAGTTCATTCTCCCAAATTATGGAGAGCACAGCTAAACTCCATCATCATCAATCCATTTCATAGATGGACATCCAATGATTGCAAGGATCTGCTGTTCAAATCTGAGAATTGCACAAATGATCACGAGATTTTAAACAGATTTCACCTCTTCCCTGACTAGGTTGAGTGACATCACGCGACTGTTCCACTTCCTCATTAATATTTCATCTGTAATGAGAAATAAAGCTGAGAATGAGATGATGGGCCACAGAGTGTGTTAGAGATGGTTAAACACAGGGCAGTGTCAATGACTGCTCACAGTTTCTGCGTTTGCCTCTGTGGTTGTGTGTACACATTATAGTGTGTGTCTTCGATTCTATATCTGTGTTTCTGTGGGTATCTACCTACTAATCTTTGTATAGCTATCTGTGTATGTCTCAGTGTTTTTCAATGTATGTATTTGTGTATCTCCATGTTTGTATATCATTCTGTCTCTGTTCTGTGTGCAATGGGCTCTGTTTTGTTTTTGGTACTATAGCTATTAAAATAGGGTTTAAACCTCTCTCTCTGTCCCTGTATCTAGTCTTCTTGTGTTTAAATTGATATGATACTGTTGGTCATGTTGATGTGTGTGTGTGTGTGTGTGTGTGTGTGTGTGTGTGTCTGTCTGTCTGTCTCTGTGTGTGTGCCAACATCGGCTTGCAATGGGACACAGTTTTTTCCTGGAGGGAAGTTTGAATTTAAGAAGTGATGGATCAATGTCTCTGACTCTCTCTCTCTGTCTTTGTATGTTCCTCTTGTGTTTAAAATGATTTAATGCCACCCTCTGCTGGCCTCACCACGCCACTGCACAAGCAGCAGTTTATTTTTATCTGGGACAATTTGCGCCTGTTCCTTCCATTATTTCTTACAATCGCACAATGATCTGAGTGACACAAAGACGCAAGGGCTGTGCGGTGATATCATCCCAAGATGGTCGCCTGCAAAGGGGAGGGAAGAAGCTTGAGGTGACTACAAGTGATTCCAGCCGGGGTCATGAGGCGAGGCAGAGCTACAACTCTAGCGGCCAGGTGGAGTAATCAGTAACCATTGTCTGAATGAAGGAAACGAGGTCCATTCTTCTCCTTTCATTATCCAGTAGTAAGCAGCAACCACCCCCAAAATTATTAACATGAATTATTTCAATGCTATAATACAGGACGTGTGTAAGTATTAAAAGATGAAAACATTTAATATAACACGGTGGTCTGCTCATTAAACCAATCACACATAGAAGCTCATCTCTCTTCGTATTCTGTTCAAGTATGAGTGACACTATTTACCTTCCTAAGTGAACATTAAACAACAAGTATTTAAAACTCTAAGCCTCCTTTCTCGTAAAGTCCCCCACTCTATACATCCAATAAAGCCCCTATTAAATTTACATCAACTTAATGTTTTCAAAACCAGAAAACGGCTGTTATCTCCCGTGTTGATCTTCCTTTGTTTGTAGATCTCTCTAGGCCGTCTTCAATCTTCTACTGTAAAGACGTTTCATATGAGAAAGGTACCTTTGAGAGAATGCTTTGAATAGCAGTTTTTCGATGGCAGAAGGTGTTCTTTCTTTGATTAACTGTCCAAAATGTCTGCTTTTAATACCTCAAAACATTGGGCCGTTTCATTGGTTCGATTTTGTCATAACAGTAAAATTCATATTGATTGGGTTTTACTATTTTGAGGCATAGTTCAAACTGATTGGTTAATTTAGAACCTCAGTGGAAACAACTCAGTATCTAGGTTCCAGCCAAAGTATTACGTGTTTCAATTCTCCAGCACACACTGTGACATGATAGCTGCTTGGCAGCTTTCCGTCCCTCTTAAAGTACAGTACACACCTTCAACTTCATAACACATTTAACATTGTTACGTTAACAGAAGTTAAGCGAACTGGTACTGTCTTTTCCTACTTTCTGCCTCCTTCCCTTTCTAAATAAAGGACTTACATTAGTTATGTCCCAGTGTATTTCATGCAGAAAATAAAAGTAGAAGAGCAGAAGTAATAGGGGATGGAACCAGGCAGATGTCTGTCAGGGTGGAGATGTGACACCAGGTAGAACTCTGCCTCCCTGGTTCTAGAGTGTCTGATTTTACTGAGTTGGTGAAGGACAGTGAAAAAAGTGATACCAGCCAATAGAAGATGAGGCGATGGAGAGAGTCTTGAAAACAGAATATAGGAAGCTGTGAAATTATTAGTAAAGCAGGACTTTAAATGGACTCATCTTAATCTTCCATGCTAGCAAGGTCAGGGATGGGTCAAGAAGAACCAGTGGGTGTGTTGCATTTGGATATGTCAGACATGACCTGTTCTCGACAATGCACAGTTGACTGCTCAGCATTAACATTTTGAATCCAAGAAGTGTATATTCATCTTCCTCACGATTGAAATCAAGCTGGCAGCCAATTCCAGAATTTTTTAAAATTGAGTATAAATTCCACCATCTACCATGCTGTGATTTGAATGCAGAACATTAACAGTGTCTCTGAATCAATAGCGTGGTGATAATCCCACTAATTCCCCTTCAGATTTTGTGCTAAAATATTTGAATGGGCAGTTGCCAAATCCTTGATGATTCTGTTTACCTTTTATTTCATATTCCACTTGATACACCAAGAGATGCCACTGGACTAAGTCACTGGGACAACACATTTCCTGTTTTGATTCTGTTCCTTTTGTGTTGAGGAAGTTCTTTCCAGGCAGATACTCAAGGATCACATTGTTGCAGGGTCTGGAGTTGGCGAGTCAGCATTCTGAACAAGAGAACCATTGGAGCTCATGTCAAAACGTGTACCCTTTCTTATAACATCTCGTCATTTGGTTTTAAAGAGATGAGTGGGTATGGGGAAATGGTGAATTGGTTATTGAGGTGAACGACTGGCCATGATCAATTGAATGGTGGGACAGGCTCGAAAGGGCGAATTGCCTACTCTTGCTGTTATTTACTATGTTTCTATGTGAAAACAAGAAAACTGACAAAAATGGTAATCATCATTTTGTTTTGCAATAAATGAATTTCCTAGCGACTAAGAACCTGGAAAACATTTCAACATTTTACATTCCAGTCATTGAGGGAAATGCACGCTCACCTCTCACTTGTTCGAATATTGGTAAATGCAGTCACTTCTGATATCGAGAATCTCGCTCCAAAAATATGTGGATACTGCAGTATCCAAACTACAGAAGGTGCAGTCCATCCAAAAATGGAACAGATAAATTACCGATTTAGTTAACATTGATAAAATTAAAATAATTCGGGGCTACCAGTATGACAATAGCTAGCTATTACGTATCAGTCTGTACAGATCATGAGCTGGTTAGATCTTAATTACGAACTCCATGTGTCCTGTGCTGGAGTTCAAGCCAAATGTTTGTGCTTATGTCTAATGATGTTAATTTGAGACGGACCTAGCTTGTCAAAAGGAATCCAGAGACACAGATACAGGATGAGAGTGTCTTGGAGATGTTTCAGAGCTGACTCAGACAGACGCAAGCTGTGTAGTGACAGATGGGAGTGAATCACTTTCTGTTACCGACAGAGCACTGGCATAATCTGTATGAATAACCGAGATGAAGGGATTCTGTGTTATGTTTGCTAATAACACAAAGTGATGTGGGACAGTAAAATGCCAAGAGGACATAGAAAGGCTTGGAATGGGCTTAGGCACGTTCAGTGAGTGAATAAAAAATAGTCCATGCAACATCCTAGCGAGAAATGGGAAGCTTTGTTCCTCATTTTAGTTTTTGAAAGTGGTTCCGAGAATTGTCCGGGTTTTCGAAGATGATCCTAATCCTAGCCCCAGAAGCAGTAAGCGGTTTTCCTCTCTAACTATTCCAGCTGTCGCATGTGACATGCTCCCCCTTGTTCTGGAATCTCCAACCAGTGGGAATTGTTTAATCTGAACGAGCCTGCCTTGTTCTGTTAATATGCTTGGGACTTTGAGCATATCACCCCTTAACCTTCTCAATTCTAGAGGAAGCAGGCCTTCATTTGTATAATCTCTCCTGAGAATGTAACGCCTGAACTCCATTATTATTCTTGTAAACCTCCTATGTACTCCCTCCAACCTAATAACCACAAACTCGCATGCATTGAGCTCCATGTAGCACAGTCTGCCCATTCACTCAGTATGTCAATGTCCTTCCTAACTTGATGGTATTATTTGCACTGTCTACAATGTTGTCGAACATTTTACCTGAATTGGGAGTCTTTGATGCTGACAGTGTAGAAGAATCTTTACTCTGTATCTAACCCCATTCTCTCCAAACTCTGGGAGAGTCAGATGGAGAAAAGGCATAGGCACACATTTTCTGTATCTAACCCAATGGCCTTGCACCCCTGTATTTGTTTGATGCGGGCAGGGTGGGGGAAGTGGGTGATTATTCAATGTCTAAACGTATGCTGAATCTATCCTGGGAATTTGAAAAGCGGTAGTGTTGGGTGAGGTTTAGACTGTAGGTAAACAATTTCTCTATCTGCCCTGGAGATTTAAATGGTGACACTTGTTGCTACCATCAAGTCAATTGAGCACACAATTTTCCAGCTCCCTTGGATTCCATACGATATAACCTTTCAGGGCAGCCTACCATGTGCAACTTTATCAAAGTTTTTACTGAATGACACAGAGTCAACGTGAACCGCCCTGCCCTCGTCAAATCCATGTTCACTTCAACAAATTTGTGTGCCATGGTCTCCCACTCGCATGCTGATTGCTCCTAATCAAGTACTGTCTTTCCAAATGCATGTATATCTTCCTGCTTAGAAAATTATCAAGTAACTGATCGACCAGAGATGTGAAGCTTACTAGTGTATACTTCCCAAACTTTTCTTCACAGCCTTTCTTGTAGAAGTCCAAACAATTTGCTTCTCTCTCGTCTCCTCGGACATCACCCGTGGTTATCGATGAGGAAATAAATCAGCCAGATACCCCACAATTTCTTCTGTGACCTCTTCAATATTGCTGGATATATCTGGCCGGGACCAAGAGAGTTATCCATCTTCATATGTTATGGACTGACCCCAAGATATCACCACAAAACTCATCAAGTTCCCAAGTGTTCATGTCTCTGTCCATGGTAAACACAGATGAGAAGCATTTTTTTAGGGCCTCGTCCATGTCCTGCAGTTCCATACATATGTGTCCACTTTGGTACTATGCTAGTCCTGTTCTCTCTCAGTTAATTTTTTTTCCTGTTTAATATACTTAAGGGTTATCTTTCGATTCAACCTATTCTTTTCAGTGAAAGCTGTCTCAAACCTTACTTTCGCTCTCCTGATTTATTTCTTCAGTACCTCTGGCATCACCTGTATACCACCACAGAATTCCTTGATCTCAGTTCCCTGTACCTGAGCCATGCCTCCTCCTTTTTGAGATAAGTGCATTCATGCTTCTTGTCAACCAGGACTCCGTATTCCTGCCAATTTTGCCATTAGCGCTCACAGGAGCATAGAAATCCAGCTGTCTGACTTTTAAAGTCCTCCCGATTGCCGGAGGTCAGATTATCTGAAAACAAGCTATTTTAATCAATCCCTGCAAGATCCTGTCTACTTCATGAAAAGTAGCCTTGTATCAATTTAGTACTTGAACCTGTGGACCAGTTTTGTCCCCCATCATAACAATTTTAAAAATTGCAGTACTATTGTCACTGGTCAAAAACTCTTTCCCTATTGTCACCTATTCCTGCCTTATTTGCCAACAGGAGTTTGGTTTTTGCCCCTTCCCGAGTACGACCTATGGTATACTGTTTGAGACAACATTTGTGAACCCAATTAACAAATTTCAACACATCTAAGTCCTTAAAGTTGTGGCAGTTTCAGTCGAGGTTAGGAAAAATAAAATCACTTTTTATGATAACTGTATTGCTGACGGAAGTCCCCTGAATCTCTCTCCATATTTGTTCCCCTATTTAAGTCAGCAAACAAAGACTGCGTCCTTAGAAACCATGGAAAAACAAGATTATATGAAAGTTTTTTTTATTAAATGAATTTTTATGAATCTGTTGGATCTTATATTTTGGTGTGGATAGTAGTGGTAGATAGATAAGGGCTGGGAGGGGAGTGCAAATTTGGTTTATCTGAATATTCATAAGGCCTTCGAGACATTTCAGAAAGGGCTAAAGAGTCATTCGGAAGAGAATAAGGCGCCTAAAAGATTATGGAGGCCGTAATGAGCTGGGCCCACAAAAGATGGGTGAGATCTTGAACAAATACGTTGCTTCAGTATTTGCTGTGGTGAAAGGCATTGCAGCTCAGCAACTTGGGAAAATAAATAATGATGTAAGGGTTCAGAATCGACAATGGAGGGCAGGAGGTGCCGGAGGTCTTAAAACACATAGAGAGAGAAAAATCCTTTGGTTCTGAACAGGTGTGTCCCAGAACATTGCGAGAAACTCGGCTAGATATTGCAGGGTCTCAAGCAACGGTCATGAATAGACACGGTGAGGTAGCAGAAGTGTGGAGTTCAGCTCATGTTGTTTCATCAGTTCAAGGCTGCATGGGAACGAACAACAACGACAAAACAGTGAGACTGACATTAGGGGTGGGCTTGCTTTAGGAGGGAGGACCCTGACAGAAAGGATTTTCAGGCATTAGGAAAAGTAAGGACAGATTAGAGATGTTCAGCATGATTTTGCGCAAGGGAATTCGTGACGAATGAACCTGTTGAAGATTTTGAAGAGGTGACCAAGAAATAGTCAAAGACACTGGTGGATACTGTCCACATGACCTTTAGCAAGGCCTTTGATAATGTTTGCACGGTAAAGTTATGATAAAAATGGGAATTGAAAGTGCTGGAGATCAGTGTCAAAGAGTGTGATGTTCGAAAAGCACAGCCGGTCAGGACGTATACGAAGTGAAGGAGAGACGATTTTTCCAGGTGAAGAGCCTATGCTCAAAAAGTCAACTTTCCTGCTCCTTGGATGTTGCCTGACCGGCTATACTGTTACAGCACCGCAACGGTTGAGTCTGATTGTTAAAGTTAAATCACATGGGAAACAGGGGGAGCTCGCTAATTCGATACAAATTTGGCTCATCAGTAGGAGACAGCAGATGGAGGGAGAGGTTTATTGCCCTGATTGTAGGCATGTGGCCAGTGGTGTGCCCACGAGGATCAGTGCTGGGTACAGGTTTGCTCAAAATTTATAAAGGAAAATGAATGAGACTGTGGGAGGCCTGGTCAGTAAGTTTCAATGTGATACTAAAGTTAGTGGAATAACGGAAAATGAAGAAGGCTCTGAAAGATACAAATGAAACGATGATCAGTTGGACCAATGGGCTGAATAATGGCAGATTGAATTTTTAAGATACATGCGAGATGCTTCAGTGTGGTAAGACAAACTAAATTCTCAATGGCAGGACTCTGCCTAGTACTGTTTGGTACAGAGGTTCAGGGCGACAGGTACGTATTTTGTTGACATTGGAGTCACAGGTAGACAGGGAGCTGATGAAGGCATTTGCCACACTAGTCTTCAATCGTGAGAGAATTAACAATAGGAGTTTGAGCGCCATGTTGTGCTTGTAATGGACATTGGTGACGCCACCATAAATACTTTGTTGAATATTTGGGAAAAAAACACTCGACTGGTTCTCTAATATTCTTTAGTGAAGGGCATCTGACATTCTGCCCTAGTCTAGTCTACAAGTAACGGCCACCCGCCAAAACTGCTTGAATCTTAGTACCCCGTGAACAAAGATTGCTGCTCCATTCGTTAATACCCAAATTCTAATAATGAAAATGTGCAGATCCATTTTCCTCTTGCTGAACCTGCAAAGAGCTTCAGCTGCACAAATTCGTACTGATTTGGTAACATGGGTCAGGCATTGCCACTTTCTGTAACACTCTCACCACCTTCAGCTTTATCTCTCTCTCTGTTGCTATCATCTCATTAAACATGGCAATGCTTCCACTTCCTCCTGCACTCCTCATGCTAGCAGACCTCTTCAAAACCCTTTAAAATCTTTTGGAGGTCCTTTGTCTGTTTATAAAACACGCCCTACCTCACTAAAATTATTCAGGTGCTTTTTTTTTGTCGAGGGACATGTGAGCCTCTCGTGAGGGACAGTTGGAGATTTCTTTCTGTTGCAATAAAATATGCTTTTGTGGTATGTTTCACATCGTTCCTTCATATGATTTATATTGTTCAGTTACAGATAACATTTTCAGTTTATTTACCCGGTTTACCTCGGTCATTTCTTATTTCAAACTCATCTAATTGGCTTTCTTCCTGTTTCCAAATGTAACTTATCCTTTTTGTAGACACAAAAAACTTGTTAATTCTTTTGAATCTTACTTTTTCTGAATTTCCCTCAAGATCCCTTAGTGTGACATTACTCTTTCGTTCAGCTTCATCACACAACAGTCGATCTGATATAGTTACATCCAGAGCCAGTTGCACAATGTGTTATTCAATGAAACACTGGAAAAAGAAATATTCTATGAACTCCTCTTCGAATATCTCTCTTGCCAGCATGTTTGTCCCAGATTATATGAAGGTAAAACCCTCCCAAAGTTACCAGACTGCCTTTGTTACAAATTCTGATGATTTTCTGTGTAATGCTGTGATGAGCAATAAAATGCTGTTAGGCAGCCTAAAAACATCTCTGCTGCTTGTTTTGTTTTACAAATATTACCCAGACTATGAATTCCGTTTGATTCTGTTTCATTATCAGAGGCACATTCTATCTCTGTAATGTTTTTGTTATGCCTTACTGTCAGGGCTAACACATTCTGCTTTCACATTCTGTCTGAGTCTCCACAAAGTTCAATATTAACGTTCCACCTTTTTTATTCACTCGATAGGCCGGTCTCTGATGACCAATTCTCATTTATCCCTTTGTCACGACTTCATCTATTTTGTCCAATGTCTTGTCCATTTCAACAAGGGACAAGAAAATTTACTTTTTGACCAGAATCACCTTTACGAAATCTATTCGTTGATGCGTAGTTTTAGTTAAACACCTTCCTGTTTGTCTTCAAACATCACTGTAATATTCTCCAGTCCATAACACCCTCGCTATTCTGTAACACTCTTCCGTCCATGCCACCCTCACTCAGCTGTAATATTCAAAAGTGAATGCCATCATTCTTTTCATGTAATAATCTCCAGGTCATACCACACTCCATATCCTAGTAATATTAGCCAGTCCGTACCATTTATTTCCCTAGCCCTGTAACATTCCGAAGTCTACACCATCATCCCTGGCAATGTAATAATGTTCAGTGCAGGGATTCGTACCTATTCCTGTACATTTCTCCAGTCCATACCTCACTCCCTATTCCTGTAGTGTTCTTCTGTCCAAACCACGCTTCCTACCCCTGTAACAACCTCCAATCAATACCAGCTTACCTATCCCAGTAACATTCTCCAGCCCATTATACGCTTTCTGTCCCTGCAATATTTTCCAGTTCATACTATTCACCATCTCTGCACCATTCTGCACTTCATATAATCCTCTTTCTCTTTCACACACATGAGACTATCCCACCTCGCTATCCCTGTTCCATTCTCCAGTCCATACCATCCTCCCTACCCATGTAAGCATTTCTAATCAATAACATCCTCGCTCTTGCTGAAACATTTTCCAGATCATAGCACCTCCCTATCTCTGCAACATTCTACATTCCACACTGTCATCTGAATGTTTGTAATATTCACGAATTTACACCATACTGCATATACTGTAATATTCTCCAGAGATACTATACTCTATCTCTGTAACAGTCTCTTGTCCATGCCAATCCCTCTGTCACTGCAACATTCTCCAGACCATAGCTAACTCACTATTCATGCAACATTGTGCAGTCCACACCTTCCTCCCCATACCTGTGACATACTGCAATCAACGCCACCCTCCCTATTCCTGTACGGCCAAGTCCGTTCCATCCTCCCTACCGCTGTAATATTCTTCAGTAAATACCACAGTCCTTAGTCCTGTACCATTCTCCAGTATATTCCATCAAATCCGTCTCTGTAATAATCTCTCGTCCATACAACCCTCGCTATTCCTATAAGTTTCTCTTGTCCATAACCACTCCCCCTTTTCTCGTATTATTCTTCAGAAAATACCACCTTTCCAATCCGTGTGAAAATATCCAATCCATGTCAATTATCCCGGTAATGCTCTCCAGGCCATAACACACTTCTTATCCCTGTAACCCTCTGTAGCCCATACAACCTCCCAATGCCTTTAACATTGTGCAGTGCATACCATCTTCCCAATCCCTGTACCATTATTCACTTCATACAATCCTCCCTGTCCATGTAACATTCTCCAATCAGTTACCTCTCCCCCTATCCATGCAATCCTCTCCAGACTCTACAACTGGCATTAAATGTGCTTCAACCTTGGATGCCTAAATTTCTCCAAACTTTGCTCAATGTAGTCTCACATGATCTGCACATACACACATTTACATATTCCTGGAATGCAATCTGGTCCACTCCATCCATGTAACTTCCTCCAACGCTAAAATTTTTTCTCCCACTAACATTCACCAACACGTGCAACTATCCTCAATTCTGATCATCCTCAATCCACTGAATGCTGCCATGTCTCTTTTACCTCTATTTATACATTAACCTCAACTAAATCTGAAACACTCCCTGGAATTGAATCAATGGAGATTAAATAACAGCATTAACTTAAGTAAACAGGTACGACTGAACTTTCATTCTGGATATGTGGCTGCTGAAGACGGTGGCTGGGAAATGGACATTGAAAAGTCGTCGGCATTTAACTGGGATAGGCAAAACGACAAAGTCAACTTGTGCATTGAAGAAAGGATGCGAACATTTAATGAGAGAGAAGGCTAATTTAATTTGCTAATTACACAGAAAATGACATTTATGAAATTAGTTAAAAGTTAAACTCATTTAAGGGAAAGCTTAAAAACCACAAGGAGGGGGCAACCGTTCGCAGGAATTATTTTATATTCACCAAGCAGTGATGGTAGTATCAATAGGGTTACACACAGGAAATTGAACTTGTAACAAAGGCAGTACAGTACCTGTGTGCGATAGAAGTCTCCATCCCGATTGGATAATTAATGAGTATCAGGGCTGTAATGGATGGAATCCTGAATTGTATTCGAGATTGTTACCGTAATAATATGTCAAGGAGCCGGCGAGGAAGGGAGATTGTGTATCAAATCTTTTGTTCAGAGAAATGTCTAATATTCTCATTCTAATGCAGCTTTGTGAGCAAAGAACCACAAAAGTATGGAATCTTTTATTGCTTCGAGACAAACTAAGGGAAGATCATGATTCTTAGGAATTGAATTTGGCCATTTGGCCCATCGAGCATGCTCTGCCCTTCAATGGGGCTATGGGTGATCTGATAATCCCCATGTTTACATTTCTGTGTTTCCCACGTAAGCCTTATTTCCCTGAATAATCAAAATCTGAGTTTCGTTGATGTAAATATACTTAATGGCCCAGTCTCAACAGCTCTCTGCGGTAAGGAATCCCACAGTCTCACTCCTCTCCGAGGGAAGGCATTCCTCCTCATCTCCATCTTGAGAGGGTTAGCCTTTTATGGGATTTTATGGCCCCTGCTTACAGTTCTCACACAAGGGAAACCAAAGAAAGTGGCAAAGATTATCGTTGATGGTAAGGTAATGGAAATTGTCTCTTGGAAGTTTACAGAAGGACTTGTCAAGGTTCCTCATGATAGGGTGGTCGAGAATGCACATAAAATATTCCAATTGCTGCCATTACACGGTATCAACTCTCACCTTTTCCTCCACAACATTGTTGATTATATCGGCGAGACCTCGTATTTCCACGAGGAGGTTGAACACTCCTTGAACTTCACCAACGCCTTCCACCATGACCTCAAGTTCACCTGGACATTCTCTGACAAATTGCGCCCTTTCCTGGACCTCTCGATCTCCACCTCTGTGACAAACACAGCACGGATATCTATTTCAACGCCTCTCACATGATATTGGGCTATACCTCCCCTCATTCTCCTTCATGGTAAAATCGCTATCACTCACTCCCAATTCCTCCACGGTATCTGAAAGGAGCAATTCCAGTCCAGGACATCAAGAAAGCCCTACTATTTCAATGACTGCACTTTCCCCTCCAACCTGGTCAACACTGCCTGCCAGCGCATCTCCTTCATTTCCCACAGCTCCTTCTTGAACTACATATCTCCACCTACAACAAGGACAGAACCCTTGTGGTCCTTACCTATCCCAGTAATCTCTCGATACAGTGTATTGTGGCCGCCTACAGTCGGACCTCATCACCAGAGATGTGTTTCCCTCACTAACCCTGTCAACGTTTCGCAGAGATAATTCCCTCTGCGACTCCCTCGTTAGGTTCACAGTCCCCATCTACCCACCCTTTATTCCTGGCATTCTCCCTTTCCGCAACAATAGGTGTAAAACCTGCACCCACACCTCACACCATCAGCTTCATCCCAGGTCCCAAAGGAGATGTTCTGATTAATCCACCCACCTTATCTGCACTGTCTCTTGGTCTCGATGTGATCTCATCCACATTGGGGAGACAGAATGCCAACTTGCAGACAGTTTCAGGGAACAGGTCTGGGAAGCATGCACCAGGAACCCCACCACCCTGTGGCGGACCACTTCAAGCCAACTTCCCATTCTGCCAACGTCATACAAGACCTGAGCCACCTCCATCGTCAAATAAAGGCACATGACGCCTGGAGGAAGAACGCATCATCATCCGTCCTGGGACGCTCAGCCCACACAGCATCAACATCGACTTAATCAGTTTCTTCTTCTCCCCTCCACAACCTCATATCAGATCCAACCCTCCAACGCGGCACTACCATCTTGACCTGTGTGATCCATCGATCTTCTTTCCCAATGAATAAAGCCACCCTCCCCTTCGACCCTCACATGCATTTACATATCACCTTCCCGCCTACTTTCTTCCAGTCCCACCTCCACCATCCCATTTATCTCTCAGCCCCCTTTACCCTCCACATTCCTGATGAAGGGCTTATGGACCAAACATTGCCTCTCGTGGTCTTCAGATACTGCCTGACCTGCTGCGCTTTTCCAGTGCCACACTTTTCAACATAGAATATTAAAGCACAATCCATGTAATACTTGATGATTGGCAAGTTGGAAACAAAATTGACTTGGACAAAGAAGACAGCGGGTTATGGAATGATGCATTTCAGGTTGGTTTTTGTCCAGTGATGTATTGCAAGGATCCCGGATGCAACCCTTGTTGTAATGGATATAGTGATTCTGATTAAAATGTCAATGCTGCTGTTAGTAATTTTGGTCTTGTGGATAATAAGGAAATATATCAAATTATGCAGCTTTTTTATATAAGCTTGAAAATGGGCAGGGAAACTGAAAATGAGTGTGCTCCAGACAAGTGTAAGCTGATTACTTCTACGATGTCAGATGCAAGAGCAAAATACACTGCTAATGATCAGACACATGGGAACACAGACATACCAAGATAACTTGTGTGCATCTCCATAGCGCCCTGAAAATAGCAAGATCAGTGAATATGATGGCAAAGAAGGCATCCGGCATATTTGCCTTCATTGGTCAGCAGTATTGAGTATACATGTAACCGTTTGCAAGTTATGTAGCTATTGCATGAAACGTCAGTTGAGCTGCCGTTGGAGTATTGTGTCCACTTCCCGTCACTACACTGCAGGAATGATGTGGAAGCCTTGTGGATGGGATCAAGGCAGAGGTGCGGGAAGTGAAGGAGATGCACTAGAGGGCATTGCTGACCATGTTGGAGGGGATATTAAGTATCTTGAAATAGGAGGCCGCCTGTGATGTCCTGGAATTTGCAAAAGAGGTTTACGAGAATGTTGTGTGGATGAAATTGTGTTCGTGAAAATGAGATTTTGGACACAGTTGAATTGTTTTATTGGAGTGCCGTAGGCTGAGAGGCGACCTGGTACAGATATATAATATTAGCAGAGACGTGGCTTGTGCGGATGGTCAGAATCTCATTTCCAATTTGGAATGCCATGTACTACAGTGCAGAGTAGAGAGACAGAAATTTTAAATGAGATTTACAAAGAGGCTAGAATATACCTGGGGAGATGGTAGAAGCCAAAATATTCGTAATGTTTTGAAATATTATACAGAAAACAAATGAACGGTCATGGAATGGATGAATATGCACCATGTACAGTAAGAAATATTAGATTAGAATCGTATAAATACGTCGAAAGAGTGTATGGTAGTTTTAAGACAGAACGTGAAATGTGCAGCAACGGGCTGTCAGTAGTTGCAGTAGTAATAGTAGTAATAGTAATTACAACAATAATAAAAGCAATGAAAGCAACGTGATCAGTGCAGCTATGGTGTGCTGAATAACTTATTGCTCCGCTCTACTGTTCTGTTTTCAAACTTCCCAGCATGTACTTCAGAATTGTGGATGTTCATACAATTTAATTCTCGTTCTTTTAAACTCCAATGAGGTCAAACACTATCTAATCCATTTGTTCCCATTCGAAAATTCATGTATTCCCAACATCAGCGGAGTGAAACTTCTCTGCCTTGCTTCCAATACAAGAATATTTTTTCTTATGGTACTCATACTGCTCATAACATTCCTGTGTGGTCTAACTCGTACCTTGCAACGTTTTAACAAGACTCCCTATTGTTCGACTCCCTTCTTTTTGTAATAAATGCCACCATTTGATTGGTGTTCTCTACTGCCTGCTGACGCTGTAATTCACCTTCTTCATATTGATTCACAAGGATTTCCACATACCTTTGTGCAGCCAGTTTGAAAGCAAACGATGTTAGCCTGACAGTAAGTGGGGAACGTCCTGCAGTGCGTTATAAAGGATAAACAACAATTGGGATCTTAGGCACAATGGGAGACCAAGGAGTTTGTAAAATGTTTTGATGAACCAGTTGGATTCTATTATTGAAGTGGCACTAAATGGCAGATTCCATAAGGGTAGGGGAGAGTGATATGGTTCATTCGAATATTCAGAAGTCTTTCGACAAATTTCGAATACAGCCCCCTAAATATCAAGGTGGCAGCCTATGTGAAACCACAGGAGACGAGCGAGATCCTAATCTAATACCTTTCTTCGGTGTTTATTGTGAAGAGCAAGATGGACGCTCGGGAAATTGGTGAAATATGTTATGATGCATTGGAAATAGTTGACCACAGCGCACAGGAGGTGCTGAATGTCACAAGACACAGAAATTTAGGTCAATCATCATCACGTGATCAGGTGCATCTCAAGATTAGTTGAAAAGCGAGGGAAAAGATTGCTGGGCGCCATGCAGAGATACTTGTATCATTGACAACCACGCTGAGATGCCAGATGACTGGAGGGCAGTCCATGATGTTCCATCAGTTAAAGAACGCAGGAAACATCATAAAGCTACAAATCAGAAAGACAGACATGAATGGTGGGTAAATTGCCGCAATAGATATAACATCTTCATGCATTTGGAAAAGGAAGGGCGGATTATGGATAGTCAGCATTGCTTTGTGCGACGGAAATTATATCTCACAAACCTGATTGAGTCTTTGAGAAAGTGATTAGGAGGAAGAGCGGTATTTATTGTTCACAGCAATGTCTTTGACAAGAGTCTGCATGGTCGACTGGTAATTAAGTTGGAATCCAGGGAGAGGTGGACAATTGGATACAAAAATTGGCTTGATATTCCCAGACAGAGGTTAGTGCTCTGGGTTTGTTGATCTGACTGGAGGCCTGCGACCAGTAGTGTCTGACAATGATCAGTGCTGGTTCTACAGCTTTTTTCTTCATTTATGTAAATGATTTGAAAGAGTATCGGAGGCACGTTTATGGGTGACACCAAAATTTGTGGTAGAGTGGACATTTAAAGAAGATCGTCTCAGATTACCACGGGATATGGATCAGTTGGATTACTAGGCTGAGAAGCAGCAGATGGAGTTTTATTTAGTTAAAGGCTAGATGTTGTATTTTAGTAAGAAGAATCAGAGCAAGACATAAACATTCAATAGTGAGCCCTTGGTATTTTATTCAAATAGAGAGTATATAAGTGCAGTACACTGTTCTTTGCAACACAGGTAGACAGTGTGGCGCAGAAGGCTTTTAACACATTTGTCTTCATGGGTCAGGGGATTGCGAGTCAGAGTCGGGACAGTATTTGTGGCTGTACACGGAATTGGTGAGACAGTTTGTTATCACCTAAGGACGATCAAAAAGCGCTGTTGATCATCAGAAAAAACGCATCTGCTTCACATATATCCTTAAGGGAAAAGCATCTGACATTCATATTTGGTTTGGCCAACATGTACCTCAACTCACAGAAATACGGCTGGCTGTTCTTTCTTGCTGAAGTTTTGTTTGTGTCAATGGAATGTCCTTTTGTTGAATTTTTCTTGCTGTTAATTTACAGCCACACATATCGGTCTGCTTACCCTCATCTCGTTGGGTTGTTTCCACGTATGCCCACGTAGTTTGGTTTGATTCAATGTCAGATCAGCTGTGCGGGGATGCCACTTTAAAACTACATAATCTCCATGAAAGTCATATTATCACACAAAACCCCAAGGCACCACCCAACTGCTGGCCAAGGGCAGAGTGACTCGTATCAAAGACAAAGAAGCCATCGAACAACGCTGGGGAAACGAATTCAGAGACACCATCAAACAGTGATCTGTCATCAATCCAAGTGTCCTTGAACGTATTCCAAAGCACGCTGTACACCATGGGTTTAGCAAAGCCACGGTCCCACAAAGTAAAGAAGTCCGTCTCCCATCTCAAGAATAACAATGTTGTTGGGGCACACGGTATCCCCGTTGATGAATTGACTTGCGGAAGCACACTGCTCCCAGACTAGCTGCATGTCTTTGTCTTATTTATCTGGAAGGAGGAGGAAATCCCGGAGAGCTCCGTGATGTCACCTTCGAGAATATTTTCTGGAAAGGGAACAGGCCTACCTGTGGGAATGACACGGGAATTTCCCTTGTGTTGACATTTGGAAAAGTCTTTGTCAAGGTCCTCCTCAACTGTTTCCTCCGTATGGCTGCCGAACTGCTCCCTGAATCACAGTGTCGCTTCTGGACACAGACGGGCAGAACGGAAATAAATTTTCACGTTATGACAGCTGCAGGATAAACGCAGAGAACACATCCTCCACCTGTACAAGGCCATCTTTGACCTTGCAAAGGCCTTTATCACAGCAACCTGAGAAACATTGTGTAGCGTCCTTCTCTGCTTTAATTACATCATAACGTCTGTTAGCTTCCATTTCCTGCTCCACGAAGATATGGAAGTAATGGTAATGAGAAGTGGATTTCCAACTGACACATTCCCGTTCGGACCTATCCCAAGCAGATTTGAGTCATTTTCCAAACTCTCTTACCGATCAAACTCGAGCAATTCTCCTCCTCACCACTGAAAAACTTTCCACTGTGTGTGTGTGTGTGTGTGTGTGTGTGTGTGTGTGTGTGTGTGTGTGTGAATTTTCAATCTCAGAGAGCTTAATCCAGACAATCGCCAGCGCCTTTAAACGGGCATATGAGTGTATTGGTCTCACCCTGAACATCCACCAACCTGGCCTGGCATTGATGAGCAAATCCGCAAACATCAAAGTCCCTTTGATGCTTGGACCTTTCAATGCGTAGTGAGTGTCCTGTTGAACAAAGCAGATATTGATGACGAGATCCAACACTGCTTCCAGAGTGATAGCACAGTCTTTGGCCTTCTGAGGCAAAGTGTGTTCGAGGGCAACAACTTTAGATCCAACACAAGCTTATGGTATATGGTTCCCACCCTTCTGGATTGATCTGAGGAATGGAATGTCTACAGCAGGACCTCAAGGCGTTGGAGCAATCCAATACCTGTGCAAGATCCTGTGAATCTTCTGGAAATATAGACACAGCAACACCGGAGTCCCTGACCAGGCCAACATCCCCGGCATTGGAGAACAGACCAACCCCCACCCCTGATCAGTTGGGATATCGTCCCCATGACCAACTCGAGACTCTCTAAGAAGGTGATCTCCTCCCAGCTCCGAACGGCAGGCGACCCCCAGGTGCACAGAGAACGTGCTTCCGCGATACTCTCAAGGCCTCACTGTTGAAGTGCAGCATTCCCTGACACGTGAGAATTACTGGGCCAGTATCGCCCAAAGTAGGGATGGAATATTGGGAAGGAGTCGAGCACCCCGAGACTAGTCGTCAGGAAGAAGTAGAATCCAGGAGAAAACAGCACAAGTAGCACGCTGCCAATCCAACGCCACACCCACGCCGTTCCCAAACCACCTTCTGCATCAAGTGTAAGAGTCTATGGAATCCACATCGGTCCGTACAGCTATCCACAGACTCCGCTGAGAATGGACGATGGTCAACCTTGTCTGTAACACATCGCCAATGACGTTTTGAGATTGGAAGATTGAATTCACTCACATTTATCCCAGTGCATTTTGTTTCAAATCCAAATAATTCCCTGTGGAATGAAGCGTCTGGCAATGAAATCCTGTTAGCGTGCCTCAAAACTGCCCTTTCCACGTCTGTTCGGACCATTATTAGCCAGGAATTACAATCATATTCATTCATAATCTCAGTCAAGTTTATTTCTTCATAATCGTAATGTTATCCCTTACTAAGAGAACTCCATAT
The DNA here is from genome assembly GCF_020745735.1 of Hemiscyllium ocellatum. Taxonomy (NCBI): domain Eukaryota; kingdom Metazoa; phylum Chordata; class Chondrichthyes; order Orectolobiformes; family Hemiscylliidae; genus Hemiscyllium; species Hemiscyllium ocellatum. The sequence goes on from NC_083418.1 coordinate 2,943,238, forward strand.
CCTGCACCGCATTCTGCCTGACTTTCCAACAATGCTTTGCAGGCATGGATATTGCTGCCTGTCCTTTTACTCACCTTGTGACCACGTCTCCCTGCTGGCGATCAGATAGATATTATTTAGCTCTCTGTGTCACAAGGGCACATACGTTATTGCAGATGCTTTCTGCATTCAAATCACAAAACTGTCATTTACTTCTTTTAACCATACTTACCTGTCATAAACATATTTTCGTAGATGGTATTTTAGTTAAACTCAGTCCTTTCCTTTTACTTTCATTCTGTCTTCAGCCATATCCTCATGCTCTTCCAGTATTTTAATGTTTCTCTTTGGGTTTGGAAATTTCCTTTCATCTGAGCCTTGTTCCTCCTCATCTGTGTCAGTCTAAAACACTCTGCATAATTATGGTTATATGTTTGTCAAGGGCTTGGTACCAGCACTGCACCTGTGGAGACCATCCCGATATAGTAGCTCACTCTTCTCTGAGTACTGGTAGCAGGGTCCAATGAAGCAACACCACAACTCATGATACCATTGTTTGATCGTGAAATCCACACGCACTCTGGTGATATCACTCAGTGTCTCTCCATGTGGTATCCCTCACAGTGTGGGTCTAATTGCTGTCACTGTCTGCGCCTCTTGCTCTGGCAGCTTGTCAGATATTCTGTGCCAACAGAATTCTCCACTCCAGAGAAACGAGATCGCATTGGCCAGGGTCGGAGACTGGGATTTTCCAGATCTCTGTTGAACTCAGTGCAATTCTACATGAGTAACCCCCACTGCAATAGTTTAATTCCTGAGTCTGCGTATTGCTCTGTTTCCTGCAGAAAATCAGGATGTTCCTGACTCAGCAGAATTCTCAACTTCTGCCTCGTCCATCACCTCACTGAAGACGCTTGGTCATCCAGAGAGAGATGGAGAGTGAGATCTGGAGCCTTCAGTATATCCTGCAACCGGTAAGATCATTCTCAGTAAACAGCACAGGGAAGAGTTAGTGGTCTTTAATTCAGACCTTGAGAACATGAAGTAGATACAATGCTGTCGAGGAACAAGAGACAAATCCCAGGCTTCATCATCTTGTTTGTAACTTCCCCATACCATAAAACACTCTCTATTTCTCTCAGCCTCTCCAATCCGTAACTCTGTCTGTGGTGTTGTAACATTTTCCGGGGAACGCGATCTTTCCTATATTTATAAGCCCGATAGTCCAGCCTCCCCTATAACCTCCACTTACGTTTAAATCTCTCCATGTCTCTGCATTTGCCTTTAATCCCTACATCTATCCCAATCTGGGTAAACTTCTCCAGCTCTTCCAGCCGTCCTCATCTATGAAGGAAACTCTTCAGTTCCTTTCGTCATCCCTGTTAATGTAGTCCTTTCCAGACCTGTAAAATCTCCCTGTCTTTGCAACTATTTCAAAATTCTGCTATCTTAATGATCGATATAATCTATCCCATCACGACAAAAATAAAGTTCTCTCTATCTTAGTGAGCTCGTCCAGCTATTAGAATCTAGTTTTTCTCTGGATACAATGGAGAGATACCCTGCTGCTCTTCTCAAGTTGTTTCTACAGTACTAGTGATGATTATTAACTTTTCCTGTCTCTAAACCTCAATTAATGTCTATAAACAAATTCCAATCCCCAATACCCTCCCTTTGCATGTAATCTCCTTCAGTCAACACAAACCTTTACACCTTTAATCTCCTCCAGGCATGATGACACTATTTATTTCCATAACAATTTCGCATGTAATGTTGTAACAGTATGAACCTTTGGTTTGGCCACATTTGAAGTACAGTTCTAATGGCCACGTGATAGGAAGGATGTGAACGATTTGTAATGAATGGTGAAGCAGCTAACCAACATTTTGATTGTGTTAGTTACAAAGCGAGATTGAACAAACAAGGATTCTTTTTCCAGAATGTCAGAGGCTGATGGGCCAACAAGTAAAGGTATACAAAGTTAGGAGGGGCAAGGATAATATGCATTCTCGAAATCTCCTTTTCCGGTGATGAAGTATCAAATGCAAAGGTACACAGGTTAAGATGAGATTGGGAATGTTTAAATGAGACGTGCGGAGCACGTTTTTTTACATGGAGATTGGAAAGGGCCTCAGGAGGTCATGGAAGCAGAAATCTAAGCTTATTTTTAAAAAAGTAGCATTTCACCAGACACACGAACAGGCAGAGAATACAGCGACATGAACCATTTGAAGACAGATGGTATTAGTTCCGAATAGCATCATGCTCAGCACAACCATGGTGGGCCGAAAAGCCTATCGCTGTGCTGTGCTGCTGTATTTTCTAGCTTCCCAGCATCTACTCTGACACAGACCCTCAGAATATTGAATGATTTACTCAATTTCTCTCTCATTCTTCGAAACTCCAATGAAAAACCTCAATCTACTCATAAGAAAATACCTCAATTCCCAAAATCAACCGTGTGAACCTCCAATGCAAGAATATCTTTCCTTCATGCATTCACACTGTTCATAATAATCTAGGTGTGATTCATGCCTTGAACAGTTTTAGTAAGACCACCCCATTTTTATACTCTATTCCTTTTGTAAGAAATGCCAGCATCGAACTTGCCTTCTCTATTACCTGCTGACGCTTGTAAGCTATCTTTTTCAAGTTGATGCCAAAGAATTCCCAAAACCCTTTGTGCAGCCGGTCTGAAACCAAACGGTGTTAGACTGCCAGTAAGTCGGGAACGTGCTAGAGTGTTATTATAACTTATAACAGAATGAAATAATTACAGTGTTTAAACAGGCGCTTCGTCTCAACAACTCCACACTGATCCTCCGAAGGTTAACCCTAACAGACCCATGCCCCATACGTCTATAAAACCCTGAATAATTCACCAATACTATGTCAAATTTCCCATGACGAATTCATCTATCCTGCATATCTTTGTGACTGTGGGAGGAAACCAGAGCAAACCTATACAGAAATGGCGAGAATGCACAATTTCCACAGAGATAGTAGCCCGAGTGTGGAATAGAAGCTGGGCACCTAGTGCTGTGAGGTGGCAGCGCTAACCACTCAGCCCACGTTCTGCTCGCATGTTTTTGGTTGTAAACAATAAGAGGACCCTGAGAAAAAAATGGGAGTTGTATTGGATAATGGAGGTTTTTTTGAGCCTGTCGGATTCCAGTTTTTGGTGTGGATAAAAGTGGCAGAATAGTTAAAGGTGGGGGAGAGGAGTGTTGGTCGGGGGATCCAATTAATTTGAAGTTGCAGCAGCCTTTATGCAAGTTTCACTAAGGCTGAAGAGTAACTCGGGAGAACATAGGACCCCTGAAAGATCACTGAGCTCCGCCTGTGCGTATAATTAGAGGAGATGTGTGAGATAGTAAACACAAACATCCTGTCTGTACTTACAGTGCAGAAAGATACGTAAGCTCAGGAAAATGGGGAACTAAACAGTAATGTGTTGGAAAAAATCATGATGGGGAGGTGCCAGTGTTGGACTTTCAAGAACAAAGTTTTAAAAAATCGCTCAACAACAGGTTGTAGTACAACAGATAGTTCAAAGGACAGGATTACTGAAATGACAGCAAAAGATCATAGGGATATATAAATAATTCTGGGGAATCCATGATGGAGGACGGGATAAATGTGTGGCTATAATAGCTGCTGCTCTTCTAATGTATTTTCGGTGTTGGACGAGGTTTCCTGGAATTCTAGGAGCAGCAATTGCTGTTTGAAATGCTATTGAATTGCTTTGGAACTTTGGGGAAAAAAAAAGTCAAAACGACGTCAGTTTTAAAAGTGAGAAGCTCTGACAATTGGAAGCACATGCTCAGTGCAGGAGAGGGACAGAAAAGAAACCGGCACTGCTCACTGACACAGCAGTGCACTTGCGCAGTTACTGCCTTTGTTGTTTAAATTCATGTATCGCTGGACATTGGATGCGTCGAGGAAAACTTAACCAACAGCGTAATTCACAATTGATTCTGGAGGAACCTGTTTGGGAGAGCTCACAGCAGGGAACTAGATAAGTGAACAGTTTTAAGCATAGCCCTGCTATAAATCTACAAGACTGAGAAGAGTGATTTTTTTAAAAATGAAATGTTTTCCTGAGTTATGCCTCTTGTGTAAAGTTAAATATATAACCCATAAATATAAAGTTCGCCTGGAGAAGTGTTTTGTAGAAGACTAAGACGGTGATAGGGAGGACTAGAAGGAAGGAGCAGATGAAAGTGTGGCTGAGGAGCTGGTGTACGGGAGAAGGATTGACGTTTTGGGATCATTGGAATTTCATCTGTTGTAGAAGTGACCTTTACAAGAAGAATGGATTGCACATGAATTAGAAGGGAACTAATGTACAGGCAGGAGATTTGTTGGAGCTGCTGTGAATGATGCAAGCATGGTAAGGTGGGGAGTGGGACCCAGAGGGATAGTGAGGAAATATATCAATCTGAGACTTAAAGAGTTGAGAAAATAAGTGAGTGAATAATTCAGAAAGGGAGGGACAAAACAGAGAACAAGGTTGGACTGCAATATTGAACTGCATTAATTTCAATGCAAAAGGCCTAATAGAGAAGGCAGACGAACTCGGGGCATGGGATGGAACATAGAACTGGGATATCATAGCAATTACGTAAACGTGGTTCAGGGATGGGCAAAGTTGGCAGCATAATATTCCAAGATAGAATTGCTACGGTGAGGATAGAAAGGAAGGCAAGAGAAGAAGGGGGCGTCACGTTTTTGGTAAGGGATATCGTTACAGATTATTGGGATTATGTCATAGACACCTAATATTCAGCGGCAAACTGAGAAACAAACTTCTAGGGAGATTCCATTGATCTGTAAGAATAATAGTATTGTCATGATAGTGGATTTGAACTTTCCAAACATCGACTGGTACTGCCATAGAGTTAAGGGTTTAGATGGATAGGACTTTGTTCAATATATGAAAGATAAAGTTCTGGTTTATTTTGAGGATACAGCCATTAGAGAAGGTGCAAATCATGACTTATGCTTGGGAAATTAGGCAGGGCAAGTGACCGAGGTGTCAGTGGGGAAGCACTTTGGAGCCAGAGAATATAATTCTGTTAGTTTTTTTTTAAAGTGATAGAAAACGATTGGCCAGATTTAACAGTTGTAGTTCCAAATTGGATGAAAGCTCACTAAGATGGTATTCGGCAAAGAATTTCAAAATCAGATTGGTGGTAGATGTTCGCAGATAAAAGGCTGGCCAGAAAATGGGTAGCCATCAGAAAAGAGGTAACGAGAGTCCAAATACAGTTTATTTCTATTAGGTTGAAAGGAAAGGCTGCGAGATGTAGGGAAATCTGAATGACGAGAGAAATTGAACGTTTGGTGAAGAGAAAGAAGGAAAGTATAGGTATAGACAGGATGGATTGAATGAATCCTTGGAAGAGTATAGCTACAATAGGATTACATTTCAGAGAAAAATCAGGAGGGCAGAAAGTGGAGATGAGATAGCTTTGGAAAATAGAGTTAAGGAGAATCCAAAGGGTTTTTACAAATACGTTATGACAACTCTCGCTCCTCTCGAAAATCATCTTTGCTATATCTCCTGAACTCTTCGGAGGCCTTAAAAAAACAGGGCAACTTCTTATTTCCTGTCTTTAATCTCAGCCAGAACACGTCAGTTGATAATTCCTCAAATGTTCTTTCTGCAGCTGTAATCCTATCCTCGACTAACAATGCCACACCCCACCTCTTTTTTAACCATCTTTTCGGTTCTTACTGAAATATGCAATTCTAGGAATCTGCAACAAACATTCCTGTCCTTGCTCTAAGCATGTCACTGAAATGACCACAGCATCGAAATCCCAAGTAAGGACCAATGCTGCAAATTCACACATCTTTTTGCAGATGTTCCTGGCATTGAATTAGGCACTTTTCAAAAATAAGGCTTGCGTGCCGGTGCCTTCTATTGATCGTGAAACCATATTACAGACCTCCCTACTGTCAACATCCTTTATAATCGGACTACAATTTGGATTCCCATCCTCCTGCTCACCCGAAGAGCATGAGCAAATTTACCGACATATAGAAAGTCGAGAAGTACATGGTGACATCTTGGAAAATGTCCATACTACGCAGGAGGAAGTGCTGAATGTCTTGAAATGCAAAAGGTGGACCAAACCCGACGACCTGATCAGGTGTACCATTGAACTCTGTGGAAAGTGGTGAAGTGATTGTTGAGTCCATTGCTGAGATACTTGACTCATTGTTAGTCACAGGTGAGGTGCCGGAAGATTGGAGGTTGGCTAAAGTTTTGCCACTATTTAAGAAAAGTAGTCAGGATAAACCAGAAACAAAAGACCGGCGAGCGTCATGTCGGCGATGGGCAAGTTCTTTGAGGGAATCCTGAGGGACATGATTTAATCGTATTTGGAAAGGCAAAGACTGAATAGGGATAGTCAAAATGACTTTGTGCCTGGAAAATCATGCCCCAAGAACTTGACTGAGTTTTTTTTTGAAGAAGTACCGAACAGGATTGATGAGGGCAGTGCGGTACACATGATCAAAATGGACTTCAGTAAAGCATTGGATAAGCTTCCCCATGGAGACTGGTTAGCAATGTTACATCTCACGGAATGCAAAACTGTCTCGAAGGTAGAAGACAGAGGATGATGGTAGGGCGTTACTTTTCTGACTGGAGGCCTGTGGCCAGTGGAGTGCCATAAGGATCTGTGTTGGGTCAACTACTTTCATCATGCATATAAATGATTTGGATGTGAACATAAGAGGTATAGTCAGTAAGTTTGCAGATGACACACAAAATTGGAGGTGTATTGGACAGTGAAGAAGGCTACCTCGGTTACACGGGGATGTTGATCAGAGGGACAATGGGCTGAGAGGTGGCAGACATAATTTAATTTAGATAAATGTGAGTTCCGGCATTTTGGGAAAGCAATTCTTAGGAGGACGTATGCAATTTGCACAGGTCCTAAGGAGTGTTGTTGAACAAAGACATCTTGGAGTGCAGGTTCACAGCTCCATGGCAGGTAGATTGGACAGTGAAGACGGCGTTTGGTATGATTTTCTTTATTGATCAGTGTATTAGGTAGAAGAGTTGGGAGGTCATATTGCGGCTGAACAGGACATTACTTGGGCCACTTTTGGAATATTGCGTGCAATTCTGGTCAGATGTTGTGAAACCTGAAAAGGTTGAGAAAATATTTCCAAGCATGTTGCCAGGGTTATCGGATTTGAATCGGGTGGAGCTGTATTCCCTGGAACGTCCGAGGCTGAAGGGTGACATTATAGAGGTTTATAAAATCATGAGTGGCATGGATACATAAAAATATGAAGTTTTATTTCCCTGGAGCTGGGGATTCCAGAACTAGAAGATATAGGTTTCGGGTGAGAGGTCAAAGATATAAAAGTGACATCAAGAGCAACTTTTCACGCAGAGAGTGGTGCGTGACTGGAGTGAGCTGCCAGAGGAAGTGATGGAAGCTGGAACAACTGCAACGTGAATAGGCATCTGGATGAGCATATGAATAAGAAGGTTTGAGAGTGATAAGAGCCGAATTTTGTCAAGTAGTACTGCGTTAGGTTGGGATATCTGGTCGGCATGAACGAGTTAGACAGAATGGTCTGTTTCAGTGCTGTATGTCTCTATGGCGCTACGAGTCTATAACCGACCCACTATATTGATCAGTCAGTCTGTCATCTTTTCGAACGTATTTGCAGATTGATTGTATTTTTTTCCAAAAGTACACAATCTGTATGTAGTTCATCTATGTGACATTTAATAAATGCTGACTTTGGAAATAAAACGGACCTGACTCTAGATTGGAATACAGATTCTAACCTCACACGTTCAATGCATTGTCTGACCTGAGATTTCACTTTTTGTTTTACAATCCCTGAAGTTATCTCGTGAATGTGACATGAAAGAAGCCCTGGGATTTACATATTAATGAATCGAGACCTTCAAACCATTCTAAAACATGAAAGACTTAACAGCGATTTTGGTTTGTTGAGTATATCGCAACAGTTGTATGAAACTTTGATCTTTCACGATACATTCTGTGTCTTATGAACCCACTTTTCAACTGATGAAGGAGCAGCGCTCCAAAAGCCAATATTTCCAAATAAAATAGTTGGACTGTAAACTGGTGATTTTTCATTTGGTGCTGGAATCTTAAAATAAATAAAGGTAGATTGATGCTCAGGACCTCGTCTGTTATATCCTAGTATATTGTGAGAGGATAGTGATGACAGTGCAGGGCACCTTACCGAGATATACATGTATTATCAACAGATACGGTGAGGTGCCATTAAACTGTAGGATGGCTAATGCTGTTCCATCACGTAAGAACGGCAGTGAAAAGTCAGGAGACTCTTGATAGCTATGATGTTGGAGGTGATTCTGAGAGAAAGGAGCCACGTGCTTTTGAAAGGCGAGGACTGATGAGAGAGTGTCAACATGGCTTTGTGAGTGGAAAGTCGTGTCTCACAAACGTGGTTGTTGTTTCGCGGAGATGTCCAAGATATGGATGAAGGCAGTGTGGTAAACATTGTGTACGTTGTCTTCAGCAAGGACTCTGAGAAGCTTACATGTATTAGACTCGGTCATAGATTCAAATCAATGTGAAAGGATATGGGATCCAGAAGGAGTTAGTTAACTGGACACAAAATTGGCTGGATGGGAGGAGACAGAGTTTGGTCAGAGACATTTTGTTGTTTCTAAATGGAGGCATGTGACCAACGGTGTTGTCGGGAGAGTGTTGTTTGTGTTTGGATAAATGGTTTGGATGAGATTATTGGTTTCACAGTATGTACGTTTATGACTGACACTAGAATTGGTGCTATAGTGGACAGTGAAAAAAATGTCTGTGATTCAACAGAATTAACAATACTGCATGGGAAAGTTGTCTGAGAAAGAGCAGATGGAGTTTAATTAGATAAAAGCAAGATGTTGCATTTTGTTCAGACAAACCAGGGCGGGTATTGCGCAGTTCATGTTACGGCCCTGAGTAGTGTTGTCAAATAAAGACCGAGGGATGCAGGCATATCACCTTTTGAAAGTAGTGTCACATGTAGACAGGGTGGTGAAAAAGGCATTTGGTAGGATTGCCTTCATTGATCAAAGCATTTAGAATAGGTGTTGAGATGTCATATTGTGGTGGTAAAGGATATTATTTCGGCCAACATAAAAACATTGTTGATCAGTAGGAAGATCTCATCTGATACACTTACATCCTTTAGGGAAGGGATTCTGACATTATAACCTGGCCGAATAAACAAATTACTTCAGACCCACCGCAATGTGGCTGACTCATATCTGCCCTCTGTGTAATTAGCAGTGGGGCAAGAATACTGGTACATTCATTGATGGCCACATCCCAGGAATGAATATGTAATAATGCATATTTACCTCTCTACCTCTGCAAACACCTCCAAGTGCAGGAATTGGGTTTGGCTTTGATAAGATCATTCAGGCCCTTGCCCCTCGCTGCAAAACTTTCACTGCTCTTATCTAACTAAACCCTGACAAATATTCCCCGTCCAAGTTCTCTGTTCCTGCTCTGAGACTCTTTCTAATCATTTAACAATTACTTCTAAAACACTGCCTCGCTTGAGAATTCTTCATATTTTTGGTGATCTTCTAAGAGTCAGAAAATAACATGAACGATTTTGTCCTGAGCGAGGGACAAGAGGGAATTTCGTGCTTCACCGTTCATTCAAATATTTTTGTCTGTTCACGTAGAGCCATGCATTTCATTTAATTGATCAAGTTTACCTTGGTTAGTTTTGCTCTTAAAATTATGTAATTAGCTAATTTTGTTTCTATTTTTATCTTGTCATTTCTGTGAATCACTTTAAGTCTTTATAATTTATTTAATTTGCAATTCACCATAATTTCCCCGAGGATCTCTCAGAGCGACATTACATTTTCACTCTGCTTCATCCCAAAATTATCAATCTACGATGTCCCTAGCCAGTTTGGTAATGTATTTTTCAAAGAATCAAAGACAAAAATATTCTCTGAACTTCTCTTCCAGTATCACTATTGGCAGTGCGATTGCCTCAGATCATATCAAGTTTGAAGCTTCCAAAAATTGTCAGAGTGCCGTTTGTTAAAATTTCCAATGAATTTCTGTTTAATGCAGTCATGAGCAATGCAATGCTGTTAGGTGGAGGAAAACTATTCTCCTGCTTGTGTGTTTGACACGTAGTTTCTTGAATTTGCATTCAGACAGATACGCTGCATAATCTGAAGTCAAATGCTTTCTCTGTAATGCCTCTGTTGTCTATTATTATCAGGGTTACCCATCCTGCCTTCTTATTTTGCCTGAAATTAATATTCTGCAAAGTCGAATATTGACGTTCCACCTATTGTTCACCATGTAGCTACATCTCTCTGGAGACTAAAGCGCATTTATCGCGTGTCACAATTCCACCTACCTTGTTGCAGATGCTTTGGCCATTCCAAGAAAGCACATTAGAATTGATGTTTTACTACATTTTCATATTGCAAAACTATTTGCTGAGGTAGTTTTCATTTAACTCTGCCCCTTCCTTTTCCTTTCCGCTTGTATTCAGCCACACTCACATGCGTTTCTGATGCTTCGTCTTATCATTTTAGATTTAGTCCCCTTCCAACTGCCCTCCTTCTGTTAGCAGATCTTTTGCAATCCCTTTAACACTTATTTTCTAAACATTCTCTTGCTTGAGAATTGTGAGTACTGTTTGATTATTTTCTTCACCTCAATTTGATATGATCCGTTTCGTCCTGAGTGAGGGACAGGTTGGAATGTCTTGCTGAGGATTTGATTGGTTCAACTGAATGACTTTCGGTTGAGTGTTTCACAGTGCACCTGTGACCGCTTTCCAGTGTTCACTTACAGACATGTGTTTCAATCTGTTTCACCTGTCTAGCTCTCAAGCTCATGTAAATGGATATGTTTATGTCTATTTATAGCTTGTCCACTTTGAGATTAACTGTAAAACTTTATAATTCATTAGCAATTCATTTTATCACAATTTCCCGGAGGATATATCAGGGTGACATCACTCATTCACTCAGGTTCACGACTCAAATGTAGGAATGTACTTATGTCCATAGCCAGTTGCATAATGTGGCATTCAAATAAACGCTGGCTAAAATATTCTCTGTGCTTCGCTTCCAGTATCACGTTGACCAGTGTGATTTACCTGGATTATACGAAGACTGAAGTCTCCCAAAAAAAGTCAAAATTTCCTTGTTAAAACTTCAATACAATTTCTGTTTCATGCAGTGTTGAGCAAGGAAATGCTGTTAGGTAGAAAAAAAACCCTGTTTTCCTGCTTGCGTTTGTGAAACTTAATACCCAGGATTTGTATTCAAACTGATTGGGCAGCATAATCTGAGGCCAAATGCTTTTTCTGTAATGCCATTACTGTCCGAGTTATCCATCCAGCTTTACGATTCTTCCTGAGCCCGAGTGTAAGTTGTATACTGTTGAATATTGATGTTCTAACTTCTGTTCACCCTGTGACACAATTCCCTCTATTTCTTTTGCAGAGACTTTGTCCATTCCAAAAAGAATATAATAGTTGAGTTTCTTCCCTCAATTTTCTGTCACAAACCTATTCGCTGATGTACAGCTGTGGTTAAATCTGTCCCGTCCAGTTCCTTTCTGTTTGTCCTCAGCTACATCCGCATGCTGTTCCAGTACTTCAACTTTTCTATTTGGATCTCGAAATCACCTAATTCCTGCATCTCTCCATCATAAACCTACCGACATAATTGGCCAAGCACGTTTCCACTCGGGCTCAGTGCAATCGGATTTTTGTTTATTCATTCACGAAATTTGGGTGTCTCTGGCTATTCAGCGTTTCTGGCCCACCCCGAGCCGGCCTTGAACTCAGGGGCTTGCACAGTAATTTCAGAGAATTAACTCTATTGTTGTGGGTGCGGATTCTCACTCTGCTGTCCACACTAGATGACGATGGTAGGCTTCCCTCCTTAAAGACATGAATGCATCAGTCGATGTTTTCTTAACATCAGCAATAGTTTAATTATTATTTAGTCATTGTTATTATATATTGTTTTGGAAGCATTTAATTTGAATTTGACCATTTGTAATGGTGGGTTTCGAACATTGGCTGAGTTTCTGGATAAATATTCTAGCGATAAAAAATACTCTGCCATCACTTTGCCTACTCACAGTTTTCCCATCCCTGAGCATTGTTACCCGTTCACCATGAATCGAACCACCACTACCACACAATTGTTTCATCCTGGATTTATCCAAAATTGTGGTGATATCACTCTCTATTTCCTTGTGGTGTCCCTCACTGTGTGGGTCTCTTTGCTGCTTGTGTCAGCGCGTTGTATAGCTGCTTCTCCACTTCAGAGAGATGTGGCAACACAAGGCAGGAATCTAAGCTGGGATTTTCCAGCTCATTGGCGGAGTTAGTGCCATTCTGCATATGTAAACATCACTCTAATTTCTAACTTTGTCTATTTCTCTGTCTCCCGTAGGTGTCAGAAACTTGAGGAAATAATAGACTTCCCAAAGCTGGGTTTCTCATCACTTTGTTTAAGATGGTTATTCAGCCAGAGAGACAAAGAGGAAGGTGTTCCAGATACTTCAATAAATCCCGCAGTGAGGTAAGATCACTCACACTGCACAGAACAGAGACGAGTGAAAAGGCTCCCAAAGTCAGCGAACAAGACATGACAGAAATACAGAGCTGGAGGGAGAACACAGTACAAGCAAAAGCCAAACTCAATCACCACTAAAACAGCACCAAGAGTTCACGGTTATCAATCCCGGCCTCTGCCGTCGTTCTGAACGTCAGTACAATGAAGTGAAAGCTAGCCTTCCACAAGAGGGTGGCGATGCTGCTTTAATCATTTTGTTCTTTGTTCTCTCTCCAATACTGTGTCTGTGGAACGTCTTGTGGATCAGTCTAATTAATCGACTAACTCATATAATAGTTCTGAACTCTGTTATCACCACCCTTCTTCACAATTCCTCCACATATTTGAAACGTACTCCAAACCAAACTGCCATTCCTATCTCTACAACTTGCCTCAGTCTCTTATACATGACTTATCTGTGTCGTCTCCTCCTCCGATAACGATTGAAGCCGTCATGCAGCACAGAAACAGACCATTCAACCCAACTCGTCAATGCTGACAAGTTTCCCCAAACTGAACGGATTGCATTTGCCTGTTTTTGACCTTTCTAATCTTCTCCTTTCCATGCACCTGCACAAATATCTTTTCCATGTTGTAATTGTTCTTGCTTCTACCATTTCCTCTGGCAGTTCGTTCCGTTAATACACTAGAGTCTGTGAGAAATATTGTCCTTCAGACCCCTCTTTAAATCTGTGCTCTCTCACATTTCGTTGAGGCCCTCAAATGTGGAGTGGCCTACACTTAGTTTTTCACCTTATCTCGCTCCCACATGGATTTTAAGATCTTTATACGATCACCCATAGCCTCCTATGCCCAGGAGAAATATTGAGGACCATGCTCCAAATATCTCATGTACTTAATGCTCAGACAAGTGAAGGCAATTTGCTTTCACCGCCCTGTCCACCAATGATGCGTCACTTCCAGGGAATAATATAACTGGACCCCTTGATTTCTTTATCTTTCTGTTCGACAACACTGCCCAGGCCCCTACCATTAACTCTGTTATTCTTCCCTAGCTTTTCTTAACAAAATCCAACAGCTGAATTCAAATCCATCATTCATTCCGTAGCGCACTGGCTCAGTTGATCAAGATCCTCGTTGACAACCGTATTTACTGCTGATACTACGATTAGATTTGTTGTCCACACACTTACTAACACTGACTCCTACATTCTCAACAAATTGTTTCCGTAAATAATGTACATCAGTAGATCTTGCACCGATCCTCACGGCACACCACTGGTCACAAGCCCCCAATCTGAACAATAATCCTCTACTACCAAAATCTGTCTCCCAATGTCAAGCCAATTGTGTATCCAGTTAGCGAGCTCACCCTGATCACATGTGATTTAACCTTACTAAACAGTATAATATGCTAAAAACTGTCAAGGGCCCTGCTGAAGTCAGTAATGTCATTGCATGATCATGTCTTAACAAACACTGCCACATCTGTGAGACATAATTTGGTACGCACAAAACCATGCTGGCTATCTTTAATCGACCCTTTTCAAATGCATTGGACACAGTATCACGGAAGAGGCCTGCATATCTGAACGTGACATTCCAACTTCTATACTCAAAGGACTGAGCAACGTAGTCAAGCATACCAAGCACTCCCCATCCAAACTGTGACGCAAACTTCAAGAATTCTACACCAGAACCCCGAGGTCCTTCTGCTCGACAACACCAACCAAGGGTGTAGCATTGAATATACAACCTCTACCCTTATTTGTTATACCACTTGCATTACCTCGCATTTATTCAGATTGAACTGCACCCACAGTTTTTAAGCCCATTCATGCATATCATCAGTATCCGCTTGTCATCGTCCAAAACCTCTTTCACTATGCTTGATGTCACCCTCCATTCTTCTAGAACATCACTCATTGCTCTCCATGGTACTAATATCTCTGCTCATGGCCCGACAATTTCTTTCCCAGCTTCCCAGAATGTTCTGCGTTACCCTTGATAAGGTCTGGGGGATTTATCGACCTTTGTGTTTTAAAAATTCCAGCACCAAGTCTTCTATAATGCGAATACATTTGAAGGATTAGAGAGATACCCTATTGAAACAGACCCTTCGGTCCAACTCATCCATGCTGACAAGGAAATCTAAATAAATCCAGTCCCATTTACAGCATTCGGCCCATGTATATCTAAACTCTTACTCTTCATACAACCATTCTGACGTCCTTAAAATATTCTTATTATATCAATCTCCTCTACTTGTTCTCTCATCTCATGCCATACACACATAACTGTCTGCATGAAAAACACCCATTAGGTCTCGTTTAAATCTTTATCTTTCCACATTAAACCTATGCTCTCTAGTTTTGCACTCCCTAACGCCAGATAAACGACCTTCAATCTTTATTCCGTATTCCCTTTCATTGCTATATAAACCTCTGCAAGGCCAGCGTTCAGACTTGTATGCTCCAGGAAAAATAGCTCCAGCTTATTCAGCCAAAACACTGGGAACGTAGTTCAAATTCTTTATGAGCACTTTGAAGTTACACAGCATCCTTCCAACAGCAGGGAGTCGAGAACTGACGAAAGACTTTGGGTCCTCACTTTCTACGGGAGTCATATCGGAGGTTTGGAAGGAGGCGAATGGCGTTCCTCTTTTCAGGAAGGGTAGTTGGGTAATCCCTGGCAATTACAGACCAGTCACTCTTACGTCTGTGGTTAGCAAAGTATTGGAAATAATTATGAGGGATAAGATTTATGACTATTTGGCAAAGCATAGCGTGATTAAAGGCAGTCAGCATGGCTTTGTGAAGGGCAGGTCATGCCTCAAAACTTTTATTGAGTTCTTTGAGGAGGTGTCAAGACAGGTCGACAAAAGTCAAACAGTGAATGTGCTGTATATGGACTTTAGCAAGGCATTTGATAAGGTTCCCAATGATAGGTTCTTTTATAAAGTCAGAAATGATGGGGTACAGGGAGATTTGGCTACCCAGATTCATAATTGGTTTGCTGACAGAAGGCAGAGAGTGGTTGTGGATGGAAAGTATTCTACGTGGAGGTCCCGCAGAGCACTGTTCTTGGGCCTCTGCTCTTTGTATTTTTTTAATATAAATGAGCTGGATGAGGAGGGTTATGCGTGGGTTACTAAACCTGCAGAAGACGCAGAGGTTGAAGATACCATCGATAGTATATAGAGGGCTATTATGATCTGCAGCGTGATATAGACAGGATGCAGAGCTGGGCTGAGAAATAGCAGATAGAGTTAAATCTGGATAAATGCGAAGTGATGCATTTGGAAGGTCGAACTCGTATGCTGAATACGGTGGAAACTCGATTATCTGAACTTGATGTGCGGGCACTATTTCGTTCGGATAATCGATTACTGGGATAATTGATTAAATATTTTCTGTGTCGGGCTTGGAGCTTTAAAAGTCTGCTCCTTGTTCAGGAGACTGCAGCAGCACAGCGCGCGAGACCCCGCCTCTGACATCGCCCCCTCTCCTTCCACCTCTCCCCAAGCGTCCAACGCCAAACCACACATGGTCCGACCCCGCTCACCACCCCCAAAACCCTTCCAGCCCCGCCCTCCGCTCCCTAAACCCCGTCCTACTCCCCTCTAAACCACCTCCAACTCCGTCCACCATTCCCAAACGCGATCTCCGCTCCCAAACCTGTCAAAAACCGCCCGCCCCCACACTCCTTGCAACTCTGCCCCCAGCTCCACGTGGTCCAACCCCGCACCACAGCACACAACACGCGAACTTCTGGCGCCCCCGGCCCCAATCTGGGGCATCCGGACTGCACACCAACAACAAGACCGCTGATGCTCCCTTTGTAGGGTAAGTCTCTATACAGTGCATAGTCACAGCCACATCCACACTCACAACTTTTTGTCTGCAAATCTTTTGGAAGATCCATGTTTGCCCTGCACAGGGCAATGTTGGAGAGAATATTTCTGGGAAGCGGGGGGTGGGGGAGTGGGTGGTAGTGGCTTAGGCTACACCTCTATGTATAGCTCCAGTGAAAGTGTGGAGGGAGTGAGTGAGCGGGAGCTCAGTGATTTGGAGACGGTGCCTGTTTAATCACTTTTAACAAAAGATGCGATCACTGCTGGAAATACATCTTTGATGTAATGTTTCTATCTGGACCTCTAGATCTTCGGTTTTCGTGTAATTGTTATTTGGATGATCGAGTTTCCTCTGTATAGAATTAAACACAGGCCTCTTGGCAGTGAGGAGGAACAGAGATATCTTTTTCTGCAAGTACATAGATCCCTCAAAGTTGCCACCAAAGTGGATAGGGATGGTCAGAAAGCATATGATCTTTGGCTTTCACAAACAGGGAGATCGAGCTTAAGTACTAAGAAGTTTTGCTGCAGCTCTGCAAGTCTTTGATGAGACGACACTTGGGACATTGTGTCCAGTTCTGGTCGTCCGACTATAAGAAAGATACAGACGCTTTGGAGAGGGCACAAGAAGGTTTGCCAGGATGCTGCCTTATGAAGAGAGGTTCAATAAGCTCCGACCTTTCTCTCTAGAGAGAAGAAGGAAGAGAGGTGACCTGCTCGAGGTACCCAACGTAATGCGAGGAATAGATAGGGTCAATAGCCAGAGACCTATCCACAAGACAGGGTTGTCTGGTACGAGGGTTCATAATATTAAGATATTAGGAGAAAGGTATACAGGCGACGTCTGGGCGCTAAAGGCTCAGTTTATCTCACTGTTAAGATGTCTCCCTTGCCAGACTTCCCTTTTCCTGCGAATAGACTCCCATAATTATCTTTTGAAATGTATCATGATAGATCTTGTCATATCAAAGAACTTGAACTTATGTACCAGCCCTGTCCTTTTCTATGAGCACTAATACTGGATCACCAGGAATCAACACCCCTTCTTCCCATACAATTGTTTGATGCTATAAAAAGAGAGTTGCAAATACATGGAATGCGTTGCCAGCAGTAGTGGTGGAAGCAGAGTCATTAGGGACACATAAGAGACTGCGGGACATGCACATAGATAACTGTGAGTAGAGGGGTGCGTAGATTAACTTATTTTATTTTACATTAAGATTAACTGTCAGCACAACGCTGTGGGCCAAAGGGCCTGTTCTTTTCTACGTTCTATGTTCTGATGACACAGGCCATTCCAATTGTGGCCTTCAGTTTCCTGAGTTCCACAGTCTTTCTCGACAGTAAGTGCTGGAGTGAAACATTTGTTTAGTGTCTTAGTCATCTCCTGTAGTCATTCCACACATCAATGGCCTCACTGCTCTTTCAAGGCCCCATTTTCTCCCCAGTTACTCGTTTGCCCTTAATATATATGGACAATCACTTTCAATATTCTTTGCATTCTCATCTATTTTTGTATTCCTGATTTCCATCCGCAGTGCATTTCTCCAGACCCTGTGCCCATGAAGGGCCTCACTTGATCAAGGTCGCTGTACCTGATGTGTCCCTTTTTCTTGACCAGAGCCTGAATAGTCAGCCAATGTTTCACAATGCACACTAACAGGAATATGCTGGGCGCTAAAGGCTCAGTTTATCTCACTGTTAAGGTGCCTCCCTTGCCAGACTTCCCTTTTCCTGCGAATAGACTCCCATAATTATCTTTTGAAATGTATCATGATAGATCTTGTCATATCAAAGAACTTGAACTTATGTACCAGCCCTGTCCTTTTCTGTGAGGACTAATACTGGATCACCAGGAATCAACACCCCTTCTTCCCATACAATTGTTTGATGCTGAAATCTTCCTACACTCTTGTGATGTCAGTCAGCATCCCTCCATGTGGGGTCCCTCCCTTTGAGTGTCGAATTGCTCTCTCTGCCAGAGCCTTTCGCTCTTCCAGCTACTCCAGATCCTGAGCTAACAGCATCAACCACTCCAGAGAGATGAGATAGCACATGATTTTCCAGATTGCTTTGGGACTCTATTATTCTACATGCATACCCTCACTGCATTAGTCTAATTTTCCAATTCATCCACTTCTCTGTCTCCTGTTGGTTCTCACGAAGTTCCTGAACGCAATTGACCTCCCAAATGCTGGATGTTTCATGCATCATCTCATTGAAGTTGGTTGGTCAACCAGCGAGACAAATGGTGGGGAGGTCTGGAGCCTTCAATAAATCCTGCAGTGACGTACAGTTCCCAGAGTAGAGAGCATGAGAGGCCTCTAAACATTGGCTAACATGACATCACATGGGCACTGTGTTGGAGGGCGAGTACAGTTCAGAAACACCACAGGCTCAATCCCACCGCTATCTTTGGCTTTTTTGTACGAAGACAGCATAGGAAGTTCACAATTATCAATCCAGGTCTGTCTTAGTGTGAATCAATACAGCATTGCTGAAGGCAAGCGTCCCACGAGAGGATGGCAATGCTGTCTGGGATCTTTCTGTTCTGTGTTCCCTTTCCAAAGCTGTAACCATGGCATACTTTGTGGACCAGTGGATTCAATCAGTCTAACTCCTATAACAGTCCCTATCTTTGTATCCTTCTCCACTCTCAACAATCGCTTCACATATTTGAAACAGACTCCAGTCCAGACTACCATCCTGATCTCTGCAACTTGCATCAATCGCTACAGTATGCCTTGTCTACTTAGTCTATGCCTTCCAGTAACTGGAATCATAGATTCATGCATCACTGAAACAGAACCTTCAGTCCAACTTGTCCATGCTGAGCAGGTTTCCTAAACTGAAAGGGTTGCATTTGTCTCCTTTTGCCTCATATCCCTTCAAACATTTTCTTCTCCTTGTACCTGTCCCAATGTCCTTGGAAGTTGCACTGTTAGTTGTATCTACCATGTGCTCTGGCAGTTCCTTCCATATTTTCACCATCTTCTGTGGATAATAATACCTTTCAACTCCCTCTTTATATCTTTGCTCCCTCGCCTCATTTATACTCACTAGGTTTGGTCTAATCTACCCTTGATTAGTCACCATGCATGATTTGAGAATACTTTATCAGGTCACCCTGAAGCCTCCTAAGCCCAAGAGAAATATTGAGGACAACATTAAAAATATCTACAATTCATGTACTCAATGCTCTGAACAGTGAGGTCAAGTGTATCCTGATGAAGGGCTTTTGCTCGAAAGATCGATTTTCATGCTCCTCGGTTGGTGCCTGACGTCCTGTTCTTTTCCAGTGCCATTCTGAACTTGACTTTAATCTACAGCATGTACAGTATCCACGATCCCCCTCCCCCACTTGTGATTCCACTTTCAAGGAACAAAATAACAGCACCCTTTGGTTTCTCTCTGTTCAACAACACTACCCAGGGCCCTACCATTAACTGTGCTAATCCCCCCTCGTTTGTCTAAACAAAATCCAACACCTGCATTGAACTCCATCTTTCATTGCTCGGCCCATTGGTCAGTTGATCATTATTCCTTCAACAACTGTATTCACTTCCACTATACCAATAGTTTTGGCATTCACCCATGTTATTAACAGTGATGTTTGCATTCACACCCAACTCATGTGTGTAAATGTTGACAAACAGAGGACCCAGCATCGGTTCTTATTGCACACCGCTGGTGAAAGGCCTCCAGCCTGAACAACATCCCTCTAACACCACCCTCTATTTTCTACCGTCAAATTCATTTAGTATCCATTTGGTTAGCTTTCCCTGATCTCATGTAATCGAAACTTACTAAGCTGTGTACCATGCTAAACCATACCAAATGCCTTGCTCATGTCATTGCAAATTACATCTACTGCTCTGCCTTCATCTACGCTCTTCTGCACCTCTTCAACAAACTCAGTTGGGAGACACACACAAAACCACTCTTATTATCCCGGATAAGACCTTTCCTTTTCAAATGCATCCAAATCCTAGCTCTCATAATAGCTTTCAACAACTTACCGATCACTGATGTCAACCTCATCAGTCTGTAGTTCATTGGCTTTCCCTTGCTGAGTTTCTCAAATAATGACACAGCATTAAATTCATGATCAGCAAGCCTTACTTCACTGAAACTGATCCTATGATCGATGTTGAGCGTAATCTAAAACTAAACTCATTCCACTTGCCTGTTCCTGGTCTATATATTTCCAAAACTTTTCTCTTCACATACTTATTTAAATGTCTTTCAAACGTTGTAATTGTATCCATATCCACCGCTTCTTCGGCAAGTCCATTCAATACAAACCACCCTCTGTGCAACAATTTGTCCCTCGTGACGGTTTTCTTGAAATTCCCCTTCTCTAATCTTAAAAATGTGGCCCCTAATCTTCAAATCCCCAATGAAGGCAAGCGTGCAAAAACACCTTTTTTAATCATCCTGCCTTTCTGTGGTGCAAACATAAAAGACTTGGGTACCTTAACATGAAGTCTCTCTGTTCTACAACACGACTAAATGCCCTACCATCAAATGTCTCAGCTCTACAATTGTTTGTTGAAACCAAAATGCGTTTGACCAGATTAAACTCCATCAGCAGTTTTTCAGCCATCTCACCCATTTCATCAAGACCCCTTTGTATTCTTAGTAAACCTCCTTCACTGCCCACTGTGGCTAACTCTAGTCTTCCAGCAATTCCCACATAGAGTCATAGGGTCAGAGTTATGTACAGCACGGAAATGGACCTTCAGTCCAACTTGTCCATGTCGACCAGATAACCCAACCCAATCCAGTTCCACATGCCAGCACCAAGATCATAAGACCTCCAATCCCTTCCTATTCATATAACCATCCAGATGCCTTTTCAATGTTGCAATTGTACAAAACTCCGCCAAATCCACTGGCAGCTCATTCAATGCAATTATCACCCTCTGTGTGAAAACGTTGCCCCTTAGTTTTCTTTTATACTTTCTCCTCTCACACTTAATCTATGACGTTTAGTTCTGGACTCCTCCACCCCAGGGAAAATAATTTGTTGATTTATTCTATCTATGTCCCTCATGATTTTATAAACCTGTATAAAGTCATCCCTTAACCTCCAACACTCCTGGCACAAATATATTTCTGTGGGCCACATAATGTCTTCGTTAGCTTCCCACGACATCCTGGAATACGCTTGATCATGTCCTGGAGATTTATCTATTTCATATTTTAAAACCTTCATTAACGCCTCTTCTGTAATAGATATAGAGTTAAAGAAATGAATAGCACAGAAAGTGACCCTCCGGTCCAACCAGCTAATCTGATAAATCTAGACCCATTTGCCACTTTTTGGCCAATGGCCAAGAAACTCTTCCTATTCACAAATAAGTTTTGAAAATTGAAATTGTATCCGACTGAACTTCTTCCCGTCGTAGGAGCTTCTATACACGTATCAACCTATGCATGCGATTGTTGTCCCTTACAATCTTTTACAATCTTCCCCCATCACCTTAAACATATGCCCGAGAGATTTGGACTCCCGCACGCTGGGGAAAAGACCAGGTACAGTTACTATTTCCGTGGTCCTCATTGTTCATACATTTCAATCAGGTCACCAGTCAGAGTCCGATGCTCCAGGGAAAACAGTCCCAGTCTATTTAGCCTCTCCCTGCAACTCAAACAGTCGAACGCTGGCAACATCCTTGAAAATCTTTTGAGATACCTTTCAGATTTCACATCGTCCTTCCGACAGAAAGGAGATCAGAATTGCACACAATGTTCCAATAGTTGCCCCCTTATCACTGTTTTGTTTCCGGCGTTTCTCAGTCTTTCTCCACTGTAAGTTCTGATATGAAATATTTGGATCTTAACCATTCCTTTAGTTCTAAACATCGGTGACCTCGTTGATGTTTAATAATCCATATTTTCTTCTTTTTATGTTGTGAAGATGTGGGCATACTGTGCCTCAAGAGAGTTAATATCTAGCACTGACAGTACCTAGAGTTGTCAACAGGATTCAATGTTATATGCAGTCCAGCTACTGGGATACCTCGGATAGCTGGTTGCACTCACACAAAACACGATTCAAATTAGGCCAATCAGTTTAAATTATCACCCAAAAAGCCACAAACTTCAATCAAGCCTGAATTATGTATATTGACAACCTTAAAAGCCAATGACATAATCCGATGCAATATGTGTATTAGACTGGGGAAACGTTGAACGGTTGGAAGGAGGACTGACCAGCCAACGACATCTGCAGACTTACATAGAACATAGATAAGTACAGCACAGAACAGGTCCTTTGGCCCACGATGTTGTGCCAGGCTTAATCCCAATGTAAAATATAATAACTTAACCTACGCACCTCTCAACTCACTGCTATCCATGCGCATGTCTAGCAGTCACTCAAATGTCTCCAGTGACTCTGCTTCCACCACGACAGCTGGCAATGCATTCCATGCATTCACAACTATCTGCGTAAAGAACCTACCTCTGACGTCTCCTTTATACCTTCCTTCTAATAGCTTCAAACTACGACTCCTCGTACCTGTCGATAGTGCCCTGGGGAAAGGTCTCTGGGTATTGACTCTATCTATTTCACTCATAATCTTGCATAAGCTCAATTAGGTCTCCTCTCTACCTCCTTCTCTCTAGAGAAACGTCCGAGCTCATTAAAGCTTTCTTCATAAGGCAAGCCCTCCAGTCTAGGCAGCATCCGGGTAAATCTTCTTTGCACGCTCTCCAAAGTCTCTATATCTTTTCTATAGTAGGGCAACCAGAACTGGACATAATAGCAAAACCTCGCGGCTCTTAAACTCGATCCCCCGTTAATGAAAGAAAAAACACCATATGCTTTCTAAACAACCCTCTCCACTTCTGTGGCAACTTTGAGGGATCTATGTACTGCACACCCAGATCCCTCTGTTTCTCCACAATGCCAAGGATCCTGTCTTTAATCCGATATTTAAGCATTCGAGTTCCACATTCCAAAACGCATCACCTCGCATTTATCCAGATTAAACTCCACCTGCCATTTCTCAGCCCAGCTCTGCATCCTGTCTATGTTGTGCTGCAACCTGCAATAGCTCTCGATACTATCGATGACACCACCAAATTTTGTGTCATCTGAAAATTTACTCACCCATCCCTCAACCTCCTTATCTAAGTCATTTATTAAACCTACAAAAAGCAGAGTCCTGTGGGATCCCACTCAATCTGACCTCCAGGCAGAATCCTTTCCACCCACAACCACTCTCTGTTTCCTGTCCGCCAGTGAATTCTGAATCTGGATAGCCCAAATCTCCCTGCCTTTAGTTCCTGACATTATGAATGAGCCTACCATGGGGAACGTTATCAAATGCTTTGCTGAAAGCTACATACACCACAT
Source organism: Hemiscyllium ocellatum (assembly GCF_020745735.1). Classification (NCBI taxonomy): domain Eukaryota; kingdom Metazoa; phylum Chordata; class Chondrichthyes; order Orectolobiformes; family Hemiscylliidae; genus Hemiscyllium; species Hemiscyllium ocellatum. Next base: position 2,967,040 of record NC_083418.1, read on the forward strand.
CCACTGCTTGACCTTCGTCGACCATCTTTGACACCTTCTGAAAGTACTCAATAAGAGTTCTAAGGCAAGAACTGCCCCTCACGAAGCCATTCTGACAGTTTTGAATCACACTATGCTTTGCCAAATAGTTATAAATCCTATCCCTCACAATTCTTTCCAAAACTTTGCTGACCACAGACGTTAGACTGACTGGTCTGTAATTGCCAGAGATTTCCCTATTACTCTTCTTGAAAAGAGGAACAACATTTGTCCGCGGCACGGTGGCACAGTGGTTAGCACTGCTGCCTCACAGCACCTGAGACCCGGGTTCAATTCCCGACTCAGGTGACTGACTGTGTGGAGTTTGCACGTTCTCCCCGTGTCTGCGTGGGTTTCCTCCAGGTGCTCCGGTTTCCTCCCACAGTCCAAAGATGTGCGGGTCAGGTGAATTGGCCATGCTAAATTGCCCGTAGTGTTAGGTAAGGGGTAAATGTAGGGGTATGGGTGGGTTTCGCTTCGGCGGGTCGGTGTGGACTTGTTGGGCCGAAGGGCCTGTTTCCACACTGTAAGTCTAATCTAATTCGCCTCTTTGCTATCCTTCAGTACAACTCCTGTAGAGAGTGAGGAGGCAAATATCCTCGCCAGCCGTTTAGCAACCTCCTTTCTCGCTTCCCGGAGCACTCTAGTATAAATTTGGACTGACCCTGGAGACTTATCAAACTTAATGTTTTCCAACATTTCCAGCAAGTCAAAGTCATCAAGCTTGATCTAGTCAAGACTGTATCCCAGCTCCTCAAAGTTCTCATTCACAACAAGACCCTTTCCGTTGGTAAAAACCGCAGTGAAAAGCTCATTTATGGCTTCTCCTATCTGCTCAGACGCCACGCTATAGTTTCCTGTTCTATCCCTGATGGGCCCTACCTTGTCCCTGATCATTCTCTAATTCCTGACGTGTGGGTAAAATGTATTTGGGTTCTCCCTCATCCGTCTTGTCAAGCCTTTTTCATGCCCCCTCCTGGCTCTGCTCAGTCCATTTTTGAACTCCCTTCGAGCAAGTCTGTAATCCTCTAAAGCTGCGGCAAACGATTGCGTCATCCACCTCACTTAAGCTGACTTCTTCCTTTGACGAGACGCTCCTCTGTCCTCGTCATCAAAGTTTACTTCTTTGCACCTGTCAGAGGAACACACATGTGCACCACTCGGAACAACTTCTCCTTAAAAAAGTCTCCACATGTCTGCTGTGCCCTTTCTGTGGAACAATAGCTCCCAGTCTGTACTTCCCAACTACTTTTGTTAGCATCATAAATTCCTTTTCCCCAATATATATCTTCCCTCAGTAACTGTTCCTTTCACTCTCGAAGGCTTTGCTAAATTTGAGGCAGTTCTGCTCACTGTCACTGAAATGCTCTCCCACCACGAGATCTAACACCTGTCCTGGCTTGATGCTGAGCTCCAAATCCAAAATGGCCTCCCCCCTTGTCGGTCTGTCTGCATACTGAGAAAGAAATCCCTTCTGAATACAATGAACAAAAACAGCTGCATCCATACCATCTGCGCTTAGGAGGTCCCAGTCAAATTTGGGAAGTTGAAATCACCCAAAACAACAACCCTACTACGGTAGCATTTTCCAGAAACTTCCCGCCTATGAGATATTCAATCTCTCTACTGCTATTAAGTGGTCGGTAGAAAACCCCAAAGCGGTGGCTGTTCCCTTCTTGTTCATAACTTGCACCCACATTGACTCCGTAGAAAACTTCCACAACAACCTTTGTTTCTCTAGCTGTGATGCACTCTCTGATTAGCAATGTTATAACCCTCCTCTTTTACCAACCTTCCTGTTCTTTTTACACGTTCTAAACCATGGAACATCAAGCAAACATTCCTGCCCCTGTTAAAACCATGTCTCCGTCATGGCCACAGCATCATAGCCCCAAGTACTGATGCATGCTTTAAGTTCATCACTCTTATTTCAGACACTCCTTGCATGAAAGCAGATACACTTTAACCGACCCTTTTGTTTCATCACGTGAGAAAAAGTGCTGACACAATCAATGCATCCTGTCACTGCCCATCTGTAAATGTCCCCCTCTCAGACAGGTGGTTCTGTTTCACACCCTACTGCCAAACTAGTTTACACTTTCCGAATCACACCAGCAAATCTCCCACCTAGGATATTTGTGGCCCTCCATTTCAGGTGCAACCCGTCCTTCATGTATAGGTCCCACCTTTTCCAGAAGGTAACCTAATGGTCGAGGTTTCGGAAGCCCTCCCTTCTGCACCAGCCTCGCAGCCACGTGTGAAACTGCATTCGCTGACTCTTCCTCATCTCACTATCTCGTGGCACCGGTAGCAAACCAGAGATCACTACTTTATCCTCCTGCTCTTCAGCTTCCAACCTAACGCTCTGTAGTCACTTTTCAGACCACAACCCCTTTCCTGGCTACATCATTGGTGCCAATATGCACCACTATTTCTGTCTGCTCCCCCTCTCCCTTCAGAATCTTGCAAACCCGTTCAGTGACATCCCGGACCCTGGCATCGGAGAGGCAACATATCTTCCGGGGTGTCCCATTCCTGACCACAAAATTTCCTGTCAATTCGTCCAGCTGTTGAGTCCACTACCACTGTGCTTTTCTATTTTCCCCAATTCCCTTCTGAGCCGCAGTGCCAGTCTCAGTTCGAGTGATGAGACAACTATGACTTTCCCCGGTACGTCATCTCCACCAGCAGTATCCAAAATGGTATACTTATTGCTGCACAGAACTGCCGCAGGGGTTCCCTGCTCTAACTGTCTGTTCCCTTTCCTCCCACTGACAGGAACCCAGTTGTCCGTATTCTGTGTCTGGAGAGTGACCACCTCCCTGTTCAGCCTCTCAACATCACCCTCAGCCTCCCGGATGATCCGTAGTTCATCCAGCTCCACTTCAAAACTTCCCTGCCGTTCTTCGCTCCTCCTTCGCACCTCTCAGGAAATGGAGGCCCCGACGCCTGAAGTAAACGTCTTATTCTCAAAGAATCACTCTTTGAAACGTACATTTATCGAACAATAACCTGTGAAGCAGCATTCACAAGAAGGAGAAAGCAAGAATGGAATACAGAGAAGAAATGAAAGCTGACTGGTTTTGAGATAAGTAGTTTTGTTTGGTTAATCTTAATCAGACATTTTATTGGACTAGTCTTACAGAAAGGAAGATAAAAGATAGGTTCGATGAAGGAATTGTAAATAATTGTTAGTAAATTATTGTCTGTTATACATTGAGAACTGACGTTGTTAATTTTTACATTAAATGCTTCTTGGCCTCTCGAATTTTCACAGATTACAACACGGGATAAATCTTTTCTGTGGTGCTAGTTTTTAAATTAACAGAGGTTTTTTCCACTGCTAATGTAAAAATCAGTACCCCAGAAAAGATTTATCCCGTGTTGTATCAATTGACTCTTTTGCCTTTAATACCCTGTGTGAACATTTTCGATTTTACTTAACCTTTTTTGTCAAAACTATTTCACATATCCACATTCTGCATTCCTGGTTTCCAACCAAAGTGTATTCCTACATCCCCAGTGCTGCTAAAGATATTTACTTGATCTAGATGGCTGTACATGGTATATGTCCCCTTTATCTTGACCAGAGCATCAATAGTCAGCCAGAGTTTCCAATTTGCATTTTTGTGCACGCAACAAGACCATCGTGGCCATGGACACTCATTTTATATTACTTTAATACTATCAATATTGGCAGAGCCCCGTTTTTTCAATTTAACTTGTGGACCAGGTCTGTCCTTCGCCATATCGATTTTCAAACAATTTAAACTGTGGTCACTTTGCCAATGTACTCCCACACTGATACGTCAGTCCCTTTCCCTATCTTGTTTCCCGAGAGAAGGACAAGTTTGGTCCCTTTCTCCAGTTGTACAATCTCCATATTGATTGAAAAAGTTTCCTTGAATGCACTTTACAAATTTTTCCCAAACACCACTTAACTCTATGTCACTCCAAGTGCTCGTTTGGAAAGCTAAAATCCCCGACCATGACAAACTTGTTATTCTTACAGATATCTGAGATCTCGGACATATTTTCTTCTCAATAATCCACTGACTATTGGTGATCTGCCTTGAAATTGCATCAAAGCTATGACGCATTCTTATTTCTCATTTCACGAGTACAGTTTCACAGGGCGATCATGCAGGTATATCCTCTCTCTGTGATGTTGCCCCAGTCAAAATCACCAATGCTCCTCCTCTCTTCCCACCTATTCTGTCCTTCATGTAGCACCTGTACTCTGGAACAATGAATTGCCAGTCCTTTCCCTCCCTCAGCTGTATTTCTGTAATACGTGTGAAATCCCAATACCAATTCCCACCCTTACCATAAGTTTATCTGCCTTATCTCTTGAATTGAAATGAATGCAGTTTAATTAATCAGTTTTCCCGCATTGTCATGTATGGTCTTGCCTGCCATATTCATTGAATTTGCTCTTTTCAAATTCTGTACCAGCCTCAAACATCTTTCTGGCCTTCCCACATTTTAGAGTCCCACACCCTGCCATACTAGTTTTAATGCCCTTGAACAACTCTAGCATTTCTCCCACACAGGATATGGGTCCTCCTCCCGCTCCCTTTTCAGATGTCTTCCCCACCTTTTCTACTTGTGCTGACACTTTCAGGATTTATGACCTTATCCACCAAGGCCTATTCATTCTGTTTATTTCACAAGGACCTACTGTTAAATATTAATGTCCTTCGCTTATCATATATTGCACATGGTGTTACCTTACACTGAGCAGAAATAAAATGCAGCGGTCATTACGTTTTTAGTTAACCATCTGATCGCTAGTAGACTGCAACCTGAGACGATCTGCCTCACTGTGGGCCACACCCTTACCTTTATGCCACCTGCAACCGTACTAATGATCGCTTTTTCTTTCACATCCAAGTCCTTAATGTGCATAATAAACAGCAATGCTTCCTGCACACATCCCTGTGTTACACCAGCTGGGCAAAAGATTCGAATCACAAAAATTACCCTCCCCCAAATTTAAAACCAATTTGCCAAATTTCCTTGGATCTAATGGGCTCTTACATTTTGGACCAGCCTTCTAGGTGTGACCTTCTCAAAGGCCTGAATGAACTCCATGTAACTCACATAATCTGCACCGCCCTATCACATACACTTTCAAGAAACTCGAATTAATTCATCAGACAGGATCTTCCTCTTACAACTCGGGGCACTGGCTGTCTCTAATCGATTCCGCCTTGATACATGTTGATTCATCCTTTCCCTCAAAACGCTTTCCAATGCTTTCTAATCCTACTGATGTCAGGCAATCTGCTCTGTAATTACCTGGCCTATCTCTGCTGGCTTTCTTGAACAAAGGCAACACTTCAGTATCCTCCAGACCTTCGCACATCACCTTTGATCAGCAAAGTATTTCCGCCAGGGCAGCATCAAAATTATCCTTTTCTTCGTATTGCAGCCTGTGACAAATTTTTACTTGGCAGTGTGGATTTCTCCACCTTTATGTCTGCGAAAACATTTAATGCCATCTCTTTTTTGATCTTAAAATGATTTAGAACGTCACCATTCCAGCTGAAACCCCCAGTTACAATGTTTTTCTTCTTCGTGAATAAAGACGAAAAGTAGTCAGTTAAGACGTTACGTACGTCCTCTGGCTCCATGCACGGTTATCCCTTCGCTTTCAAACAAGCCACACTTTCTTTTTAGCTGGGGATCCTGTCATTTTAACTGTACTTATGAAATAACTTGTAGCTTTCACTTGTAAGTATCTGCGATGGACATTTCATGGTCATTCTTCTTCGCTCATTTTTTGGAACGCCCTTGCGCTCTTTCCTTGTGAAGGGCTTTGACTGTTTTTATTGAAACCTAACTTCTTTTATCAAACTCATGAATTAGTTTGATCAATATTGGATGGAATTTCTGCCTATGTCATTCACATTTCAGGGACACACTGGCCCTGAATTCTTACCGTGTCACAATAAAATAGACCAACTTTCTGATTGCAGAATTAATAGAAAATAGTTGCTACGAGTAATGGTAGTGGTGATGTTGAGTGATATTGGTAAGCATAAGTGGTTTTCCCAAATTTAAAACTTTAACTTCTGCACAATCCTTATCTCTTTCGTTAACGATTGGGAATTTACAGAATGATGGTCACTATCCCACCTAAAGAAACACTACCAATGCCTATATCTGTCATCTTTCCGCATGCCTACTAACCACCCTGTCTCTGTGACATCCTCCAGCCGTAAACCATCTCCTTATCTGTACAGTATCTTCCAGAATCTGCAGCACATGACTACATCACAAGAGCGAGGAGATAATGTTAAAGCTGCACAGGACATTGGTTCGGCCTTTTGGAATATTACATGCAATTCTGTTTACCTTCCTATCGAAAGGATGTTTAAAACTTGAAAGGGTTCAGCAAAGATTTACAACGATTTTGCCAGAGTTGGAGGATTTTTCAAATCATGAGGGGCATGGATAGGATAAACAGACAAAGTCATTTCCCTGGGATGGGGTAGTGCGGACTAGAAGGCACAGATTAAGCGTGAGAGGGGGAAGATGTAAAAGAGACTTAAGTGTCAACATTTTCATGTAGAGGGTGGTGCGTGTATGGAATGCCAGAGGATATGGTGGAAACTTGCACAATTGTAACATTTTAAAAGCATCTGGATGGTTATATGAATAGGAAGGATTTGGAGGATATGAGCCGCGCGGTGGCAGATGGGACGAGATTTGTTTGGGATATCTGTTCATCATGGAAGAGTTGAACTGAAGGGTCTGTTCCCGTGCAATGCATCTCCATGACTCTCTGACTCTATGACAAGATATCAATGTAACCTTATTCAGTCCATCCAGCACTCCTCCAGCACTCCTCCATAGTACCTCACACACTAGAACCTTCTACATCCCTAAAAAACTGCTTCTCTCAATAACCGCCTACTGTACCTACAGACTTTCCTGCCAACCCTCTCTTTATGTAACATCATGAAGCCACTTGACCCTTCCCTTGACCTGTAACCTCCAGAGTCCCTGTAATATTCTCTCTCTCTGTGACCTCTTCCCGTCACTACTAGCCTCCTTAACTGTGTAACATCCTGAAGCCACGAAAAAATCCATGAATTTTCAATCCTATTGATGACTGCGAATTATCCTATTGATTATATACACCCCCTTCAGTCCGCACAACTTCTCTGTTTGTGTTCCTGGTCAGTCTGAAGGGTCCTTACAACTATGCAAGCGTCAGAATTGTTAACTTCATCCAGTTTCGACAACCATCACCACCTCTGTAATTGACTATAGTCATCAAAGCCCTCCCTATTGCTGTAACCTTGTTCAGTCCCTCTGACACACACTGCCAAGTTAACCAGCTCCTGTTCTTATGCCATACCATGACTGTATCCTCCTTTTCCTATGCCACAATCTGATTGCATCCTCCTCCTGTTCCTATGCCAAAACCAGTCTGTAACCTCCTCGTTTTCCTGCATCACAACCTGACTGTATCCTCCTCCTGTTGCGACAGCAGATACTGTCTGTACCGCCCTCCCGTTCCTCGCCCATGCCCGAATTGCATTGTCCTTCCATTCCTATACAAAAACCTGAATTAATCCTTCACACATCTGATCCCACACCCTGATGGTATCCTTCTCAATTTCCCATACATATGTTGACTGTATCATCCTCTTGTTCATATATCTTCCTCCTGTCCGAATACCGTAACCTGACTGTATCCTCTTGCTGTTCCTCCATCCCTTGTAAACTTTGTGAATTCCAGGGAGAAAGCAAGGACTGCAGGTGCTGGAGATGAGATTCGAGGTTGTGTTGCTGGAGAAGCACAACATGTCACGCAGCATCAGAGGAGCAGGGGAATCGATGTTTTAGGTATAATCTATTCATCAGGTAGTGCTTATGCTCGAAATGTCGAATCTCCTGATCCTCGGATGACGCCTGAACAGCTATGCTTCTCCAGGAAGACACGTTCGACCCTGTATCCACTTTCAGTTCCTATAGAACTCTTTTTCAGTATCTTTCTGTTATTCCTATACCACCCCCTGACTGAATCCTCCTGACATTCCTATACCATACCCTGACTGCATCCTCTTCCCCTTCCAATATCACACCCAGATTGTGTCCTCCTCCCGTTCCTATGTCACACCCTGCCTGAATCCTTCACTCCTTCCTATATCATAATCTGACTGTACCCTCCTCCTGTTTCATGATGTACCATGACTGTATTTTCCTGCTATTCATATACCGTGCACTGTCTGCAACTCGTCCAATCTTAGCAATGCTCTACTATTGTATCTTCCTGCAGTGAACCATCCTTATCTCTTGAAACTTGCCTGTTCCCCTTTATTATCCTTAACTGTTTAAAAAGTCTCTGATACACTCCTTGCCTATGTGAACCTTTGCAATCCTTGGAAAGCTCCATATGACTGTCACTTCTTCCTGCCCTGTGACTGTGACTGCAATCTTAGAATGAACGAATGAATTAGTTTTATTGTTACATGTACTCGCTGCTTATAGCGACATTTGATTTTGAAATTTGGAAACTAGGAAATGAATTTTCAGCTACAAGATCAGGTACAGTGCGACAACGTCACCAACACGTGATGGTATGTTCGGTATAGAGTACCTCGTTACATTTCTTAGTAACAGAATAGAGAACTGAATAGAAAAAGAGATTCAATGGTATTTCTAACAACACTCCCATCACAGGTACTGCTTGCCACGACTAGAAGCATTCTTATATCTGTGCAAATGGATCTCGATTGCGCAAAATTCCCCTTGACGGTAATTTTCTCAGTCTCCCTCCATAGCAATGTATCACTATAAAACAACCCAACCTACAATGACTATCTCAATAAATTCTTCCCAATCTACAGCCCTTCGTATGGCTGTAATCTCCTGCAATTCCTATAATCCTCTGTTTGTAACCTCCTCTAATCCATAGGAAACCCGGTACCTCTGTCTGCTTCTCCAATCCGTAATACTGTCCACATCAGTATTAACTTGTCCAGCAAATACAAATCTCTCTCTCCACATAAACGCACTATAGCAGTCCCTATGCTGGAAAGATACTTCCACGAAAACAATTGGTCATGCCTGTGCATTTGCCTTTAATCGCCACATCGTTGATTATCTGTGTAATCTTCTACAGACCCTTCAAAACACCTTGTCTATGAAAAACATCCCAGTCTCTTGAGCGGTCCCTATTTTTATAATTTCTTCCAGACCCAAACACTCTCCCTCACCTTTCCCAAGCCGTATAACTCTCACTATCTGTAACCTGCTACTATCATAAAAACCTTCCTCTCTCTGTAAATTGCTGCACGCCACCCAAACTTCATTATCTCCATAAACGTCTGCAAATCCTACATCATGCCCAATCGGTGTAACCTCTTCTATTCTCAATAAAGTATCAGTCTGACCACACCGGACAATCATCAGTATCTGTATAATCCACTCAGGTCCCGGCAACACTGGCGATCTGTAGAACCCACTAAAATGTTTGTGACTCTCCCGGTCCATTTCCTACAACACTCGCTATCTATGTAACATCCTCCTGTTGCTATCATCCATCACTTCAACGCAAGGTCCACCAGTATCTCCATTCACCTGCTTATCTCCATAATCTCTAGCTCTCTTATACCCCTCTCCGTATAATGTCACCCTCTCTGAAACCCTCCCTCTGCAAACTACTTCATCACCATGAAGCTTCACAAGTACTCTTTTTGCCACTCCAACCCTCCTGATATCTGCAAAACCCTCCAGTCCTTATATCCCTCCATGTTTCTGTAACCTCCACCATCATCCAGTGCCCTTCTGGGGAAACATTGCAGAGTAAGGAAGAGTTGTGAATTCCAAGCTATGTTACAGAGGTAGTAAAGATTGAAGAACCTCGAGAATGGTACAAATGTGGGGAAGACCGTGAATCCTGAAGGAGGTTGCAGGTAGACGGATTCACAGAACCTGCAGGATGTGACCTAGAATGCTTTGTGGAACCTGAAGGATGTTAAATTCTGAATCATGGATTTTTTTTCTCATCAAACCATGTGTATTCGAGAGGAAAATACCTTGCAGTTGCATCTGTGCAAGGGAGATCTAACTGAGCTGATACCGAAGATCTTTACTCGATTGGCGGAACACAGCATCAGATTCCAAGGCTAGGAGATGTGAGTTCAGAGGTCAATCTATTTGCCCATTCTCTGCGTGTCTGACACTGGCCTGGCTGTTGCTCATGTGACCTCTAGATCTACATGACTGACCAGAGCTCACCTCATTAAAGCCTTTGATTGGAATAGTCTTCTTTTTCATTATTTTAAAGTGGCAGTTTTGTGAGATGCAGGAATTGCTTTCCGAGTGGAGGGAATGAAAACGTTGTCATTAATCCTGACACATACTGTTAGGTTATGTGTATCCTGTACTTTTTTATGGACTGTTCTTCAGAGGATTGTATACCCAGTGCATCTGAGTGCTGATTTTCTTTGCTGTGTAGAGTTCGTCATCATGTGAATGTAACAGAGATGGTACATTTGTGGTCAGGCTATAACAGTGTAAATACCTGTTCAGTGCTATCTCACTAACTGGGTCAGAGATTAATGTACCGGGCCCTGAGCAACAGGAGCTGGAAAACCTCATGCTGCTTGTATGTGAGGCTTTGCACCAGACTGGGTGAGAGCAGGCTCACTGTGTAAATGACAGATAGTGAGCTTGGGATCTTACTGTTGGGTCTGGCCTTGTGTCATATAATTAACTCCCTCTCATTAATTGAGCCTTTTCCGTTCTCCAGTCCCGACAGGGCACTGTCACTGTCATCCCCTACTGCTGCTGAACAGCTCCTCTCTCTCTAGTCGCTTCCAGCCCTGACAGTCTGGCTTTCGTCTGGTACCTCCTGCAGTTCACAATACTTTGTTATCCTGTCAAGTTCGAAGATACTGCATCGAAACAATTTTGAAATAGGTTTGCGTCACAGAGCAAAAAAAAACTGTCCCTACTCCATCTTCTACGGGAAGTCTCTTTCTCAAACTGAGTCGCCTTGTTTGTTTCTCCCATAACAGGAAGGAAGTATCCTTTCAGCATCCACCAGCCAATTCCCCTTGGAATCCGGGCATTTTAATGAGGACAGCTATCATCCTGATGACTTTTAGTGAGCATAGGACCCAAGTGTGCAAGTTGGTATACCTCTATGTGTCTGCAACCGTTTCCTGTCGCGATATCCTTCCTTAATTCTGAAACCTGCCCCAGTCTGGACAGTACTCCAAGCTATAAATTACTACGACTGTCACACACCTCCTTACTTCTGAAAACTCTACATTCTCCTACAGTCTGCCTCAGCTTTGTGAAATCCTTCAGCTTCGTCAGTGTTCCCAATTTTTAGTTTATCCTAGAACCATCAAACATTCTGCTTCCTTTAGTTGATGCATTCCCCCCGGCTCGGTGAACTCCTAATATCTGAAAGGTCCTGAAATTCCAACCACCGTCTGTGTCTGCGGAACTTCCTCTGGACACCACACCTCCCCCAAAATCTGCCATCTCCTACAGCTCACGCTGTCTCTGTAATGACCTTCTGTGCCGCCAAACCTACTTACATTTTATCAAGTTCCTGCAACCGTCCAGATCTGTTAAAGCTCCACCATAACTTACACCTCCCCTGCTCATTCCGACTACTTTCAGTGATTTCAAAAATCAAGATTCTATGACGTCTTCCTAACTGATATCATGGTGAGCAGCTCCAGTGCCAGAAACTCACTTGTCTGTGCACATCAACCATCTGACACAACCCTCCTCAAAACTGTAATCTCCTGCAGACTTCTGCTATCTGTTTAAATGAAATCAGTCACTGTAAGGTCTTTGTCTGGGTGATTCCTTCTGGAACTGGCAGCCATCGCTACACGTGCAACCTTCTTCATGCCCATATCCTCCAAATTCATGAAGCAGTCTGTCACTTCCACAAATACCACCGCTCATTGTCTTTGTAATATCTTTCAGTGTGGACAACATTCTCAATTTCTGTAACAATCTTAAAAATATTCACTCCACATCTCTGTGTAAATTATGGGAATGCTGCAAAACTGGCTTTACAGCCTCCACTAACTCTCTGAAATCCAACAGCCCTAAAACTCACAGAATTTCTGGCTCTCCAATCCCCACAACACTCCCTGTGTCAATGAACTGATGGACCCCCCCCCGAACCCCCCGATCTAAGTACACTCCTGCACCTCCAACTACCATTCATATCTGTGATACCTTCAGTCCATATAACACTCCCTATTACTGAACTCCTGCAGCTCCAAATATCATCATTGTCTGTGGGATCTCCAGTCCTTACAATCCTTCCTATCTCTGTAACACCTGCAGTTCGAACTACCACCACCATCTGTGTAATATCCAGCCGTACATTCCTCCCTTTCCCTGTAACGCCTGCAGCAGCAACTACCACCCCATCTGCGTAATATTCAGAGACTAAAACCTTTCCTATCTCTATCAACATCTGCACTTCCAACTACCATCACTACCCGTTTAATCTCTAATGCCTACAATCCTCCCAATCTCTAGAAATTGCAGCTCCAAAAACCATTCCTATCTGTACGCTCTCCAGTGTGTCAAACCCTCCCTACGACTGTAACCCCTGAAGTTCAATTTATCACCACGACCTGTGTAATTTTCTGTCTCGACAACCCTCCCTACCCCTGTGATAACTGCAGCTCCAACTCCTTCTCGACCTGTATAATCTCCAGTCCCTGAAATGTTTGCTACATCTGTAATTCCTGCATTTCCAACTGCCATCCCTACCTGTATCATCACCAGACTCTACAACCCGTCCTGTGTCTGTAACTCTGACAGTTCCAGTTGCAAAACGTATATGTGTAATATCCTGACCCTATGTTCCTCCCTTTCTGTGTTGTTCCTACAGCTGCAAATACCACCACTATCTGTGTAATATCCAGGGCCGAATTTCCTCCATTTCGTTGTAGCTCTTGCAGTTCCAACTAACGCCCCTTTCTTCTGTAATATCCAGCCCCTTTATTTTCTCTCTTTCTGTGTAGCTTCTGTAGTTCTAACACTGTTCCTGTCTATGTAATCTTCATTCCTACAACACTCGTTACATCTGCAACTCCTTAAACTCTGACTATCGCTCCCTCCGTTTAAAATCAAGTCCGCAAATGATCACCCATCTCTGTTACTCCTGCAGTTCCAGATACCAGCCCTGTCTATGTTATATCCAGCACCTACAAACCTCTCTCTACCTCTGTTATTACTGCAGCTCCACCTACCACCCCATCTGTTTAATATCCAGCCGATATAATCCTCCCAATCTCTGTAACTCTTTCAGTTCTTATAAGTCACTACTACCTTTCATCCCAATAAACTGTCTGATCTCTAACCAACCGAGCTCTAGAACATCCTCCACTCTCTACAACCGTTCATTTCTCTGTAACCTTCTGTAGTGCCTGTATTCCCCTGAAAATCCGGGTATAGATCCTTGCTCAGGGGAACCAACATCTCAGCACCAATCCTGACAGGACACAGGAATCTTCGTTCTACCAACAAATTTGACTCGTTTTCTAAATTCTAATGAGTCAAATCAATACTTCCCCCTCCTCCATTTTGAGGATCAGTCTGATGAAGTCTCCTAACTGCCTCCCGTGCAATGACATTTTCCCTCTAGATAGGGGATCGAACCAGTTCACTGTTTTCTCGGTGTGAGCTGCCTGGAGCCTTCGATTGTTGCTGCAAGCTATCTCTCTATTTATTTTCCATTCCCTTTAAAATCAATTACGGTATTCCACTGGCATTCTCTATGACCTGTTGACCATGTATTGCACCTTTAAGGGATTTGTACACGAGGATTCTCAAGTTACACTGTTTTGCGGCTTTCTGCAGTCGCTCTGAAATCAAGATGTGACAGTAATAAACTGAAAAGAGCTAAAATATATGATAAACGATATAGCAGAGATCACAACTGCACAGTAAGACACCAATGGAATAAGTACAGTTCATAAGACATCTGATATTGGAGTAAACTACCCTATTTGCACCTACTAGTCTGTTCTACCACTTGATTTTGGCTGAATTGTTTCTCAACCACATTATTTCGCCTGCACACTGTAACGTGTTACCCCCTTACTCATCAATAAACTATTTATCTCTGAGTTAAATATACTAAATTACTTAATCTTCATAACTCCTTGAGGCAGAGCTTTCCACAGATTCATCACCCTGTCATGAATACATTCTTCCATGTCTTCATTCTAAAAGGTGGCTCCTTCACCCTGAATCTGTGCCATTGCATCCTTTTCTCTCTGACTTTTGGAATTATCTTTGCCACATCTACTCTCTCCAGGTCCCTTAGTATTCTGTAAGTTTGAATGACACTCCAACACCGCCTCCTAAACCTCATTCAGTACAGATCCAGAATCTTCAGCTGTTCCTCCTAAGACAAAAATGTTTATCACTGGGATTTTTTGTTTGATATCTGTTTCCCGTAGCTCCTCACGTTTTTTGTATATTTACCGTGTATAGTCTGGTCCCAATACTGATCCCTGTGATACTTCACATTTCACCAGCCGCCATTCTTCAAAAGATCACCTTACACTCACTCTCTGTCTTCTTCCACTCACCAAACCTCAATCTGTGCCAAGCATGTTATTATGAAGGCAAAATATCGTCTCAAAACCCCACTGGATTTCTATTGTTTAGTCTGCCTTTGGACAGCAGAATAGATTAAAAAGGGAGGAATCATTTATTTAGATGGTCAGAAACTTCCAACAAGGTCTCACTGAAGAGGTGGATGAGTAAAATTGGCGCATGTGGGATTGCAGGGAATGTACTGGCATGGATTGAGAATATTTTTTAACAGACAAAAAACCAAACAGCAATAACGCGATTCGTGCTTGCCAACTAAATATTCTCAAATGGATTTGAGAAATAAGATGAACGGACAAAATCAAATATTTCCACGTTTACTGATTACACAAAATGGAAATGTGAGTTGCATGAAGGAAGCAAATGGGACCTGAAAAATCCGTGAGTTTCTTTTTTTCCAATTCATTCATGAGATGTGACCATCACTGTTCAGCGCATAATTACTTTCCCATTGGAAATTGCCTTGAATAGGTGGTGGTGAGTTACCTTCCTGATGCATTGCATCCTTTGAGTGTAGAGACAGACACAGTGCTGGTCGGATGGAGCGTGGCTTGGAGCAACCTTCGAAATGCTGGTGTTCCCGTGCATCTGTAAATCCTGCGCTTCCAACTTATAGCTGTTCTGTGTTATTAAAGTGCTGTTGAAAGAGACTTGCTGATTGATCTCAGCGCTGCTTTTCGGTCTTGTTCTTCACTCATTCATTCATTCATGGATATGAACACTGCTGGCTGAGCCAGCATTTAATGTTGATTTTGAGTTGCCACGATAAGGTGGTGGTGAGTTGACTTTATGAGCTACTGCGCCAGCCGTTGTCACCGTAGTTATCTGTCTACACTCCAGTAGTCGCTACAACACTCCTCAAGTGTGTAATTGCAGACACACAATACAGCTCTCACTTTTTCTGTGACGTTCTCCTGCCCGTACCACGCTTGTAGTTCCTCACAATATCTCACATCCTCTCTTCCCATCTGTGTTATTGATCTCTCTTTTGTTTTATTCTTGTTCAACTTCTGATAATCTATAACCTCTTCCATTCTAAATTCAATACCAGTCAGTATCTGTACCCCTCCATATTAATTTAATCATAACAGCAGAGGTTTCACTCCTTAAATCTCTATGAATTACAGCGGTTAAATGTGTTAAATTGGCAGTTTTCACCCACTTTATCCGTCTCATTTCTTCCTGCCCCTACAATCCGACTATTTTACAATGCACATATTTATGTTTCCCTAGTTAGTGCAAGTATTCTAACATATTTACATTCAACAGTCTCGACAACCTGCAATACCCCCTGTCTTTCATTTAGTATTTGTTGAAGTCTTCAGTTGTCTTTAAGCAGATCACATAAAGTCCTTAAGTCTCTACAATACTTCGGCACCAATAAGCCACAATCTCAAGATTTCCTTTGCAGTCCTCACTGCCTATAACTCTCTCTGTACCTTCTTGTAATCTGCTACAGGAGCTTCACGTCTGCCAACCTCTCTGGATAACCTGTTCTTGCCTCTACATATCGATTAATCACTGTACAACTCTCTTCCCCCACGAATCATAATCTTTTCCTCTGTCTTCCAGGCACGTCAACGATCCTATGAGCGAACAGGGTGGAATGAGATGTCATAAATTCCAGCTGAAGATTGAGGCAAACTATTACCCGGGAGTCGGAAAGGCAGCGAGCTGAGAGTGTGAAGTATTGAGAGGGAGAATACAAGTCAGCGGCGAGGATCGAAGGATATTGAAGTTGTTTAAGCTGCAGAGAGGGCGGCTCTAAATCAGTACCTTCTCACAAAGGAAGTGAATATGTGTGGGAGCAACTTGAAGCAGGATCCTGAGGCTAACTCACACCTGGAAGTTATGGAGGCAGCAAAGTGGGACGATATAAATCAGCATTGAGTATCAAGGACTAGTCGTACCTGGAGTCACAGAGGCAGTGGCTATATGACGGAGCAGATTGCAGTGTAACCTGGACGATTGCACGTACCTGGGAGTCAGAAAGATAGGCACCCTGTGAGAGAGTAGAGTGGAGTGGGAATTGGCAAATAACACGTAGCTGGGAGTCACAGGAACGGTGGCCATGTGAGGGAACAGAGTGGAGTGG
The DNA here is from genome assembly GCF_020745735.1 of Hemiscyllium ocellatum. Taxonomy (NCBI): domain Eukaryota; kingdom Metazoa; phylum Chordata; class Chondrichthyes; order Orectolobiformes; family Hemiscylliidae; genus Hemiscyllium; species Hemiscyllium ocellatum. The sequence continues at coordinate 2,983,781 of NC_083418.1, forward strand.
GAGCTCGAAGATTACACGTACTTGGGAAACACAGAGACGGTGACAGTGTGACGGAACAGAATGGCATTGGAGCTCGAGGATTACACGTACCTGGGAGTAACAGAAACACGTTTTTGCCTCTGGAACCTGCCTGCACCGAAGTGTGAGGGATATAACAGCAAAGCTGTTAGTTGTTGAACTGATAATACACCGCTATTTGCGACAGTTTGTAAATTGATCGAATATGGTGAATATATTCCATCTTCTTCTGAAAGAAGGGCTGAACTCAGAAATATCACGAATAAGTGAAAGCCTGAGTCAACACAGTAAACTGACCTCAATAAGCCACATTTGGATAAGGGACTGAATCTTTTAAGTGATATTCCTCGTTTTAACTTTACCTAAATTAATTAAGTAAAACTGTGCAGTTTAGTCATGGCAATACAGCTCGGTTAAAGGGAAGATGTTGTCTTTAGTAATGGGAAGTCATATCTTCTGCTTGTATTCGAGATGAGCATTGGGTCTGGTTGCTGAGAGAACGACTAGCAACTCTGTAATACATTTGTGACACTGAACGTTCAGTGCATAGCATATACAGGGAGTGCAGTCATAACAGACAGTCGAAGGATGGAAATGAGCGACCAATCATCCCAGGAGAAACAATCAGGGAATGCAGGAACCGCCTGTGGTCTCACTCACAAATCAGTTTTCCAGTTTAGAAGCTGATTAATGTACTGGCTATTCAGGGGACTGCAGTAAGAGCCATGTTTGTGCACCACAAGCATCCTGACTGTATAGGAGTGCAGAGAGAATGAAGGATGAGTAATAGTCAGATGGGATTGAGTACAATGAGGAAAACACAAGGATTTTTGTGGCTATTAATGTAACACTGGGGTGATGGGTTTATAAATATCCGTATCTGCAGTGTATTCCGCTAGGAGAAGGTGAACTGGCAGAGGTCATGATGCATGTTATTTTCAGTGACTTAGGTAGGAAAGGTGAAGGGTCCTGGAAATCAAAATTTAGTGACGTAGGCAGAAGATTTGCACGCGGGACATCAAACCCCAGGAAAGCTCCCAGTGCCGTGGACGAGTGAGAACAGAACTTGGAGTTTTAACTAGATGAGAACATGACTGGAACGATGATGTAATAGGAATGGCGTAAGTTTCGTGGGACGTTGGGTTTGTTTCTGGGGAAGGCAGCAACTGTATAAGCTGGATAGGGTAGCAAGTGATAGAGCTGGGATTGAATTCCTTGTGGCTATTTGGGAGGAATTTTTTAAAAAAATAACTTGGCTTGTATATGGAATATAAAAAAGAGTAGAAGAGGAAAACAGCAGGACTCACAAAATACTTGGACATGCAGCTGTTACTAATTTACAACAACAGGTTTAGCAGTGGAAGATGGGTTTCGAAAGGAAGTCAAAATCTTCATTACTCTGCGTGGATGTGAAAAGTCGGAGCATGGGGAGTTACAGATGCAGATTGCTGTGTGGAAATCTAATACACAGATAACAGAGCTAGCTCACGGAATGGCAGAACTGGGTATAAGCATTGCTGGGAATAAAGTATTCAGAAACAGTAGAAAGGAAGAGAAAGGATGAAGGGTAGAATTATTGCATTGGGATCACATCAGGTCCTGAGTCCGAGAGAAAGTGAATTTCTCCAAAGACAGAATGCATTTGGTTGAAGCTGCAGAACAATTACACTGTGAGGTACTATCTGAAGGCATATATCATTGGAAAAGAATGGAGAGTATAAATATGCAGGGACATTTGAGAGAGATGACAACTACAGAGTAGTTACATTGAGAAAATTAATTCATGCAGATGGAGACTGGGATACTGGTGGTTCAGTGTCATGATGAATAAGTATTTCTGGATTGCATGGAGGGAGGTTTACTGCAGTAGCATATGTCCAGTCCAAGAGAGAATATACTGTTGGACCTGGGCCTTGGCAAAGAGGTAGTGTAAGTGGATCCAGTGTCAGTAGGAGATTGCTTTGGGGCAGAGCGATCATTTTATTGTAAAGATTACTGTGATTATAGAGAATGAAATGTAATAATTGAGAGTGAGAAAAATCCGTTGACTGAGAGCAGGCTTCAGTGAGGCAAAAATGAAGCTGGGAGGTTTGACTGGAAAACCAAGTTGGTCAGAAAAAAAATGAACAATGTGTTTCCTTCAAACAAAAGACCGTTTGGGTCCAGTCGAGGAATGGCTCCTGACATAGGAAAGAAAGGTGAAACAAACCGAACAATCTCTAGATTACAAAGAAGAACAATAGAATCATTGTCAGAAAGAGAACCGAATTGCAAACCAGAATGAATACTAAAGATTCATATGGGAGATGGTAGAACAGGGAGAACTGTGGAAAAACCGAGAATCAAGAGAGAGCTGCCTCAGAATCATCTGTGGGCACCTCATATTGCGAGTGTTGAAAGATAAAGGAAGGCTGGTTCAAAACTTGGAAGAGGATGGAGAACATTTCTCAGTAATTTGTTGAGTTGAAGAGCTGGTGTAAACATGAACCAAGTGACATCTCTCAGTTTCATAAGACTTCTGTGTGGTTCAGCATGATGTCGTGAAAGACATTCAATGCTAAATGTATCCTGTCTCTGTAACCTCCTCGATCCCATATCATCCATTCCAATCTCGACATTCTCCACCAGCAAATGCAGCTCTTCTTATGTCTATAACTCAGACAAGAACATACACAACTTCTTTCCCGGGAATCTCTGCTATCCCTGACAATCCCCCCTCTCCATGCAATCTTTCTCAAGTCCTTATAACTCTCTCCGTTTCTGTACCTACCGATCAATACAAACCTCCTAATCTTCGCAGTCTCCTCCAGTTCACATAGGCATCAATGCCACTAAATACCTCCTGCACTGACAACTCTTGTTCTGTCCAAACATCATCCTGTCAATACAGTGTTCATTCTGTCTGCAACTTCTTGCAATATTTATATGCCTGTACATTTATATAGATAAGTTGCAGAGCTGGGCAGAAAGGTGGCAAATGGAATTCAATGTAGCTAAGTGTGAAGTCATTCACTTTGGTAGGAGTAACAAGATGATGGATTACTGGGCTAATGGTAGGCTACTTGGTAGTGTGGATGAGCAGAGGGATCTTGGTGTCCATGTACACAGATCTCTGAAAGTTGCCACCCAGGTAAATAGTGCTGTGAGGAAGGCATATGGTGTACTGGGCTTTATTGGTAGAGGAATTGAGTTCCGGAGTCCTGAGGTCATGTTGCAACTGTATAAGACTCTGGTGCGGCCTCATCTGGAGTATTGTGTGCAGTTTTGGTCGCCATACTAGAGGAAGGATGTGGAGGCATTGGAACGAGTGCAGAGGAGGTTTACCAGGATGTTGCCTGGAATGGTAGGAAAATCTTATGAGGAAAGACTGAGGCACTTGGGGCTGTTCTCATTGGAGAAGAGAAGGTTTAGGGGAGATTTGATAGAGGTGTATAAGATGATTAGGGGTTTAGATAGGGTCGACACTGAGAACCTTTTACCGCTAATGGAGTCAGGTGTTACTAGGGGACACAGCTTTAAATTAAGGGGTGGTAGGTATAGGACAGATGTTAGGGGTAGATTCTTTACACAGCGGGTTGTGAGTTCATGGAATGCCCTGCCAGTAGCAGTGGTGAACTCTCCTTCTTTATGGTCATTTAAGCGGGCATTGGATAGGCATTTGGAAGTTATTGGGCTAGTGTAGGTTAGGTAGGATTCGGTCGGCGCAACATCGAGAGCCGAAGGGCCTGTACTGCGCTGTATCTTTCTATGTTCTATGTTCTATGTTCTATCTCTTTACCTTCAACAGCCCTACAATTTTCCTAAGCTTCTCTAATGTCTGACAAGCTGGGTCACACTTCTAGTCGCTCCAGCCCACCAAGTCTATCATCACCTTCTGTTCTGACACTGTTCCCTTTCACTGCAACTTCCACAAGCTAATCTCTCCACATATCTGGAATCATCTCCAGCCCTCTCTGTCTCTGTAATGTCTACCAGATGTTACAACCCTCCACGTATTTCTAACGTTCATTGGCCCCTTCAAATCTCCCCGTCTCTGAAACCTGCATCAGGTGCTTCCACCCTCTTTATCTCAGTAAAATCTTCCTATAAAAGTAACCTCTTTTTCAGTGGAACCTCCTCTTATTAATTTCCTTTGGTATCAATGTCAGCTTTGCTTTCTGTTTTCTGCAATAGCTCGATCTCAATATGCTCCACCCAAAGCATCCCTTGCTGTCTCTAACCTCTTGTCAAACTCATTCATATTCCTGTGACCTTCTCCATGGGGAGGAAGGGGCTTTTGAACCTGGAACTATACGGATATAGAGAATATAATAAATATAAGGGTATTTGTAGAAAGTAGATGATTTTTAGACGTGGGAAGGGTTATCAAAAATAAATAATACATTTACCACTCTCCAGACTTTTGTCATTCACCTGTGGCAATTAATGACACAAATACATCAGCAAACGCTTAACAATCACTTGTCGAGATTCCCATAAAGTTCTGTGATGCAACGAATGAGATTTCAGGGATTTATCCAATTCATGCCTTTTAATTCGTCCAGCACTTCAAGATAACACTACTCATTTCTGCAAGTTCAGTCGCTCTTGTAGATTTACCCACAGTAAATATTGAGGAGAAATATTCGTTTACTATCACACCCATCTCCAACGGTTCAACACGTAGGCTGTCTTGCTGATCTTTAAGGCAACCTATTGTCTCCCGAGTTGCTCTTTCCCAGTTAATGTATTTGTAGAATTTCTTCAATGCCTTGTTAACCCTATTTCCAAAGCCATCTCATTTCCCCTTTTCTCCGCCCTGATGTCCCTCTTGTCAAGACTCCTACTGCCATTATACATCTCTGGGCAATCCCTCAGTCCCAGCTCTGTTTACCTGACGTAGCTTTTCTTCCTTTTCTTGAGCAGAACATCGATGTTACTAGTCATTCAGCTGCCTCTGCATCTACCAGCATTGCCCAACTCACAATTAGGAATACATTGCTCCTTAAGACAATCTCTGAAGGCCTTCCACTTTCTAACCACATTTGCACCAATGAATAGCCTCACCCGATCAGCCTTATAAAGGGCTTGCCAAACATTTTCACAATTGACCTTCTCACAGTTTATAGTTTACATAAGGTCCTCCCGTTTCCATCACTGTCTTAGAAAATTATTAGTTAGTAGATAAAAGGCTTGAGCCTTTTATCCGAATTCCCCTGTCCCTCATTTTGATTGAAATGCGTTCCCCATTCCAGAACAACAGGTCATATTCTCTGTCTTAAGATTATGAAAACATTTGACCACACAGCACTTTAAACCAGGAGAAAGCTGACACCAATTTAATGGGCAATAAGCATCGTACCTTGGATTGAGGATCCAGAAATTGCCCGAACAGACATTTTGTGCAACTGCTCTGTTACTTTATCGTCTGCTTTTATAAACAGCATGGGACATGCACAAACGGACAGTGTTTGCCAATACTCCCACATAAAAGCAAGAAATATTATGAAGATTTGACAGATTTATGTATGATCCCTCACAAAACCTCATACATTTTATCCAGACCGAGTAAACATTACGCATTATTGTGAAATGAAAATTGTAATGTGGTAGGGGTTAACTGAACGTATTTGTTCAGTGTCTGCGATTAATCCCAGTCTCCACGGATTCTCGATATCCCAGTGGAGGATTTCCATCTTTTAATGATAAATGGGCCCCGTTCGATGTATTATCCCATAGTATGAGCGCGAGGATCATCAACAGCACCAACAGGGTTCAGCCGCTCCAGAGAGAGAGGGGTAAACAGATTGGAATTTGAGAAGGCTAGGCTGGAATGTTCTAACAATGGATCAGAATCTGATAACAACGGACTGGAATGTTCGAACAATGAATAAGAATCTGAGAACAATAAACTGGAATGTTGCAACAATGGATCAGAAACTGATATCAATCGATTGGAACGTTACAACAATGGACCAGAATCTGAGAAAAATAAACTGGAATATACCAACAATGAATCAGACTCTGAGAACAATGGACTGGAACGTTGCAACAATGCACAGGAGTATATCCGATTATCTTTGGTATCTTTCTGCATTTTATTGGTTGTCATTATCATTGCGGATCTATTATGGTCTTCTCATGATTCAATATATTTATTATCCTTTCCTGGCTATCATTGGTGTACCTGGTAAGTCTGACTGTCTGGTTATAATTTCTGCAAATCAGTTATCCCTTCATTACTGTTCTGCCATTTACTCTGCATCTCCTGCCACTGTTATTGTTCCCGCTAAGACTCTTGAGTCTAGATATTCACGGTACAGAGCACTGTGACTACATAAGTGAACTAGTTCATTTAGTCTCTCCCTCTTTGTTTCTGACAGTTTCCCTCATGGATATCTATGTTTCCCTGCTCAGTTTCAGCTGTCAAAGACGATTCATTGCAACACTGCCCTTATTTTTCAAACATTACGAGCGTGGAGGTCAATGTTTCTGTTTTTGTTGCAAACTCCATTTCCTTCCTCTGATTCTGTCCAATCCCTGGCCGATATCTGTGGCTGTAGCAGAGGAGTCGCAATTGTGGTTATCCCTTTCGCTATGAGCTGACTCCCTACACCATTCCCTGACGATTCCCAATTATAAATTCTGATATCTCCACATTACACTTCACTGACTCATCCCATCTTGTAGGTGAAAATTGAGCTATGATATGCAGTCTGAATGATGTCAATAATTTGCTGCTGACACTCCCAGCTTCAAACCTGCAGAGGCAAATCTGTGTCGATACTCTGCAGATTGTGTCCGAACTCAACAAAATCCCGTCTATCCATCATTCCTGAGTGTACTAATATGCATTGTTGTTTGTTCTGTAATTACATTATATTAATATTCTCAAGGACGTTATCTCATTTGATCATGAACCGTCCCTCAATCTCCTTCTGTCGACTATCGAAATCTCTGCTATTTGTTCACATTTACGAGGGTTTCCTCCATTCGTATTCTCTCACTTCATTTTCATATTCAACCACAAATTTGGACACAGGTTTCTCTCTCTCTCTCTCTCTCTCTCTCTCTCTCTCTCTCTCTCTCACACACACACACACACACACACACACACACACACACACACACACACACACACACACACACACACACACACACACACACACACACACACAGACACATCATCATCATCATCCATTCTACTCATCTAATTGAGATATAGAGGTTTACTGCCACTCATAGCAAGGGCTGAAAATCTTCCTGCGCTCGAAAATAATCTAACGTGAGTAGACTCCCAATAAGGTTTTCACTGTTACCCATTTTGGGGAGATAAATCAGTTTGCTGGGCATCACAAGAATTTCGTCTGCACAGCTGTCCTTGTTGGGCTGTCATCTTCTCGCTATTTTTGTAATTTTATATTGGTTTGTGAGGTATATTCAGAATTTGATGTAACAAATCATCTGAAATAGTCTCACAATTCCCTTATTCAGTGTTCCCATTCGTTTAATTTTACTCTCGAAAGTCTCACTTATCCAGGTAGACCCGCTACACTGCCTTTTTGTCCATATATCCACAAGATGCTCCCCCTTAATATTTTGCCTGTTTCTATCTCTTCTGAATCATTTCTGTCCCTGTCTATTCTTCCATGGCCTTGTTTTCTTGTTTCTCTTCTCTATCGAGTTTTGACATTAGAAAAAAAAATGAAATGGTTTGTGTCGGCCTGTTGTTCACTTCCTGCTGTGTCTCATGTGGTGCTCCATGTTGGGGGATGGGTGTTTCCTAAGCTACCAGAAAAGTCTTTGAAACTTGGTCTGTGCGTGTCCTCTGAACGGCTGTAATTGTCCCTCTTAGCTGATCGTGCGTTCAGTAACAGGAGGAAGCGCGTTGAGTATTATTGTGAAGGGCCACACATCTAACTTGTTGCTGAAGATTTTGTAACTGTCTCCTATTATTGTAAAGTTAATGGAGATGCTGGGGATGGTTTTTTTGGAGGTTTCACTGTGCACTACCTCAGACATTCATGGAGACTTGACGATTTCTTGAGTCAACTCTGCACGGAGAATGGGGATGGTTGTTGCAACATCTGGAAATGCAACACCAACATCAAATGAAGAGAGTGGAAAATCTAAAACCATGGCGTGAGAGTGTGTTGGGAAGACATCTATCATATACAACCGCTGTTTTCCTAGACCAACTTCAAATGCTACAGTTAAACCTGCACCAGAGTGATTTGTGATCCTGTTTCAACAGGGGCTGATCACAGAATCCTGTCACCTCCTTAAAAACAATTTCCAGTTTCACACCAGTGGTAGGACGGTGCTATCAGTTGTTGTTGGGATCACTGCTTCATTCGGCGACTATGTCACCCAGGAGTGGGTGACATATCTATCATTTGCCAATGTGTCGAAATCAATGTTACCATTCGGTGACGGAGGATATGTGTGGTGGATGAGTTGAATACAATGTTTTCTCCCTCAACAGGGACCTAACAGGTGTATTCTCGTTGTCTCAATATTGCGGGGTTCCCGACTGTGTAAATGGTTCTGTATGAGCCCCATTCAAATGGGGAGACGTGGAGGAATTGGAAGAACTCTCAAGCCATTAATGTTATACTGTGACCGTGCGCAGTGCATCATGTCCATGAATACAAACTGTCCTGTCAGCAGCCACAGCCTTTTCATTCAGAAGTAGTCAGCCATCCCCTAGCCTTCAAACCTCCACGTAGAAATGAAGGACGACCTTTCATATAAAGGCTTGGTACACCGTTCAAAACACCCTCCTCCACACCACTCCTCATTTCCAATTAAACAGATCAAAATATCCTGTATGTAGTGAGAACAATGGGACCAATGGGAACGTCAAGGATCAGACCATCACGGAGATGCAGCAACATTTCCCATGTCTGAACGGGTCAGAGTGAGACCTCCGGTATACACTGTATCACTAAGTCCGATAATTCTTTTCCATTTCAGTAACGTACTATCTTCTATTCTTCTTGAAAAAATTGACAGGTTATACAGCCGATAAAATTCCACATGCTAAACCATTATACACCAACTTTCTCTGTTTCTATTCAATTACAGACTCTCCAACCTCTCTTGACATTTCAATTTCATCATTATCTGAATGAATTCGCCAAATGTAGTTACATTACATCTGCTCCATTGTTGCCAATCATAAGTATAAACTGTGAATAGTTGAGGACCCAGCACTGGTAACTGTGAGACTCAACTGGGAGTATTCTGTCAAACTGATGAAGACTGATTTATACAAGCTACCTGCTTCAAGTTTGATAATCATTCCTCTCCCATTCCTATGGAAAACATTTAAAGGACTGAGTAAGAACCAGGAGCATCAGTCAGCAATTCAGCCCGTCGAGGAAGCTCCGCCATTTAATACAATTATGGCAAGTGTCATCTCGGCATCAGTTCCGTTTACCTGCCCGTTTTCCGTACCCCTTCATTTTCTCTTTCTTCCTGCGTCCGCCACACTCTGGGGTAGCAATTTACACAAATTCACAACCCTTCGTGAGAAGTGAATTCTCTTCAACCCTTTTGAAAATCTTCCTCACCTTCTCCTAAAGCTGTGAGCTCTTGTTCACGATTGGCCCACATGAGAAAATATCCACACCATGTCTACATTGTCAATCACCTTGAGCATTTCCCAGACCTCAATGACATCTCCTCTAATTCATTTAAACTCCAGGGAGTATAGGTCCGAACTGCTCAAACTTTCTTTTAAAAAGCAAACTTCTCAACTCAGGAATCAATCTCGTGAACCTCTTCTGAACTGCCTCCAATGCAACTGCATCCCTCCTACAGTCAGCGCACATAAACTGTACACAGTACTCCAGTTACAGTGTCATTCACACTTTGGAGACTTGCAGCTATTTTTCCCTTGTTTTAAAGTTCTTTTCTGAATTAGCACTAAGATTGCACTTACCTCTCCCATTTCTTGTTACATTAGCATGTGGGTTTTCTGTAATGTGCACGAGGGCAACTTGATCCCTCTGCTCGTAAGCACTCTGATGCTACTCTCCATTTGCAGAACAAGTTGTCGTTTTATTTTTCTGATTAAAATAGATAACCCCACAGGTATCCAGGTTATTTTTTTCCTGCTAAATGCTGTCCCATTCCTTAAACTATTCATATCAGTTTGTATTTTTTTTAGCATCTTCATTGCATCAACCTACTTACTCATCTGTTTTAGTAGCATCTGAAAATGTGGCTGCAATGTTTTCTATCCCCCCATCCAAATAATACAGTAGATGGCAAATTTATCGAAACTTGTGAACTGAAATCTATGCCATCCCAAACGTTGCCAACCGTAAAGCGACCACTCTATTCCATCTTTCTGCATTTTTATGGTTCACTAACCTCCTAGTCAAGCTGGTAGACTCTTCCCGAATCTATGCACTCTTATTATACAGCTTAATATTTTGTGCACCCACGTTATTTAATGCCTTCCAGAAGTCCAGGCACATTACATCTTGAGGATTTTAAAGAATTCAAGCAAATAAAATGATCTGATGAATTGTTATTTGGCTTTCCAATTCTCCTGTTATTACTTTAGTAATAATGTATTATACCAACTTACCTTAAATTCCATCAGCTTGTTTCCTACTTTTTAGTCACTTGTGAATATCATTATTGTAAGTCCTTCCCTTTCTATGACCAAAACGTTCCTTTTCCATGTGTTCCTGTGGGACAGGCACAAGGCTTTAAAAATCTGCTCCGATTGTGGTGTAAAGGGCATGAGTGTATGAATGGACTGATTCTGTTCCTTGTTTACAAACTTGATGGGTGAATATACACATGGTGTCCCTACATTATTCACTCCATGGACGGAATGTCCTGAGCAATAAAAGCACCATCTGCTGAAGTTGTGTCAAATACCTGAGGTCTTATGGAATCTTCCTGCTATTATGTAACAGTTTGAGACCGTAAAAGATGTCCTCATATTCATTCAAAAACGGCTGGAGGTACAGAGCTGTCTCGTACTGCATCCCTGAAATGGGAGTAAGTGAATGATTCATCTTTTATTCGTATAATACATATAAATTGCTGAATGGCATCCTCCATTACCATAAAAAATGTCTCAACTAATTGTATCGACTTCTCCAATTCTCCTGCAACATGCTCAACAGCCTGAATTGCCTCCATTTATCCTACTGCATTAATAATTTCCATTTCTTGTGTTATGAACTCGAAGAGGTGGAATGAAATTATTTTGTTTCTGCGTAATACGATATAGATGTTGCATTGCCTATTCTGTGTCCAATAGTACAGGGTCAAGTGGCTTATTGATCTCCTCCTATATCTGTACATCAGGATCCCGGTGCTAGTAGACACGTCCTATTCTGGGACAACAAGGTCGAAAATCTTAATATCCTACTGCAGTTCCTGTGTAACAGGCTGGAGAAGTGGAGTGGATTCCTCCATTTGTTGTGTAATTGGCTTCTGTTGTTGACTTATTCCAGTATGGTATGCAAAATTAAAATCGTCTTTCTTCCTTGTAAAATCCAATGGTATTGCATCAAACTGACGATGTTTTCCTTATAATGTGGAGGAGACAGTGTTGGACTCGGGTGATAAAGTTAAAAACACTCAACTCCAGGTTGTAATCCAACAGTGTAATTCGAAGCACTAATTTCAGAGCACTGCTCCATTATCAGGTAACTGTCAGCTGATATATAACTACCAGCAAAATTTGCTTCTCTGGCTGTTTCTAACCTCCACCTTAGCAAGTTCGGGAATCGAGTGCTTCCAAATTAACCTTGTGTTGTGTGGTTTTTAACTTTTCCTTATAAGTCAGCACATTCATTGCAGGAAACTGTCAAAGGAACTATTTCTAAAATGCTTCCAATGTAGCAATATCCTTTAATCAGTGAGAACACTAAATGCATTCGCACTAACCCAAATGAGATCTCACTAAGATCCTGCACAGCAACAGCAACACTTGGCCAACCTGTTGAAAAGTTGCATCCCATGTTGGAGTAGTCTCAGCTGTCTGGGGGAATGCACAGCATTATTTCGATGGCACTGCCCTTCTCTACTCCATCTGCATAACGGGAGATCTAGAGAAAATCAGTTAAAGACATTGAGAAGAACGAATAAGACACGACGAGATGATCACAACATTCAGATTGCCCTCGCCAAACATCTCGTCTGACCCTGTGATTAGTAGCCCAAGAACTCGTGTCACAAAGATTCTCCTGAATTTACTAAGGTAAAGGATAGCAACAGGCAGCGATGCAAACATTGGTACGAGTTATATATCAAAGTGAAAAGTGCAATACAAATGGGTATGTTATAAATCAAGTGAGTACACACAACCGTTTCTGGGTACTGCAGTAATAATTTTATCTTCTAGTTATATCTAAACTGCGTTAATCCAAATGTTTACTAATGCTGGGATAAAATGGATTTCGTGAGGGTGTATGAGATTGTTTGCATTAACAGTATGTTGAACACCGAGCTAGAGATAAAACCGTTTTGGAAATTATCCTATTTGTTTGGAAGAGTGAATTGAAATTCGTCTTAGAAATGAGAGTTTCGCAATATTGGTAGTATTACAGTTTATTGAATTTTATACGACGGCTGAATACATTTTTCGCTGCAATTACGGTTATGAAACTGTCATGCAAGCCATGAAGGCATAGGAGGCCTGTTGGCTTCATTGAATTGGGAAAAAAACATACAAAAAGATTTGATGGAAGGCAGGCAATGGCTGTTGTTTAAATATACGCTGTAATATGTACAATACACATAATTTTGAAAATGGAATAAGGGTTAGGTGAACCAATGACGTTTATCAAAAGAAGTTAGAGATTGCATGAAACTGAATAAAGTGGCTCAGAAACATGCCAGATATTGCGATTATGCAAGGACTCAGTGACATTTTGGGCACAGCAAAGGAGGACAAATAAACTGACAAGGAAATCGAAAAGAAGCATAATTCAACTAATAACACGCTCCAATTCGTGCTGGAAGGAAAATGAAGGCGAGGTCACATGTGGAATGTTGAATATCTGGGCAGGATGGTTTCTTGCAGAGAACTGAGAAATTATCCTGAAGTTGAACAGTTATTTTCATTTCTGTTTTCATGGAGGCAACATTATCTGATGGGGAAACTCAGTCTGTGTTCTCTCATGATTCAAAAATGGGAGATGGCCGCTGTGGAACTTAGAACAGTCAGACAGAGGGACTGACAAAGACAGGGGCATGGAGAAGAGCAGGCAGGAAAAAACAATGTTGTGAACAAAATCCCACGCAAGGACTGCACAAAACACTACATAGGACAAACAGGAAGACAGCAAACGATCTGCAACCATGAACACCAACTAGCCACGAAACGACACAATCAGCTATCCTTAGTAGCCACACACGCATATGACAAACAACATTAATTCGACTGGGACAACACTACTATTATAGGACATGTCAAACAGAGAACAGCCAGGAGGCATGGCACTCATCCACGGATTCAAGCAATAAGCACATCGACCTAGACCCAAAATACCGACCACTGCAGCGGACAGCTGGAAATGACAACCAGAAGTGGCAGATTCAAACCACTACAAATGTCGGTGGAAATATCACAGAAGCGCTTCACAGGAGGCTTCCAAGCACTGAGGACGTCACCTAGACAGGGGGCAAAACGTCTGCAACACCAATTCCCAGATCAGCGAACAGAACAACAACAACGAGCACCCGAGCTACAAATCTTCTCACAAACTTTGATCAAACTACTCACATAAAAGAACACTGGCAGCAAAATTCATGTATCTAGCATTCTTCTTCCACACAATTAATTCCCCAACATATTATCATTCTACTCACTCAAGCTGTTGGTATGAGATTGTTTCCTGAAACCGTTGGATTTGACTTAATTCCCTACGCTACAGGCAGTGGATAGATTCGCATGGATCTTCGACGGGAATGCCCCACGTGTGGTAAAGAAGATCTAGGAACTTCCTATTCTCTCACTTTGCTGTCAGAAGGGACAAAGTCAGAGAGACGGAGAAACATGATGTTGCTTAAAACAATAAGAAAAGCATAGCAGCAGCACTTAAGACATTCAGCCCATCTAGTCTGCCCTGCCATTCAATCATGCGTGCTGAGTTTCTCAACTCCATGCCCCCGTTCTCCCACTATAATACTTTGATACTCTTGATGCTCTAGAAGCTATTTCAGTCTTAAATATACTCGATATCCAGATGTCCACAGCATTCTGTGACAATTAATTCCATGGATTCACCACTCCCTAGCTGAAGAAACGCTTCCTTAGTTTTGTTAAAACGTTATGCTCTTTACTCTCAGGGCTTGGCTCCGCGTCTCTCCAACTAATGGAAAAACCATCCCCACGTTTTTCAGACAATTCAGTATTCTATAACTTTCAATTAGATTCCCCCTCATCCTTTGAAATGCCATCTAGTACAGACCCAGAACCTTCAAATATTCCTCATATTCGTGGAAATATGAACTTTGCATCCGTGGGAGCATTTATGTGAACTTCACCTGAACCCGTTTCAAAGCCATTCGACCCCTCCTGAGATATGTGATCCTAAACTACCCACAATATTCCAAACGTGGTCTGAACAGACCGAGACAGAGGGTCAGAAGTACGTCCCTACTTTTTTTTATTCAAGCCTTCTAAAAAAAAATGCTATCATTGCATTTACCTTCTTCACTCCTAATTCAACCTACCAGTTTAGCTCGAGGGAATCTTGGACGAGAACTTCCAAGTCTCTTTGCCTGTAGACTTCTGAACTTACTCAGCGTTTGGAAAATAATCTAAACCTCTATTCTTCCTTCCAAAGTGCATGACAGTACACTTTCCCACGTTGTACTCCATCTCCCATTTCTTTTCCCACTCTCCTGTACTATCCAAATCTTTCCGCTGCTTCCCTGCTTCTTCCATGTTACTTGTCCCTCTACCTATCATGTTTAAGCCAAGACAGAGTACCCTCAGATCGTTCATCTAGATCGTTATTGTAAAGCTAAAAATTTGTGGTCACAACGGTGAGCCTTAGAGAACACCACTTGTCACTGGCTGCCAATCTTGAGCAGGACATCTATATCCCCAGTCTCTGCTTGCCGGCTGACAGCCAAGCTTCTATTGCATGCGAGCACCTTGCCTCCAACATCACGGGCCATTATTTTATTCAGTAGCCTTTTGTCGGCACATTAGATTCGTTACAGTGTTGAAACAGGCCCTTCAGCCCAACAAGTCCACACCAACCCGCCGAAGCGCAACCCACCCATACCCCTACATTTATCCCTTCACCTAATACTACGGGCAATTTAGCATGGCCAATTCACCTAACCTGCACACCTTTGGACTGTGGGAGGAAACCGGAGCACCCGGAGGAATTCCACGCAGACACGGGGAGAATGTGCAAACTCCACACAGACAGTCACCTGAGTCGGGAATTGAATCCGGGTCTCTGGCGCTGTGAGGCAGCAGTGCTAACCACTGTGCTACCATGCCACCCATTGGTCAAGACCCTCTGAAAACCCAGGTAGATAACATCATTACGTCTCCTTGAACTAAGCTGTTTGTTACTTCTTGAAAGTGTTCTAACAGATTTTCCAGGCATGGCCTCCCCTTGACGAAACCATGCTGACTTTGTCCTATCTCGCCACAATCTTACAAATTCAGAAATCTCACCCTTCACAATCGATTACAGCATCTTACACTCGGTTAAGAATAAGTTAAACCTTCTGTAATTTTTCGTATTTCGCCTTACTCCCTACACAAACAGGGACAACACATTAACGATATTTCAGTCTTAGATTAGATTACTTACAGTGTGGAAACAGGCCCTTCGGCCCAACAAGTCCACACCGACCCGCCGAAGCGCAATCCACCCATACCCCTACATTTACCCCTTACCTAACACTATGGGCAATTTAGCATGGCCAATTCACCTGACCCGCACATCTTTGTGACTGTGGGAGGAAACCGGAGCACCCGGAGGAAACCCACGCAGACACGGGGAGAACGTGCAAACTCCACACAGTCAGTTGCCTGAGTCGGGAATTGAACCCAGGTCCCTGGCGCTGTGAGGCAGCAATGCTAACCACTGTGCCACCGTGCCGCCCCAAGTCCTCTTTGGACCTTCCCTGAGTCTAGCAATTCCTGGACGATCACCATTAACGCCTCCACCGTCTCTTCAGCTGTCTCGCTTAGAACTCTGGGGTGTAGTCCATCTGGTCCAGTTGATGTACCAACCTTCTGCCCAATCAATTTATCTCGCACCCTCTCCTTGGTGATGTCCACCTTACTCAGATCTGTCAATCATTCTTTGAATTTTTCTATATTACTCATGTCTAACATGACTGATGTGAATTACTTATTCTGTTCCTCAGCCATTTCCTTGTTACCCTCTGCGATCTCCCCTGCGTCATTTTCTAGCGATTCACTGCACAGTTTTGCCTGTCTTTTGCCATTTATGAACGGAAAAAAAATCTTACACTCTTCTTTTACTTTACTGGCTAGCTTACCCTCATATTTAATCTCTCACTTTTTTGCTCTCTGATGATGTTCACAAGTGTTACGATATGGCGAGGAATGCAGTCTGTTAAGTAAACTAAACTCCCAGAAAAGCTCATCTCGCTTTGCAGTCTGTTAAAATTTGACTGACAGGGAACTTCCAAATTCCAGTATTTAAAGTAAATAACATCAATTTTTTAAACTACAACAGTGAATGCTCCACAACAACTATTCACAACTCTGAGCCCCCTTTCGCTGAAATGTTTTTATTTAAATCTGCCTCCAACTTTATAACAATATACTGTTCCAAAAGTCCACTTAGTAAAATGACATCAACTTAATTTCAAAATCACACAACTTCCCTCGTCCACTCTTACTTCACTCTTTGGGCTGATGAATTCCCTGGATCGTTTTCTTTCGGTGTACTATTAACACATTTCATATGAAAAGGTATCTTTGATGGTGAGTGCATCCCAACATTCTTGGAGATCAAAATGTTTGATCCCTGGGCACTTTCTGTCTCGAGGACACCTGCTTTCTCTGCAATTTTCAAAATATTCACACATGTAGGATCGACACAATGTTTTGATGTTGACAAAATAATAAATTCAATCTCGATTGAGTTTTAATGACAGAGAGGGTGAAGGAAAGAGAGGACCGCATGTACTGGGAAGAGAGGTTTAGGATTAGCATTGTTCGGGCCAGATGCTATGATGGATAAATAGTGAGTGTGACGGAACAGTGAGACTATGGTGATATTTATCCTGGCAGAGCTGGGAGGGTATTGATGCTTGTTTTGCATTGCTAGATATTTCTTCACATCATTTTAGCTTTGAGGTGAACCTTGCTGAATGCTTTGGCGAAATTGAGGATTGCAGATATTGGAGAACAGAGTCGAGTGTTTGGTGCTGGCAAGGCTGCATTCGAGGAGCAAGACAATCAACGTTTGTGGGTAAAATCCTTCAACAGGAGTGACGCTGTGAACCGACTGCGTGGAGAGGGGAGCTGGGGAAAATGTTGCTAAGTGTGCGCAAGGTAGATTAAGGTGCGCGTAAGTGTAACAGTTCGGCGAGGAAGATAGAGTGGATAGTTTGAAAGAAAGGTGAGATCGGTACCGAGTTAGAAGGTTGGAACTGGGATAACGTGGGAGAAATGAAATGTGGAAACTGGTGAACAGCAACCGCGTTGTTGGAGGGTTCGAGGCAGAAGATGAGGCGTTCGTACTCCAAATATCAGGTGTTTAGGGAATGACGATGGATAGGTCCTTGGCAGAGTGCAAGGGAAGTTGAAGTGCTTGTCCATGGGCAGTGAGATTCGTTGATGCCGAAGTGCCTGATATGTTCCCTGAAGCGCTCTGCAAATAGGCTTCCAGTCTCCTCAGTATAGATGAGACTGCATAAGGAGCAATGGATAAAGTAAATGACATGTATGGAAGTGCAGGTCTAACTCTGATGGATGCGGAAGGCTCCTTTTGGTCCATGAATGGAGGTGAGCTGGGATGTGTGTGCATGTTTCACTATTCCTGCAGTGGAAGGGGAAGGAGCCACGAAGGGACGGAGGTTTGGCGGGGGACATGGACCTGGTAAGAGAGTCATGTAGTGAAGGGTCTTTACGGAACGTGGACAGGGGTGGTAAGGCAATATTTCTCTGGTGATGGGGTCCGTTTAAAAATGGCAGCAATGGCGGAGAATGATGAGACTTGCATGGAGGTTGGAGTGGCTGGAACTAACAGATGCGGTGAAGTCGGAGGAATTGGGAATATATGATATTGTTTTTACATTCAGGTAGGGAGGGAGGAGTTGCTAACAAGGTAACTATGGGGGTCAGTGGGATGTAGAAAATGTCAGTGTTGATTCGCTCTGCGTTGATGGAGATGCTCAGGAAGGTGATGGTCGTGTCTGAGATGGTCCAGATGAACTTAAAGTTGGAGTGCAATGTGTTGGTGAAGGTGATGATCTGTTCAATCTCGTCATGAGAGCACATACTTGGTGCCAACACATCATCAATGAAGCGAAGAATAAGTTATGGTATGGTGCTGCAGTAACTGCGCAAGATAGACCATTCAAAGTAACTGAAAAAGAGACAGGTATACTTGGACGCATACGGTTTGCCAACTCTACCATTTTCATCTACAGGAAATGGCAACATTCGAAGGAAAATTATTGAGGATGAGGGCATTTTCAGTCAAACGAATGAGAATGTCAATGGAAGGATAATCTGGAGTCGTTGGGAGAGGAAGAAACGGAGTGCTTAAAGACCATCGTCATGGTGGATGGAGATGTATGAGTCTTGTATGTCCATGGTGAAAATAAGGCGTTGGGGGTCAGTGAAGTGCAGGTCTTGAATGAGACTGAGGACGTGGGTGGTGTCCCAAAGGTATGAGGGAGATCTTGGACTGGGGGCAATAACACAGCATCAATGCATGTGGAGATGAGTTCGATGAGGCGGGAGTAGGGCGAGACAATGGGAAGTCAGACTCCTGGATCTTACCTAGGAGTTAGAAACAAGCAGTGCAAGATTCCTGAACTATGAGATTGGAAGCTCTGGGTGAAAGATTCCCTAAGGTGATGAGGTTGTGTACGGTCTGCAAGATGATAGATTGCTGCTGAGAAGTGATATCGTCGTCGAGGGGGGACGGGGAGGAGTTTCTTCGAGATGGCACCTGGCTTCCGCAGTGTACAGATCAGTTCACCAAACTATCACTGCACCCTCTTGTCCACTAATTTGATGGTGATGTTAGGGTTAGAGTGAAGGGAGTGGAGGGCTGCGTGTTGAAAGGGTGAGAGGTTGGAGTGGGTAAGCGGGCATCGACAGGTTGAGTTGATCAATGTTCTGGCGGCAGTAAATTAAAGAGATCAAGAGCGGGTAGTAGTCCAGCATGGGGTGTGCAGGCGGATGAGGTGTGTTGAGGCAGGAAAAGGTGTCCTCGAAGGTAGGTGGGAATGCTGATGGGAAAAATAAATACAGAGGTGGAGGCAGATGAAGAAGTGCTTGATGTCACAACACACATTGAAATTGCTGATCGGGGATTGGAGTGGGATGAAGGTCAGACTTTTTCTGAGGGCTGATTGTTGATCCTCAGTGAGTGGGAGGTCTGGTGGAAGAAGGGTTGGGAGCTTGGATATGGTGTTGGGATCGAGTTGGGAACCAAGTTTGAGACTGTAACTGCAGTGGGCGTGGTTATAGACAGACCGGGGGTGAAGACATTTTCGGAGGTGATGCTCATCTGGTGGTCGGGCCAGCGGCGGTAGTGTCAGACGGATCCTCTGGGGGCGAGTCGTATTGATGATCAGGTGAGTGGCATGCGGGTGGAATTGATTGTGAAGGCGGCAGCTATGGGCGTGGAAGTGGTGCACTGTATGGCACAGGTGATGTCAGTGGGGGCGGAAGTAGCTGTGTCTACAGCATCAACAGGGCAGAAGTGATGTTCTGGTTAGACCGCACGTTCTTTTCTGTGGCAGTGAATCTTACAGCAGTTGTCTGCCTGGCGGTCAGCGTAGTGGCGTGGTGAGCCATGGCTGTGAGCTGTGTGGTGGCAGGGGCGGAAGTGAAGTCATCGTGTCACTGCGGTGGCAGTGGCTGGAGCGGCTGTGTGGCTGATGGCGGATGAGCAATTCCAGAGGTCGGAGGGAAATTCTGGGTTGGTCAAAGAATCCCGATTATTGACGTGGGTACATGAAAGTTTGTTGTACTTTCAGTTTGTGATGTCTGATATGGTGTAGGAACAATGTTTGTTGACCGTCTGAATTCTTCTGAGGATGCAAACCAGCAGAGGTCCTTTGCAGTTCTGAGAGAGTGCAGTTCTGAGATGAGGCAGGGCTCACCGGAGAGCAAAAAGGTGGCAATGCATTATCACACGTGTGGAGCAGTTGATCTGGAAGGAGAAATGCTTCTGGAGTATATGAATTTGGATGAAGTGCAAGTTGTCATGTTCGGATACATATTGACTTGGTCTGAAATTAGTCCGAAGTCCATGTGTGATCAGTCAGTTCTGTAGGAAGGCACTGAGAAGGGACCTGTCGTTGTGAAGCAAGTCTGCTTCAGGACGTGGCTGAACAGCTTCAGGGCAGAGGAGACAACTCGGATGGTTACAGTGAGAGACAGAGCGCGACTCACTGAAATCATTGTAGAGAGGAGGAGAAGGTCTAAATATAGGCATCCTGGGAAGAGGCTATGCAATGAGGTTAAAATCAATTCGGCAAAAGTGAGGACTGTAGATCCTGGAGATTAGAGTCGAGAGTGTGCTGCTGCAAATGTAGATTGGATCAGCCAGCAACCGTGGATCGGGGAATCAATGTTTCGTGCAAAAGCCTTTCATCAGGAATTATGCTAAAAGGTGAGGGGGAGGAGAGATAAATGGTATGATGGTGGGGCTTGGTGTAATGCAGCTAGAGTGCATTCGGTGGTTGAAGGTGCTGATAACGGTGATAGGTCGGAGAGGAGGGTGGAGCAGATTGGTGAGAAGTAAGCTGGAAAGGTTGGTCCCGTCGTAAGTGTGGTGTAAAGTTGGAAGGTCCAAACTGTGATAAGGTGGGGGGAGGGGAAATGAGCAAACTGGTCAAATCCCCATTGATGCCGTGTGGTTGGAGGGCCCTAAGTTAGAAGATGAGGTGTACATCCTCCAGGTGTCAAGTGTCAAGGCGATGGAAGGGTCCCAGGACATACAAGTCCTTGGCAGAGTGGGAGGAGGAATTGAAGTGTTCAGCCATGGAGCAATGGGGTTGTTTAGTGCGGGTGTGCTGGAGACTTTCTCTGAAGTGCTATGCAATTAGGTGTCCTGTATCCCCAGTATAGATGAAGACGCATCGGGAGCAATGGATACAGTAATTGACATGTGTGGAAGTGCAGGAAAAAAATCCGATGGATGTGGAAGGCTCCATTGGGATTTGGCTGGAGGTGAGGGGGAGATGTGGGTGCAGGTTTTGCAATTGCCACAGTGGCCGGGAAAGATCCTGAGAGGAGTGGGTGGGTTATTGAGGGGGGGGTGTGTGGTGCGGACCTAACAAGGCAGTCATGGAGGGGATAGTCATCTTGCAAAGGGAGACTTTGATCCGGTGGTGGGATCCGTTTGCTCATCGCGGAAATGATGTACAGTGATGCATTGTACACAGAGGTTGGAGAGGAGGGAGGTGAGCAACAGAGGAGTTCTGTTCTCGTTACGGTTGGAGAGGTGACCTTCTTGGGCGGAGTTATAGGAAGAGAATGAGATGCATTGGAGAGCATCATTGACCATGTTGAAGTTGAAGCTGCGGTCTTTAAAGAAAAAGGCCATCTGTGTTGGAACCTGCTCTAGGAGCAGACACGGTAGAGTTGGAGGTGTTGGGAATAAGGGATAGCGTTTTTTACAGGAGGCAGAATGGCAAAAGATGTACTTAGGTAGCTGTGGGAGTTTGTCGGTTTGTAGTAGATGTCAATTTCCCGTCAGTCAACCTTGATGGACATGGAGATGCAAGAACGGGAAGGATGAGTCTGAGCTGGTCCATTTGTTCTTAAGGTCAGCATGGAAATTATTGAATGCATTTTTCAAATCTATCATTAATAATACCAGAGAAAACGTCACACAGCTTCCACAGAATCAGTTTGGGTGGAGCTTACAAATGGGATGGTGCAACAAATATCACTGTTATGCATCTTAACCAAAGATGTAGTGCAAATTTTGTGCATGTTATGCTCTGGAAATTAGATACATAAATATTGCTGGTGGTCCAGTAATAAAGCATGATCGCATATTGCATCTCAGCTGCGTTAACTAAGTGACTGCTAATGTTGGGCAAAGTACATTTCGTAAAACAGGATAAGGTAAGTTGAAGAGTATGATTGGCTACTTAGGATTTTCTGTTGTGTGGTCAAAGGAGCGAATTAATTACCTTGTTGTGAAGCAACTTTTGAGAAATAGTGAAAACAATATATTTCGAGTTTACACCGTGTCTGTATGCAACAGGAAGTTATTGAACATTACAGTCAAACATCATGGAAACCAGGAGGCTGGAGTGTCACGTTGATTGCAGTGAAGTTTACAAATATAGTAGAAAACATAGCACGAGTCAAGCAACGGTCGTTATTGAGAGAAACACTGCAAACTCTGAGAAATATTTCCCTACCTCTACGTTACAAAATCAAAGAAAGGCACGATGACTCAATCATAGTTAACAGAAGAAAATGAAGATTGCATTAAATTGAAGGAAAAGACTTCAGAAGAATTCCAAATCCTGTGAAATCCTTAGGATTCTGCTACATCTTCGTTTCAGAAAATGGGGACCAGGAAATTGTTAAGGAAATCAAAATGGACATGAATAGAAACAAACTGGAAAGACAATGACTGCCTAAATCGACTATCTATAATCAAAGTAAACAAAAGCAAGTTCACATGTGGAAATTTGTCAGAGACAGGATAATTGCGAAGAACAAGGACATGGCAGAGAAACTATTCAGTTACTTTACATTTATTTTCATGGAAGAAGATCTAATATATCGCAAATTGTCACATGGGACTTGTGGATCGAACAATATAATGTCAATTCATATCGGTAACAAGGTAGCACTTGAAATGTTGCTCGATTGATCATTGCGCAGTCTGATCGCAAAGATGTTTTTCATGTCACATTGTCAGAAAATAAACAGATTAATCGAACTGTCGATGACAAAGCTTTATTTTCATGTAGTTCATGCAAAGGCCAAGAACCATTATAGATAACTGAAAGGTGGTTAATACGATCGAATGATATGTGCATGGAAGAAAAGGTAATGTGGAAAACTAAACGGTAATTAACTTGAGATCTGTTGGGATCAACTATATTGGATGCGTTATTTAATAGTGAGAAGTCAGCAGGGAGATTGGAGAGGATCATTATGACTTTGTGTCAGCGAAATCATACTTGACAAAATTCTGAATTTCTTTGAAGTTGTTTCTTGCAGCGCAGACAATGGAGCAGCAGTGGAAGTGGTATGTTTGGATTATCAGAAGACTTTCTGCAAGAACACATCCAGTGAGTTCGTAAATAAAATCCATGCGAAGGGCCTTTGGAGGAATCTGTGAAAGTAGTAAGTTAAATTTAGGTTGGCGTTCATTTAAGTGAATCAGAATATAGATATAAAGACATCATGAAGCAGTGCATAGAGTGTAAATCGACTGTCCCTGGAGTACTGTGCACAGCATTGGTGACCCAAACGAACGAAGAGTTTTCTGAGCAAAGAGGAGGTGTAATGGACATTCTCCAGATTAACCCCTCAGAGGTAAAGATATTCTTATGAGGAAACTTGCCTTGTGTTTTTTTTACAGTTTCAAAGATCGAGAAGTGATCACAGTAAAGTACTGAAAATTCATTAAATATATGCCAAGGTGGAATTAATCAGAATGTTTTTCTGACTGTCTCGTCCACTCTTGTGTCCAATACAGATATGATAAGGGGTAGGCCATTTAATACCACAAAAAGAAGGGAATTCTTCACTCGAAGGAGATTGACTAATGCAGCCGCATGAAAAGCTGCTGACAGACAAAATTAGGTAGAATCCCCAGATATTCTACAGGTATATCAAGTGCAACAGAATAACCAGGAAACAGGTAGCACACACGATGGACTTACCAAATTGCAAATAAACTCAACTTAGTGGCGGGAAACAGAGGGTGATGGTCAATGGCTATTTGTGTAACTGGGAATCAATAATCGGTGGCGTTCTACAGAGATCCCTGCTGTGTCCTTTAATATTTGTGCTATTCATAACGACGTGTACGTGAAGCGGGTGGGTTGGTGTGATAAGTAAGTTTCTGTTTGACACAAAGATTGGCCGTGTTTTTGGAAGTGAGGGGGAGGGCCTTATATTACCGGAAGATATGGATGGAATAGTCAAATAGGCAGATCAATAGTAGATTCAATGTTATCCTGATAAATATGAGGTGATGCATTTTGGCAGAAGCAACCACACAGGCGAGCCCTCAACGAATGGGAGCACATTAGGAAGCTCAGAAGATACATCTGCACAGATCACTAAATGTGTGTACATTTGATAATACATGAGTTTAACAGGACTGTGCACGTCGCATTTATTCATAAAACCATAGATTAGAAGATGTATACAGCACTTTGATTAGAACAAGATGGAATACTGTGTGCAGGACTAGGTGGCAAATGGCATGAAGTATGTGAATTCATTGTTGTGGCAGAGGAGATTCACCAGAATGCTCCCTGGGACGGAGCATATCAGCTGGGAAAAGGTGCTGGATAGCACGGTTTATTTCCCTGGGTCTAGAGAAAGTTGAGTGGGTAAGCAATTCAGATATTAGTTTTGAAACATAGAAACATAGAAAAATACAGCGCAGTACAGGCCCTTCGGCCCTCGATGTTGCGCCGATCCAGCCCACCTAACCGACACTAACCCACTTTCCTCCATATGCCGATCCCATGCCCGTTTAAATGCCCATAAAGAGGGAGAGTCCACCACTGTTATTGGCAGGGCATTCCATGAACTCACCACTTGCTGAGTAAAGAATCTACCCCTAACATCTGTCCTATACCTATCACACTTAATTTAAAGCTATGCCCCCTCGTAATATCTGAGTCCATGCGTGGAAAAAGGTTCTCATGCTCAACCCTATCTAAACCCCTAATCATCTTGCACACCTCTATCAAGTCACCCCTAAACCTTCTTTTCTCCAATGAAAACAGCCTTTCCTCATACGATCTTCCTACAATACCAGGCAAGATCCTGGTAAACCTCCTTTGCACCCGTTCCAGTGCCTCTACATCCTTCCTATAGTATGGCGACCAAAACTGCACACAATACTCCAGATGCGGCCGCACCAGAGTCTTATACAACTGCAACATGACCTCAGGACTCCGGAACTCAATTCCTCTACCAATAAAAGCCAGTACACCATAGGCCTTCTTCACAGCACTATTTACCTGGGTGGCAACTTTCAGAGATCTGTGTACATGGACACCAAGATCCCTCTGTTCATCCACACTACCAAGTATCTCACCATTAGCCCAGTACTCCATCTTCTTGTTACTCTTACCAAAGTGCATCACTTCACACTTAGCTACATTGAACTCCATTTGCCACCTTTCTGCCCAGCTCTGCAGCTTATCTATATCCCGCTGTAACCTGCCACATCCTTCCTCACTGTCAACAACTCCACCGACTTTCGTATCATCCGCAAACTTGCTCACCCAACCATCTCGCCCCTCCTCCAGGTAATTTATAAAGATGACAAAGAGCACTGGTCCCAAAACAGATCCTTGCGGAACACCGCTGGCAACTGCAGTCCAAGATGAACCTTTCCCATCAACTACTACCCTCTGTCTTCTTCCAGCCAGCCAGTTTCTAATCCAAATCTCCAAATCACCCTCAATGCCATACCTCTGTATTTTTTGCAGTAGCCTACCATGGGGAACCTTATCAAACGCCTTACTAAAATCCATATACACCACATCAACTGCTTTACCCTCGTCCACCTCCTTAGTCACATTCTCAAATAATTCAATAAGGTTTGTAAGGCACGACCGGCCCTTCACAAAACCATGCTGATTATCCTTGATCACATTATTCCTATCCAGATGTTCATAAATCCTATCCGTTACAATTCTCTCTAAGACTTTGCCCACAACAGAGGTAAGACTCACCGGCCTATAGTTATCCCTACTCCCCTTCTTGAACAAGGGAACCACATTTGCTATCCTCCAGTCTTCTGGCACTATTCCTGTAGACAACGAGGACATAAAAATCAAGGCCAATGGCTCTGCAATCTCCTCCCTTGCTTCCCAGAGAATCCTAGGATAAATGCCATCAGGCCCAGGGGACTTACCTATATTCACCCTTTCCAGAATTTCCAACACCTCTTCCCTACCTATCTCAAAGCCATCCATTCTAATTAATTGTAACTCAATATTCACATCAGCAACAATGTCCTGTTCCTGAGTGAATACTGACGAAAAGTATTCATTCAGTGTCTCCCCAATTTCTTCAGCCTCCACACGCAACTTCCCACTACTATCCTTGACTGGACCTATTCCTACCCTAGCCATCCTTTTATTCTTGACATGCCTATAGAAAGCTTTTGGGTTTTCCCTAATCCTATCAACAAAGGACTTTTCATGTCCCCTCCTTGCTGCTCTTAGCTCTCTCTTTAGATCTTTCTTGGCTACCTTATAACTCTCAATCGCCCCAATTGAACGTTCACACCTCATCTATACATACCCCCCGTTCCCTTTAACAAGAGATTCCAATTCCTTATTAAACCACGGCTCCCTCACACGACTCTTTCCTCCCTGCCTGACAGGTACATACTTATCAAGGACACTCCGTAGTTGTTCCTTGAACAAGCTCCTCATATCGATTGCACCCTTCCCTTGAAGCCTACTTTTCCAAGCCACGCATCCTAAGTCATGCCTCACCGCATCATAATTTCCCTGCCCCCAGCTATAACTCTTGCCCTGTAGTGCACAATTATCCCTCTCCATCACTGGAGTAAATGTCACCGAATTGTGGTCACTGTCCCCAAAGTGCTCACCTACCTCCAATTCTAACACCTGGCCTGGTTCGTTACCCAGAATCCAGTATGGCCTCACCTCTTGTTGGCTTGTCTACATGTTGTGTCAGGAAACGCTCCTGCACACATTGGTCAAACACGGACCCATCTAACGTACTCGAGCTATAGCTTTCCCAGTCAATATCTGAAAAGTTTCAGTCTCCCATAACAACCACCCGATTACTTTCACTCTTCTCCTGAATCATCCTCGGAATCCTTTCTTCTACGTTTCTAGGACTATGAGGAGGCCTGTAGAAAACTCCTAACAGGGTGACATCACCTTTCCTATTTCTAAGCTCAGCCCAAACTACCTCAGATGGCAGGTCTTCATCCATCGTCCTTTCCACTGCTGTAATACTATCTTTGACAAGCAATGCCACACCTCCCCCTCTTTTACCCCCACCTCTGACCCTACTAAAACATTTAAACCCTGGAACCTGCAACAACCAATCTTGTCCCTGTTCTACCCATGTCTCCGTAATAGCCACAACATCGAACTCCCAAGTACCAACCCACGCTGAAAGTTCCCCTACCTTATTTCGTTTCGTATACTTCTCGCATTGAAGTATACACACTTCAAGCAACCTTCCTGGTTACAGGCACCCTCCTTCGAGATTGATGCCTGGTTCCTAACCTCTCTACACTCCAGGTCCTGCAACCTAAAACTAAAGGCTAGGTTCCCATGCCCCTGCAGAGTTAGTTTAAACCCCCCGAAAGAGCACTAGCAAACCTCCCCCCAAGGATACTGGTGCCCCTCAGGTTCAGGTGTGGACCAACATGTTTATAGAGATCCCACCTTCCCCAGAAAGAACTACAGTTATCCAGAAACCGGAATCCCTCCCTCCTGCACCATCCCTGTAGCCACGCATTTAACTGCTCTCTCTTCCTATTTCTCGACTCTCTATCACGTGGCACGGGTAACAAACAACTGTGTTTGTTGTAACTCTGAGCTTCCAACCTAGCTCCCCGAAAGCCTGCCTAACATCCTCATCCCTCTTCCGACTTATGTCGTTGGCCCCAAAGTGGACCACGACTTTGGGCTGCTCCCCCTCCCCCTTAAGGACCCGGAAAACGCGATCAGAGACATCACGTACCCTTGCACCTGGGAGGCAACATACCAAACGTGAGTCTCTCTCGCCCCCACAAAATCGCCTATCTGTGCCCCGAACTATCGAGTCTCTAATAGCTATTGTTCGACTCTTCTCCACCCTTCCCTTCTGAGCAATGGGGATAGGCTCCGTGCCAGAGGCCTGAACCCCATTGCTTACCCCTGGTAAGTCTTCCCCCCCACAAGTATCCAAAACGGTATACTTGTTCTTGAGGGGAACGGCCGCAGGGGGCCTCTGCACTGGCTGCTTCCACCCAGTCCCACTCACTGTCACCCATCTATCTACAATCCTTGGAGTTACTAATTCACTAAAGCTCCGATCTATGACCCCCTCTGCCTCCCGAATGATCCTAAGTTCATCCAACTCCAGCTCCAGTTCCCTAACACAGTCTTGGAGGAGCTGGAGATGGGTGCACTTCCTGCAAGTGTAATCAGCAGGGACGACCATGGCATCCCTCACCTCATACATGTTGCAAGAGGAACATTGCACTGCATTCACTGCCATCCCTCTAAAAGAAACCCTTAAAAAAACGAGGTCTAAACACGAGAATAAGCAAAATACAGCACTTACCTTCTTTCTACTATGGGTCTTATTATTAGGTGAGAGGAGAAGGCGGGTGGGAGGCTCTACCTCTGTAGTGCCTCGGGTTCCTCCCCTGCGTGCCTTTATAGGAAAACAACTTACCCAGGTAAGCTTGCGCTACACAAGCTTCCGGGTCCGCTCCGCGCTTTTTAAAAAAAATTCAAATTTAAACATTTAAATGTCACCGATCCTTCAAGCAGCCACTGCCAAGCAGCCCTTACCTGCTCTGCTGAGAGAGTGAGGCCAAGGCCTTGAAGCTGACAGTTTATAAGAGGCATGGACAGCGTGAATATAAAGTGGCTGTTCTTTTTAAACTAAGTGTCAGCTTCGTTATCATCTGAAAACATAGAATGGAGACCAGAGAAATCTGATTCAATTACTTCAGCTCTGCCTTCACAGAAAAAGACATGAACAAAGCTTCCCAGCAAAAGGAGGAAAATTAAGTAAAATGAAAAAGGAAATAGAATGAAATTAGTAAACAAATTAATTTGGAGAATATATTGAAAATGAAAGTATTGGACATAGAAAAAAATCATACAACTATGACATGGGAAATATGTTTAAGAAACGACTGGTGCAAAAATTACAGAGAATTAATAGAGAAAATGAATTTAGATTTTCAGAACGTTATTTGTTTGTGTACAAGCCTCGTGTGCAAACTAAAATCACGCACAATGTGGGATATTATTCCATGGTCTGTCTTCCATGGTATTTAGCAAAATACGTCGTGACCTCAGTGAAATATCTAAAACTTTGCCAGGGAGACACAGACAGGAATCAAGAAGGATAATTCTCCTGTTTGGGACGTCTAAAACAAACGGCCACCGTATTAGGCAGAGGCAGGTCATTGCATTGAAATGAGGAAAAAAAGTTTGCACCCAGAAATTAGTCGGTTTATCCACCACCACATAAAATTGTAGAAACAAAGGTACAGAATATGCATAAGGATTTATTGACTCAAAATATATGGGAAGGCAGTAGGCGTATGGTGTGGATAGAGGATCAACGAAAATTATGTTGAATGAGGCAGCCAAACTGATGTACCAAAGGGAAAATTGCAGTTAATATTATGCAGCTTATGTTGATAATTACATTACAGAGTGTATACGCTGTCTGGGAGAATTTTCTGAACATATATTCAGCCATGAACGAGAATGGGCGGAGGCTCAATGATTGCGGAATAGCCGACACTATTCCCGAACGTTCAGTGCAGTCTCTGGGAAAGCTCTTTAATGTTTTTACAGGCTCTCAGATTTTAGGGTCGATGCATCCGCAGAATCGACAGTACTGTGTTTCCCATTCCTTTTTCCGATACAAAGTCTGGTATTTTTTTCTATCTTTTAAGTCGTCGGAATGGTTCGATACAATTGAGTGTCTTGTTTGGCTGTTTCAGAGACGATCGAAAGTTTATCACATGTCAAAGTGTTTGGAGTCACTTTTCGGCCAGACCAGGAAAGCACTGGAGATTTGCTTCCTGGAAATATATTGGTAAACCAAATGGTATTTACAATCAACATTGGCTTTGTGGTTCGGTTACTGACACTAGGTTTTAGATCAGATATTGTATTAATTGTTGTTAACTTCCACCACCTGCCAGAGCATTAGCCTCTTCTGGATTGGTAATCCAGTGACATTCTACAACAGATTCATCTCCTCATAGGACAGATCAGAACCCACATTGAGCAGGTTACTTCTAGGCTGCTTGACAGCTCTGTCAAAAGAACGACTTTACCAATTTGAATATCGTGTTTGGACTGAGTGCGTGGTAAATGGTCAGATTGTAATTATTGTCCTCTTCGGAGATGGGATGCAGTTGAGTAATCTTCCATATTGCCAGGGAGATGTCACAGTTAGAATCGGAATGAATCAGCTTCGCAGTGCTGCTTGTTGTGCAGCACTAGTCTGCAGCCCTATTGCAGGAAAATGTATCAGGGCCCATTGTCTTTCTTATATTTTCTGCGCTCAGCTGTTTCTTCATGTCACGTGCACCGAACCGATTTTTGACTTCTGGTATGTATGATTCTGAGGACATCAGGGCGAGGGTGAGATGGATCATCAACTAACCATCTCTGGCTGACAGTGGTGCAGACACTCCAACCTTGCCTTTCACACTGATGTACAGGGCTCTTCCATTATTGAGGATGGAGATGTTTGTGGAGCCATCTCCTCCAGTGAGTTGTTTAATTGGCAATCGACATTTATGCTTGGAAGTGGCAGCACTGCAGAGCTTCGATGTGGACTGTTTTTATTGGATTCATTTGTCCTTCTTGATCGGATGTTACTCCTGCTGTTTGGAAGACAAACAGTCAATTGTGGCAGCTTTTAAGGGTTGCATCTGGTTTCGGTGCACATAATTCTGACCCGGGCATGTTCACCCACACTCATCAGTTTTCCACAGATCGGTTTAATCTTAACGGAAGATTGAGGCATTGAGGCAAAAAGTTACAGATTGTATTTTAATACAATTCTGCTTCTGCTACCGCTGTAGTCTACAGTACCACATGATAACGCAGTTTGATCTGCAATCTCTGCGATACAGCGTAATGCTGCCCTAACTCAAACCGAAATCCATTCACCATCAGCCCTGTTCTCAGGGACCTCTTCCGGTTTGTGATATCGTAACTCCTCCATTTTAATATTCTCATTCTTCTGAGTGTCTCTTTGTGGTGTCACGACTCCAATTTGTCCCAATCGAAACCATTTAACAAATTTGTCTGAAGCATTTCCCTTCTTGCAAGGTCGGCTCCTGTTTTGAAAATGTATGTGTTTCCCCCCTTTCCTCTCCCTAAACATGATGAAGATCTATATAGTAACAGAGATGCCAGCCTTATGTAGTTTCAGGACCAAAATCTTTGTGTACCTTGAGTTATTGTTCACGTTCCAATATGTGGCTCTCCATGCTGGCCCGGGCATTTGAGCAGCTTTGATACACGTCTTTGAAACTTGTTCCAAAACAGAAATTGCTGGAAAAACTAAACAAGTCTGTTGTTGGCTGTGAAGTGAAAGCAGACTTAATCTTTTCGTTAAGTGATGTTTATTCAAGCTCCCAGTTTCTCCAGCAAGTGTTGTTTTTGTTTTGGATTTCCAGGATCCACAGTTCATTGTTTTATTGAAAATGTCTTCTTTCCTATCCCTCTCTGGAGTAACTGAACATGTTTGGCAATGTCTGTGGGGACTAGTAACAGACTTAAAATTTCAATGTGATACTTATTCAGAACGTAAAAGCATGTGAAAATGGCCTTTTAATGCCACTAGAGAGGTGGTGGAGGAGTTACAGGAAACAAAGGACACAAAGGCATAGTGAGAAAGACAAGTGGGATGTTCATTGTGGCAAAAGGGTATTAGCTGTAAAGTCGGTGTACATGAAGTTGTGAATGGGGATATGGTCATTGGGGAAAAGCGAATGGGCACTAATGAGTGCAAGATAATAAAGGTACAAAAAGGACATGGTCATCGGAAGGCCGGAAGGGAGAATACATGGAAGATAGAGAACAGTCATAATGGGGTCAGACTTTGACGTTATGGAATTGAATATTGACTCCTACAAGCGGTAACGCACCAAAGTCTAAATTTAGGTGTTACTTGAGCTTGAGTTATACTTCATTGGAACATTGCAGCAGTCCAGAACCGAAATGCTAGCATGAGAGCAAGGTTGCGTTATTGAAATGAGCAGCAATGAGCAAATCATGGTCATTCCGACAGACTGAGTAGAAGTATTCCTCAAAACAATATGCATCTGCTATTACCAATGTACAGGGAAGTGTATTTTTAACAGCAATGATATGAGACTGGATTGAATGAGTGCAAGTAAAT
This sequence comes from Hemiscyllium ocellatum, assembly GCF_020745735.1. Classification (NCBI taxonomy): domain Eukaryota; kingdom Metazoa; phylum Chordata; class Chondrichthyes; order Orectolobiformes; family Hemiscylliidae; genus Hemiscyllium; species Hemiscyllium ocellatum. The sequence goes on from NC_083418.1 coordinate 3,016,308, forward strand.
TCTGCTTCATTGGGAAGATGTGTATTGGGTTGTGAAGCAATAAATGATGAGTGAATATCGGGGGTTATTATTTATTTATTATTTATTAATAACAGTTTCAAATTTCCTACCCACCTATAACTTGCTGTCTTCTTTGTCCCTCTCTCCTTAAACACGGGGGTGCGGGCGGGGTGTTATATTTGGCACTCGTCTGGGCCCCGCCCCGATTCCAGTGATTCCTCGAAAATCGCCAGCAGTACTTCTACATTCTCCACAGCTATCCCATTAGATATAGGACGTGTAGTCCATCTGCTCTGGGTGATTTAAACGCCTTCAGTCCTGTCAGCTTCCTCAACACAAACTCATTAGTGCTGATCCCTCCACTTTCCTCTGCCTCCTGACTCTCTTGTATTTCGGTCAAGTTACTGGCATAATACACCGTGAAGAATGATGCAAAGAATCTATTCAACTCCTCTGCCATTTCATTATTTCCCATAAGTGCTCCATTCCCAATGTCCAGCATTCTATTTATATTTGCTTCCCTCCATTCTCTGTCATTTATCAGCAAATGTCTTGGACTTTCTGTTATGTTATTAACAAGATGACCGTCTTATTTCATCTTCTCCTCCCTATTGTTTTTATTCGTTAGTCTCCACTGGTACATGCCAGCCTCCTGAATATATGGATTTCCACTAATATTAACCACATTGCATGTTTTATCGTTTGTCCTTCACTTATCAATCACTGTTACCTTGTCCTCCCTAAGTTTGTTTATTCTTCCTTGGGGTAAAATTCAGTTGTGCATCCGCATTATCTCCAGAAACTACTGCCATTGCTGTGTCACCATCTTCCCTTCGAGTCTCCCCATCCAATTAACTCTGGCCAGCTCCTCCCTATTAGTTTTGTAGTTCAGTTGTTCAATTGGAATCACTTCACAGCCAAAATTTAGCATTACGTATAAATTGATAGAGGGAATTCTGAGAGATGGGACCCCAAGAATCATTGGTGGATTAATTAGCTTGGTACAAAGACAAAAAGAGATGAGGATGTAGATGAGGAGAAATCCCATAAATAGAGAAATTTAAGTGACCGACAGAAGTGGATGGATTTCCCTACTTTTCTTGGCAATTCCCATACACTGTGATCCATTGTAATGTGCATGTAAAGGAGAGTCAATTGTTGAAATGTTGGGTCTGAAGAAACAACTTTATCTCCAGTAATATGACATAAAGCATAGAACATTACAGCGCATTACAGGCCATTGGACTACGATATTTGCCGACCTGTGAAACCAATTCTGTTGACCATCTAATCCACATTATTCCATTATCACCAGTATGTTTATCCAATATACATTTAGATGCCCTTAAAAACGGCGAGTCTGCCAATGTTGCAGCTCGTCCTTCTACACTCTTACAACTCTTTGAGTAAAGAACCTATCATTGACATCTGACCTGTATATATCACCCCTCAGTTAAATGGCATGTCCCCTCGTGCTGGCCAGTTGTTGACAAAACCGAGCAGGCTAATATATTTATTTCCTGTAGAAAGTGGATGAATTGAAATACTTTGTGGTACCAGAAGCAGGAATACATAATACACATCCTGATAAGTGTGACAGACGAGGGCAAGGAATCCAAGAAATGGGGAACACAAGACGTTAGCTGAGGATAAAATAATGTTCTAATGTTTTATAAAGTTTGAACTTCACAGGCATTGTATTTTATTGACTGTATCTCCGTTGATCATTCTGAAGGACTTATGCACATTTGAACATCTTTATCTATGCACAACACTGACTAAGCAGACTATATGAAATCTTTTCCTGCATTCTACTTCAAGTACCATGTTTTGTTTACATAGCGACTCGCTATTGCTTTCTACAAATGAATTCTGCTTCTTTCACTGTATTTTATTTGATACTGGTATCAAGAAGATATTGGAGACTGTAAGTGCAGCATTTACGTTTGGCTATGGCCACAAAATATGGAAAAATGTCTTTCAACTGTAAAAGAAGACGTTTGCAGCTTTAGAACAAATCTTTGAAGTGCATTCATTGAAAATAAACCATTATCTATTCAGATCTCGGTGCGCACTACGTGTGTTCCTGCATTAGTGAGTGTATGTATGTTTGTATTTCTGTATCCATATCTCTGTGCAATGGGAATGTTTGACTTTTGGTGGTGAAATATTGAAATTTGGTTCAAAGCCTCTCTCCCACCCCTCCCTCTGTTTCCCCTACCTTTGTTTAAAGTGATACAACGCCACACTGTGCTGGTCTGCTTTATGTCTTTTCAATCCTTGCTCACTTGGAAGATTATTTATCAAAGTAAATCACTAAAAATTGCAAGTTACGGAAAATGCAACATAATGTATCTTATCTCTGCACAAAATGGTTCACTCACAGTTTCTTGAGCACAATTGCAATGGGCAAAAAACCCCTTTAACATGTACACTCTACATGAGGAATACTGGTCAAAGACAAATCATTTCCATATTGCAGACGAGGCACAGGCATTTCTCTACATGAACATATTCCACTCTGAGGGCCTCAGTACAACGGCAACGTGTGATGCCTGTGTGTGTGTGTCTTCATGTATGTGTGTGCGTGTTTGTGTATGTGCGGTGTGTGTGTGCGTATTTGTGTGTGTGCGTGTTTGTGTGTCTGTGTGTGCGTGTTTGTGGATGTTTGTGCGCGTTTTTCTGTGTCTCTGTGTGCGTGTGTTTGTATATGTTAATGGAGATTTCAGTTTAGATAGTGCTCTGAACTGCTGCCCAAATTCTTTCCCTCCTCACTTATATCCCTGATGGTTTTCACCCCGCACTGCCACCCCTATAGTTGCGTGGGGAGGCCAGCAGAAATTGATAACAACTGAAAGCTCAGCAGATTTAGCAGCATCTATGGAGAGTATTGGAAATCATATTTTGAGGCCGAGTGGACCATTCCTGAGAACGCACGACGGAGGCTGTTATGTCACTTGATACACCACAGCGACTGCCAGATACGCACAGCCTCACACATATGCACACTGATACACATACACGAATACAGACAAAAACGGGCACACACTAAGACACTAACGCCAATACAGAAATGTGGAGCCTCTCAGTATTTGTCTTGCTCCATGCTGTACTTGCCAATATTTCTCTCATACTGGTGTGTGCCAGTATTTCAGAAGGTCTTGGGGAATGTAACAGTACTGCATATGCTCACACCAGTCAGTGAGTCAGTATTTTTCTCTGGATTGTTACTATAGTACAATTACAACGTTTGCAGTATTCAGATATATGGCAGATGAGGATCAAAGCAGAACAATGTGAGGTGATGCACTTTGATGGGAAAAAACATTGGTAACAATGTAAAATAGACTGTACACTTATGGGTGCCGGCACAGTGGGCCATAAGTGCATAAGAGCGCACTTTATTGAAGATAACAGGACAAGTAGGGAGAGCAGTCGATATTACAGATTAGTTGCAGTGCCTGAGATGTTTACACAAGTTGTAGGAGGGCGTCTCCAGGCTCGCTTCCTGGCTTTGGTGCGTATGATGTTTTATGAGCCTATCCTCCATCCACATGAAACCATGGACATTCCGTTTGTAGCAGCTCGACACAAAAGGGAGATGGCAAAAGCACAACGGCATCTCAGTTGTGCCAGGGGACCGGAACTGAAAATGAGATTAAACTGACTGTAGTTCTTCACTGAATATTGATTGTTACTCGATGACCGGACGTAGATTTTTACTTGGCGTGGCTGGGAAGGAAGAAATGAGGGAACCGATATTGAGCACGCCGCCATCCGGCTTGGCTCTTTCTGTCCTACTAAATGCTGTTTCACCTGCAATGGGAGAATGGGAGGGAGGAAAAGAACGTGGGAGTAGGTGACCTTGCTGTTCGTGCTGATGTAAATGTCGAGGAGGGTGGAAACAGTGAGCTGTCTGGAGGACGTTAGTGGATAGTGATATGTTGCTTCAGTGTTTGGAGTATGAGCGGAGGTGAGAGAGAATGAGAGAGAGAGACAGAGAGAGAAACAGGGAGAGACAGAGACAGAGACAGAGAGCGAAGGTGCTGCATGCGGCAGTGAGAGTGGTGAAACATACATCTTATTATCGGTTAGGAAAGCACAACAGGGCAGCTGCAAACTGAAATGCCCATTGGTCTTGTAATGCTGGAGTACTTGGGAAATCAATAGTGACATCTTGGAAAGTGTCGGTATTTCAGAGGAGGAGATGCTGAAGTTCTTAAAATTTATATATTTGGATAAATCCACAGGACTTGATCAGATGTACCCTAGAATTGTGTGGCAAGCTGGAGAAGTGATTGTTGGAGCCCTTGCTGAGATACATTTTATCATCGATAGCCATACGTGAGGTGTCAGAAAACTAGGGTGGTGCCACTACTTAATGTATTTAAGAAAGGTGGAAAGGCAAAAAAAGACAGGGTACTATCAAAAGTTTAGATGGATGTCAGTGGAGGCCAAGTTGTTAGGTATGATAAGAGGCACAGGATTTGCGTGCATTTTGAAATGTAAGGAATGATTAGAAACAGTCAACATTTGTGCATGGGAAATTCCTATTGAAGGGTTTATGCCCGAATCATCTCTCTCCTGCTTCTAGGACTCTGCCTGAACTGCCGTGCTTTCCTAGTGCGACATTTTTTGACTCTGACTCTCCAGCATCTGCAGTTCGCACTTTTTCCTTGCTTGGAAGAAGTGACAAAGAAGTTTAACTGAGGCAGAGAGGTGGATGTTTGCGTCAGAATGTTGTGTGACAAGGTTTCTTATAGCAGGTGATTAGTATGGTTGTATCGCATGGTATTCACGGAAAACTAGCCATTTGGATACAAAATTTACTGAAAGGTATGAGACAGAGGGTGGTGCAGGAGGTTCGCTTCCTGAACTGGATGGTTGTGACCAATGATGTGCCACAAGGATCGGTGCTGGATCAACTGCTTTTTGTTATTTATGTCAATTATTTCGATGTAAGTATAGAAATGACCGTTGATAAGTTTGCGCATGATTCCAATATTGGAGGTATAGTAGACAGCGAGGAAGGTGATCTCAGAGAACAAAACGTGATCTTTATCAGATGGACAAATGGCCCGAGAAGTGGCAGATGATCAGTAATCGAGAAAAATGTGAGGTGCTGCAATTTGGAAGGGCAAATCAGATCAAAATTTGTATAGATGATGTTAAGGTTCTGAAGAGTATTGCTGAACAAAGCGATCTTGTAGTGCAGGTCCATAATTTCTTGAAAATAGAATCGCAGGTCGTTAGGATAGTGAAGGAGGCGTTTGATGTTCTTTCCTTTGTTGTCCAGAGTATTGAGTGTAGGAGTTGGGAGTCACGTAGCAGTTGTGCAGGACATTAGTTCAAACAGTTTTCGAATGTTGTGTTCAAATCTGGTCTCCCTCCTATCAGAAAGATGTTGTGAAACTTGAAGGCACTCAGGAAATATTTACAAGGATGTTGCCAGTTTTCGACATTTCGAGCTATAGGCAGAGGCTGAATAGGCTGAAGCAGTTTCCCCCGGAGTGTGAGAGTCATGACCATGGTGAATAGCCAAGGCTTTTCCCCCAAAACTAGAGGTGATAAATATAATGTGAGAGACAAAAGATTAAAAAGGAACCTAATGAACAACTTCTCCACGCAGAGGCTAGTGTGTATGCGGAATGAGCGGCCAAAGGTTGTTGTGGAGTCTGGTCCAATTACAACATTTAAAAATCAGTTGGAAGGGTATATGAATAGTAAGAGATTTAGGGTGGTACAGGCCAAACACTACCAAGTAGGTCCTAGTTCCCAACCCTGCCCTGTTTTCACCATCCCTCCAGACTTCCCCCTCTCTGAGGATGAAAGATCAGTCCTCAGCAGAGGCCTCACCTTCATTCCCCTACGCTCTCGGATTAACAAGTTAAACACGTGGCTAGACATCGGACAATTCTTTCACCGCCTTCGCCTCCTTGCCTACTTCTTCAATCAGTATTCTCGCCCACCCTCTGCTGACTCCTTCTCCCGTCTCCAACACATCGCATCCACCTGGACGCCCCATGCTGACCTCTTACCTGCCCTTGATCTCTTAATCGCCAACTGTCTCCGCGACATTAACCGCCTCAACCTCTCCACCCATCTCACCCACTCCAAACTCTCACCCTCGGAACATGCAGCCCTCCACTCGCTCCGTTCCAACCCCAACCTCACTATCAAACCAGCAGACAAGGAAGGCGTGGCAGTAGTTTGGCGCACTGATCTTTACACCACTGAGGCTAAAAGCCAGCTCGGGGATACCTCCTCCTATTGCTCCCTTGACCATGACCCCATCTCCCACCACCAAACCATCATCTCCCAGACCATCCATAACCTCATCACCTCAGAGGAGCTCCCATCCACCGCCTCCAACCTCATAGTCCCACAAACTCCCCTTAGCCGGTTTCTACCTCCTGCCCAAAATCCACAAACCTGACTGCCCCGGCTGACCCGTTGTCTCAGCCTGCTCCTGCCCCACAGAACTCATCCCTGCATACTTCTACACGGTCCTGTCCCCCTCAGTCCAAGAACTCCCCACCTACATTCGGGGCGCCACCCACGCCCTCCGCCTCCTCTATTATTTACGCTTCCCCGGTCCCCAACGCCTTATCTTCACGATGGACATCCAGTCCCTGTACACCTCCATCCCCCTCTCGAAAGACTCAAAGCCCTCCGCTTTTTCCTTTCCCGCCGTACCAACCAGTACCCTTCCACCGACACCCTCCTTCGACTGACTGAACTGGTCCTCACCCTGAACAACTTCTCTTTCCAATCCTCCCACTTCCTCCAAACCAAAGGAGTAGCCATGGGCACCCGCATGGGCCCCAGCTATGCCTGCCTCTTCGTAGGATATGTGGAATAGTCCATCTTCTGCAGCTAAACTGGCACGACCTCCCCACCTTTTCCTGCACTTCATCGATGATTGTATTGGCACTGCCTCGTGCTCCGACGAGGAGGTTGAACAGTTCATCCACTTTATTAACACCTTCCACCCCGACCTCAAATTTAACTGGACCGTCTTACACTCCTCCCTCTCCTTCCTAGATCTTTCCATTTCTATCTCGGGCGACCGAATCAACACGGACATTTACTATAAACCGACAGACTCCCACAGCTACCTAGACTATGCCTCCTCCCTCCCTGTCCCCTGTAAAAACCCATCCCATACTCCCAATTCCTTCGTCACCGCCACATCTGCTCCCAGGAGGACCAGTTCCGATACCGTACAATCCAGATGGTCTCCTTCTTCAAAGACTGCAATTTCCCCCCAGACGTGATCAACGATGCCCTACACAGCATCTCCTCCACTTCCCGCTCCTCCGCTCTTGAGTGCCGTCCCTTAAATCTCCAACAGGACAGAACCCCATTGGTCCTCACCTACCACCCCACCAACCTCAAAATACCTCGTATCACCCGTCGTAATTTCCGCCACCTCCAAACGGACCCCACCACCAGAGATATATTTCCCTACCCCCATCAGCGTTCCGAAAAGACCACTCCCTCCCTGACTCGCTCGTCACATCCACACCCCCCACCAACCCAACATCCACTTCCGCCACCTTCACCAGCAACCACAAGAAATGCAAAACTTGCGCCAACACCTACCCCCTTACTTCCCTCCAAGACCCCAAGGGATCCTTCCATATCCGTCACAAATTCACCTGCACCTCCACACATATCGTTTACTGCATCCACTGCACCTGATGTGGCCTCCTCTATATTGGGGAGACAGGCTGCCTACTTGCGGAATGTTTCAGAGAATACCTCTGGGACACCCGGACCAACCAACCCAACCACCCCGTGGCTCAACACTTCAACTCCCACTCCCACTCCACCAAGGACATGCAGGCACTTGGACTACTCCATCGCCAGACCATAGCAACATGACGGCTGGAGGAAGAGCGCCTCATCTTCCGCCTAGGAACCCTCCAACCACAAGGGATGAACTCAGATTTCTCCAGTTTCCTCATTTCCCCTCGCCGCACCTTGTCTCAGTCAAATCCCTCAAACTCAGCATCGCCTTCTTAACCTGCAATCTTCTTCCTGACCTCTCCGCCCCCACATCCATTCCGGCCTATCACCTTCACCTTGACCTCCTAACGCATTTCCAACGCTCCTCCACCAAGTCCCTCCTCCCTACCTTTTATCTTAGCCTCGTGGACACACCTTCCTCATTTCTGAAGAAGGGCTCATGCCCGAAACGTCCAGATATAGAGGGCATAGGCTTAGGGTGAGAGGGGAATGTTTTAAAAGTGACCTAAGTGGCAATCCTTTCACGGAGAGGGTGCTGCATTCATGGAATGAGCTGCGAGAGGTAGAGGTGCAGGCTTGGACGATTGCAACATATAAAAGGCATTTGGATGGGTATATGAATAGGAAGGTTTTAGAGGGGTACGATCTATGTGCGGGCAAATGGGAATAGACTGGCTTGGGATATCTGGTTGGCATGAATGAGTTGGACAGACAGATATCTTTCGGTGCTGTGCACCTCCATGACTGTATGACTCTATGACAGTTTTTAATGCTAGCCAAGCCTCTAACTTGGAGTTGAGCGTTGTTTGACATAATTCCATTCCAAATCCGCCCCTCTCAGTATTCCTTCCTCGATTCCCTTGTCAGATACATACCTCCCCAAGCCCACAACCCACTCTTCCTCCTTCCCCTGCCACGACAAGAAGTACAAAACATGCACCCAGACCTCTTCCTTCACTTCCATTCAAGGCACCAGGGGATCATTCCTCAACAGATGGGAAATCGTCTGCTCTTCCACAAATTTCATCTACTGTATCCATTACACTCGATGTGGTCTCTACTGTGTCGGGGAGACAGGACACCAACTTGTTGGTCATTTCAGATAACATCTCTGGGACACCCGTACCAACTAACCCACCAAACCGTGGCTGAGCACTTCTACTCCCCCTCCAACTCCATCAAGTACGTGCAGGTCCTAGGTCTCCTCCAATGCCAAACCCTCATCGCCTAACGTGCAGAGGAAGAATAACGTGCAGCCACAAAGGATTAATGCTAATTTTACCTGTTTCGTTATTTCCCCTCTGCAGACGTTAGCTGTCCATCGTCTCCGGCCTATCATTTCATCAGCCACTTTCATCTACCTATTGCATTCTCAGCTAACTTCCCCGAAGCTCCACCCTCTCCCATGTATCTCTTAGCCACACCAGTCACAAGCCTCAGTTCTGATGTAGGGCATACGTTCAAAACGTTCATTCCCCTGCTCCTCGGATGCTGGCTGATCTGCTCTGCTTTTTCAGCACCACACTATCGACTCATCTCCAGCATTTGCAATCCCGACTTCTTCATATTTCGAGTTTTGGAACGTTAGTGGAAATACTGGCATTGTTTCCTGCAGGTTGTGTTTTGAGCTGCTGTGGACATTCACGAAGGCCAGAGGCTTTGGTGACGCACTCTGGATGAATCACGTCACTGTAAGAACAGTATCATGCGCTTCAACATGAACAACAGACAGAGCAGGCGCGACTCAGAGGAATCTCCATACAATGGAATGAGGTGTCTCAATCATATCATATTGAATGTTCGGTCATGGAGGGATGGATCATTTCTGTAACTTATTCAGATATTTCTACTTGTAACAAACTAATTCAATTACCCTAATCTCCCAGTGTCCCATATCCGTGAAGAGTGAGTCACCTCCTCCTGCTCCTGGGTAACAACATCCTGGGGCCTCACCAGCCTCCAAATTTTCCTGTGACCCGGTCTTGAGCGGCTGAATGCCTTCCTCTTGTTCCGGGTTGCCTGGTTTGTGAAAATAAATGTCCTTCTCCTGCTCTTGTGTATTAGGCTCCAGCAGCTGTGTGCTCTCCTGCTGCTTCTATGGAATAATATTGTGGGACTTAATGGCCTCTTCACTTTCCTTCCAGTTTCCGTTTACTGAAAACGTTTTTCATGATTATGTACAATATCTTCAAAATCTGAATGATACATTTGTGTTCTTTTTTACTGTAAGTAATTGAGCAAACAGGTTGACTCTTGGTGTATTTGCATGGGAGATTAGGGAAGGCTAATGTGCCACAGGTTCGAGGGGCTGAATAACCGCCTCCGTTTCCTCTACAAAAGATGTGAGAGGCTGAATGGCGTCCTCCTGCCCCTCATTAACAGGCTTGAGAGGCTCAATGCGTCCCTCTTGTTAGCGATAACATTCTCGAGAGGCTCCACCTCTGCAGGGCAACCGAGAGGATGAATAGACTCCGTCATCCTCTGTAGTTACAGCATCTGGGTAGCTCTGAAACAACGGAGTGAGAGGTGTGTGGAAAGGGATCGACTGTATCCGCCCCCAGCTTTCCATGAGCAGCTTCCCAACTGCACTTAACCCAGGAGCAGAGTGTGAGGACACGCCGATTGAACAAGTTGCTGGTCACAGAGCCGTGTCACCCCCTTTCAACATGACCTGCAGCTTCACAACAAGGTGGTACCGTGCTGCCAATGGCTATTAGGGTCACATTTTCAGTCAGCCCGTATGATATCCAAATTTCTAGGCAGGAGTGAGTTATATATCCGTCATCTCCCAATATGTCACCATCAATGTGACCATTCGTTGACGGAGGATATACATATAATGAAAGACTGGAATACGATTTTTCTGCCTTAGCAGTGAGCTGACGGGTATATCTTTGTTTTCTTAGTTTCGTGGGATTCCCTATGGTGCACATGTCTCTGTGGGGTCCCCGTGTCAATGGTGAGAGGTAGAGGAACTGAAGAAGTTCTCATTCTGTTAACGTTGCAATGTTTCCATGCACCTTATATCATGTTGGCGAATGCCTGCTCTCCTGGCAGCAACCAGCAACTCTTCATTTAGAGGCAGTCAGCCATCCCCATCGTCATCGGGTCTGTACGTAGATAGAATGGGCTCCCGGATAAATGCCGTCCCTTTAATACACGCTGCAAATCGCCCTCCACAAGCCACTCCAAACCGCCAACCAACTACATCAAAATATCCCTTGTGTAGTGAGAGAAATGGAACCACTGGGAACATCAGGGAGCAGACTATCAGGGAGATGGAGCAATACTTCTGATGTCTTAACAGATCAGAGCGAAAACATCAGGCCATGGTCTAACACTAATTCTGGCTTTTTCTCTCCATTTCAGTAACATGCAGCCTTCCATTTTCTCTGAAAAAAAACACAGCTCACATAACATGTCACATCCCACTTGAGAAACTATTATCCATTGACTTTACATGTCTACAAACGTTTGCAGACGCTCCAACTTCTCCTGTTTATTTAATTTTCTTTGTATCTTCGTGTCATCACCAATCTCGTTACAGTACACGACAATAACAGCCACAAAACCAGAATTTACTGGAAAAACACCGTAAGTCTGTCAGCATCTGTACAGAAATATCAAAGTTAACATTTCCGGAACAGAAGATAGTGAGTGGTAGTCGAAGGGACGTATACTGCCTGGAAGTGAGTGTTGAGTGGTGTTCCACAGGCCTCTGTTCTTGGGCCTCTTCTCTTTGTGCTGCTCCTGGGCTATGCGAATAAACTTTACCTTTGCATGTATATGGTTTAAGAATGTCCGGCACCTCAGGGTGATGCCTTTTTGGGTCTGGACCTCTCAGGATTGTGGCTCTGTGTCTGCATGCCTTCCCAGAGTTTTGTGTCTGTATACTCAGGTTTATATCTCTGTGTGTCCAGGCGTTATAAACATTGTGCCTCTGTGGGTGCGCACTTTCTCAGGATTGTGTCTCTCTTGGTCATAGCTGCAAATGTGTTGCTGGTCAAAGCACAGCAGGTTAGGCAGCATCTCAGGAATAGAGAATTCGACGTTTCGAGCATAAGCCCTTCATCTCTTGGTCATAGCCTCGTCTGGATTGTGTCTGTTTTGATCTTGGCTTTCTCAGGAGAGTTTCATTGTGGCTCAGGACCTTCTGAGATTTGCATCTCTGTGGGTCCGCGCTTTTCAGGAATGTGTCTCTGTGGTTTCAGGTCCACTGAGCATTTTGTCCCTGTGTTCTCAGGATTATGTCGATGTAGGTTCAGGCTTTCTCAAGTTTGTATCCCTTGATAGGGACAGACCATTTATAGAACATAGAACATAGAACAAAACAGCACAGAACAGGCCCTACGGCCCACGATGTTGTGCCAAACATTTGCGCTAGCTTAAGCACCTATCCATGTACCTATCCAATTGCCGCTTAAAGGTCACCAATGATTCTGACTCTGCCACTCCCACAGGCAGCGCATTCCATGCGCCCACCACTCTCTGGGTAAAGATCCTACGCTTGACATCCTCCCTGTGCCTTCTATCCTTCAGCTTAAATTTATGCCCCCCTGTTGTACCCGGAAATGGCACTATTATATTATATTAAGCTTCATTAACAATCATTTCATGAATCAGATTGTGATATTATTTAAAGTGAACACAAACTATATACAAATTTTTGACAACTAAACCGTTAAAACCCCATTAGGCAAAGCCAATCCACACTTCGCTAAGTAAATGGAAAAATGGAGTAGCACAAAATGAAACATTACACCTTTAATCACAGCCAAAGCCAAATCATAAAAAGAGCTTTCCTTTCCTTATCATTTAAACATTCGTCAAAATAAATCTGTAAGGATGGGATAATTGTATCTGATCATATCTACTGAATTACAAAATAAAGCTGGCAACATTAAAAAATATTTGATCACATGGAATAATTCTGCTGTCAAAGATTAAAATGATTTTAAAAAATATCAATTTCTTTATTTCAGGCCAAGTACTGATGGAAAAGGGAACACTATTCCCTACTTAATCTAGCTTGTCTTCATGCTGCCTTGTGTCAGCAAGTGGTATTTCAAAAGGAGAACCATACTGGGAATAGAAACAGCTTCTTTTACATCATGTTAAAATACATAAGCTAATGCAACTTTTACAATTTCACAAACATGTATTTAATTTTTTTAAAAGTAAGTGTAAACCAAGTTAATAACTTAATTTTAGCAATTGAGAGCATTTGATTTTGCTTCTAACATGCGCTACAGAAACTCATAAATTGGACTATAGGTTACTTACTGTGCAATGACATTTTAACTTCTTGATTAGGTTGCATTTTGCAATAATGTAGAATATATACTTTTAGTAATCTGCAGCACAACAGCATGCAATGTGTATCACATTTACACACTGCCTCACACTGACCACCCCCCATGCACAGCAGCCCCGACAGACAGCCACCCCACACACATTTCCATCACAGACATCTGCACACAGCCCTCAAACACGGCCTTCCACATACACAGCTACGCTACATAAACAGCTGCCCCCAAACATGGCTCCTTCACACACACACACACACACACACAGCCGATGCATAAACATACAGTCCGTCTACACACAGTCCACACAAAGTCCCGACAGGCACAAGCCCCACACTCACAACACCGATTCGCATTGTCACCCCCACACACATACACCACACAAGCACAGCTCCTTTGCACACACTACGCACACACAGCCCCCTCATACAACGACCACCAAAATACCCACAGCCCCTTTATACATATTCCCCTCACATGTAGACAGCTCCCCCAGGAACGCCACAGACACAGCGCCACTCAAACACAGAGCCACCTCACATAGCTCCCATTGAATTGCTGCACAGACACGCATACAAACCCTCCACACAGCCACTCCATGCACACTGCACACGTACCTATCTCTCCCACACACTGTCCCCATACTCACGACCAAAAACAAGACCCACAATACACTGCCGCCCACGTCCCGAATCCCCATACACACACGGCACACCAAAACACACCACACGCAGAATTACACAACACTCTCACGCACCCCCATAAAAAGACCCAATGCAAACCTCACACACGGTCACACATATCACCCGCACACGCACAGAGCACACGCCACTCAGAGCGCCTCCACACAGATACAGGACCCACAGACACACAGACCCCAGTCCCATGAAAACAGTACCCCCATCGCACACCGCCCCCCCACACACAATGACCCCAAGGCACAGAGCCACCCACACCCAAAGACACTCCCGTACACACAAACTTCCCCACAGATAGCCACCCCCAACGCACACAGCCGTCCACACACACAACCCCCTACTTACACACATCTCCCCACACTTAAACCCCCACACACACAGTCTCCCCCACACATGGCTACCCTCACACATGCAGTCCCGTCACACACAGCTCCCTTCACACATACACAGACCCCAAAACATACACTGCCCACAAAATACAGCCCCTCAACACACATATCCCCACACACAGGCACCAGACAGAGGCAGCTCCCGATGCACACAAACTCCCACACAGCCCCCTACATTCACAATTACACCACAATTATAGTCCCCATTCACAACCCTACACAAGTGTCCCCTAAAAGCGAACATACCCATCCCCACCCAGCTTCACCACATCTGCACAGCCTCCCCAACCATACACACAGCTCACACACTCTCACAGCCCCAGTAACCATGTAGTTCCATTTATCACTTAGCTCCAACACACACCGCACACCCCCACTCATGCCACTCACATGCACACAGTGGTGCAAACCCCACACAGCCCCCCACACCCACACAAACCCCCACACACTGCACACCTACGCTACCACACAAATATGCACACACACCCCACATGCCAACGCACATATCTATACACACATGCTCACGCACATACTCAAATGCACACTCCCACGAACAAACACACACGCCCATACACACATACCCCGCATATTCCCACACAAATGCACCCATACATCTAGATGAACACCCTCACAAACCCCGAGACTGATACCGCATACACAAGACCCACACATGCTCTGCACAGCTCTCACTTCTGGGATATAATCCTGTCCAAGATTATAGTGTCCAGGCTGGCCCTGTCAAGCAACTTCATAATTTGATGCAATGAAACATTTCAGCTGATCTGTCAATGCCTTTATGAAATGTCCTCATTCTTGTAATGTGCAACCTCCAGGATCTCACTGCTATAGTTAATCCCATTTCCCGTACTGTTCACCATGTTTCCACAAAATGGTGTCAGTTGATTACTGTCTCTCTCTATGTTTCATGTTTCGTACGGCATTGAATTTGTCTAGGCGACCAGATATTCTATACTAATCTAGTCCCATTTGCCAGTACTTGGCACATATTCCTGCAAACACTTCGTAATCCTGTACCCATCCAGATGAATTTTAAATGATATAATTGTACTAGCCTCCATACTTCATCTGGCAGTTCATGCACCACCGTTTATATAGACAAGTTGTTCCTTTGGTCCCTTTTAAATCTTGCCCCTCTCAAGCTAAGCATAAGCCACCTAGCTCTGTATGCACCCAACACAGGGAAGACACATTGCCTATTTACCTATTCCATGCCCCTCCTGATTTTATAGAATTCGTTATCGTCACTTCTCAGCGTCTGACGGTCCAGGGAAAACAAATCCATCCGACTCAGCCACTCCTTACAGCTCAAGCCCTCCAAACCTGGCAAACATTCTTGTAAATCTTTTCTGATGCTGTTCAAGTTTCACAACATCCTACCGATATTTGGAGACCAGAATTGCACACAGTATTCCAAAATTTTCCTAACCAATGTCCTGTGCGGACTGAACATGACCAAACAACCCCAATTCTGCATGCCCCGACCAATGAAGAAATGGATGCCAAACACCTTCTTCACTATCCTATCTCCCCGAGACTCCAGTAACAAGGAACTAAGGATCTGCATTTCATTGTCTCTTTGTTCAGCAGGAATCCCCAGGAACTTACTATTCCCAGCATATGTTCTGTCCTGATTTGCTTTGACAAAACGCAGCACCTCACATTTTTTTTTTCTAAATTAAGCTCCATCTGTCACTTCTCTGTCGATTGGAGCATCGCATCAAGATGCTATTGTACTCTCAGTTAACCTTCTTCGCAGTCTACTACACCTTCAATTTTGGTGTCATCAGCAAACTTGCTAATTTTACCTTCTATGGTCAAATCGAAATCATTCCTATAAATGACGAAAAGCAGTGGACCCGGTAAAGAACGTTGTGGAATACTAGTGGTCACAGGTGTCCAGTCTGAAAAGCGATCCTGCACCACCACAGTCTGTCATCTACCTTTGAGACAGTGTTGCTCTAAATGGCTAGTTTCTACTGTAGTCCATGTGATCTAACCTTGCTAACTACTACTGAGGGGCTTGTTGAACGCCTTACTGACTACCATACAGACAACTGGTTCGTCTGTGTATGTGTGCGTGTGTGTGTGAGAGAGAGAGAGAGAGAGAGAGACAGAGTGACATCATGTATGTGCGCATGTGTGTGTAAGTGTGTCTGTGTCTGTCTATGTCTGTGTGTGTTTGCCTCTGTGTGTGTGTGTGTGTATATGAGAGAGAGCGAGTGTGTGTGTGTGTGTGTGTGTGTGTGCGCGCGTGCGTGCGTGTATGTCTGTGTGGAAATCGTTCTGGCATATCCATGCCAGGTTTCTAAGAAGAGCTTTACAAGCTACACCTAGCTCTGGAGCAGAGTGTGAGAGGATCCTGATTGAACAAGAACGTGGCCGTCGATCATTCTCATCTCCTCCAACGCGACCTGCAGCTTCATACCAGCGAGAGAATGGTGCTGCCAGTGGCTGATAGTGCTTCTATGAATCTGAACTTCCCAGGCAGGAATTTGTGACATATTCATCATCAACCAGTATGGCGAAATCAAGGTGATTATTCAGTGACGGTGTATATATGTTTCTCCCTGAATAGGGAGCTGCCGGGTGTATCCTTTTTTTCAATGTATAGCGGGATTCCTGATGGTCTGCATGGCTCTGCGTGATCGCAGTATCAATGGGGAAAGATAGAGGCACTGAAAGAACTCTCACTCCATTAACGTTGCAGTGTACCCTTGCACATTACAACATTGTGGAGAATATCCATTGTCCTCGTAACAATCTTAGGCTCTTTATTAAGAAGCAGTCAGCCATTCCCATCGTCTTCAGGTCTCCACATAGAAAGAAAGAATGGCCTCTCGGAAAAAAAAGGCTCAAAGCACTCTCCATTTTACGACTCACCACCGTCAACCAACCGTATGCATACTTTGAGAAATGGTGTCACTGGAACATTAGGGAGTAGACTATCAGGGAGATGGAGCAACACTTCCCAAGTCTGAACGGGTCAGAGTGAACCCTCCAGTACATTCGGCATCACTAAGTCCTGTAATGTCTGTCCGTTCGTGTAACACAGAGCATTTTATTCTTCCTGAAAAATTCACCGGTTCACGGTTACCAACATTAAATTCTACTGGCCAAGTTGTTGTTCATTGCTTATGCAATTAGAGATTCCCTACCTCATTTTGATAACTTAATGTCCTACCTCTCTTGGTGGTTAGTATACATTGGTTCCATTCATCTAAAACGTTAATATTGTTTGCAAATATTTGATGCCCCAGCACTGGTTACTGTGTCGTTGCAATCGTTAATTTGTGTTGAAGACTGATTTATCCCTAATTTTTCCCTGCTCCCGGCTCAGTCCTCCCCATATTGCTACGTAGCAGCTTTAGAAGACTGAAGGCTCACTTCAATTCCTTGTGTAACATGTATGAACGATTAAAAGATCTGCTCCAATTTCTGAGTAACGGGCTTAAATGTCTGAATGGACTCATTCGGTTCTCGTGTAAAACACTTGATGGGCTGAATGGCCTGATTCAGTACAAGTGCAGTTGTAAATGCTGCTGAACGTATTGGAACCATATCTGAACAGCCCACTGACTTTATGATGGCATTTTTGCTGCAGATGCTGATAGCGCACCGTGACTCATAGCTGCCAAGTTTCTATTTGCATGGTCTTTTTGACCTGCTGCGCTGGAGGTACTATTGCATAACACGGTGGGCAGCATTTTCAATATGAGACTAAGCTTTTCCCTCTGCCAGGACGGTGTTTTGGCTGCTACCACAGATACTGTTTGGGGGAAATCTATCTGTGAAATTTCGTTTGGTGAGAATGAAATCCTCTTTTTGTTTCCCCGTCACTTCCTGCAGGCTAGGTGCTGTATTTTGAGGCCTCGCCCTGTTCAGTCCGTCGCTGGCCTGTGGAGACATGCTTGGTGATGGACATTGAAGTCCCGCACGCAGAATACGTTCTATGTCCTTGTCACCATCATTGCTGCCTTGATATCATTTTCATTATCGAGGGAAATGAGTTATCACCTCGGGGTGGTGTGGAGGACAGTAGATGTTCGTATTTAGGCGATTTCCTTGGCAATCTGTGATCTGCTGCCATGACGCTTCACGGGTTCTGAAATCAATGTTGGGGAGTTCCAAGGTAACTCATTTCCTGCCTGAATAACACAGTGTCCCCACCACTCGTGGGTCTGTCTTGCTGGTGTGACAGGATACAGAGCTGAAAATGTGTTGCTGGTTAAAGCACAGCAGGTCAGGCAGCATCCAAGGAACAGGAAATTTCGACGTTTCGGGCCGGAGCCCTTCATCAGGAATCCTGATGAAGGGCTCTGGCCCGAAACGTCGAATTTCCTGTTCCTTGGATGCTGCCTGACCTGCTGTGCTTTAACCAGCAACACATTTTCAGCTCTGATCTCCAGCATCTGCAGTTCTCACTTTTTACTCGGTGTGACAGGATACACTCAGGGCTTGTGGGGGGCGGAGGAGTCATGAAACATTACACATCAGTCTTATTCTGTGAGAATGACGATTTCAGACATTTTGTCTGACCTCTAAAATGAAAAATAAAGCTGACAATGAGCAGGGAATAATGGGTTAAAAAAGCTAATTGAAAGGCACTTTATCTAACGTGTGTTGTATGCTCAAAACAGACTGAGGAAATCAATACATACATTGAGCGAAATGGGTATGTTTTAATGACATTATTGAGCCATGACTACAGGGTGACCGATATTGGGAACTGAATACAGAGAACTTTTTACACCTGGGAGTGTCAGACAGAACTAAAAAGTAGCTTGGAAGATATAGCTGAATAGGTGATTGCATCTGCCTTTTCATTAAAGAGGATTTTGCATAATAGTTTTCAGCTATCTTCTTTCTGTTATTCATTTTGTGTCCAAAGTGTTAGATAAGTTCCGATTGGGGAAATATTTCCGCCATGAGGCCGAGTCAGTCTCACCAGCCCTAATGGGCAGAAGGGCCTTTGTGATGTGGGTCTTTGTGATTTCATCACATTCTGTACGCGACATTCTTTGGAGCATTCCATACCCGGCATTCCTCAGAACAGTCTGTATCTGACATTCTCCGGAGCTTTTTATCATGACATTATTTGTGAACACCCACACTTCAGTGAATTGAATGAAATATAAGTTTTCGAGGGAACAGATCCCGTTACCAGGAAATGGAGATACTGTTCCGAGGTCCCCTCATTCAGTTAAATGCTTTAAAATGTTTTCCCTGCGTTTACATTTCTTCATGACAGAGGATCGAACACAATTCCAAGTAAAAGACAGAGATTTCCAAACTCCATTTGTCTTCAAGGAACTGGGAGAGAATGCTTCAGGACAGCAACGTTTTCACCCTCAGTATTTAGGAACTAGAAGGAAATGACCTGTATTTGCTCTCAAGTGATCGAACATATGGTGATGTGCTGGAAACCATCTGTTCTTATGGATGCGTCTGAGTGTGGTCGGGGTGGAAGATTTTCTTCTGGTTTAAACAGTCTTGTCCGTAATTCAGTCCTTCCCATTTGTTACTTGAATTCAAATTATTTCATAAAATCTCTGACTACAGTGACTCATTTGAAAATATCTCTGGTACCTTAATCAAGCAGGTCCATTAACCTCCAGCCTGATATATAATATGTTTGTTTTCCTTCCTCACAGTTAACGTACTTACAGTTTACGTCTTCCTTTATAAAGATTGTGGATTGTCACCATGTGTCAGACGTTACCTCGGGGCCATGGCTGTGGCGGATCTGCTGGTCATTATCCTCGACCTGATATTGAGACACATTCCCATTGTTTTTCAGGATCAGTTTTATTTCCTGAGGCGCTTCGTCCCCCTGTGTAATATTCACGCCGTCCTGCTTTATGCAGCCGCTGACTGTTCAGTCTGGTTCACTGTTAGTTTCACCTTTGATCGTTTTGTGGCCATTTGTTGCCAGAACCTGAAACATAAATACTGCAGCGAGAAAACTGCGGCTGTGGTTCTGGGAATAGTGACTGTGCTGAGCCTTTCAAAGAATATTTTCTGGTATTTTATGTTCAAATCTCGGTATCGGCTGGCAAACCTCCCCTGGTTTTGTTATCTAAAAACGACTGTTCGAATCTCCCGTGTCTGGATGATAATCGAGCTCCTCCACCACATTCTAACCCCGACTCTCCCGTTTCTTCTAATTCTGCTGTTCAATGTTTTCACCGTTAGACACATTTTAATGAGCAGTAGAGCCCGCCGGAGACTCCAGACTCACACAAAATGGGACGCTCAGTCAGACACAGAAATGAAAAATCGAAAAAAATATATAATTTTACTGTTTGTGATCTCAACCAATTTCATCCTCTTATGGTCAACGTTAATGATGTATTCAATATGGCACCGGATGGGGCAGATTTTGAATAGCCCTATGCATCTTGATTACTTTGTGCGGGAATTGGGCTTCATGCTGCAGCTCCTCAGTTGCTGCACAAACACAGCGCTTTATGCAATAACCCAGACAAAGTTCAGACAGCAGTTGAAGAATGTGCTGAAATACCCCTATAGCCGAATTCATCAATCAATCAAATTCACTCGTTAAACAATCCATCCGTGAATTACTCAATTCAGTTCAGTGTTTCAGCAATGATGCAGCCTGTCGCGATGGTAACAGACTGAGGATAGTGCTGGTTTGTCGAACTTTTTCCAACAGAAGGTTACAGGGATATCTTTCAATGTTTCTCTCAATTCAGAAGCCGGTGAGAAAATCCACCTTTCCACTGACTGTCACCTCAGTTTTTAAGTAATAAAAATGTTTATTGCAATGTGCCAAGCAGCAGAGTCAAAGGTATTGCTGTTTGGATTTGTGCTGAAGAAGCTGAGCTGGAGAGAGACAGAAAGATTCCCAAGTCCTGCACCTCAGGAAAGGTGCAGGAACCGGGGTCTGAGCTCAGGAGTTGGGTTTACGTTACTCTGTCCTTGCTTTCACATCTGGTCCCCCACTCAAACTGGCCTTCAGCAAAATTCGACTCTCTACCCCAATCTCCACTCAGCCACAACTGCCTTTTTGTCTCACACAGACACACACACACGAAAACTTCAACCCTTGCAATCCCTCCGCTCCGTCTGCTCTCTACCTATTTCCTCTCTTTTCCTCATTTCTCTCCCTCTCTCTCCGCGCACTGTCATTTCTCACTCTGTCCCACTTACTTTCTCTTCCCTCTCAGTCTCACACTGCCCAAGTTGGTGCACCTTCTCCACTCAATACTCTCTCCCTCACCTTGTCTGTCACCCTCCTGCTGTCAATGTCTCACTCCCGCCTTTCTCTCTGTCCACATTTTCTTCCTCCTCCACACTTCCACTCGTGGAAGAGAAAGTGTTCAACGTAAAGGGAGGGTGGGAGTAGTGAGAAAGAGACAAAGCCAGGGAGAAATAGAGAAGAGAGAGAAAGAGTCAGGCAGAGGCAGAGGGAAAGACAGCGCCAGACAACAGAATATTGACAGAGAGAGAATGAGATGGAGGGAGAGCGAGAGAGAGAGAGAGAGAGAGAGAGAGAGAGAGATAGAGAGAGAGAGTTAGCGAGAGGGAGTGATCGTTGGATTGATACAGACACAGAGGGGGAAGAGAACGTCATGGAGACAGAGAGAGTCAGACAGAGGGAGAGGGAAAGAGAGGAGAAAGGGAGAGAGACAGAAAGAGTCACAAAGACGGAGAGCCAGAGAGAGAGAAAGGGAGAACCCCGGAAGCGAGAAAGAAACCGAGTTAGACTGTGTAGGGCGAGAGAGAGAGAGTGCGTCAGAGAGTTGGAGAGGGAGAGAGAGAGTCAGGGCGGGGGAGAGAGTGAGACGAACAAGAGAGGGAGAGAGTTTTAGCAAGAGAGAGCATCAATCAGACAAGAAGAGAGAGTGAGAGAGTCGGATAGTGGGAGAGGGTGAGCTAGACAGTTTGACAGAGGGAGTGGAACAGACAGAAAGAGAGAGAGCGAGAGAGAGAACTAAACAGAAGGAGAAAAGAGGGAGAGGAAAAGTCAGACAGAGGATGAGGGGAAGAGTCAGAGAGAGGGAAAGGCTGAACGAGTCTGAGAGAGGGGGAGAGAGTCAGAAAGGGAGTGAGAAAATCAGGCAGAGGGAGAGGAAGATAGAGCGGGCAAGGCAGAGGGAGAACGAGCGAGTAGTGTCGACAGAGGGAGAGAGAGACCATCAGACGAGTGGATTGAGTGAGAAAGAGTAAGACATGGGGAGAGGGGGAGACTGAGCGAGTCCAAAAGAAGGGGACAGACAGAGTGAGGGAGAATTTCAGAAAATCAGACAGAGAAGAGCGGGAGATAAAGGGAGTCAGCCAGGCAGAGGGATAGAGGGGGAATCAGACAGATGGCGTGTATATGTGTGTGTGAGAGAGAGTCAGACAGAGGAGAAGGGAGGAATAGAGCGTCAGACAGAGGGTTCAAACAGATGGAGAGAGAGAGAGAGAGAGATTCAGGCAGAGAGAGGGAGAGAGTTGGTCAGACATAGATGGACAGTAAGAGAGAGAATGAGATAGATGGAAAGGGAGAGAGGAATCAAGACAGATGGAGAAGGAGAAAGAGAGAGTCAGACAGGGATGGTGAGCGAGAGAGCCAAACAGACGGAGAGGGAGAGAGAGAGGGAATATTTGACAGAGGGAGAAGGAGAGGGACAGAGTCGATAGATGGAGAGCGTGAGAGAGACAGAGAGGGAGAGAGAGCATCATTTAGAGAGAGTGCAGGAGAGAGTGTCAGATGGAGAGGCGAGAGAGAGCGTGCGAGAGAGAGTAAGACAGCGGAAGAGAGAGAAAATATTTTAAACAGAAGGAGGGAGTGATCCAGAGTCAGGGAGAGAGACAGAATTAGACAGACGGAGACCGGCAGAGAGAGCTAGAACGAGAGAGAATCAGACAGATAGAGCGTGTGAGGGAGAGTAAGACAGGGAGAGAGAGAGAGAGCGAAATCGAGTCAAAGAGAGGGGGGGAGAGAGAGAGAGAGAGTCAGTGAGGGAGTGTTAAAGTCAAACAGAGGGAAAGGTAGATAGAGAAGTTCAGACAGACAGAGAACGAGAGAGTAGAGTCGGACAGACGGAGAGAGAAAGCATCAGACGAATGAGTGTGAGTGAGTGTACGAAAAAGGAAGATGGGGAGACAGAGCGTGTCCAACAGAGGGGGAGAGAGAGAGTGAGTGAGAGTTTCAGAAAATTAGATAGAGGGAGCGGGAGATAGAGAGAGTCAGCCAAGCAGAGGGAAAGAGCTGGAATCAGAGAGATGGAGTGTGTGTGTGTGTGTGTGTGATTGTGTGTGTGAGTGTGTGTGTGTGTGTCTGTGTGTGCGTGTTGTGTGTGTGTGTGTGTGTGTGTGAACGTATTTGTGCGTGAGAGAGAGAGGGAGAAAGAGAGAGAGAGATAGAGTCAGAGTCAGACAGAGGGAGAGGGAGAGAGTGCGTCAGACAGAGGGATTCGGGGAGAGACACAGTAAGGGAGAGGGAGTGAGATAGAGGGAAACAGACAATTGGAGAGAGTGTGAAAGACAGAGGGAGGGAAGAGAAAGCATCAATCAGAGGGAAGGAGAGAGATAGAAACAGACATGGTCAGACAATGGGAGAAAGAGTGAGAGGGAGAGAAAGCGAGAGAGTCAGATGGAGTTTTATGGGAAAGAGAGACAGTAAGTGAGAACGAGTGAGAGAGAGGGAGTCAGCCAGACAGAGGGAGAGAGAGGGGTCAGACCGATGGAGTGTGTTTGAGAGAGAGAGACTCATACAGAAGGAGACAGAGAGCACATCCGTCAGAGGGTTTCTGGGAAAGAGAGACAGAAAGAGTGAGGGACTGAGAGAGAGGGAATCAGACAAATGGAGAGAGTGAGACAGACAGAGGGAGGGAAGAGAGAGAGCATCAGTCAGAGGGAAGGAGCGAGAGAGAAAGAGTGAGGGTCAGACAAAGGCAGAAAGAGGGAGACAGACAGTGAGAGGGAGAGGAAGAGAAAGAGAGAATCAGACAGATTGAAGTGGGAAAGAGAGACAATAAGTGAGAACTAGCGAGGGAGATGGAGTCAGACGAATGGAGAGAGTGAGAGAGACAGAGACACGGACTGAGAAAGACAGCATCAGTCAGACGGAGGAAGTGAGAGAGACAAAGGTTCAGACAGAGGGGAAGAAAGGGAGAGAAAGTCAAAAAGAGGGGGAGAGAGAGCGAGATTCAGGGAGAGAGAGGAAAAAGTGAGTCAGACATAGCTGGACGGGGAGAGAGAGAATCAGACAGATGGAGAGGGAGAGAGGGATCAAGACAGATGGTGAAGGAGAGAGAAAGCCAGATGGGGAAGAAGAGAGAGAGAGAGTCAGAGGTGATGGAGAGAGAGTGAAAGAGCGAGTCAGACAGAAGGTTACGGAAGAAACAGAATAAGTGAGTGCGAGAGAGAGAGAGAGTGAATATTAGACGAAGGGAAAGGGAGAGAGAGAGTCGATAGATGGAGAGTCACACAGACGGACAGCCAGAGGGGGAGAGAGTGAGTCAGGCAGGGAGATGAATGGAGAAGTAGAGACAGAGAGTCAGACGGGGATGAGGGGGGTGAATGCAGAGATTCAGATGGAGGGACCGGAATAGAGAGATATATGCAGACTGAGTGAGTGCGAGAGCGAGAGAGAGAAAGACAGAGAGAGAGGGTGTCACGCAAAGGAGTAGTCAGAGAGGAGGAGTGAGTCAGAGAGAGGGAGAGGGTGAGAGATAGAGCGTCAGACGAGGGAAGGAAACAGCGAGAGGGAGGGAGAGACAGAGGGGGGAGAGAGCGAGATAGAGATTCAGAGGGATGGAGAATGTAGGAATGAGAGAGATTCGGAGACGGTGTAAGGGAGAGAGCGGGAGAGAGGGAGATGAGTCAGAGAGAGGGAGCGAGATAGAGTATCAGACAGAAGAAGAGATTGAGAGAGGTTCAGACAGATATACAAGGAGAGAGAGTTAGATAGAGGGAGACAGTAAGAGAGAGACGGTTAGATGAAGGGAGAAGAACAGAGAGAGAGAGAGAGAGCGAGTCAGGCAGAGGCAGAGGGAAAGAGAGAGTGAAAGTGGTCCATATAGAGTGAGTTAGAGGGAAATAGGGAGTCAGACGGGGGTTGTGAGAGAGAGTATCAGACAGCGGGAAGAATGGGAGAAAGAGAGACTATCAGACTGACGGAGAGGGGGAGAGAGAAGGTCAGACAGCGCTAGATGGGGGCAGAGAGACACCACCAGAGAGAGAGGAAGAAGAAGGGAGAGAGAGCATTAGACAGAATGACAAGTGGGAAGAGAGAGTCAGATACTGGAAGAGTTTGAGGAAGACCGTCAAACGGAGGGAGAAGGAGAGAGCAAGACAGTCAGACAGATTGGAGACGGAGAGAGAGAGTCCGACACAGCTACAAGGGCACAGGGAGCATCATACAGAGGGAGAAGGTGAATCAGAGATTTAGACCGATGCAGAGAAACAGAGAGAGAATCAGAGAGAAGGAGATTGGGATGGGGAGAGCCAGACAGGGAAGGAGAGAGAGAGATAGTGAGTCAGACAGACGGAGAGAGAGAGAGAGTGAGACAGTCAAACAGAGCGTTAAAGATAGTCAGTGCGCATGAGACAGATGTAAAGAGAAGGAGAGAGATCAGGACAGAAAAAACGAGGTAGAGAGAGAGAAAGTCAGGCAGAAGAGAAGGAGAGAGAGAGACAGAGAAACACAGATTGTGATTCAGGCAGACGGAGACAAATTCAGACAGAGGGTTAGTGACAGACAGTGAGCATGAGACAGACAGAGAGAGAAGGAGAGAGATCAAGACAGTCAGAGAAGGAGGGACATAGAGAGATAAAGAGAGTCAGACAGAGAAAGAGGGAGGGATCAGGGGAAGTCAGAGAGTGAGAGCGTAACAGACAGTGGAAAAGGCAGACAGAGGGAGACAGTGCGTCAGGCTGAGGGAGAGGTAGCGAGAGAGAGTCAGTCAGAGAGAGAAAATGAGAGAAATGGAGAGAGTCGGACAGAGAGGGAGGGAATACAAGTCAAAAAGAGGGAGAGAAACAGACAGACAGCCAATCAGTGGAAGACGGATGAAGAGACAGTCAAACATTGAAAGAGTGTGAGAGAGAAAGTCAGACATGGGGAAAAGGGAAGGCTGAGAAGAAGTAGACATGGAGCGAGAGACTCAGGCAGGGGAGAGGGTCGACTGAGGAGGTCCAACCAGTGTAGATTAGATTCTGTACTGAGTGAAACAGGCCG
Source organism: Hemiscyllium ocellatum (assembly GCF_020745735.1). NCBI lineage: Eukaryota > Metazoa > Chordata > Chondrichthyes > Orectolobiformes > Hemiscylliidae > Hemiscyllium > Hemiscyllium ocellatum. The sequence continues at coordinate 3,042,664 of NC_083418.1, forward strand.
TTCTATTCAACCAGTCCATACCGACCCTCCAAAGTGTAACCCAACAAGGCCCATGTTCCACCAAATAATACACCAGACCTGCACATCTTTGGTCTGTGGGAGGAATCCGGGGCACCTGGAAGAAACCCACGCAGATAGTGGGAGAACGTACAAACTCCACGCGCATAGTCGACCATGGCTGGAATCGAACCTGGGACCCTGGTGCTACGAGTGCTAGACACTGAGTCAGTGTGCCGCCCGTGAAGGGAGTGAGAGAGCAAAAGGGTCAGACTGAGGGAGTGAGAAGGAGAGAGACAGAGTGAGTCCGACAGAGACATGAACAGAGAGACATTCAGACAGAGGGAGAGGAAGCAGAGAGAGGGTGGAAGAGTAAGACGGGGGCAAGAGAGAGAGTTCGAGTCGGATAGTGGGGTTGGGAGAAAGAGAAAGGGAAGGTGAGAATCAGACAGATGAAGAGGGCGAGAAAGACGGAGAGAGGAGGAGAGAGAGCATCAGTCAGAGGGAGGGAGTGAGAGACATGTGGATCAGACAAATGGAGAGAAGGAGAGACAGTCAGATAGAGGGGGAGGGAGAGAGGGAGTCATACAGAGTGAGAAGGACAGAGACAGTCAGGGAGAGAGAAAGAGGACAGGGTGAGGTAGCCAGAGAAAGTGGAGGAGTGTTAGACTGAGAGGCAGAGAGAATCTGAGAGTGCGGCAGACGGAGATGGAGAGAGACAGGCAGACAGCAGGGTGTAATACAGGGATTCAGACAGAGGGAGAGGAACAGAGAGAGAGAGCCAGACTGTGTTGGTCGGGGGGGGGGCGGGGGGGGGGGGGGAGAGAGAGAGAGAGTCAGACAGAGGGAGATAGTGCAAGAGAAAGAGCCTGGGAGAGGGGGAACGAGAGAGTCAGACAGAGGGAGAGTGGGCGAAAGAGAGTCAGAGAGACAGAGAGAGGGCTAAGAAAGTCAGGCACAAGATATGGTACAGAGAGAGAGAGGGAGAGAGAGAGAGAGAGAGAGAGAGAGAGAGAGTCATACAGAACATAACGGAGAGAGAAAAATCCAGACAGAGTGAGAGAGAAACACAGAAAGCGTCAGATTGAGTGAGATGAAGAGCGTGAGTCTGACACATGAGGAGAGAGAGGAAGTCGGACACACAGCTGAGGAGAAAGAGGAAGATTGCGACAGAGGGAGAGGGAGCGAGAGAAAGAGTGCATGGGAGAGTCAGACAGATCCAGAGGAAGACAGAGTGTGAGAATCAGACAGGCGGAGAGGAAGAGTGAGAGGGAGACAGAGTCAGTCAGAATAAGAAGGAGAGAGAGGCAATCAGAGACAGAGAGAGACGATGACAAAGGGAAAGGCGGGGAGAAGGAGACATTATTCAGACTGAGGGAGAAGAAGGGAGAGCGAGAGATAAGAAGAGAGAGAGGGAGGGAGAGTGTGAATCAGACAGAGGGAGAGAGAGAGAGTATCAGACAGACGAACAGGGAGGCAGAGAACCAAAGACACCTAGTGGGAAAGAGATAGATTCGGACAGAGGAGACGATGAGAGAGAGAGAGTTAAATGGGGGGAGAGGAACAGATAGATAGAGCGCGTGAATGATATAGACAGTGAAGCAAATGGAGAAGTGAGAGACTAGGAGAGGCAGATGACACGAGAAGGGGAGAGTCAGACAGAAGAGGAGAGAGAGCATCACACAGAATGAGAGAATGAGAGAGTAAGACAGATGGAGATGAAGAGACAGAGCGAGTCACACAAAACGGAAGAGAGTTGGAGAGAGTTAGGAGAGAGAAAGAGAGACAGATGAAGGGATTGAGAGGGTGCCAGTCAGACAGAAGGAGAAATAGAGAGTCAGGCAGAGGAAGGCGAGAGAGTAAGATAGTTGGAGGGCGAATGTGAGAGAGTCAGACGAAGGGATATGGAGAAAGAGAGAGAGTGAGACAGAGGGAGTGGAAGGAAGAGAATAAGGGAGAGGGAGTGGGAGAGAGAGAGAGTGAACGATACACAGAGGATGAGTGTGAGAGAGAGAGAACATGATTGGGCAGGAGTGAGAGACAAATAGGCTCAACAGAGGGAGAGAGAAGGAAAGAGAAAGTCAGAATAAAGAAGAGTCAGGGAGAGGAGGAGAAAGAGACAGAGAGAGAAAATCACAGAGGAGAGAGGGAGAGCGAGCGGGGCAGACAGAGTCAGTCGGAAGGACTGTGAAAGAGGCAGAGGAATCTATTGAGAATCAGAGAGGTGGAGGGTCCCTATGGGAAAGCGAGCGAGTCAGAGAGAGAGAGAGAGAGAGAGAGAGGGAAAGAGCATCAGACAGAACGAGAAGAACAGGAGGCATTTTCAGGCAGGGACAGAGCGGAAGGATGAGAGAGATTTAGACAGAGGGTGTTGAAGAAACCGAATCACAGGGAGAGGTGGGAGTGCGTGTCAGACAGACGTAAGGGAGAGACAGTCAAAGAGAGGGAGAGAGTCAGCTGGTCAGACAGAATAAGAGAGTGAGTCAGAAAGAGTGTGAGAGTTATAAGGTAGCCAGGAAGGATCTAAAGACAGGGCTAAGAGCAGCAAGGAGGGGACATGAAAAGTCCTTGGTTGGTAGCATTAGGGAAACCGAAAGGCTTTCTATAGGTATGTCAGGAATAAAAGAATGACTAGGGTAGGAATAGGTCCAGTCAAGGATAGTAGTGGAAAGTTGCGTGTGGAGGCTGAACAGATTGGGGAGACGCTGAATGAATACTTTTTGTCAGTATTCATTCAGGAACAGTACATTATCGCCGATGTGAATATTGAGTCACAATTAATTAGAATGGATGGCTTTGAGGTATGTAGGGAAGAAGTGTTGGAAATTCTGGAAAGGGTGAAAATAGATACGTTCCCTGGGCCTGATGGCATTTATCCCAGGATTCTCTGGGAAGCAAGGGAGGAGATTGCAGAGCCATTGGCCTTGATTTTTATGTCCTCGTTGTCTACAGGAATAATGCCAGAAGACTGGAGGATAGCAAATGTGGTTCCCTTGTTCAAGAAGGGGAGTAGGGATAACGCTTGTAACTACAGGCTGGTGAGTCTCACTTCTGCTGTGGGCAAAGTCTTAGAGAGAATTGTCAGGGGTAGGATATATGGACATCTGGACAGGAATAATGTGATCAAGGATAGTCAGCATGGTTTTGTGAAGGGCAGGTCGTGCCTCACAAACCTTATTGAATTCTTTGAGAAGGTGACTAAGGAGGTGGACGAGGGTAAAGCGGTAGATGTGGTGTATATGGATTTTAGTAAGGCGTTTGATAAGGTTCCCCATGGTAGGCTACTGCAAAAAATACGGAGGTATGGCATTGAGGGTGAGTTGGAGGTTTGGATTAGGAATTGGCTTGCTGTAAGAAGACAGAGAGTAGTAGTTGATGGGAAAGGTTCATCTTGGAGTGCAGTTACTAGCGGTGTTCCGCAAGGATCTGTTTTGGGACCATTGCTGTTTGTCATTTTTATAAATGACCGTGGAGGAGGGGCTAGATGGTTGGGTGAGCAAGTTTGCGGATGATACGAAAGTCGGTGGAGTTGTTGACAGCGAGGAAGGATGTGGCAGGTTACAGCGGGATATAGATAAACTGCAGAGCTGGGCAGAAAGGTGGCAAATGGTGTTCAATGTAGCTAAGCGTGAAGTGATTCACTTTGGTAAGAGTAACAAGAAGATGGGTCCTGGGCTAATGGTCGGATACTTGGTTGTGTGGATTAGCAGAGGGATCTTGGTGTCCATGTACACAGATCTCTGGAAGTTGCCATCCAGGTAAAAAGTGCTGTGAAGAAGGCATATGGCATACTGGCTTTTATTGGGAGAGGACTTGCGTTCCGAAGTCCTGAGGTCATGTTGCAGTTGTATAAGACTCTGGTGCGGCCGCATCTGGAGTATTGTGTGCAATTTTGGGCGCCATAATATGGCAAGGATGTGGAGGCACTGGAACGGGGGAAGAGGAGGTTTACCAGGATGTTGCCTGGCATGGTAGGAAGATCGTATGAGGAAAGACTGAGGCACTTGGGGCTGTTTTCATTGGAGAAAAGAAGGTTTAGGGGTAACTTGATAGTATTGTCCAAGATGATTAGGGGTTTAGATAGGGTTGACCATGAGAACCTTTTTCCACGTATGGAGTCATCTATTACGAGGGGGCATAGCTTTAAATTAAGGGGTGTTAGGTATAGGACAGATGTTAGAGGTAGATTTTTTACTCAGCGAGTCGTGATTTCATGGAATGCCCTGCCAGGAGCTGTGGTGGACTTTCTATCTTTATGGGCATTTAAACGGGCATTGGATAGACATATGGAGAATTGTGGGCTAGTGTAGGTTAGATGGGCTTGGATCGGCGCAACATCGGGGGCCAAAGGGCCTGTACTGCACTGTATTTTTCTCTGTTTCTATGTAAGAGACAGAGAGTGTTAGACAGAGGAAAAGAGAGAAAATCAGAGAGAGGGAGTGATGGAGAAAAAACAATGAGACAGAGGGAGAGGGAGAGACACAGAGAGCGAAAGTGTGTGTCGGAGAGACAGAGGGAGAGCCGACAGAGAGATAGATTCAGAAAGAGGGAGAAAGATCATCGGACAGAGGGAGACCGAGAAAGAGAGAAAGCGAGATAACCAGACAGACAGAGTGGAAGTGGGAGAGAGAGGGAGTCGGAGACAGATAAAGAGAGAGGGAGAAAGTGTCATTCAGACAAGCGGTGAAACAGAGAGAGAAAGTGAGCGAGAAGAAGAGAGAGATTCAGACAGTAGGAGAAACGAGAGAGTCAGACTAAGGGGAAATGGAATCAGAGCGAGATTCAGACAGAGGGAAAGGAGGCGAGGCAGAGAGGGAGGGAGAGGGAGAGAGAAAGAGAGACAAAGATTGCAAGACAGAGGGAGCAGGAGCGAGAAATACTGAGTAGAAAGAAAGATCGAGAGACACTCAGACGTTATGGGGGGTTAGAGATAAAGAGTCTGAGAGTGAGTCAGACAGAGAGAAACAGAGAAAAGGGTAGAGAAAGAAAGAGACTCAGAGAGAGTGAGTTAGACAGAGACATGGAAAGTGAAGGGCGAGAGACAGAGTCAGACGGAGGAACAGGGAGAGAAAGAGTCAGACGAGAGAGAGGGGGAAATTAGAGAGAGAAAGTTAGACAACGGGATAGGAACCGAGAAAGTGAGAGAGAGTCAGACAGAGGGAGGGCGCAAGAGTAAATTAGACAGCTGGAGAGAGTCTGTGAATGAGACAAAGGGAGAGAAGAGAGAAGGAGAGAGAGAGAGACCAAGACAGACAGAGTGGAAGAGATAGAGAAGAGAGACAGTGTCAGAGATAGAGACGTTTAAAGGAGGAGAGAGAGATTCAGACAAACAGAGAGGTAAAAAGCTAGATACCGGTAAGATAGAGGGAGAGGAAGAGAGCGAGTGAGTCACACAGACGAAAATGGATAAAGTCTCAGACAGAGGAGAGAGACAGAGTCAGGCAGAGGAAGAGGCAGATAGGCATTAAGACGCGGGGGTGGGAGAGAGAGAGTGTGAGACGAGCAGCTACCACATAAAGGGAGTGGGAGCGAGACAGAGTGAGAGAGTCAGACGGACTCTGGCGGGGTGGGCTGGGGGCAAGTGAACGAGAGTCGGGCAGACAGAGTAGGATTGAGGGACAGTAAGAGATTGAGAGAGAGAGGGAGAGAAAGATAGACTGAAAGAGAGAGAGTCAGATCCGATGGGGTTAGGGAGTTAGATAGAGGGAGAAAGCTAGAGATTGAGAGAAAGAGAGATAGAGAGAGTCAGATAGAAGGAGTAGAACAGAAAAAGACAGAGAGTCTGACAAAAGGGGAGGTAGTGGAAGATAGAGGTGGGAGAGAGATCGAGTGCTTCAGAGAGATGGAAAGTTTGGGGTGTGGTGGGGAGAGGCAGACAGAGAGAGCGGGAGAGACGCAGCATAAGAGAGGGAGGGGGTCATAGAGAGTGAATGAGAGAAGCATACAGAGGGAGAGACAGACTGAGGGAGAGAGCGAAAATCAGCAAGAGGGAGAGTGTAAGTGAGAGAGAGTCAGACAGAGGAAGAGGGAGCGACACAGAAAAAGTTGAACAGAGGGAGAGTGAGAGTCAGACAGAGGGAGACAAACAGAGAAAGAGTGAGAGAGAAATGGTTAGGCAGAGGAAGAGGCCGAGTTAGAGAGAGTCTGCCAGAGGGAGATGGTGGGAGAGAGATCATGAATTGGGAGGTCAGATGGAGTGATTCAGACAGACGGAGAGGGAGGAAAGAGAGAGAGTAAGACTGAGGGATAGGAGAGAGAAAGACAGTCAAACAAACGGAGTGGGTGAGAGAAGGTGTCGCAGACAGACAGAGAGAGAGTAGGACACAGGGATAGAATGAGACAGGGCGAAAGTCAGACAGAAGGGGAATGGAGAGGGAGGAGAGAGAGAGACTCAGAGTCGGACAGGGCGATAGAGAGAGAGAAACAGAGGGAGAAATACGTAAAGACAGAGAGAGATAGAGTCAGACAGAGAGAATTAGAGACAGAGAGAGAATCAGACAGAGGAAGAGATAGAGAGAGGGAGAGATAGAGTCAAACAGAGGGAGAGGCACTGAGATAGAGTCAGACAAGGGGGAGAGGAACCGAGAAAGAGGGAGAGAGTCAGACAGAGGAAAGTAGCCTAGATAGCTAGACTATAGAGAGGGAGGGAGTTGGAGAGATAGAGAGAGATACAAAGGGAGAGTAGATAGAGTGCAGCGGAGACAGAGAGAATCGACACTGAGTGAGGGAGAGAGAGCGAGCCAGGCAGATGGAGTGGGAGAGAGATACTCAGACACAGGGAGTGGGCAAGAGCCCACTCAGATGGGCTCAGATGGAAGGAGAGTGAGAGATAAAGAGAGTCAGACAGAGGATAGGAACAGCAAAAGTCAGCCAGATTTCGAGAGACACTCAGTCGAAGAGTGTGAGAGAGATTAAATTAGACAGAGGGATAGGGAGAGAGTCAGACAGAGGGAGAGCGAGGGGTAGAGAGAGTCGTCAAGAGGAAGTGGTGTGAGAGTGAATAAGAGGGAGAGAAGTATAGAGAGAGAGAGAGTCAGACAGAGGGAGAGAGAGCGTACTAAAGAGAGTGTGTCAGGCACAGATACACAGAGAGGACGTCAGGCAGAGGGACAGGGAGACAAAGAGAAAGCGAACCAGACAGACGGCGAGGGAGAGGGACAGTATGTCAGAGAGACAGAGCGTCAGACAGAGGGAGACTGGGAGACAGGGAGAGAACCTGAATTGTGGGGGTAAGGAGAGGTAGAGAAATAGAAAGGCAGACGGAGAGAGAGAGAGAGACAGACAGACAAAGGGAGACGGAGTGAAAGATTCAGACCAAAGGAAACGGAGCCAAAGAGAGAGGTCAGACAAAGGTAGAGAGAGAGAGAGAGAGAGAGAGAGAGAGAGAGAGAGAGAGAAAAGAGAGAAAGAACAAAAGATCAGATAGAGGGAGAGGCGGAGAAAGACTGCCAGTCACGCAGATGTATAGAGAAAGACAGAACCAGCCAGAAGTACGGGGACTGGGAGACTGAGAGTCACACAGAACAGAGTGGGGGGTGGGGGTTGGGGGTGGGGGGAGAGAGAGAGAGACAGGAAGACAGAGAGAATGATAGAGAGAGTTCGACAAGGGGAGAGGGAGAGAGAGTCAGGCAGAACGGGTAAAATTTGAGAAAGTGAGCGACTCAGACAGAGGGTGAGACAGAGAAAGACAGAGAGAGAGGGGGAGTCTTAAAGAGAGTGGGCGAATCAGATAGAGAGAGAGAAACAGAGTGGGAGAAAGAGAGCCAGATAGAGGGAGAGGGAGCATGTGAAAGAGTCAGACAGAGAAAGAGAGAGAGAATTAGAGAGAGTCAGAGAGAGTGGGAGGGAGATAGAGAGAAAGAGAGAGAGATAGCGACAGGGAGCGTGCCAGACAGAGGGAGAGACAGACAGAGGGGGACACAGACACAGAAAGAGGGAAAGTGGGCGAGGGACAAAGCCAGGAAGAGACTACCAGTGAATGCGAGCCTGAGCGAGATAGAGTGAGAGAGAGTGCCTGTATCAGATCGAGCGAGAGGGAAAGAGACAGAGTCGGAAAAGGGGAGACTAACAGAGAGATAGTCGGACATAGAGGGAGACAGAGTGAATGGCAGAGTGAGAACCAGTCAGGGACAGGGAGAGATAGAGAAAGACAGAGCGAGAGTAAGACAGAGAGAGGGAGAGAGAGCAATAGAGGGAGATTGACAGACAAGAGGGAAAGTCAGAGATTATGGGAGCGAGAGAAATACAGTGTAAGAAGGCGAAAGGCAGGCAGACAGGGGCGGGTGGGAGAGATAGTCACAGAGAGAGGGGGAGAGAGTTGTAGAGAAGTGTGAGAGGGAGAGAGAATAAGAGAGACAGTCAGATATTTGGAGAGAGATAGTGACAAAGTCAGAGAGAGACTGAGGAACAGAGAAAGTGTGTCAGACGGAAGGACCGGTAGGGAAATACAGTGGGAAATAGCTATTCCGACAGAAGGAGAGGGAGAGAAAGAGAGACAGATATGCAGAGAGAGAGAGTCAGATAGACAGAGAAAGACAGAGAGGCTCAGACACAGTGAGAGGGGCAGTGAGAAATTCAGACAGAGAGAGAGGGTAAGTCAAAGAGAGTGCCAGGCACATGGAGAGGGAAAGAGAAAGACCGCCGGATGGGGTAGAGAAAGAGAGAGAGAGAGAGAGAGAGAGAGAGAGAGAGAAACAATGGGAAAGTGTGAGAGAGAGGACGTCAGACAGAGTGACATGGAGATAGATTCAAACAGAGTTCGATTGTGTGCGTGAGAGAGAGACAGTTTGAGTCAGTCAGAGTGAGTGGCGCGACAGTGAGTCAGAGGGAGAGAACGAATCAAACAGAGAGAGAATCAGACCGAGGGAGAGTGTTAGAAAGAGAACATCTGATCCAGACAGAGATGGAGAGAGAAAGAGAGTCAGGGACACCCAAAGGGTGTGAGAGGGAGAGAGAGCGATTCTGACAAAAGGAAAGAAGGGGGGAGAGGTTAGATAGACGGAAAGGGAGACAGAACGATTCAGTCAAAGTGTGACAGAGAGAGAAAGGGCGAGACGTTAGGCAGCAGGAGAGACAGACAGAGTGCGCTAATCACACAAACGTTGAGAGAAAGAGAGAGACAGACAGCCAGACAGAGGGACAGAGAGAGACCGAGAGAGAGTCTGACAGGATGAGAGCGAGAGAGATAGAAATCCAAACTTCGAGAGTGGGACCGAGAGAGAGTGAGCAATTCAGAGAGAGGGAAAGAGATAGAGAGAGAGAGAGTCAGACAGAAGGAGAGGAAGAGAGAGACTCAGACAGAGGGTGAGACAGAGATAGACAGAGAAAGACGGAATCAGACAGAGCTCGAGTGAGACAGCGAGAAAGGGATTTATAAAGAAAATAAGAGAGGTAAGTCAGGCAGAGTAAAGTAAAAGAGAAAAAGAGTAAGAGCCAGATGGAGGGAAAGATAAAGAAAGACAGAGGGTAACAGAGCGAGTCAGACAGATGGAGATGGAGAATGACAAACAGCAAGTCCCACAGACAGAGATAGAGTGAGAGAGAATCAGACCGAGAGGGAGTCAGATGGGGAGAGGGGCGGGAGTGTCAGACAGAAGGAGAGCAACAGAGAAAGAGAGAGAGTCGAAAAGAGAAAGAGACATAGATAAAGATAGATGGAGAGAGAAAGAATCGGACTGAGAATGAACAAAGGACAGAAAGAGAGAGATAGAGACAGAGAGTGTCAGGTAGACGGAGAGGCAGAGAGAGAGGCAGTATATCAGGCAGGGAGAGTTAGAAATGGAGAGAGAGTCCGACAGAGGGAGAGGAGGGAGAAGGACACTGAGTTTAAGACAGAGAGCACGGAAGAAAGAATTAGAGAGACAGAGAATCAGACAGAGGTGAGGGAGCGAGAGAGATGGCGTGTGAGAGAGAAAGAGCGAGAGTGTGTCAGAAAGAGAGAGGAACAGAGAAAGAGAGAGAGAAAGAGTCAGGCAGAAGTAGAGATAGAGAAAGGCAGAAGGGGCGAGAGAGAGTAAGGAGAGGGAGAAACATATACAGAGAGATGCACAGACAGACAGAAAGGCGGGGGTTGGATGTGTGCAAGAGACATATGCAGAAAGGGACAAGAGAAAGAGTTTGACAGATGCACAGACAGTTAGAGGGGGAGAGGGAGAGTCAGAGAAGAGGGAGGTGAAATGAGAATTAGATACAGTCAGACAATGGGAGAGGAACAGAGATAGACAGAGAGAGTCAGGCGGAGTAAGTTATAGAGAATGACAGAGGGAGACAGATAGACTCAGACAGAGGACGCTTGAGAGAGGGAGAGAGAGGGTGGGAGGAGAGAGAAGGAGAGAGAAAGAGAGTGAAAGAGAGAGAAAGAGAGAATGTCCGACAGAGAGCAGGGGCAGGTGGGGGTGACAGTGAGATAAAGAAAGAGAGATTCAGATGGGAGGGAGGTGACAGGAAAGTCAAACGGAAGGAGAGGAACAGAGAAAGAGAGAGAGTTTCAGACGGGGGAAGGTGTAGAGAAATATAAAATGACAGAGACAGACAATCAAGCAGAGGGTGAGTGAGTTACAATGAAAGACAGAGAAAGAGAGAGAGAGAGAGAGTCAGACAGATGGCATGCCAAAGAAATTCTGGCAAATCAAGCCAAAGCAAAAGGGGTGAGAGAGAGAGATGGGAGAGAGAAAGAGAGAGTGAGAGACTATGTCACATGGGGGAGAGGAACAGAACGAGAGAGAGCCAGACAGAAGGAGGGATAGAGAAAGGCAGAGGGAGCTAGACAGTGTAGGGAGAGGGAGAGATCGGGAGACAGACATACAGAGAAAGATTGCCAAACAGAATGACAGGCGGGGTTGAGGGTGGATAGTGGTGGCGAGAGCGAGAGAGTGAGAGCGGTACAAAGAGAGAGAGGGAGAGAGAGCCAGCCAGAGGAAGCAAAAGGCAGCGGGGGTGGGGGGGGGGTGGTGGAGGAGAGAGAAAGACTTAGACAAGAGAAAGAAGGAGAGGCAAAATGATAGAGAGAGTCAGACAATGGGAGAGAGACGGAGACAGATGGAGAGGAACAGAGAAAGAATGAGAGGCAGGCAGAGGAGGAGGTACAGCCAAAGTCAGATGGAAAGAGAGACAGAAACGCAGAAAGAGAGTCTGACAAAGAGTGAGGAACAGAGAAAGACAGGAGAGAGTCAGACGGAATGAGATAGAGAAAGACAGAGGGAGAGAGAGGGAGACATGCAGAGGGAGCGTGAGCATGTAAGTGAGCGAGATTCAGACTGAAAGAGAGAGAGATAGTCAGGCAGAGTGGGGGGTTGTTGGGAGGTAGAGAGGGAGAGAGAGCGAGAGAGTTATTCAGACGGGGGAGAGGGGTCAGGAGAGTCAGTCAGAAGGAGAAGAACAGAAAAAGGTATTCTCAAACAGAGAGATAGAGAAACACAGAGGAAGAGAGAGAGAGTCAGACAGAGCCTTAACGAGAGAGAAAACGAGAGAGAGATGGAGAAAGAGAGAGACAGCGCCAGATGGTGGAAGAGGCAGAGAGAAGAGGGCAGAAAGTCAGAAAGAGGACGAAGAAGAGAGAGAGAGAGGGAGCGAGGGCCAGATAGCGGGAGAGGTAGAAGGAGAGAGAAAATTCGACAGACAGAGGGAGAGAAAATTACAGGAAGAGAGTCAGGCAGAGGGTGGAAGGATCGAGATAGAGTGTAGGGGAGAAAGAGGAAGGGAGAGAGTGTCAGTTGGGGAAGAAGAACACACAGAGAGGGAGAGGCAGACGGGGGAGAGATAGTGAAATACAGAGAAGCAGAGAAACAGTAGGGAGAGGGAGAGGGGGAGAGAGATACAGAGGGCTAGATTCCCAGACAGCGGGAGAGATAGTTGGGAGTTGGGGTGTGTGGGAGAGAGAGGGAGATAGAGGGAGAAGACAGAGAGTCAGACAGAGGGAGAGGGATTTAGATAGACAGAGAAAGTCAGACGGAGAGAGAGATAGAGAAAGACAGAGGAAGAGTGAAAGACAGATAGAGGGAGAGGGAGATAGAGAGCCAGACAGAGGGACTGTGGAGTGGCACAGCGAGAAAGCCAGGCAGATCAAGTGGAAGTGAAAGAAAGAGTGTTAGAGGGAGATTCAGAGAACGGGATAGGTAGAGAGAAAGAGTTCACATAGAGTGAGCGAGAGACAGAAAGAGCGATTCACACAAACGGACCGGGAGAGAGCGTCAAATAGAGCGAGAGGGCGTGGCAGAGAGAGTCATACTGAGGGAGAGTGCGTGAGAGTGTAAGACAGAGGGAGAGGCAGAGAGAGGTGAGGAGAAAGTCAAGCAGAGGGAGAGACTGGAGAGGGAGAGGCGAAGTAAGACAGAAGGAGAGCGAGTCAGATAAATTGAGAGAGAGAGAGACAGACAGACATGGGAGATTGAAGCACAATGAGAGAGTGTCAGAAAGAGGATAAGAGGGAGTGAATGAGTCAGTGAGAGACAGAACGAATGAGAGACAAAGAGAGACAGACAGATAGTCGGGGAGGGAGTGAAAATCGCACAGAGGGAGCGGAATGGGGAAAGAGGGAAAGAGTCAGACTCAGGGTGAGGGAGAGGGAAAGAGTCAGACACAGGGTGAGTGACCGTCAGAGAGAGTGACTGAGAAACATGGGGAGAGAGAGAGTCAGGCAGAGCGTGAGCGAGAGAGAGAGATAAAGACAGAGCGGGAAGGTGTTGAATAAATGGGGAGACAGAGAAGGGAGGGCAGAGACTCAGACAATGGTAGAGGAAGAGAGAGGGAGATGGAGTCAGACAGAGGGAGAGGGTGAAGGAGATTGAAAGAGAGTCATGCAGGGAGAGAGGGATAGCGAATTAGAGATAGAGAGAGTCAGGCAGTTGGGGAAGGAGTGAGAGACAGGAATAGAGTATCAGATGGTGGGAGGAACAGGGAAAGACAGAGAATGTCAGACGGAGTGAGAGATAGAGAAAGACATAAGGAGAGAGAGAGTTATACTGTGGGAGAGGGACAGAGAAAGTCAGACTTAAGGGGAGAGAGTGTTACACAGAGGGAGACGGACAGGGAAAGTCAGTCAGATGTAGAAATAGACAGAGAGAGAGAGGGTCAGACTGTGGGAGAGCGAGAGAAAGAGAGAGCCAGAGAGAGGGAGAGTGAGCGAGCGTGAGAGATTGAGACAGATAGAGATAGAGAGTCCGTGTGTACACGTGTGTGAGTGAGAGAAAAAAAGAGAGTGAGAGAGGGAGAGCTAGAGTTAGACGGAGTGACAGTGAGAGATAAAGAGAGACAGAGAAGGGGAGAGGGAGAGTCACATAATATGAGAGAAACAGAGAAAGAGAGAGTCTCAGAATGAGGGAGAGATAAAGAGAGACAGAGGCACACAAAGAGTAAGACAGAGGGTAAGTGAGAGAGAGATTCAGAGATCGGGAGAGGAAGAGATATATCGAGAGATAGAAAGAGAGTCCGACAGAGGGAGATTGAGGGAAAGAGAGTCAGGCCTTGGTGGAGGGGCAGAGAGCACGATTCGGACAAATGGAAGGGAGACAGTGACACACACGCTGGTAGAGGGGGAGAGGGAAAATCAGACGGAGGGACAGGGAGAGACAGAGAGAGTGGGACAGAGAAAGTCAGGTAGAGCGAGAGAGGGAGAGTCAGAGAGACGAATAGGAGGAGAGACAGAGTCAGAGTCGGAAAAAAGGGTGCGGGGAGAGACTGAGAGTCAGAGAGAGGGAGAGATGAGAGGTATTGAGTCAGACACAGGGATAGGGAGAGAATCAGTTTCATAGTCAGCAATAGTGAGCGAGAGTTGGAGAGGGTCAGAAAAAGGGAGATGGCAATAAAGAGTCAAGCAGAGGGAGGTGGAGAGAGAGAGAGAGAGAGAGAGAGAGAGAGAATCAGACATCAGGAGAGGGAGAGAGGGAGTCATATAGCGGGCGATGGAGAGAGAGAGAGCGAGAGAGTGAGACTGAGGGACGGGGATGGATACAGAGAGAGACAGTCACACAAAGGGAGAAGGAGAGAGAAATGTAGAGTCCGACAGACGGCGATGGAGGTAGAAAGAAAGAAAGAAAGAGAGTCAAACAGAGGGAGGGGAGGGAGTGAGAGAGAGGGGAGAGAGTAAGACAGTGGTAGAGAGAGAGTGTGTGTTAGATAGTGGGAGGTGGAGCAAAAGAGTGAGACCAAAAGGCAGAGGGCGAATGAAAGTTAGACAGAGGGAGAGCGAGAGAGGGCGAGTAAGAGAGGGAGATGACGAGAGAGAGAAGATCAGATAGATGGAGAGAAAGACAGTCAGATAGAGTGAGAGGGATAAAGAATCAGCGGGAGAGAGCAAGAGTAAAGAGAGAGTGAGAGACAGATAATGGGAGGGAGAGTCACAGGGAGATCATAACACTGAGGGAGACAAACAGAGAGATCAATAGAAAGACAAAGCCAAACAGATGGAGAGGGAGACTAAACAGTGTGAGAGAGAGAGAGAGAGAAAGAGAGAGAGAGAGAGAGAGAGAGAGAGAGAGAAAGAGAAAACGCCAGACCACGAGAGAGGGATCGGGTTATATATCAGTCCAGCAGAATGAGCGACGCAGACCACTGTACTGCATTGATCTATAGTGCATTGAACTAGATGTCTGTCTAACACGGGGAACTATGCAGACCCATGGCAGTACATTTATCGATAAACCCAAACTAGGTATATGTCCAGCATGAAGAGCTATAAAAACAACAACAGCGCATTGATATCTAAATCTGAAACAAAAAAGAAATTTATCCCAATGAGGAGCTGCACAGACCACCTATTGCATTTTCCATAAAACTGAAGGCCGAGCAGCTGGGGAATTTGTACAATGGTCACCAGTGAACTGATTTGGAAACCTGAAACAGTTACTCTCCCAGCATGTGGAGCTGTGAATACCACCCCACTGCATTGCACGGTAACATTTTGTAAGATCACTGCCCAGCGTGGGAAAACTTACAGCCCACAGTGGAAGTGACAGGTAATGCAGCCCCATCAATTCACAGCTCCTTATCTCCATTGTACCATGACAGGAATTTTCCTGGCGTGAAAATCACTGCCAGTGGGAGATCACGGTGGAATCAGTTGAAATAGCAACAAATCAGAAGGGTTTTCAAAATAGAAAGAGAGGGTGAGATTGAGAGAACACCATTGAAACATCTGTTCAAAGTTTTCCTAAAGCCGAACCGAAGCCTTTTCGAAAGTATCCTGCAATATCCCGGTATTTCCAGGAATGATGAGCGAATGGATACTGGTGTAAGTTCAGATCATGGAGAGTATTGAATGAAAATTTGTTCTGCGGCCGTGTAACTGGGACTGGACTCAGCAGAGTCTTCGTTTCATTGGGCTGAATCGAAAAATAATTTGTCTCTGTCATTTTCATTTAGTGTGACAAGGGATCACCTGCATGAGGCCGAGCTGGTTCCCTGGCGTAATCTTGTCGAACTCACCTCATCAGCTACCTACCGGACTCCATGGCGTCCATCTCATTCAATGACAGCCCGATTGTCCCAACCATCATAGCTGGAGGTGGTCACCATCGCCCGGATGCCTCTGGATATTCCACGATCTCTGGCACTGGTGCCATCTTTAGAAGACCAATGCGCACTACGTTGAGCTTTTCCAGTTTGCGGCTGCCTTGCACAGTTTATCCAGAGCATGTCAGCTAAGGGGAAATTACACAACGTTTTATCGACAGGGGCATGGGGTCCTGGCGAATGGGTTAATATAGAGGAGGACAATTCTCTTCCCAGAGGGAGCCATACCACCAGACCCACCGAGCATGGTCTGAGCTCAGCACACAGCTTAGTGCAGTGTCTGCCTTGTGAAGGAATGACCATCAAAACTCGACAAGCATAAAAGAAAAACTTCCCCGCCCTGTCAGAATAAATGTCACCGTGTTCTGTCTGTTCTCTCACACTCACTGCATATCTTTTATAACATTGACCACCGAAAAAGGCCCATGTCCACCATTTTCAGTGTTGCGTGCAGTTCCTTTGCCCTCTCTCTTCCTTCCATTAATAACCTCCCACATTAATAACAGTGCATGGATACAACTTTGTAGCCTGAATCCCTCTGGAGACCTCACCATTCCTGCCCCACTACACCAGCACTAAAAGCAGGGCCACTGATTCTAAAACTCAGTCTGTACCTCCCTTTCTCCCATTCTGGGAGGAACAGCCTCTCGTAGCACAGAAAGGTTTAAGCCGGATGGTGGAGTGCCAGATGTACGTTCGTTTACCAATCTTCCTCCAGCGCCATGTGGCGAGGACAGTGACATGAGCCAGAGAGGATCAGGACGACTTGTGTGGAGATTCTGAAACATCCACGTCACACCAACCAAGTAAGGAGTAATGTTCAGTGAAGGGCAATTCTCACATTAAACTCATTGTCACTTCCGTTTCCCCAGCACAATTTAGAAGCTGTGGCGCAGATGCCATCACCCTTTTGTGTCGAAATGGTACAAATGGAATCTCGTAGTCTTTGTCTCCCAACATATCGTCTCTGCATCCTCCAATTAAGGGAACACAGATGCACACTCCTACACCTCCTTGAGTGAACAGCTCAGATACTGAAACTAATCTACGATATTTACTGCTGTCTAGATTTGTCCCGATATTTTCAATAATCCCTGGGCTTTCTGCTCATGTAGTCATTTATTATTGTGCAGGCTCTTTAGATTGTTTCTCCTGCAATTTCTTTCTACCAAAATGCATTACCTCACGCTGCTCTGCATTGTTCCTCAGATACCATAAATCTGAACATTACACCAAATTTTCAATGATCTGTTGGAGTTCCACACTGTCCTCCACACACTTTGGAATTCTTCCAAGTTTGGTATCTGCAAATATTACAATTGTTATACAGTCACGCTTCACACAGAAAGACTGACACGCTTGCTAGCATGTGACAGTGCAATAAGGATATACTCCTCAAGGACAGGCTTAAAAGCTGACAGATATCAGATAAGACGAGTCAAGCTTACCATGAAGCAAAAGAAATACTGACAGGCTCTCTACGTCGGTATTAGTATCAGTGCCTTAATGGGTTTCTTTATGTGTCTGTATTCATGTGTATGTGCATAAGTGTGTGTCTGTGTGGCGCCAGGCTGGCATTCTCTGTAGTGTTAAAATATTGCAATATCCCCCTGAAATGAGTTCTGAGGAATGGTCTTTCGACCTGAAATTTTAACTTACATTTCTCTCCACAGATGCTGCACAACTTTTTGTTGTTGTTAATCCCTACACTTGGGAGCAGAGCGTGAAAACTCTCAGTCTGGGAGGAATTGAGAGAGGGCAGAAGCGCACAACACCATCAAAAGTGTGTGGGAGAGAGAGAGACGCATGCAGTCACACACACACTATACAAACACACACAGCGACATACTCACACGACACTAACATACAGACAGACACACTCACTGGGGCACAGACACACACACCACACACAAACCACAGTGACACACACGGACACACAGAGACACATTCACACACAACAGACACACAAACAGTAACAGAAATGCAAACACAGAGACACACACGCACACCACAAACTCAGACACACAGACACGCACAGAGACACAGGGACACAGGGACACACACAGACACCTTGTCAAACGCACACACAGGCAATCTAACAATCTCACACACAAGCCGAAACCTACACACACTCTTAAGTACAGGTAGGCAAACACGTGCGTAGAGAAACACATAGAGAGAAACACACACCGCATACATTCATAGACATACACAGCCTCATACCGACACACAAAGAGACACATTGATGCACACACACGCACATACATACACAGACACGCACACACCACACCGACGCACGCATGCAGATACACAAACACGCAGGCATATCGAGAGGCACACACAGAGGCCACATGGTGACATGCAAAACATGACAAACGCACACGGATACACACACAGACACATAAGCACACGCACCTGCCACACACAGACATGCACATACGCAAACACTCACACTCCATACACATACACATGTAAACACAAAAATACATGCACACATACACATTTACACACACACACACACACACACGTATATACACGCACGCATGCAAGCACCACACACAGAAACATGCACACTCACTCCACACACAGGCACACATACACAAAATCAAACATGCACACACAGACACATACGCACACGCACTTAGATATACATACACACAGATGCCCGTTCGCCACACACACACAAAAAACAGATGCGCGCACACACAGCCAGAGCGACACACAAAGACACACGTAAAACACACAGACACACAGATAATCACATACGCATGCACACAGACACAGACCTAAACACACGGACACACGCTCCCACTGTCCAATACGCACCTGCACACAAGAACACAAAGACACAGCAGAAAGTTGCACACACACAGACACACACACCAACATGCATATGCATACATATACACAAGCACAAACAGATACACACACAATCACATAGCCACACACAGAACCACATATACAAACCCACACACATATACTCACACAGACAAATATACAGATACACATGCACTAACACACACATACTGACAAGAAGACACAGATATAGATGCTTACGTGCAGACACAGATACACAGACACACATTCGTATGCACAAGCACACAGACACATATACGCACGCACAGACTCACACAGAAAATATGAGAGACGCACACTTAGACATAAACACATAGAGACACACATACACACACACACAAAACACACGAAAAACCACACCAGGTTGGACTGGAGGTGATTTTTGTTGTGCTGAGATCCTCAGAGTGGAGAGTTGTACAGCATCTGTGAAGAAATGTCTGTGTCCCCTCTACAATCAGGAACTGATTTGTCTTTGGGCAGAATTCCTGACGCATGGCGCACAACTGGAAGATTATTTACATTGCAATTATCTACAAACAACTTCTAGTGAATCAGTCTTTATGGAGATAAGATGAATTTTATTGCACTGTCAATGACTTTCAATTTTTATTGACATCCCTTTGCAAATAATCTTACATTTAAGAGAAGGTTGGAAAGTCCTAAAACAGACAAAGATCGTGTCAATGCATCACTTCAAACAAAAGTAGGACAGGCCGAGGGACAGGGAGATGAAGGGAGAGAGGTTTTAACCCCCATTTCAAAAACCCACCCCCAAAACAAGAGTGCACATTGCACAGAAATACAGAGACAGAAATACAAATAGACAGCCACACACTAATGCAGGAAACATGTAACATGTACAGAGAGTTAGATACACATATAGAGGCCCACAGAGACACATATAGACACACAGAAACGACAAGCATGGACAGAAATATTCAGATACATACTTAGGCCGACAAACACACAGAGAGTTATAGAGCTATACTGGTCATTTTAAAACAGTACTATCGACCCATACAGTGCACGCTGACCATAATCCCAAACTAGACTAGTCCCACCTGCGTGCACTTGGCCCATAAATTTCCAAATCTTCTCTCTTTCAAGTACCTAACCAAATGTTATTTTTTGAAGCGTTGTCACTTTACCCACGTCCATCACTTCCTCAGGAAGTTAATTCCATACACGAACCACAGATTGTGTAAAAATGATTCACTTCATTTATCGTGATCAGGTTTACCCGAGATTTATCTTGCAAACTGGGGACGTGATTGCTGGGCCCCTGGCCAAGGGGTTTTTCACATCAATGGCCAATGAGAAGGTGCTGTAAAACATGAGGGTAGTTACGGTGGTGCTATTCATGAACAAGCTGGAAAGTAAAAGCCAGGGACTAATAGACTCCCGAGCCAGATATCGTTGGTGGGCAATCAGATCGAGTTAAAACTAAGGAACAGGTTTTAGCATTCGCAAAAGCAAGGACTGATTATGAATAGCTAGCATGGGTTACTGCCTGGCAAACCATGTCTCACTAACGAGATTTTTTTTCTGAACAAGAAACAAAGGGAATGACTGAGGGCAGAGCAGTGGATGTGATCTATATGGACTTCAGTAAAGTGTTCGACAAGGTTGTCCATGGGAGACAGCTTCACAAAGTTAGATCTCATGCAATGCACTGGGACCTATCCATTTGGATATGGAGCTACCTCGAAGGTAGAAGACAGAGGGAAGTGGTGGTGGGTTACTTTTCAGACTGGAGGCCAGTGATCAGTGATGTGCCGCAAAATTCAGCGCTGGTTCCATTACTTTTCGTCATTTATACAAATGATTTCGATCTAAACATAGGAGTAATAAATAATACGTACACCGATGACACCAAAATTGGCACTATCGTAGCTATTGAAGAAGGTTAAATCAGATTACAACCAGTCTTGATCAGATGGACCAGTAGGCTGACGAGTGGCAGATGGATTTTAATTTCGGGAAATGTGAAGTGCTGTATTTTGAAAAGCCAAATCAGGGCAAGAATTATACACTTAAAGTTAAGGTCCTGGGGAGTGTTGATGGACAAAGATACCATAGATTACAGTTTCATAGTTCCTTGAACGTGAAGTTATGGGTAGATAGGAAGGTGATACAGGTCTTTGATACGCATACATTTGTTGGTCAGTGCACTGAGCATGGGATTAAGAGGTCATATTTCATCTGTGCAAGACATTGTTTAAACCAAATTTGGAACACTGTGTTCATTTCAGGTCTCACTCATATGATAACGATGTTGCAAAACTTGAAAAGGTTCAGACAAAATTGACAAGGATGTTGCCAAGGTTGGAGGGTTTAACCTTTATGAAGAGGCTGAGTAGTCTGGATCATTTTTCTTGGAGTGTCAGAGATACAAAGGTGACTATCAAGTCACCAGTGGAATGGATACAGTGAATAGCCAACATTCTCCCCCTTGGTAGCATATTCCCAAACGAGAGCGAATAGGTTTAATGTGCGAGGGCGTCAGACCTTATTGAGATCTAAGGGGCAACGTTTGCACATAGAGAGTATTGCATGGGTAATGAGCTGCCAGAGGAAGTCCTGGAGGTTGGTATGGTTGCAACATTTAAAAGGCACCTCGATGGCTATATGAATAGGAATGGTTTAGAGAGATGTTGTACAAATGCTGCCAAATGGGACTGGATTACCGTTCCTTTATTCTTTATACTTTAACAGGATGAGGGTGTCATTAGCGAGGCAGCATTTATTTCCCATGTCCAGTTGCCGAGAGGGCAGTTGAGAGTACCTAATAACTTTTGGATCTGGAGTCGCATGAAGATCACATCAGGTAAGTATGGCAGTTTCCTTCCTGAAGAGATGTTCGTGGACAATACGTTATTTGACATTTAGCAATGGATTTATAGTAACCACTAGGTTCTTAATTCCAGGTAGTTATTGAATTAAAGTCCCACCTTTTTCCATGGTGGGATTCTCGATGAAAAGTCCAAAGACAAATTACTAGGTGATCGCATCCCCAAAATTTAGGATATCTGGTTAACATGGACCAGTTGGTTAGAAGGGTCTGTTTCTATGCTGTACACCTGTATGACCCAATGCATACAGTCAAGCTGTCTCCTCTCTTCGTAAAACTAACCCCCAGTCTGAAATTCCCTATTGTAAGGGGAAAAATAAAACACTCGCCATTCAAAATGATCTGTACCCCTCATTGTTTTAGAAACCTCTATAAAGTCATCTGTTTACATCTTATGCTCCAGTGGAAAAGGTCCCAGCCTATTGTGTCTGTTTTTATTACTCAAACACTCCATTCCCAGCAACAACCTCATAAGTCTCTTCTGGACCATCTCCAGCTTAATCATATCGTCAATACAACGGGTGACGAGAACACACACAGTATCCCAGGAGAGACCTTAAGAATGTCCTCTAAAATCTGAACATGCAATATCATTATTTATTAAAGGTGGTAAGGACAGGGCAATGAGATACAGGCCGGTGAGCCTGATTTCGGTGTTGGGCAAGTTGTTGGAGGAAATCCTGAGGGACAGGATTTACACATATTTGGAAAGGCAAGCATCATTATGAATAGTCAATATGGCGTTTTGAGTGGGAAGTCATGTCTCACTAACTTGACTGACGTTTTTTTGAAACAGTAAAAAATGTATTGATAAGGCAGAATGGTGGATGTGAATCTATGTGGCCTTCAGTTAGGCATTTGACAGGTTTCCCTATTGAAGACTGGTTAGGATAGTTAGATGCCATGGAATACAGGGAGAGCTAACCATTTGGATAGAGAACTGCTTAGAAAGTAGAAGACAGAGGGTGGAGGTGGAGGTGGAGGGCTATTTTTCAGACTGGAATCCTGTGACCACTGGAGTGCCACATGGGTCGGTGCTCTACAGGTGACTTTTTGCCATTTATATAAATTATTTTGATGTGAATATAGGAGGTACATTTCTTACTTTGTAGATGACACCAAAATTGGAGGTACAGTGAACAGCATAAGAGGTTACCTCAGACGGCAACGGCATCTTGTTCAGATGCTCCAATAGGCTGAGGAGTGGCAGGTGGAGTTTAGTTTAGATAAATGCCAGGTGCTGCATTTTAGGAAAGCGAATCTTAGCAGGACTTACAACTTAATGGTAATGACTTTGTGAGTGTTGCTAAGCAAAGGAACCTTGGAGTGCTGGTTCATAGCTTTTTGAAAGTAGAATAGCAGATGGGTTGGATAGTGAAGATGGCGTTTGTCATGCTTTCTATTATTGGTCAGAGCACTGAGTATAAGAGTTGGGAGGTCATACTGCGGTTGTACAGGTCGTAGGATGTCAACTTTTGCATTATTGCGTTCAATTCTCTTCTCCTTCTGAATCGGAAGGATGTTGTTAAACTTGAAATGGTTCACAAAAGAGTTACAAGGATGTTGCAAGGGTTGTAGGGTTTCAGCTATTCGGAGAGGCTGAAGAGACTGGGGCTGATTTCCCTGGAGTGTCGACGTCTGAGGGGTGACTTTATAGAGGTTTGTAAAATCATGAGGAACATGGATCGGATAATCAGACAAAGTTTTTCCCTGGGGGGTTGAGGTGTTGAGGAGTAGAGGGCATAGCTTTAGGGTGAGAGGGGAAAGATATAAAAGGAATATAAAGGGCAACTGTTTCATACAGAATGTGGCACGTGTATGGAACGAGATACTAGAGGAAGTAATGGATGCTGGTACAATTGCAACATCTAAAAGGCATCTGGATGGGAACATGAATTTGAAGGGATTGGAGGGATATGGGCCAAGTACTGGAAAATGGGACTCGATTAAGTTAGGATATTTGATTGGCATGCACGAGTTCGAACGAAGGGTCTGCTTCTGTTTTGTACACGTCTATGATTCTATGACTCCAGGACTGAGTGTTCAGAGACATGAAGCCAAGCAAGCCAAACATCTTCTTTGCCACCCTGTTTACATGTAATGAAAAGTTTAAAGAACTATTCCTGAAGCCCTCGGTCCCTTTGTTCGACAACACTACCAGTGTCCCAACTTTTAACTGCATATGTCCTCCCCTTGTTTGTTTTACAAAAATGCAATAACTTGCATTTATAAAAATTAGAACTTCATCTGCCACTCTTCAGCACAATGTGTGACACTAACTGGGAGGAGAAACTGTTAAGCAATCAGCTGCCTTGTATCATATAATGGTTTTAGGAAGACGGCAATCACACGCTGGTGGGGGAAATAGTGATTTGGACCCACAAACTATGCTCTTTCCTTGTCTCTGGTGTTCAGTAATAATATGTATTCGAGACCCCTTATTGTGCAGAATGTTTCCGCAGGATTTATTTCTCTAAGATTTTACTGTACAGACAATAGCCATTTAAGCTGCAAATCATAGCCAAGCAATTAAACGTGATCATAGTTTATCTTCATGGCAGAGAACATGCACTCGCGATCCTAAAGTCGAGGTAAAAAAAAAACTCGCATCTTTGAAAAATTTGATTCTTTTAGCAGTGTATTTCAGTCAAGTTAATCAAATTTTAATGAATCCATACTGAGCTGAAATCTGGCAACTTAAAATGTGACCTAAAATATGGGCACACTTTATGTCTTGATTAGTGTGTAGTGACACTGCCTCTGACCAAAGCGTTTGGATTTGATTCAATTTCCTTAACGTGTGTGGTAGTGTCCCTATGCCTGGAGCAGAAGATCTGCATTCAAACCCTGCCTGTCGTGGAAGTCTGCCACAGTATCTCAGAATAGGTAGATGAACAAGCATACAGGAGAATATAGCTGCAGTTTTTGGGGCGATTGGTTGTGTTCCTACCGATGATCCCAAAGGTCCAGATTAAAATTCCACAGAGGTGTCTCATAATATGTCTGAAGAAGTTTATTACGATTGCGAATTGATGGAAAAGGAAGAGGTGTCATATTGAATTTCAGAATTGCTGCCGGCCTTCCCTGATAGCACAGCCATTCGTGCTGACTGCAATCAAATTTGCACTTTCCAGAGGCTTATAAAATCATACGGGCCATGGATGTGGTGAATATTGAGGGACTTTTTCCCAGGGTAGAGCAGCCCAATACTAGAGTGTACAGGTTTAAGGTCACAGAGTGAAAGATTTAAAGGGGAACAAAGTGGCAGTCCGGATCGCGACAATGAGACAGGGGAGACCATTCTGTCCCGGTAAGGAGTTTCACAAAATATAATGAAGCATTCAGTCATAGCGACATATACCACAGAAACAGACTATTTTCTACAAATCATCCCTCACAACTGGATAACCTAAATTCATTTAGTTCCATTTGCCAGCATTCGGTCCATATTCTTCTAAACTATTCCTTTTATTGTATCCATGCAGATACCTTTTAAATTATGGAATTGTACCAACCTCCGCCACATCCTCGGGCAGATCATTCCATGCACACATCATCCTCTGTGTAAAAATGTTGCCCCTTGAGTCCCATTTGAATGTTTCCCCTCTCACCTAAAACCTAAGCTCTCTGCTTTTGTACTTCCATGAGCTGGGGAAGCTTCTTTGCGTATTAACCATATCAATGTCCTCATGATTTAATAAACATCTATAAGATCACCATTCAAAGACAATTGTTGACTTTAACGTGTAGTGACTACAGCAACTTAGTAACACAGTTGCAACAGCCAAAAATGTAATTCATGTTACAGATTGTTGTTTGTGTTGTTAATCAGGCTAATAAGGCAGCTCCCCTCCTCCTCAGTATGTGTCTGGTGAAAATTGAGCACATGACTGAGATTCCAAAGTGGATTTATCCTGACCCTCAAAGTGTAAAAAATGAGCACAGAATTTCGACAATATTTGAGTGCAGCACTACACGAGCAAAAATGGTGAAGTTCAGTTGTAGCAGTAAGTCCATTTTGCAATCAAGCACCCGCCCCCACAAAAATCTAATGCATTATCTATTTCTGTAAAATCGTTTTTTCATTCTTCTAAACTCCAATGATCACAGGAACAGTCTGCTCAATCTCATCTTCCGAGAAAAAAAATTCCCATGTCCAGGATGTATTGTGTTAGCATTCCCTGGACCTCTTTTCCTAAAATAGGGGAACTAAAACTGTTTACAATATTCCAGCTGTGATCTGAATAGTGCCATCTATAATTTTGAAGACATATCCCCATGCCACTGAAATAAATGTAGTGAATTTTTCCATATAATTAATATTGGTCTCTGCTAGTCTTCTTGCCAAATATCTCAACTTCAATTTTGCTGTGTCAACCTCACTATTTTGTTTCATCTCCAAAGTTAGCAATAGCACATCTGTTATCCAGGCGATTCGTATATATTCTCAATAGTTTTGGCCCCACTATTGATGCTTCTGGGAATTGGCAACTTACGACGTACCATTATGGAAATGCCCTCTCTATCTACTCTCTCAATTCATTACCCAATCATTGACCAATAAGCTTGATTAATAGATACCCACAACTTAGTGGGTTCATAATTCTCATGTCGTGAAGGAGGATCATATAAAACACCATACCGAAAATTTTTAGAAATCCAAATATATAATGTTTATTGATTTCCCTTATCTATGTCGTTTGTTACTTCCTGAAAATACTTTAATTAGCTTGTTCGCTGTGATTTCTTCTTCACAAAACCGTGCTGACATGACATGATTTTTGCATGCATTTCTAACGCTCTGTTATTCCAACTTTAAGACAGACACTAAAATTTCCCAATGATAGAGCTGGTTGTGAACCTGAGTTGAATTTGTTAGGTTGGACACTCACAAAGTGTGACCTTGGAAGTTGCGAATTCCCGGAAAAAAAACGAATAAATGGTTCGCTAATGTCCTTCAGAGCGCGAACTTGCCATCTGCTCCGGTCAAAGAGACTCTGGCCTGCCTGGGATGGTCGGTGTTGGTCATCAGGGCGAGGAAGGAAGTCGAGAAGGTGGAGACGTTGAATAAGAGGGGTATTATCAATCAACCGGTAAACCAAAAAATTTAGCAAAATCTTCCAACCAGCCACTTCCAAGAAAATGTCTATCACCACTTCGAAGTTCATTCAGAGTTAAACAATGCCCGACATTCGGTGATAGATGAATAGCAATTTCCTTCGATTTTAATTGCAAACATTGGAGCATTTTCTATGCAGCAAAAATGTTAGGAATCTCTTCTATAAAAAAAGTTGCAAACATTTAAGACACTATATTTCAAAAGTGACAGTTGATGCTCAATAATGAATTATTTGTTTTAAATCTCAGACAGATAACATTTTGTTTTACAAATGTATTCAGTGATGTAGGCCAACGTTAAGTACATTGCGTTCGGACTCTTTAACCTCGATACTGAATGACTCTAACACACTCCTGATCCACCTCACAGTTTCCAACTCTCTCTGATTTTCAGCTCACAGAACACTCCCGTTCCAATGTACTCAGTCACACAGAGTCTTGGTTTCCTCAACCCGAGCTCACTAAACGAAGAGCTTGCCAGTTGAGAACGAAAATCAACATTTAAAAAAGCAAATTCTTGCTCTTGTTTGCAAATCCTGTATGATCATTCCCCTCTCTGCGATCTCTGTCAGCTACACAAGGCTTCTAAATTTCTGCTCATGCCTAATTCCAACCATTTCAGTGTGATTTATTGATCTCCCCGCAAACGGCAGACATTCTTTCACGATTCTTATTAAACCAAAATAACCAAGTAATTAACCACGAGATGCATAGCCATGTGATGCGTTGTAACTGGATTATGTGGGAAAAGATGGACCCGATTATGTATCATCATGACCAAATTCACAGCAAGTTTGTTTGTGGAGCTCCTGTTCAGATTAATGAACTGCAGTCAGATCTCTAAACACTTCCACATACCTTGGAGGGGAAAAAGTTTTCTGCACGCGCGTCCAGATTCTATTTCATTGAATATTCTGTTCAGAACGGTCGAAGGATGGACCTTTTCCAGTGGGCCACGCTCCGACTTCATGAAGCTGGGACCAGAATCAGGGAGAATCTGACAACTGAGGTCTGTAGATAGGACTTTACGTTAAGTCATGGGGATTAGTTTCACAGAACTATGGCAAACGTTAAGGTAGGCAAAGGGCTCATCTTAGGTTAAAGTTTCCACAACAAGGAAGAGAACAGAAGGTGTGGAAAGGCTCAGGAATCTAATTTAGGCCATGCGGCTGAGGGGCCACACCGTGGGACTGAGGGTGTTGTACCTGAATACACGCAGCTGTACGAATCAAGGTAAATGATCTTTCAGCATCATTTCGGACGGGTAGGTACGTTATTGTGTGTATCACAGGTACGTGGCTGTAAGGGGATTAGGGCTGGCAACTGAATATCCAAGTACACACGCCCTATGGAAAGATAGGCAGACAGGCAGAGGAGGCGGAATTGGCTTTTTAGTAAGAAATGCAATTAAATTGACTGCAAGAAGGAAAAGAGAATCGCAAAGTGTCGAATTGGCGTGTTTAGAATAAAGGAATCACAAAGGCGAAAATGATCCTGATGGAACTCCCAGAAAAACGAATTTGTGAAATATCTGCGATATTGCTTTGGATTAGATTGTGTTCGATCCCACAAACGAACAGGCAAATCTCAGTTTAGTGATGCGGAATGACGCATATAACACAAGAGCTAAAGTATATTCGTTAGGGTGTATCAGCTCTGGTCAGACTGCATTTGGAATATTGTAAGCAGTTTTAATCCCTGTATCTAAGGAGGAATATGCTGGTGTTGCAGGGAATCTAGAGTGGATTTATATGAATTATCCCAGAATGAAAAGTTTTTTTTTAATAAAAATGAGTAGTTGTGACTCTGGGTCTGTATTCGCTGATGCTTATGAGTATGAGGGAATATAAGAAGTGTAGAAAGAGAGGTAAAGACAAGGAGAAGTTATGTTTGTGTTTACGGTAACACTACGGATTTAACTGCAAATAATATTTCTCGAAAAAACTATCCAGTGAAAATACATAGGTTCATATAAGGAAGGAATGTGCGCCTTGATGGGATTGTAACGTCGGCTCCTACGAGTCAGAGGGAACCTGAGGAACAAATATAGATGTAAGGATAGCAAGGTTCCAAACATTGAGTACGACTATCATCATTTAAAAGGTTTCGATGTCGAAGAGTTGGTTAGATATTTTCAAGAAACCTATTAATTAACACATAAATATTCTCCAGGAGAAGGAGAAAACCTGACCTTGTCCGAGGTAATAAGGCAGGGCAAGTGACTAAGGTGATATTGGGGGAAAACTCCAGACGTCATGATTTTATCAATTTGAAACAATTATTAAAAAGAAAAGATAAGCCTTCTGTAAATATTCAAGTTTTAATTGGAATAAGGTAATTTTTGCTTGGTGTTAGCCAAGAACTGACAACTGTTTATTGGAGTGGAATGTTCACAGGACGTTTGGTGATTCGGAAGATTTAAGCACGTGTGACATCAAGAATTCGGAGTCGTTGTCATATGCAGAGAAATAAGGCCATTCGCCTCATCGAGTCTGATCTGCCATTCAATTCTGGGTGATAGGCATTTAAATCCTTTATTCTCCTATCTCCCATTAACCTTATTTGATTCCCGTGACAAACAAGAACCTAACTGTCTCTGTTTTAAATATGCTCAATGACCTAAGCTCCACAGAATTCTGCGGCAGTGAATTCCACAGATTCTCTGGCTGACGGATCTTCTCCTTATCTCCGTTCCAAACGGTATCCCTTTCACTCTTAGTCTGTGCCCTTGGCTCCTGGTCTTTCCTGTCAATCGGAGCATCTTTCCACTCTGTCCAGGCCGTTCTCTATTCAGAAAGTTTCAATTCGATTAACACTCATTTGTCTAAACTCCATTGGAGTATCGTCCTAGAGTCCTCAAACGTTCCTTATAAAACAAGTTTTCATTCCTGCGATCATTCTCGCAAACCTCTTTTGGACCCTCTCAACAGCTTCACAACTGTCCAGGTTATGGGACTCAAAATTGCTCACAATACTCTAAAGTGTTGTCTGACCATTAGAAAGCCTCCGAAGGACATTTCGTGTTTTCATATTAAAGTCCTCGCGAGACGAATAACAACATTTTATTTTCCTTCCTAACTACAAAGGCAACCTGCAAGCTTACCCGAAGAGAGCACTGGATTAGGATTCCCAAGTCTTTTCACTTCAGATTTCTCAACTTTCTTCCCATTTAGAAATTAATCTATATCTGTACACTTCCTACCCATGAGCAGTTACAGTGAAAGTTTTATGTCTGGTATGATGAGAGAACAACGGGTGAATAAAGGTACTGAGGTTTCAGTTAAAATGAAAGAGGATCATATATCAGATAGACAACAGGGTTGAAGTGGAATTCTTGCAGGGACTTTGATAAGATGCAGACCAGAAAGGCCAAGAGGGGATACGAAATATCTGCTAGGGACGGTGTATAAGTACACAACGGACAAGATGGACCCGTAGAGAAAGAATTGGTTACCTTAAAGATCAATGAGCGTGACGTTGTGTTTGAGCTCAGCAGATGGAAGAGAAATTAAATTAATATGTCACATCAGGTTTTCCTGTGGAGAAAGCGAGCCTAAATGTTAACTCATCATGGTTGAAGCAGGATGCTTCCTGTTGCTAAACTCTTTGACGAAGAGCCAAAGAAATGGAGAGTAAGTGGTGTTTCCAGTGGCTGCGTTGCATTCTATTCTGTGTGGCTTTATGCAACAAAAATTCTAACTTTTCCCATAACTTGAGTGTCAGTACAGCGAGGAGCGACTGTACAGGCAGAGATTTGTCTGACTGCAGCATTGGAGTGAGAGGAATGATTTATTAGAGGTTCATAAAAGCACGAGTGCTATCGATAAGGTGAACAGCAAAGGCCTTCTTCCTCTTGGATAAGGGAGTCCAGAACTCGTAAGATTTGCAGGGAATGACAGGGCACCCTTTTCACACAGAGGATGGTTTACATGTGGAATGAACTGTTCGAGAAACTGCTAGGTGGAGTACTGTAAAAATATTTGAAAGACATTTGGACAGTTCGATGAGCAGAAAGGGTTTAGAGGGATACAGGCGAAATGTAAGCAGGATGGAATAGTTCAGTGTGGAAAATACGGTCTCCAAGGATATGATGGCCTTAAGGCCTTAAGGAGGCTCCAGAAGTCATCGAAATATACACTTATAACAGTTCCCATTACAGGAGAATAATTGCTGGAGGTTTTAGCAAATGTAATAGGTGAATATATCTCCAGACCCTGTACGAATGTCTTGTTCTGAAGATGTATAGATACTGTACCTTGAAGAGAGTTGATAAGCTAGCAAGAACACAGCACAACATTTACTCGTAACAGCCAGCAGAACTGAGTTGCCATAAGACAAAGAAAATCTCAAATTTCAAGCAATCATTTTGTATTATGCATCAAGATAGCAAACCAAAATAACGTTTGAATTTCGTATTTTGATAATATTAACACCAACGAAATGAGCCGATGCTTTTCTGCATAAAACAGGAAATCGTTAGCAGCGAGTGAGAGAACAGCCTCAGATAATTCGAGATGAAGAGCGCCCACAATGGTGGAACGAGTTATGTGGAACGAGTTTGCATAGCAGAATATCGAAGCCGACCTGGAGAGATTCCACAGAAAAAAAAATCCACAAAGGAGACTCGGCAACTATGACTGATTTAGAAATATGATTTTTTAAATTAGATTATCATCGGTATTTTTTATTATCAGAATATTATTGCGGAGTGAAAGGTAATAAATAGGATTAAGTGAAATCAGCTGTAAATGGTTATTTTTCATATTCTCTGTAAGTCGTAAACAATAAAGTTGTTATTTTTTCCTTTAAATAATGACCTTCGGAATATATCCGTGTCTCTAGAATTTTCACCGATGACAACGCGGTGTGAATATTTTCGATTTTGTTGGTTTCACTTAACACAGAGATTTACCCCGTGTGATAATTGTACCCAAACATTGTGGGAAGTAACCGAAGAATTTTCAGAAATGATTCTGGCATTTTATATATATATATATACACACACGTGAGATTTCGAATGACTGGAAAGTGACAAACGTTTTGTCTTTATTGAAATACGGATGCAGGGAAAAGACTGGATCTAAGACTTGTAAGTCTGGCGTTGGTGGTGCACAAGGTTTTGGAGGTGATTTTGGAAAAGAGAATTTGCGGAGGAAAGGAAATATAAGGGATCATCAACGTGGCTTCATGAGTTGGAACGTGTGTCTCACAAATTTGATTGAGATTTTTGATCAAGTATACAAGAGGATTTATGAGGCAAGAACAATAGACTTTGCTTAATTGGACTTTAGTAAAGACTATGGAAAGATTCTGCATTGGTGACTAATGAGTAAAGATGGATCACATGGGTATCACCGTAAGCTTGCCAATTGGATACAAATTTATTTAATATAAAGAGAAAGGGTGAGTTTTTGGAGGGTTGTTGTCAGAGTGGAGGCCTGTGACCAGCGGTGCTGCACAGGTATCAGTGCTGGTTATTTTGTATGTGACTTATATAAATGTTTTCAATAAGTATATTGGTAGACAGTGATAGTCAGTTTACCTTTGAATCCAAAATTGGCGGGTTGCGTATGGAATTTTACGAAAGCGAAAGTTATTAATGTGTGTTCATAAACACCACTGAAAAGGCATTTGGACAAATTAATGTATAGGAAAGCATAAGACCGATGTGGGCCAAGTTCAGAGAAATGCGGTTAGTGTGGACTGACATTATGATTGATATGAACCAGTTTGGTCCAAAGGATTGGTCCCTGTTTTGTAGTACTATATGACTGTGCTTGGTGTTATAGTACAAAGGAAAGAAGGATATCTCGGATTAAAAGAGACATTGATCATTTGGGTCTATAATCATAGATGTGGCAGATTTAACATGGCTAAATGTATGGTGCTGCATTTTTGGAAAACAAAAGCAAAGAATGTAGCACTTGTGCAATTACAAGTACTGCATTGAATAGAGGAGAAAGTGAGGTCTGCAGATGCTGGAGATCAGAGCTGAAAATGTGTTGCTGGAAAAGCGCAGCAGGTCAGGCAGCATCCAAAGAAGAGGACATTCGACGTTTCGGGCATAAGCCCTTCATCAGGAATGTCGAAACGTCGAATATCGAATCCCGAAATGTCGAATTTCCTCTTCCTTGGATTCTGCCTGACCTGCTGCGCTTTTCCCACAGCACATTTTCAGCTTTGCATTGAATAGAGTTAAGAATCACACACCATTTTATAGTCCAACAGATTTAATTGGAAGCACTAGCTTTTGGAACACTGCTCCTTCATCGGGTAGTATGAAGGTAAAGTGCTCCGAAAGCTCGTGCTTCCAATTAAACCTGTTGGTATATAACCTGCTGTTGTGTTATTTTTAACTTTGTACACCCCAGTCAAACATCTCAAGTCATGCCTTGAATAGTGCAGAGGAATAGAAACTTGAATTGGCAACTGAAGGGACCCAGCAGTTCGGTGACCCAATTCTTTGAAATTCATGTCACATATAGACAGTTTCATTAAAAATATTGTTAGAACGACTTCATTCGTTGCTAAGGTTTTTTTTTGTGCTGGAGTTGGGACGTCATGCTGAGGTTGTACGTGACTTTGGTGAGATATCTTCTGGAATACAATGCTCAGTTCTGGTTGCTCTGTTGCACGAAGAGGAATATTAAGCTGTAGTCGTTAAGAAGAGTCACCAGTGTGATGCTCGGAATGAAGGGATTGAGTTATAAGGAGAGGCTTGATAGACTTGAATTTCTTTCACAGGAGGGTGGGAAGTTGAGTTTAACCGGATAGCAGTTTAGAATAAAGTACAGATAAGGTCAACTGCAACTGTCCTTGACTAAGAGTGTGATTGCAGGATTAGTGGGTATCTTTTTAAGGTGAGTGAATAAAGACTATAAAAAGACATGTGGGGTACATGTTTTTACCTTTGGGCAGTGTGTTTCTTCTGCGGAGTCCCAGAGGAAGTAGAGAATGTGGACAAAGTTATAATGCTTAGAAGACATTTGGGTAAGTGCATGAATAGGAAGGTTTAGAGGAATATGGGATCAGTACACGAAGTTGGAAATACTTTAAGTTGTGCATATGGTCAGCATGCACTGGTTGGAACAAGTGATCTGCTTCTGTGATGTCTGAATCAATGACTCTGTATGACTGAAACTTACGGAATGCTGAGAGGCCTGGATAGTGTCAATATAGAGTGGATGTTTCAATCAGTGTGATATAATAGAAGTCGAGGGCACATAACCAAAGTGAAGGGCTGACGTTTTGCAACTGAGAGCTAACTTCATTATTCTCTGATGTACGTTAAGAAATAAGGTTATTAATTTTTACTTTATATAGTTCTTAGGTACGCGATTTTTGACAGATTACTGCACGGAAAAAAAAATATAAGACGGAGAATTTACCGTCTGTCGAAACAGTTTGGGGGCTTGAGTCCATGATTTGAGCTGATTTTGGACAGATTTGCATGGATTTGGTTGACGAAAAATCCCAGCAGATTTAAACACGTGCAGGTTACTGTCCAAGAGCTTTAAATTAAACACAACTGAGACAATTTGCTTGATTTTTTTGACATGTAGTTACATGAATTATAAGTGAGAGAAAAGAATAAAGATTACACAATAGGTTCTGGGATTTGAGGATGAATCTCAAATTTCCCAAGCAAGTTTAGAAGGAATGTGAAAGGCCACAATTACAGAATTAGCAAATAAGTTAGGTATGGCTTTAAACATGGACAAAAGAAAAGCAGAAATTGTAAGTGAATTATTCAAACAATTAGGTGTTAGGAGAAACAGAGAAGTGCAGTCGAGTTAGAAAAAACTTAAATTACAGTTGAGGAAAATGAAATTAAAAGATTAAAAAGAGGTAGAGGAAAGAGCGAAGGGGAGAGAAAGTGAAACAGAGAAAAAGAGAGGCATAAGAGCGACGGCGAGAGAAAAGAGAGATAGAGAATGTTCTTGATTCAGCAAAGAGACAGAAGAAAGAAAGGGAGAGAGAGAGAGAGAGAAGAGAGAGAACTTGAGAAGTTGCTACTTAGTCAGCAAAGCCAAGTTAACAGGTTGGAGATTAA
Source organism: Hemiscyllium ocellatum (assembly GCF_020745735.1). NCBI lineage: Eukaryota > Metazoa > Chordata > Chondrichthyes > Orectolobiformes > Hemiscylliidae > Hemiscyllium > Hemiscyllium ocellatum. Next base: position 3,077,046 of record NC_083418.1, read on the forward strand.
AGGAGTATATTGTGATATATATACACACACATCACATTTGAAAAATTGGCCAGGCAGTACAATGGTCCGAGAATTTCTGGGTAATGTTAGTTCACACTGAACCGTGGGACAGAGCGTGTGAGGCATTTGACACATTGTCAAATGAGGTGTCAAACAATTACGAAGAAGTTAAACAGTCGATTTTAAGTGCTTATAAATTGTTATCAGAAGCATATTGATAGCAGTTCGGAAACAGAAAGAATGAGCCAGGTCATACTTACGTTAAGTTTGAAAGAGTTAAACTTAGTCAATTTGATCGATGGGTGCGTGCTTGGAAAGGAAATCGAACGATTGAGACTCCAAGAGAAATTATTCTGCTGGAGGAGATATGGTAAGAATTGACGTGGATGAACAGGAATTTCAGGAAGCGAGAAGGGTAGCAGAATTAGAGGATGAGTACATGCTCGTGCAAAAGATTAGCTTCCGGCCAGAATCTCTCCTGTGAGGGATAGAAGTTGGGAGAAGAGATAATCCGATACAACTAAACCAAGAGTCGAAGGTATTGGGAAGATTTTAGCACAGGATTTTTACAATAATCCCAAGAAGGTGGACAGCAGGTGAAAGGCCTTAGATGTTTTCACTGCAATAAAGAGGGACACATACAATTACAATGCCAATTGCAGGACACTGCAAAGATATGTTTTCACTACAAGAATGTGCGACACGTAAAGTCACAGTGCCAGTCATTAAAGAAAGGCACCATAGGAAAACGATGTGGAAAAAGAAGCTAAGCCAAAGGCATTAGTGAAGGAGACACCAAACACAACTGAGGAGCTTCTGGAGAGTGCACAGCCCAGGCACGGGCTGCGTTTGGAGTTAGGAACTGATTTTGGCAAAAAATTCGCCCATGTGGATAAAGTTTACTCAGAAAGAACAGGGGGAGAAGGACAAGAAGTTATAAATTTGAGAAATATAGGGTCTAACCAGTCGCTGATAGGAAAGGATGAACGAATATGCATTCTTTCTGATCTGTTACCCGAAAATGTAGTAATCTGTCAGAAAGAAGGACAGAAATGTAGCTGTCATCTATGTAAACAAAGAAAAAAAACAAAGAAAATTTACAGCCCAGGAACAGGCCCTTCGGCCCTCCAAGCCTGAGCCGATCCAAATGTACTGTCTATACCTGTCGCTCAATTTCTAAACATCTGTATCCCTCTACTCCACACCTACTCATGCATTCATCCAGACACATCTTAAATGCATCTACCGTGCCTGCCTCAACCACCTCTGCTGGCAACGCGTTCCAAACGCCCACCACCCTCTCTGTAAAGTACTTGCTGCGTGTATCCCCCTTAAACTTTCCACCTCTCCCCTTGAAAGCGTGACCTCTTGTTTTTGAATCCATCACCCTGGGAAAAAAGTTGTCTCTATCCATCCTGCTTCATGATTTTATAAACCTCAATGAGTTCCCCCCACCAAACTCCTTTATTCTAATGAAAATAAACCTAACCTACTGAAAACCTTTCTTCATAGCTTGCACCTTCCATACCAGGCAATATCCTCATAAATCTTCTCTGCACTCTCTTCAAAGCACCCACATCCTTTTGGTAATGTGGCTACCAGAACTGTACAGAGTAATCTAAATGCGGCCGAACCAATGTCTTGTAAAACGGTAACATGACCTGCCAGCTCTTATACTCAATACCACGTCCAATGAAGGCAAACACACTATATGCCTTCTTGACCACTCTATCCAACTATCCCGCAAACTTCAGGGTTCAATAGAACTGAGTTCCCAGATCTCTCTGCTGATCAACTTTTCCCAAGGCTCTTCCAATCATTGTATAATTCGCTTTCGAATTCGTCTTGCCTAAATGCATCATCTCACATTTGTCTGAATGGATGTCCATCTGCCACTTTTCCGCCCAACTCTCCAGTCTATCTATACCCTCCTGTATTCTCTGACAGTCCCTTATGCTTTTGCTACTACACAAATCTTCGTGTCATCTGCAAACTTGGCTTCTAAACCAATAGTGACCTCTTCCAGATCATTTTATGTATATTACAAACAACAGTGGCCCCGACACTGACACCTGTGGAACACCACTGATCACATTTATCCATTTCGAGAAACTCCCCTCAACGACTACCCTCCATCTCCTGCTGCTTAACCAGTTTTTTTAATCCACCGAGCTAGAATACCATGCACACCAGATGACTTCACTTTCTCCATTAGTCTACCGTGGGGAACCGTATCAAATGCCTTAATAAAGACCATGTGTATGATATCCTTCCTTCATCTATCAACTTGGTCGCTTCCTCGAAGAACTCTATTAAGTAAGGCACGATTTCCCCCGCACAAAACCATATAGCCTACCACTGTTAAGTCCATTCTTTTCAAAATATAAATAGGTCCTTCCTTCAGTACCTTCTCCAGCAACTTTCCCACCACTGACGTCAGGCTCACTAGTCTGTAGTTACCCGGAACATCCCTACTACTCTTCTTTTACAGGGGGCAACATGAAAAAATCTCCAGTCCTCTGGCACCACACCTGTATTTGAGGATGTCATACAGATATCTGTCAGGGCCCCCAGCTAATTCCTCTCTCGCCTCCCTCAGCAACCCGGGATAGATCCCATCTGGTCCTGGGGACTTGTGCACCTTAATAAACTCTAGCGTACCCAACACATCTTCCCTACTTATGTAAACGTGATCCAGGCGAATTAAACTTCAATCTCTAATCTCAACATCCATCATGTTCCTACCCTCAGTGAACACTGTTGCAAAGTAATCATTCAGAATCTCACCCATTCTCTCAGATTAGACACACAGGCTTCCTTCGTTATGCTTTAGTGGCCCAATCCATTCACTAGTTACCCACTTGCTTCTTATATAAGAATACAATGCTCAGGGATTCTCTTTAATTTTGTTCGTTAAAGCTATTTCATGACCCGTTTTAGCCAGCTTGATTCCTCATGTAAGTCTTGTCCTAAACTTTCGATATTCTTCCAGGGCCCCTTCTGTTCTTAGCTGCATAGACCTTATGTACGCTTCCCTTTTCTTCTTGGCTAGTCATAAAATTTCTCCTGTCATCCACAGTTCACGAATCTTGCCCATCATGTCATTTGCCTTCAACGGGCATGCCTGTCCTGCACTATCTTCAACGTACCTTTGAAAACCTCCCACATCTCAAATGTGGACAACTCTTCAAATAGCTGTGTCGAATCCACATTTCCGAGCTCCTGCCTAATTTTGATAAAATTGGCCTTGGCCCAGTTTAGTACTTTTCCCTTAAGACCACTCTCTTCTTTATCTACGAGTATTCTAAAACTTACAGAGTTGTGGTCACTGCTCCCAAAGGAATCCAACACCGCAACTTCTACCACCTGTGCTGGTTCCCCCGTACCAGGTCCAATATGGCCCCTTCACTAGTCAGACTATTGGAATTCTGCTCGAGAAAAGTCTCCTGAACGGTTCCTACAAATTCTACACCATCCAGTCCTCTGAAGTTAAGTGTATTCCAGTCAATGTTGGGAAAATTAAAATCCTCCATCACCACGACTGTATTGCTTCGACATCGTTACATAATATGTTTACCTATTTTTCTTCTACCTCACACTCACTGTAAGATCCGGGTGGAGTGCCAGCTTAAGACTGGGGAAGTTAAAGTGGGAGTGATTGGCAGAATGTTAATTCTAGGAATTTAGTTTGGTCTTGCGATTAATTTGTCAGGACCCAAGATGGGAGTGACACCTCTCGTTGTGGATAAGCTCAAGGAAGACAAAAAAATTAACCAGGAATAACACAGTATTTGCTCAGGTTGTGTGGTAATCAGATCCCACTATCATAAGTCACAGCACGAAGTGAAAGGTAACAAGAAAAATGAAGGAGTTGAGTTTCAATTAGCAGAAACCCTGCTTGATGTAATGCTGCAGGAAAAAAAAATCCTGAACGGCATAGGATCAGACAGAAGTGTGTAGTCTTGTAAGGTGAAGATACTTGTAATAGCAAGAACAGATGATAGAAGATATATATGTAGATGCTTGCTCTCAAAGGGAAGCAGAGAATAATGCAGAGGGCTATTATCTGAGAAATAGAATCCTCTGGCGAAAATAGGGTCCACGGCACGTTATTGCAGTGGATATGTGGGCCGACGTTTACCAGATTGTGTTACTGGTGCCACGCAAAAAGGAAGCACTACGGATAGCACGTGAACGTCCTGTAGGAGGTCACCGAGGGGTACAAATGACACAGGCTAACATACGAAAACATATTAATTGGCGTGGAATACACAAAGATGTAGTTACCGTTTGCCATAAGTGTCATACATGTCGAATGGTAGTTAAGACACAGGGGGCAATAAAACTAGCACCTTTGTTGCCAACTTTTGCATTTGAAGAAGCTTTCACTCGGAAATAATTGATTGTGTCGGTCCCTTGCTGTGAAACGAAAGTGAGAACCACAATTCTTAACTATAATAGATGTATCAAACAGATTTTTGGAGGCAATGTCATTGCGAGTTTCTTGGCAAAAATGCGGGAGTGGAATTAATAGCTTTCTTCACAAAGTATGGGCTACAGAGAGAGATTCAGTCAGACCAAGGATCAATTTTTCATGCTCGCCCATTGAAGGATATTATGGATAGCATAGGTATACAGCACTTTTAAATCATGTGTGTATCACCCTGAAACCCAGAGGGCTTTAAAAGTGTGACATCAGAGCTTGAAGACCATGTAGAGAGCATCTGTCAGGATTATGCAAATGACTGGGATAGATGCCTTCCCTTCATATTGTTTGCCATTCGCGATGCCCCAAACAAAACTACCCGGTTTACTCCCTTTGAGTTAATATTCGGTTATGAAGTGCGAGGCCCTTTGAAATTAATTAAAGGGAAATTGACAGGACCAAAGTCGGAGACTTTGGTTTCTGACAAGTATTTTTATCAGAGAGGGTGAAAGAAATGTTTGCGTTTGTAGTCCCAAATGGGCTATATCAGTTTAAAGTAATGCCCTTTGGAATGAAGTACGTACCCGCCAACTTCCAAACACTCATTAACAGAGTTTTGGCTGGTACTTATGGGACAAAAGATTTCGGTGAACAGAATCGTTCCAGGAGGCTTTCGACTATTTGAAATCGATGTTAAGCACCACACCAGATTTAGCTACACCAAACTTTTCAAATGCTTTTAAAGTGTACATCGGCATTCATGACATTGGATTTGGAACTGTACGAGGGATATGAGGATTGCAGTGAACTGCGCGTTTGTGACTTTTCGAAGAAGCTAAATATGCACCAGAGGAAATACTCCTGAATCGAAAAGAAAGTATTGAGTTTGGTGCTGGCCTTACAGCACTTTAATGTGTATGTCATGAACAATACGGCAGAGGGGATTGTGTACATTAACCCACAATCCGCTCACATTCTTAGAACGTTTTAAAGTTAAAATATAATATATTTACATTTAAGTCTAATGTTACCGACTTTTAATTTAAAAGGCAGACATTGTTTTTTAGAAGAATGTAATCGCAGATGTGTTATCGCAGATGTAACTGATAGAGTTTAGATAAATCTGTCGTTATTTAATGGTGATGGGAAGAAGTTAAGATGAACTGACATGAAAGTAATCGGTATATAATGGTAATGTGTTTAAAAGCTAGAAAGGAATGAAGCCACCTTTTCATTATGCTGGTTCATTTCTCTCTTAGGGAGGAAGGCACGGTGAAGATATGGCTGACCCTTTAAGCGAGTTGAAACAGCAGTACTTCTGGACACAGCACCACCTTTCAATAAGGTAACAATGTGACAGTGGGTGGAACAACTCCATTAGTTTACTCCCTGGAGACAAAGACAAATTCGAATCGGTCAACATATACCCCGTAAAAAGAGCCAATTTCCAATCAAGTTTGAATTACGTATATTGACGATTTTATTAGCTAAGAACACAATCGGAAGCTCTGGGGTATTGGACCGGGGGTGGGGGGGGGGGGGGGGGGGGGGGTGGAAATCGAACAGTTGGGATGAGAACGTTCAAGTCCTCGCATTTAACAGACTATTTGAAAAGAAAATCTCTCTTGAAAGTTCCTTTTCGATTAGTAACCTGTGTTGGAGAAATTCCTGGCAATGGGAAAAGAAGACACAGGAAGATCCGAAACAGCTGCAAGGTTTTGCGATAAGAAGCGTTGTTTTGTAAATCTTCAGTGACAAATTTCTCGGTCTAATATTATTAAAGGGAAGGTAAAAGTTAGGTATGGAAAGAAGTTGTAAATCGTGTTTAGTATTTATTCTCTGTTATACGTTAAGACATAAAGTTTTCAATTTTTACTTTACACATTCCAAGACCACTTGAATGTTTACAGATGACTGCATGGGATAAAACTTTTCTGTGTTGCTGGATTTAAAGTAAGCATGAGCGTTTACCCCGTGTCATAACAACATAGACTCTTGAATATTGCCACCCATTTTGAAAGTTTTCTTAAGAAGACACACGTTATGTTAGTTTTTGTGAGTAGCAGGATTGAGTATTGAAACAATAGTATCATGCTGCTTCTGTGAAAAATCTTGTGTGGCCACACTTGGCGTATAGCGTACAGTTCTGGTCAACGCATTATAGGAAGGATGTGCAGGCTTTGGAAATGGCTCAGACGATATTTTCCAGGATGTTGCTATGTATGTATGGAAGGTCTTATGGGGAAAGGATGAGGGACTTGAGGCTGCTTTCGTACGTGAGAAGGAGGTTGAGAGCTGACTTAACTGAGATATATAAGGTAATCATAGAGTTAAACACGGTAGACGTGGGAAAATTTTTCCTCACATGGCGATGGCTAGCACGAGGGAAAACATCCTTTTAATTGAGTGGTGACAGATATAGGAATGAATTCATACATTTCAATTTTGCTGATGATACACACAGGAAGGGCATGTTGTGATGAGGACGTGAGGATCTGCAAAGTGATATACTGTCGATAAGTTGATTGAGTGTGGTTTAAACTTGGCAGATGCAGTTTCTTGTTGGAAGAGTGAGGGCACGCACTTTGGTTGCAAGAGTCCAAATGCATGTTACTAGTAAAATCGAAAGAAACTTTAAAAATGCGGTGCTGGATAATCTGGGTCCTCTTGAAAGGATACATATGAAGGTGAATGATGTTTTTTTACTTTACTGGCAAGAGGATGACCTTTCCTGATGCTCATAAGGATAGTGATGGAGTAAGTGTGAGGGAGTCAGCCTGATAGAGACGCAGTAAGTCTGATGGGTGCATGGTGATAATGACGCAGTATGTGCGAGGGGGGTCAGTAAGTGTGAAGGGGTGAGATTGATAATTATGTGGTAAGTGTGAGGGGTCAGCGTGATTGTGATGCAGTAAATGTGATGATGTCAAGGTGAAAGTGAGAGAGTAAATGAGAAGGGTTCAGGATGATAGTGTCGCAGCCAGTGTGAGAGAGTCAGGGTGATCTTGACGCAGCAAGTGTGAGGGGTTCAGGCTGATATTGACGCAGTAAGTGCATGTGAGTTAGGCTGATAGAGACACTGTTAGTGTGAGGAGTTCAGCGAGTTGGTGGTGCAGGAAGGGTGAGGGGGTCAAGTACATAGTGACGCATTAAGTTTGAGTCATCAGGCTAATACAGACGCAGTAAATGTGAGGGGTTCAGGGTGATTGTGACACTGAAAATGTGAAGGTGTCTGGCTGGTAGTGACACAGTATGTGTGAGGAGTCTGGATATTAGTGATGCAGTATATGTGAGGGATTTCAGGCTAATATTGGCACACTACGGATGAGGGGGTCAGGGTGTTCATGACGCACTAAATGTGATGGTGTCCGGCGAAAGTAAGGGAGTAAATGTGAGGAGATAAGGCTGATAGTGACGCTGTAAGTGTGAGGAGTCAGGGTATTAATGGGGCACTAAGTGTGAACGTTTTTCAGACTGACAGTGGTGCAGTACGTGTGAGGGGCTCAGGGTGATATTGATGCGGTAATTGTGAAGGAGCCAGGCTAGTAGTGATGCAGCAGATATGAGGGGTTCAGGGTGATGGTGATGTAGTAACTGGGTGGAGGGTCAGGGTCACAGTGAAGGAGAGAGTGTGAGGAGGTCAGGGTGACAGGGACAGAATGACATTGAGGTGTCAGGGTGACAATGTTAGAGTGAGTTGAGGGCGACAGGGTGACAGTGACAGAGTGAGTGTATAGTGTCATATTGACGGTGACGGGGTGAGTGTGATGGTGTCAGAGTGACAGTGACGAAGTGAATGTGAGGGGGTAAGGGTGACAGTGATGGATTGAGTTTTAGGGAGTCAGATGATGGTGATGGATTGATTAGGAGGGGTTCAGGGTGACAGAGGATGACTGAGTGTTAATGGATCAGGGTGACTGAACGGGTGTGATTGAGGGTGTCATGTTGATGTTGACAGAATGTGTGTGAATTGGCGAGCGTGACAATGACATGGTGAGTTTGAGGGGTCAAGGTGTAGGCAATGGATTGAGTGTGACGTGGTCAGGGAGTTGGTGACGGATTGTGTGTGATGGGTTTAGGCTGACTGTGACAGTGTGAGTTGAGGGGACAGGGTGACGATGATGGATTGAATGTCAATGGCTTAGAGTGACAGTGACGGACTGAGTGTGAGGGGCTAAGGGTGCCGGTAATGGCATGAGTGTGAGGGGTGAGGGTGACGGTGGCAGAGTGACTGTGAGTGGCCGGGGTGATGGTGTTGGAATGAGTGTGAGGGGTTCAGGTGATGATGATCGAGTGAGTTTGCGTGGTCAAGATGACACTGAAAGAGTAATTTCGTGGGAGTCGGGATGATGGAGATGAAGTGAGTGCGAGGGCGTCAGGGTGACTGTGCTGGAGTGAGGGTGAGGGGCCTTGGTGATGTTGATGGAGTGAGTGCGAGGACATCAGGGTGACAGTGATAGTGTGAGTGTGAAAAATTAGGATGACGGATTGAGTGTGAGCAGGTCACGGTGACAGAGATGCAGTGAGTGTGAATGGGTAAAGGTGACACAGTGGATTCGAGGGGTTCAGGTTGTCGTTCACGTAGTGAAAGTAAGAGGGTCAGCGTGACGTTGCCAGAGTGAGTGTGAGAGGGTTGACCTGATCGTGTCAGAATGATTGTGAGTGGTACAGGAGTGAGTCTGAGGGGGTCAGCCTGAGGATAACGCTCTGAGTGTAAGGGGGTGGCCTGACAGTTACGGAGTGAGTGTGAGGCGTACAGCATAACGGTGATGGAGTTAGTGTGAGGGATCAGGGTAATAGATTAAGTGTGAGTGTGTGAGGGTGACAGTGATGGCATGTGTGCGGGGTTCGGGGTGATTAGGACATAGTCAGTGTGAGGGGTACCAGGTAACAGTGAAGGAGTGAGTGTGGCATAATCCGTGCGACAATGATGCAGTGAGTGTGAGGGTGCCATTGTGACTTTGATGGAGTGACTCCAAGGGGGTCACTGTGACTTTGGGGGATTAAATGCGAGGATACCAATGTGAAAGTGATGGAGTGATTGTGAGAGGGTATGAGTGAGGGAGTGATTGTAATGGGGTCATTTTGATCATGACTGTGTAAGTGTGAGAGGGTCAGGTTGACGTTGAGTGAGTGTGGCAGGCATCAGTGTGACTCTGGGGGAAGAAATGTGAGGCGGCCAGGGTGATAGTAATGGAGTTATTGTTACAGGGTATGGGTGACTGAGAGAGTATGCAGTGGTTATGGTGACTGCAACAGAGTGACTGCCAGAGGGTTAGGTGACACTGACAGAGTGACGATAATGGTGGGAGGGTGAATTGATCGAGTAATTTTGAGGGGATCAGCGTGATGATGATGGAGTTGTCAAGGAGTAGGTGTTAAAGTGAGTGTGACGGGGTCAGAATCATAGTGACAGATTTTGTGTGATGGCGTCAGGGTGACTGTAAAAGAATGAGTATGACGGCGTTAGTGTGAGAGTATAGTGGTGATGGCATAGATGTGAGGCTGTGAGGATGAAAGCGATGGAATGCGTGTGAGGGGTTCAGGGTGATTGTGATGGAGTGAGTGTGAGGAGTATAATGTGACAGGGAAGGAGTGAATGTGAGTGGGTCAGTGTGATAGTGAAGCAGTGAATGTGAGGGCGTCAATATGATTGTGATGGAGTCAGTGTAGGGGGTCAGTGTGAATGTGACGGAGTGAGTGTGCATGGGTCAGGGTGACGGTGTCTGAATGAGTGTGAGCGTATCAGTGTGATCATGATGCAGTGAGTGAGGGTGTCAGTGTGACGATGAGGGTGCTGGAGTCAGGGGTGAGAGTGACTGTGAAGGAGTGAGTTTGAGATGTTAAGGAGTAGGTGATGGAGTGAGTATGACAGGGTCACGGTGATGGTGATGGAGTGAATGTGAAGGGTTAGGGTCACAGTGATGGAGTGAGTGCGAATGGGTCAGGGTAACAGTGATGAAGTGAGTGCGAGGTGTTAGGGTGACGTTGATGGAGTGAGCGTAAGGTGGTTATGGTGATGTTGATACAGTGTGAGTGAGGTGGTAAAGGTGACGGGGACGGAGTGACCGTGAACAGGTATGGCTGACAGTGATGGATGTGAGTGAATGGGACAGAGTAATACAGTGATTGTCAAGAAGTCATAGTGACAGAGACGGGGTTTAAGTGGACAGGGTGTCATGCCTGCCTGGTCTGGCCAACATGTGATTCCAGACCCAGATCAATGTGTTTTGTTCTTCACTGCCCTCTGAGCAATTACAGATGGGGAATAAATTCTGCCTAGCCATTGACAACTATATCCCATGAATATACAAAAATAAATGAGACTCCATGCAGAGAACTGGATCAGTTTTCACAAGCGTTTTAGTGATAGATGAAGAAGGAATCATAAAACAAAACACACAGGAGAGAAGCGACCAATGTCTGCAGGAACAAGGAACAATTCAGAATGTAAGTGATAGCAATGAGGGAGTTGCTCAGATGTTTTTCACTTTAGGCTATGGTCGGAACATGCCCTTGCTAGTGTCATGTTTGGGAAACATCTTTTGACAGGCAGAATCAGGAGACCTTTCCTGAGGATCGGATTTCCACCTACAAGTTCTGGGGTTGAGTATATGGCTGTGTGAAGCAGGGAAATCGGCTAAACAAATGTTAGGGCGGGAGTTGGGGGTGGGTTAAGGAGACTGCGAAATGAGTGTAGAGAGAAAAAGGAGTGTGTAAATTGTCTGTTGGAGGAGAAGGTACTGCAAGAGGATCGTGAGGGGACGAAGAGGACGAAAATGAGCGTGGAGGATGTGGACTTAAAATATTTTCAAAGTGCAATGGAAGTTACCAGGATGAGAAAGGGAGGCTAATGGAGTCAGATATTTTACACCGAACAAAAAAGGAACATACATTCAACTGAGATCCACGGGATCTTTACTGTGACAATGAATTTCTTGCTAATTAATATGGAAATTCTTGTTCATGGCTGTAATAACTGTGAAGGGAGGAGGAAAACTTCACCGTCCTCTTGACCTGACAACCACACTTCCCTAACATTGAATTCAATACTCTCAAATCTCCCCTCACCTCACCCCATCCCAGATCCAATCCTCTGACTTGGCACCGCTCTCTTGACCTGGCCTACCTGTTCATCTTGCTTCCCAACTTTCTGCTCTACACTCTCTACCAAACTATCACAATCAATTCCTACTTTTGCCTACCTTTCACCATCCCGTCTACATTTTACCCACCCCTTTCTCTATTTCTCAGACCCCTTCTCCCCCCCTCCTGGTGGAGGGTCTTGCCAGAAATGTTGACTTTCCAGCTCCTCAGATGCTGCCTGTCCGGCTGTGCCTTTTCCAGCAACACAATTTATAAACTCTCGTTTGTGGTTTTGCAATTTCAGGAGCTACTACTCTTCTTAAGAAATATGTAGTTGAACTGAATGTAACGGCACTGTGCTAGTTAGTAAATTTAAATCAGAGATGCAGTTAAAAAAAGCTAGTAACTACCTGGTTTAATGTTCCAGTTGCTTTGTATTTGTGATGGAAAAGTGTCAGTTGTGATCTCATTAATCTGTGGAAGATATGTTGAGGCTTACCGAATTTTATATGTGGAAGGGTATAAGACTTATTTTGGAAAATAAAATTGTTGCATGTCTCTTTCCTTGTGCCAATTTCAGTACTGTGGTATCCAGAAAATTAATGTTTCCATTATATGTTGCAACCTTAAAGATTAATTGAGAGTTGACTGCATTTAAAGAAATTAATTAATTCTAATTCTATTTCTGTGTGACTCTAAATTTGACGTCAGTAGTAACTAAAATAACCGAGTCCAGTTTCTGCATGGAACATCACCCATTTAAATAAGCCGTTGATGTTGAAAACGTTGTCCTCAAACAAAACGAAGAGGTGCCCTCAAAATAGTTCTGTTCAATCATGAAATGTCATATTACTAGAAATCCTACTATTCTTTATTATTCTTTTTGAAATGAAATATCGAGCAGAACAGCCCAGAGAAGATGCTTGCAGTTGGTTCTTTTGACCCTATTTGATATTAAGACGTTATTTTTGACTTCTAGTCAGTTACCTTGGGACTAAGAAAAAGATTACAATGTAGGCAATTTGCAATAATTTGCCAATCCAATAATGAGCAGAAAAAGAAAACTTAAATTGAAAAAAATTAGACTCCTGTCAGTGGGTTATGACTCTCAAGTTGCAAGCTGGAAGTAGTATCAGTGCTTGAGTTAAAAACAAAACAGTAGTCCCTTTAAGAATGCAGACCCAGGCTCAGAGCTGAAGTGTCCAGTCATCTGCGACCTTACTTCCAAACAAGTCCTCAATATCCGTTAACACTTCTAAATTATTTATGCCCAGTCTCTACATCTCAATCTGCGCAAATTCTACAGAAAGACATAGTAGAAAAAAGATTGAAAAATAGAAAATATATTCAACAGCAGAGCTAATGTATTCAGGCAATCTAACAGGCACACAATCGAAAGAAGGGGAAAAAAGTGAGGTCTGAAGAAATAGAATCACTATCACAGGAGCTGTCTGTGAACTCGCATAAGAAAGAGGAACGGCTTGAACAAGACAAATGGAGACACCATACTATTAAGCACAGGACAACTTCACAGCAAACCTTCCACTCGCATCTCAATTCTGTTAAAGCATAATCAGCACGTGTAAGTACTCAAATCCTAGGAAGTAGATCAACAGTTTGGTCTATTCAGGAATGTAGAAAAAATAAGAATGTCAGGTAAGGTTTCAAGGTGTGCGGGAGGTGCAACGCATGGGAGTCATGGCAGAAGAAGAGGTGCTATAAGCATGTGGGGAAACAGTGAAGCAGCAGAGAGTGCGGGGGAACGGCGAAGAATGCAAAAATTAGGGGCAGTCTGGTGCCGTGTCAGGGCAGCAGGAGGATTGGGCACTGGTAGAGGCGTGTGAAGGAGAGGATATCTGGAGCAGTTACACAACACCTCAACTCCTCCCCAACCACTCTCCCATGAGCATGCAGATCCTGGGCCTCCTCCATCACCACTGTCTTACCAATCGACGTCTAGAGGAAGAATGCCTAATCTTCTGCCTTGGGAAACTTCAATCCTATGGCATCAATGTGGATTTCACCAGTTCCCTCAATTCCCCCACCCCCTCACCTAATGTGAGTTCCAAACTTCTTGTTCAGCAACATCTTCATGACGTGTCCCATCTTTTAATTTTCCTTACCAACTATTCGCTAACGCTCTCCTCCTACCTATCAACTTCACCCCATGCGTCCATCCACCTATTTCACTCTAAGCTTCATTTTCCCAGCCCCATGCCCTCCTTTTATCTCTCAACATCCAATGGTCCCAGGCTCATTCTTGATGAAGGGCTTTTGACCAAAACGTCAAGTTTCCTGCTCTACAGATGCTGCCTGACCTGCTGTGCGTTTAGAGCACCAATCTAATCTTGACTCTACTCTCCAGCATCTGCAATATTCTCTTTCATCTCGCAGTGAGACAGGGAGGTGGTGTGGAGGAAGTTCAAGGCCCAGGAGCTTTGGGGTGCTTACGAGGCGATAGGAGGCAATGGAGGAACAGGTACAGGCATTTGGTGGAAGCGTCATCTGTAGAGTAGCGATTGGAGGGGCTAGAAAAATGCGCGAAGCAGCGAGCAGAGCCGACAAGGCGATGGGTACTTAGGAAGGCAGATAGCAGGCAAGTTTGAGGAAACAGTAAAAGCACAGGTTCTGAAGCACTGAGGTCAGGTGGGGCAGAGAAGTGAAAGGGAATGAGACAGAGTGACAGCACGAGGTGGGCAGCAAGAACAGGAGGGCAGCGTAGAAGAGAGTAGAAAGTGGCAGGTAAGAAGGTGGTTTCAAGAGGAGAGAGCGACAGGTGAGGGAAGGGTGCTGCAGTGATGGGGCAGGAAGAAATTCACAGGAAAATATGGGCAGAATCAATGGTCGACATGGAGCAGGACAGAGGAGAGGCATAGTTACGATGATGCGATTGGCATATCACCAAGGGCTGGGGCCGCGACCAGAGATGAGTAGAGACAGCTGGACGGCTATGAAATGGGGGAGGGGAACAGGTCGTGGTAAACGGGTGATTGGACGGATGGTGGAGCGACAGGGTGAAGCGGGACCAAGGGATAATTCTGGTGACGAAAACTCCCCTCGTCATTGTGCTCTCTCAATGTCCAGGAGTCACAGTGACACCAGTGTTTGTTGGAGGGATTAAAAAAAACGCCATTCTAACTGTACCGTCATGGCAACAGGCCCAGGCGTGGTCACCCTTGACCCGATTCCAAATTCTCGACAGCATTCAATCTGGAGGCTTTGCTGTAGCACTGCCTATTGTACTGATGGTTAACAGAACGCCGACCCATCTCGGACGACGTTGATCGTCACCAGGTTCACTTTCTTGAAAAGGCTGAATCCGACTTCTTGATGCAATTACCCAGCACGTCTGAGTTTTCTCCTGGACGTACGGTGCAGTGACATTGTCGTGTGACGACGTATGACGTTGAGCGTGAAGAGGTGACCATCGAAGTAATTCGGGCTCATTATTCATTCGTAATAATCGCAGGTTGGCACCTGATTGCAGACATCACACATGCAGGAAAAGATTGTCAATCTCTCTGTATCTGTTCAATCCAAACCTTCCCTTTTCTTCAAGTCATGTGTAATTGTTGAGTGGTTTAGGGGTGGAACTCGTCATCTCAAGGGTTTTCCTCTTGCAAGTTTGAGCCCTAAAAAGCGGAATCTTTAAAAAGGTATTATGACCAGAATAACATCCGCCATGATCATGCTAAATGGCGGAGCGGCCTTGAAGGGCTGAATTGTCTACGCCTGATCCGAATTTCAACTTTTCCCTCTGGAAAAATATTTCAAGTGGAATTAGTAAATGAATCTGGAATGCTTTTGCAGAATATGATAACAAACACTCTGTTTCAACAACAGAAATAAGTTATCTTTTTGTTGCTCCAAAACATGTTTTTTTCCAACTTCACGAAAGTAAAGATTCGAGACCATATTTGTGCTGCTGGTCACATTCTCTCTCAAAAGGTCTCGCTCTCAAAGGTTCACACTCTCAATGCAACCTATCGGGCAAACATCCCACGAAAGTAAAATTACTCGTCTGTGTGAGTCACAGAGTCACAGAGTCTCAGCTGTTGGCAACTGGTGATATTCACAATTGAGATCCATCTGTGGGATCTGAATTACATTCACGATAGATATCAATTGCAGATGTCTGGCTACTTTCTGAAAAACAATCTTGCTCTGTGCACTTGACTATATTCGCAATACAGATCTAACTGCAGGCACTTGGCTACGTTTCCATATAACTACACCTGTTTGTACTTGGTTGTGTTACTTATAATTGGCACCTGTATAAACATAGTTAAATTTTGGGCATTGTGGCGACTTCCAGCGTCTTAAATACATTAGCCTGATCTCTGAGTTGAAAATTTACCAGTTTGGTTATTGCTGCTACATTAACGCAAAACCAGAGTGACTCTGGAAATGAATCAGAATAAAAGCACTTTTTGGCTCTGGAAGACATGGGATGAAGAACGATTAGCTAAATCTGCTTAGCAATCACTGTAGACGACAGGACACGAACCTGCACAGGGAAAACCCTGCAGATTTCTCGGAAGTAAGGAATTGCTTCCAATATCACGAATCTGAGATATTCTGGAGCGGTCTCAGATGTATGGTCAATAATTTGGAGTTAAACGTCGATTTTGCAAATGCTCAAGTAGGATCTTAGGAACAGCATATAATTATGCAGTTGTTTTTATGTTTTAATACATATGCCATTCTTTCTGAGCCACAAATAAAGTAGATATGAAAATTAGTTGAATTTTGAACTGATTGCTCAGTTGAAAATTATATCCACCAAGAAGTAAATTTGATGAAAGCAAATCTTAGCAGGACTTATACACTTAATGGAATTGTCCAAGGGAGTGATGCTGAACAAAGAGACCTTGCAGTGCAGGTTCATAACTACTTGGAAATGGATTCGCAGGCAGAGAGTATAATGAAGAAGGCTTCCAGTATTCTTTCCTATATCGGTGGAGTAGTACATACGGGAGCTGTGTAATTTCTGCCATTCTCTCTTATGGTCTATGGCATGTCCGACATAACAATTTGGTGATTATATGAACTGCGTCTTCACTCCAATCGGGTCTTCATCTCCATCTGACTTCAGATGGTCCAAATTATAGTTGACTTATGGAAGGACAGAGGTAGCTTCGTTTGGGAACATTATGTGATGATTCTTGTGATGCAGTCAATGTTGTCTTCACTCTGGAACTTTTGGTCTTTATATTTACTGACAAAATTGAAAAAGTAAACGTTCAAATCAATTTCATCTATAAAATGTGTTTTTGGTTCCAATGGAAGAGTCCTGTATGACAGAGAGTGTTGTCAACGGAGCAGGTTTACTCTGACTGAATTATTTTTGGAGTGTATACAGTGCAATTGTGAAGGATAGAAAAGAACGAGTAGGCGATTTAATCTAGAAAGCCTACTCCACTATTTAAGTTGATCATTGGCGATCGAACACATATAAGACTTGTGCAGACACAACTGCATAAAGCTTCAGGTTGTTGTTAATTCGAAATCGAACAACTTAAAGGCACTCAAAGACGGAATATCCACCGTTCATTGTAGTGGAGAATTGCAAAATACCTTAAGGCTAAGCCTAAATTCAAATAGTCCTCATCTTGGTCATACATCAGAATGCCTTGTGTTAAAATTATGACCGCATGCTTCCAGATTCAGCTGTGTAAGAATGCAGGTTGTGACAAAAGCCTGTCAACCTGACAAGGTAATATTCCTCTCGGTCTCTGCAAAGGATTTGGCCAAATCGTTGCATCTTGACAATTTGTTCTTCCAACAACCAACATGTTTTATGCATTCGGTTGTTTTCCGGTGAAAATGGCGGACTGCATGAGTGCTGTAATGGCCGACAGGTTAAGGCGTTGGATTTAATATCCAATCATCATTGGATATTAAATTTCGAAAATTGATCCCCGTGTTGACACTTTAAATGATCGCGAACTCCTTTGGCCAATTTTGAATATCGTGGTGCTTGAGCTTCTGTTCAAATTCAAAGTCAACTTTCGACTGCAAAGAATCAGAAGGAGTTTCAAAACTGAACAAGTCACTGAAAAGAAGAAATTACACGTCGAGACAGAAACAAGCCACCAAATTCCAACACGAGAAAGATGCAACACAAATGAAGAACTATCATGAAGTTGGAAATTCGGGCCGGAATAAAATAATGCATAACATGTAACTGCAGGTGATGAATGGTTCATTTTCTAGGATCTGTTGAAAGACGAGTTGAGATAATATTTCAAAACCCCAATTTGTGATTATTCTAGCTTAATAGGATCAAAGAGCCATGCAGACGTAGAGCAAGGAAACAGAGCCCTCGGTCCAATTCATCCATGTGTACAAGATATCCTAAACTAATCTCTTCCCATTTGCCAGCACTTAGCCTGTATACTGCTAAACCATTCTTATTCATAGAATTATCAAAGTTGCTTTTAAATGCTTTAATTGTACCAGCCTCCACCACTTCATCTGGCAGCTCATTCCATGCACCCACAACCTCTGCATGAAAAAAAAGTTGCCCCTTCGGTTCCTTGGAATGTTTTCCAATCTAATATGTAACATATGCCCTCTACTTTTGGAGTCCACTACCCGCGGGAAAAGACCTGTCTTATTTGTTCTTCTCATATCCGTCATGGTTTCAAAAATCTCGACGAAGCCACATCTCACCCTTCGATACTGCAGGGAAACCAACCCCAGCCCATTCAGACTCTCTCTATAGCTCAAATCCTCCACCCCTTGAACCATGGCTGTGAAATTTTATGAACCTGTTCAAGTTTCATAACATCCTTCTGATAGGAAAGGAGACCAGAATTGCACGTAATATTCCAAAAGTAGCATAACCAGTTTTCTGCGTAGTCACAACATGATCTCCCCTCTGAGGATCAATAAAGTAAAAAATGCCAAGGAGCTTCTTCAGGATCCTATCGACTTGCTACTTGACTTTCAAGGAACTTTGAATCTGCACTCCAAGTTCTGTTTGTTCAGGAACACTTCCCAAAATCTTGCCATTAAATTTTGATCTGGAAAGAGCACAGCGGACCATGGATGTTTCTTGAACCGGTCCACAATTTTGTGCTAAGTCTCTCTGATATAGAGGAGACCTCCTCAGGATCAACCGATACAGTAAATCGGGTTCGAGGAAACCCTGACAAATTTCTAGCGGATTGCAATAATTATTTGGTGTCTTGGATGAAGATAATAGAGAGAAAAGTAGGGGAGAGAGAGAGTTGAGTACAACGAAAACGAGACAGCTTTGCTCCAGGACCAATAACCTATTTGTACACACTGAAAACACAACAGGACAGTCATACACAGGGAGGCGTAAAGTGCATGAAAAAGGGCAAAACATGCAAGACAGCGCAGTAATTCCTAACAAGAAAAAACATGAGCGACGATGGAGGACAAGTTGGATTGTAACAGTGAATGATAATTAACAAAGCATTGTTTCAGCAGCCATTCCAAAAGTCGTCCAAAAATTGCAAATGAATCATGCAGTTTTAATGATGAAGGCTTAGTTGAAGAAACCGTTATAGAGTCTAGCCGTGAGAGACTAAATGTTCTGCCATCTTTTGCCAGATGGCAAGAGGGTGAATAACTTGAATCAAAGATGTGTGGGGTTGTCACGACGCCGTTGGCCTTGCAGATGCAGGCTCTGGTGAAGATGTCTGCAATGGAGAGAAGAAGATTCCGATGACCGTCTCAGCAGTCCTCACTACCAGTTGTCGGGTTTTACGATTCAAGACAATGTTATGTCCGAACCAGGCAGTGATGCAGCTGCTCAATGTATTCTCAATTAACACCCTGTAGATGTAGTGCGGACAGGGGATGTCTGATGGGCTTTCCTCAAACTAATCAGACAATAGTGTTGCTGCTGGTCTTTCTTGGCTATGAAGGTGATGTCGAGAGACAGCTTAGTTTATTTGCCAGATGGATGCAAACAAATTGGGTGCTCTTGACAATCTCCACGGGGTAAAGGAACGACATTCAGCAGAGAGTGGTCTGTCTGTACTGTGCTGATGTCAGCAGACATCTCTTTCGTTTCGTCCACGTTCAAAGACAGCTTGATGGCTCTGCATTTGTCCGTCAGCTGCAGCACAATGCCTCTGTATGCTGACTCTTCGTTCCTGCTAATGGGACCCACTACCGCCCTGTCAACAGCTAACATAATAATATAATTTAACTGGACATCAATTATCTTTCGTGGGAAAGCAGGGTGAAAAGCAATGGACTCAGCAGACAGCCTCGGGGTGTCCCCGAGCTCAGTGTGATGCTGTTGGATATGCTGTTCCCAATCCGAGTTGACGGGGTCTCCTAGTCAGTAGGTCCACGATCCTGTTACAGAGGGACGTCTTCAAGCCCAGCAGACTCAGCTTTCCAAACAGGTCCTGACGAATGATACTGTTGAATGCAGAACTGAAGGCAATGAAGATTACAATGTTGTAGGTGTCCTTCTGCACTACGTGGGTGAGGGCCAGATGCAGGATGGTGGAGATGGCGTCATCTGTTGAGCGGTTGGAATGACACGCAATGGTCTTTGGAATGGTCTTCCTCGCTTCCACATCATTCGATGCTCAAACCATGCACAGAAGTTGATCAACTTCCGGGCGTCACCCGCACAAACAGGCAATACTATACTGTGGTTGCTGATGGCCTTACTACTCTTCGACATGCTCTGCATATCACCATTGCCCTGATAAAGTTTGTATATTCTCTATATGTATGCATGCTTTGCCTTTTTGATGGCCCATGACTACTATCTATAGCTGCCTGACCGATTGTTGAATCACATGGATAGCATTTACGTTTTGTACATGTTTCACAGTGGCTGTTTTAAAATTAAATTTCACAGGATATGTGAACATAAGTTTTCATCTAACAGTTACAATCTCGCGTCATCCCAGTCTTGTAATATCCAGCAGGGATATCTAATCCAATATCAGTAAATCAGTGCCAGCATGTTTTGCCCCACATTTCATACAGTTAAACAACCAAATGGTGAAAATAACTTTCATTACAATGCTCTAACCGAAAGGGACTTCCGTTTAAATTCCAGGCAGAGACTCAGGGTTTGCAAAGAGACAGTGGCACAGAAAGAAAATGAGATAAATGACCTCAGTTGAAACAATGTGACATATTGACCAGGAGTTGTATAGACACGTTTCACGATTCCAGCTCTTTGACAGTTCAGGAAGTGAGAAATTGCTTTCATTGTCACGAATTTGCGATGTCCTAGAGTGCCTTAATACATGTTCTCAATACATGTGCCTTAATACATGTGCTCAATAATTAGGTAAGAATACACCGATTCTGCAGATACCAAAGTAACATTGTATTAACAATATAGAGTTATGCAGTTTTAAAAAAAAGTTTTAATAGATATGCCATTTTTTATAAGCTGCAAAAATTAGATACAACAATTAGGTGATCTAAGAACTCATCACTCGGTTGAGAATAATATACTCCAGGAATCAAGAATAACGCCGATGGGAAGGAAATTATTAGAACAGCAAGTATTCGCCTATTGAAAACAGAGACAGGGGAACGTTAAGAATTTTGAAGCGTAAAAATCTCAAAATAAAACCAGAATTATCACCTGTGACTGTCTTCACAGATAAAGGGCAAGGGCGAGTCCGTTAAATTGCTCAGAACACTGCTGATGCATACCAGAAAAAAAAAACCCAAACTCAACGGTCATCGTTCAGCTTCAGCTTTTTAACTGTGAGAAATGCACAGCAGCGCTGCTAGCACCATGGAATCAAAAGTGGGTTCGACTTGTCAGCTGATAACCCTCCGGAAGCGGCAAGAATAAACCACTATAAATACCGGAAGAAACATCAAAGCAGCGCTTCACAGGAGGCTCCAATAGCACTGATGATGTTCCCTAGCCAGGGAACGAAACGTTTGCAGCAAAAACTTCCAGCTCGGCGAACAGAACCACAACCTTCCATTGGAATTGAAAAATACTGCCAGTTTTGCTGAGCATTTCGATAATTTTCCATCTTTTGTTCTCCCATCTTCAAAGGAGTATAGAAAGTTTACATCAGTAGCAGCCATGTGTCGCGTCAATAACTCAAGGACTTGTTCAAAAGAGAACAACTATTAGAAATTCTCCGACAGTTTTCAAAGAATTCAAAACATATAGAAAGGTAGGGGCTCTGGTTCACATATGTCTTTCCTGATATCCAACGCTCATTGCGGATTTGATTCAGATAGCACACTATGGCCCGGTTGAAGGCTTAAAAAGTCAATATAGATGTAGCCCCTAAGGGAGTAGAACGTTAATTACTCCTGAGTGCAAGGTGTTCAGAAAAGATAGGAAAACAAGAAAGGAGGTTTATTGGTGGCATTGGTTGAGGAGAATATTGAAGTGATGAAAGAGAACACCGTAGTAGATTCAAAGGCAAAATTGGGTCAAAGATAAATATTAAGAAGTGTTCAATTGCACTGAGCAGTGTCGTTCATACATCACCTATTCTGGAAAGGTAGTGGTTGAACAAATCGAGATCACACTTCATATTGAAAAAGTATATGGTATCATTTTGCATCTTCATTCATAATCGCTGCGTTTATAGTGGCATCTTATTTAGACGTGACTTACTATATTTCCACATATTTGCACACAGGAAATATATTATAAGTCCACATTTTAGAGACATGGATTTGCTTCCTATTGATTCTCCCATGCTGATCAATATTAAAATTATAATCAGGAACATCTGCTTATTTCTCCAAATAATGCTGAAATGTTGGCCTTTGAGCTCTCTATTTTGAAAACGTTGGCAATTCTTTCTCTCTCTTAATTTAAGTTTGTGCGTTCATAACTTTTTCCGAGTATACATTGACTTATTCACCCATACTCCAAGTTCAATAGGATACTCAATCCTCTGCCCAAAGTTCCAAATGGACATTCTGTCAAGTTCCTTCGCATTCAACTTACTCCGTTCCTTCCTTGCCTTCAGGAGCAGGAAATGTCAACACAGACGATTTTCTGGTTATGACACAGATTCTCAAAATGCGTTTAATGAGGACTCACATGGAGAAATTATTTGGGAAAATGCGAAGACTTGACACTTGTGGAATATTCTAATACGGATATTGAATTCGTTGGCAAATAGAAACTGAATGGAATTAAGTTGTCTTTTTTGTTGATTAACAACATGTTGCTCAACACAAAACTAATTGGGGTTGTGAGTTGAGAGGAAGATAGAAAGAATTATAAGGGTAGTCTAGAAAAATTGCATGTGCAAGTAAGGTGATGCAGTCCAGTGTGAATTCGTATGAATTTATGCAAACTGGAGAGGGATTACAGCACGATCACCAGGCCGACACGGGAAATGGAAATATTGTCACTTGGAAGCGATTAGTTCAGCTAGGTGTGCATCCACTAAAGGTTAGAATAAATGGAACGGAATCTGATTGAAATACATAAAATTCTCACAGAAATACAGTGATTAGCTGGATGTTTCCCCGATTGCAGAGTTTACAACGAGGTAAGACTTAGTGTGGTTTGCAGAACAATTAGGCCTGACATGAAGAAACATTTCTTGAGTCAGAGAGAACACCTCTGTAATTCGCTACCACATAAAGTTATGGAGGGCAGTACCACATAAGGTTATGGAGGCCAGGTTACCGAGTGTATTAATTCTATTTGATTTATGAAAAAAAACGCTTCAAAGGGCGTGAAGAGAACGCAGGGATATAGTATGCAGAGTGCGGATTAACCGAGAATATGTAGAATGACAGAATGTGCTGAAGGTGACTGACTTGGACATGGACTGGAACTAAGAGTCAACAGCTTCAGATGAAAACGAGTAAGATGTTCATTGAGACGCGTCCAGACAATGAATCGTGAGACCATAAATAGAACTTTTTGTGTCAACAGAGTTAATTGTGCGGTCAGGGGAAGTCACTACAGGTGATTCCCAGGCTGCAAGTTTTTATGTAGCAATGAAAACAAACGTTTGAGCAGATTCTTGCAGGTGAAGGACATTGTAAAATTGTTCAAGCAATATGCTTGACCTGACTTTGACAGATGCCTGTGATTGTAGTTCTCTGGAGGGCGGGAATTTAGCAGTTGGAGGCTTTCTCCACTGTGACTCACCTTCAATTTCTGTTCAGGGAATTGAGCTTCCTGAGCTGTTTTCTCGGTTGGATGAGATTTGTTCCTGAAAAAAAAATTGTCTTCACTATGGAAGCAGACAGTTTTCACAAATAATCAAGGCATACGTCCAGTCCATTCAATGTTATGAGCATGGTGCAAAGTACTAACTTTTTGACTGCACTCAAGCAAGTGGAAATTGAAGATTCGAAAGGCTGCACCTTCTGCATTCAGTGACAAATCACCATTCATGAACTTCACCACAGATGGGAAAAAGATCTACGACGCAGTTTTGCAGTCCTGAAGAAATTTCCCAATTTCAGTCCTTAAATCTGTTGAAACCAATTATTTTGATCACAGGAACATCATTTCAAATGGGCGATTCTGGTTAAGTTTCATAATATCACTCCTCCACATTAGCGAAATCAGGTTTCCTTTTATAGTTTGTATCTTTCTTAATGTTCAGCTATTTCGCACTTACATGCACGCAGAACATTGCGCCAGTGGATTCTGATTGTGTTGGAGTGTGTCGTGGAGCTAGGTGGTGTTTTGAATATGTGCAGATACATGTTATCCAGAATTATCACTTTTTTAAAGTAGAATCCCTACAGTGTGTAGACAGGTCCTTCAGCCCAACAAGTCCACAACGATACCTCAAAGAGTAACCCAATCAGATGCATGCCCCTTCCCGTTTATCCTATATTTACACGTGGCAAATGCACCTAACCAACACATCCTTGAACACGATAAGGAAATTCGCATGGCCATTCCACTGACTTATAAGATCTTGGGTTGTGGGAGATTCTTACATTATCTAACAATAGAAATTCGGATGCACGAAAAATTCAACAAAATATTTCAATGAACCATTTTGTACTCATTACATCCAAGGTATGACAAAGGCCTGCTTGACATCTTTTTTTTGTGATGATCTCTAAACGTCGGAAAGAATGAATTGAGCTTGCATGCAAGAAGACTCACTTTTCTTAATGCGCCCTATCATTGACTTCAGAACGTATCTTACTTACAAGTTTGTACTTCAGGTTGAAAAATACAAAACCACACCGTTTTAATTTCTGCTTCAACCCGCACGCATCTGTCCGTAAATTTCCTTATAATGTCATGCAACATTTAGCTATGTTGACAACGTTACGTGATTTCTGCTGCGATGTTGTTGAGCGGAGGTACCTGTAATAATTTCAGTATTTGTTTCACAATTGTCATTAGCGGTGGGAGATTGGTATAAAGTAATTGCTAATCGACACAATCCTCGTTGAAACTCAGTGCCTTCTGAGCAATTCGGGATGGATAAGAAATGCTGACATAGCCAGCCACATAATTATCGCATGCATGAATTTTTAAAGATCAATAGTGTGAAGTTAGAGAATGAATTGCACGAGATGGAATTGTTCTGGCAAAAGAACCAATTGAGGCATTCAAGAGCATTGTGTAATTATGCAGAAAGAAACAGTGTGCAAAATTAAGGCGAAAAATTAGAAGACATTCAGAAGTAATGATTCTCATTTAACAATCGCCACCAGGCACGTTTCAGATGGGGTTCGCTAGAATAGTCCCAGGAATGGAAAGCTTCACATTTGGGCAATGTTTGAAGGCTGTGGATCTATACTCAATGTAATTTAGAAGGATGAAGGGGAATCTTATTCAAAACATAAAGAATACTGCAGTGTTGATGTTGGAAAGATATTTGCATTTTTGGTAGAGACTCCTAAACGAGTTCACAATCTTGGCATAACGGCAAAACCTTTTAGAACGGAGCGAAGGAGATATGTAGATGTTGGAAAGGTATTTTCATTCTTGGGAGAGACTTCTTATGCACAACCTTGGCATAAAGGGAAGACCTTTTAGAATGGAGAGAAGGAAATACGTCTTAAGCCAGCGAATGGTGAATCAAGGGAATTCATTTGCACGGAAGGCGATGGAAGTTAGGTCAAAGCGTATATTTAAGGCACATATATGTTGATGAATATCAAGGGAATCAAGAATAACGCGCATAAGGCAGGACACTAGTGTTGAGAAACTGAACATCCATGATTGAAATATGGCGAAGACCCAATGGGCTTAGTTATGTAACTTCTGCTCTTATGTCTTCACATCATCGATATTCGATATGTGTCCTTTTCAGTTTTTTGATTCTATGAACTGTGTCTTCAATCCAATTTATCACGATCTCTATCTGCCTTCAGGTGCTCCAAAAAATAGTTGGCTTATGGAAGCACAAAGATAGATTCGTTTGACAACATTCTGTGATGATTCTTGCAGTACAATAAATGCTTAGCTGAACTCCGGACTTTTGTCCACATTGCAGTTTTTAAGGGCATGAGACATGGTCGTTTCCTTCACTGAAAAAATTGAAAACTTTAAAATTAATTTTATCAACGGAAATGTGTTATTGAGAACAATGGAAGACCTCTGTACGAGAGAGAGAATGTCGGATCTTTGGTGTGTCCGCAGGCTAACCGTGAAAGGACAGAAAAGCATGAGTAGCTGATTTATACTGGAAAGTCTGCTCCACTATTTAATATGACCACGGGCGCTCGAACACATCTAAGCATTGTACAGGCACAACTACATGAAGAATGAGGCCGTTGTCATTTCGAAAAACGAACAAACGTGCCTTAAAGACACCCAAAGACCGAATGTCTATGGCTCACTGTCGTGGAAAATTGCAAAATTTCACAAGGATTAGGTTAAAATCAGATAATCCTCATCGTGTGGGAATAAATCAGAATACCTTGTTTTAAATTGTGCCCACCTGCTTCCAGATTCATTAATGAGAGAACACAAATTAACTGCACCATCCTGTATATCTCTTCAAATATTTTGCAAATTTCGCTGCGATTATCTCTCATGTTTTGAAATTGTCAAAAAGCATAATGTCGGATTTATGCAATTTTAACTCCGAGGACAAACACCCATCTATGGAGTCAATGGTAATGAACATTTGTGGTATCCTATATAAGCAATAGTAGCTTTCCTAAATTGAGGATTACAAGTACCCATACACGAAACGAGCATTGGAAATGAGACTTCTTTCTCGTGCCCTAAAAAGGGTAAAGATTTAAAAGGGACCTAAAGGGTTACTTTCTCACCCATGTCTAGAATGAGCTGCCAGAGAAAGCGGTGAGGACTGGTAAAACCGCAACATTCAATGGCATCTTTATGGGAATATGAGTAACAAGTTTCAGAGGGATGTAGGCCAAAGGTTTAGGATATTTGTCCAGCATGATCAAGTCGGAGCAAAGAGTCACTTTTCGTGCTGTAGTGTTGTGTGACTTGATGACTCTTGAACAACTGCAAAAAGAATGCAAATGATTGCATCAAAACAATTTCCAGTTACAAATTTTCAGTCAATCTTCCTCTCTTATGCTCACAAGTTCTTTACCTAATGTCAGAACTTAAGAGTTTCATTCTTGCATCAATTCCTGTAAATCGATTCTGCATTCTTTCTTATTCCGATATATTTTCTCTAATGTGCGTCCATACTTAGGTACACAGCATGGATATTTCTGATAACATATTTCATGGAATAGTAAAACTCAGCTGCGTATCCGTTTCGCAACCAGGTGCTGGACAACTGAGTCAAAATTGATTGCTAGTGCGGACACAGTGAGGCAAAGAACTTGTTTACGTGTGGTGTAGATTGCGTGTCTGCATAACTTGATGACGAGTCCTTCCTAAGTTCAGCTGTATCAGAATTCACATTGCGATGAAAGCCTGCAAATGTGACATTCACCTCGGTGTCTGCAATGGATTTGGCGAAATCGTTGCGTCTCGACCATTTGTTCTTCCAAAAATATATTCATTTTATGGAGTCGATTGTTTTACGATGAACATTTATGACTTGGCATGGAGCTGGATTGGCTGAAAGTTTAAGGCATTGTCGTATATATACCCTTGAGTCGAATTTGTCCACGCAGACCAGATATCCTCACCTAATGTATTCACATTTGCCAGCAGTCGGTCTATATCCCCCTAAACCCTTCTTATTCATAGAATCATCCAGCTAGCTTATAAATTCATTGCATGTACCAGCCTCCACCACTTTCTCTGGCAGTTCATTCCACGCACATAACTCCTTCTGTGTGAATAAGTTGTCCCTTAGGTTCCTTGGACATCTTTTGTCTTCAACCCAAAATATAGTCGTCTACTTCTGGCCTACACCACCCGAAAGAAAAGAGCTGTTATATTTATCCTATTCGTTCCCGTCATGATTTCATAAACCTCTTAAAAGTCATCCCTAAGTCTTGGTGCTCCAGGGAAAACATTCTCAGACTACTCAGGCTCTCCTTACAGCTCAAGTCTTCCAAACCTGAAACCGTGCCTGTGAACCTTTTTTGAACGTGTTCAAGTTCCACGAAATTATTCTGATAGGAAGAAGACCAGAATAGCTCGCAATATTTCAAAAGTGGCTTATACAGTGTCCTGTACAGTCGCAACACGATCTCCCCACTCATATACTCAATGCACTGACCAATAAAGGAAGAATACCAAACACTTCATCACTATCGTATCTGCATGCGACTCTACTTTCAAAACATTATGAACCTGCACTCCAAGGTCACTTTGTTCAGCAACACTTCCCAGAACCTTGCCATTGAGTGTTGCTCAAGAAAAAGCAGAGCCGACCATAGATGTTCTCTGAACCGGCCCTGAACTTAGGAGCAATGGATGCAGTAAATCATACTCTAGGAAATCCAAGTAAAACTCTCGTGTGTTGTAGTAGTTCTTTGTGGTCATGCATGGAAGTAACAGACGGCAGAGTAGGGTAGATAGAGAGTAGATAATCTTTATTTATCATTTCTATCGTATACAACTGCAACATTAAAAACGAGACTGCGTTGCTCCAGGAATAAGGTGCTATTTTCACACAGAAGCTACATGACAGTACAGTCTAGGCAGGGCAGCATAAAGTGCATAAAAATTGTAAAAGATGCCAGGCAGCGCACTAATTCCTGAGAAGACGATAGGGAAAATGGTGGGCAAATTACAATGAAACAGTGAATGATCATTAATCAAATATTTGTTCCGCAGCCATTCAAAATATCGTCCAAAAATTACAATTGGTAGAGAGTGTAATCATGCAGTGTTAAGAATTCTGAAGGCTTGTGTGTAGAATCTGGCCGTGAGAGATTCAATGCTGTTATTATCTGCCAGATGGCAGTAGGGTGAAGACCTTTACTCAAGATTTGTGGGTCGTTCACAATGCCATTGGCCTTGCCGATGCAATGTATGGTGAAGATGTCTGTCACGAAGAGAAGAAGATTCCGATGATAAGTTCAGCTTTCCTCACAACCCGTTGTCGGGTCTTGTGATTCACGTTGATGGAATTCCCGAACCCGGCAGTGATGCAGCTGCTCAGTGTATTCTCAATTATCCCTTTGTAGAAGGTGAGGAAATGAAACGTCAAATGGGATTTCCTCAACCTACACAGAATGGAGACGCTGCTGGTCTTTCTTGGCTATGAAGCTAGTGTTGAGTGACGAGGTGAGATTATCTGAAGAATGGATGCAAACAAATTTGGTGCTCTTCAAAATCTCGAAGGGGAAAACGTCGACATCTTGCCAAGACTGACCGGTCTGAGTTCTCATTAATTGACAACCATCTATTTCGATTCGTCCGTGTTCATAGACAGGTTGTTGGCTCTGCACCCGTCCCTTTGCTCCAGCACCTTCTCTCTGTATGCTGACTCTTCGCTGCTGCTGATGAGAACCAGTACCGGCGTGTCAACAGTGAACTTAATCATATAATTTGAGCTGGACATCTATGCTCAGTCGCCTGAATGCACGGTGATCACCCCGGAGCACACAGCCCCAGGGAGCCCCAATGTTCAGTGTGATGCTGTTGGAGATGCTGTTCCCAATCCCGGTTGACTGAAGACTCACAGTTACAGAGAGACGTTTCAAGCGCAACAGACTCAGCTTTCCAAAAAAATGCTGACAAATGATACTGAAGATAATGAACAGTAACCTGATTGTATGTCTCCTTCTTCATGATGTGGGTGAGGGACACATGCAGGGTAGTGAAGATGGCATCATGTGTTATGCGGCTGGAACGATATACAAACTGCAGAATATCGAATGAAGGTGGGGGGTGGGGGGGCATCAGCGTCTAAATATGCCTCATGACGAGCACCTCGAAACAGTTCATGATGATGAGTGTAAACGCAACGGAGCAGAAATCACTGAGGCACGACACTGAAAATTTCTTAGGAACAGGGACAATTGTAGTGGCCTTGAAGCATGTTGGAACAAAGTTACAACTCAAGGAAATTTTAAAGAGGTCCATGGGAACATCCACCAACAAGTCAGTACATTCTCTGAGCAATCTGCGTGCCATCTGAGCAATATGTGGTCCGGCAGGCTTACGTGGGATTACTCAGCATAGAGTTTTCATCACGTCAGTCCTAAGAAGACACAACACTAGTGCATTGCGGCAGTGGCTGATAATGGCCTTCCTCGCTTCTACATCATTTCTTGCCTCTAACCATGCACAGAAGCTGTTCAACTCATCTGGGAGGTGGGTATCACCAGCGCAAGTATTCGATGCTATGTTGTCTTTGGTGATGGCCTTAATACTCTTCGATATACTCAGCATATCACCACTGTCCTGATAAAGGCTATATGTTCTCTGTGCGTAGGCATGCTTTATCTCCTTGATTGCGCATGACTATCATCTATAGCTGCTCAGGGATTCACGAATTAAGGACTTATATGTCGCTTTAACATTGTTTTCATGTCTCATGGAAGCTGATTTAAAATGAAATTTCACAAGATGTTTGAGCATAAATTTTCAGCTGAAAACAACTACACTCGCATTATCCCAGTCTTGCAATATCAGGCAGGGATATTGAATGCAATAACAGCAAATCACTAGAAGTATTTACTGCTCCGCATTTCATACAGTTAATCAATCAAATCGTGAAATAAAACTGCGATTACAATGATCTACCCGAGGTGGACTTCTTTTAAATTCCAGACAGTGACTAAGGGTGGACAACGAGACAGAGAGAAAAGAAGCGAATGAGATAATGAAATGTATAGACATGTTTCATAATTCCGGCTCTTTGACAGTTCAATATGTGAGGAATCGCTGACTTTGTCACGGATTTGCGATGACCCAGGACGCCCAAATACACGTGGACAATAATTAGGGGATAATACGCTCATTCTGCAAATGCGAAAGTAGCATCTTATTAATAATATATAATTATGCAGTTTTTAATTGTTTTAATGCAAATGCAATTATTTATAAGCTGCAAGTATATTACATATGAAAGTTAGGTGAAACATGAACTGATGGCGCAGTTGAGAATTATATACACCTGGAATCAACAATAACGCACGTGGAAAGGAAATTAATGGAAAAGCAAATATTTGCCTATTGCAGATAGAGGCAGGAGAACGTTTAGAATTTTGGAACGTAAAAATCACAAAATAAAACCTGAATTATCAGCCTGTGGCTGTCTTCACAGATAAAGAGCAAGGGAGGGTCGGTTCGATTGTTCAGAACGCTGCTGATGCACACCAATCAAACAAAACATCAACTGCCATCCTTCAGCTTCACACAAAGATGATTTATAATGCTGGAAATGCACAGCAGTGCTGCCAGCACCATGGAATCAAAAGCGGGTTCGACAGTTCAGCTGATAAACTTCGATTAGATTTGAAATATACTGCCAGATTTGATGAACATTACGATAATTTTCAATCTTTCCTCTCTCTCACCTTAAAAGGAGTAATGTGAGTCTACATCAGAAACAGCCATCTGTCAAAAGTTCAAGCTGCTATTCAAAAGAGAAGAACTGTTTGAAATTCTCCGACTGTTTTCAATGAATTCAAGACGTGTCCAGAAGTGAAGACACTGGTTCATATATGTCTTACCTGATGTCCGACTTCCAGTGTAGATTTGATTCAGTTGGTCAGGTATAGTCAGTTGAAGTTTTAAAAAGTCAACATAGATCGAGCGGTTAACGGAGTAGAATTGATTGTTAATTACTCCTGGGTGCAAGGGTGTTCAGAAAAGACAGGAAACCAAGGAAACGAGGATTATTGGTGGCATTAGTCGAAGAGAATATTGAAGTGATAAAAGAGGACACCGTAGGAGTTTCAAAGATAAAACAGGGCCAAAGATAAGTATTAAGATGTGTTGAATTCCACGGAGCAGTGTAGTTCATACATCACCCAATCTGGAACGGTAGCCCCTGAAAAAATCGGGGCCACTGTTCATATTGAGAAAGTCAAATATAGCATTTTGTATCATCGTTTTCCGAAGCGATAAGTTTATCGTGGCATCTTATTTTGCATGTGATTAAACATATTTTCAAACATTTGCACACAGGAAAATCATTTATCATGCCAAAATGTACAGGCGTTGATTTGATTCCGACTGATTATCCCTTGCTAACCAATATTAAAAATAATGATCAGGAGCATCTATGTCATTGCCAAGTAATTCTGACATGGCAGTCTCTGAACTCTTCATTTTGAAAAAGTTGGCTCATCATTCTCTCTCTTAAAGTTAGTGTGTTCGTACCTTCTTACAAGTATACAATGACAAATTATCACCCGTGCTCCAAGTTCAATGTGATACTTTGTCTTCCTCTTGGTTTCATATCAGCATTCTGTCAAGTTCCTTCACATTCAGCTCATTCCATTCCTTCCTTGTCTTGAGGAGCAGGAAACTTCATCGCAGATTATTGTCTGGTTATGACATAGATTCTCAGAATGCTGTTCATCCAGTCTCACATGGCGAAGCTACTTGGGAAAACTGAAAGACTTGAACCTTCGTGGTATATTCTTTTATGGATATGAATTGGCTTGCAAAAAGAAATAGAATGGAATCAAATTATCTTCTTTCTCGGTGAAGCGTTGATTAACCGCAAATTGCTGCAAAATAAAACTAATTGGGATTGTGAATTGTGAGGAAGATAGAATGAAGTCGAAGGGCAGTCCAGAAAAATTGTATGTGTAACCAAGCTGATGCAGTACAGTGTGAATTCGCATGAATTTATGCAAAATGATTTCAAAAAGGAAGAGGTGGAGAGGAGTAACATGTTGAATATGTGCATGTTAGACAGAATTAGCACCTTTTTAAAAAATGGAATCACTAAGTTGCGGAAACAGGTCCTTCGGCCCAACAATTCTAAACAGACATTGCAAGAGAAACCCAATCATTAGCATTCCCCTTTCCCCAAGATCCTATATTTACACACCTGACAAATGCACCTCACCGAAGCATGCTTGAACATGTTCAGTTCTGCTAAGCTGCATATGTTTGGATTGTGGGAGAATCTTGCATGATCTAGCAATAGAAGTTCAGGCATAGGTAAAGAGAAAAGAGCGAAATGTTTCAATGAACTATTTTGCACTCACAACGTCTGAGTTTTGACAACAGATCTGCTTGACATTTTGCTCTTCATGACGCTTTCGAATAGAATAAAAGAATGAGCTGTGCTAGAACGCAGAAAGGCTTACTTTTCTAGATGTGCAACCCAGTTTCTTCAGAGTATAACCTTCTTACAAGTCCGTCCTTAGGTTTAAAAAGTACAAAACTACATCCTTTCAATGCCTGCTTCACTTCACGGGCATTTTTCCATCAATTTCCTTATAATATCAGGCAATCTTTTGAAGGCTTATTTTCAATGCTGGCAATGTTTCTTCCGTTCTGCTGCCACACTGGTGAGCGGAGGTACCTGCTATATCTTTACCATTTGATTCACCATTGTCAATTACGGTGGGAATGTAAGTTAAATCCACAAAATTCTCGTTGAAACTCAATACCTTCTGAGCAATTAGCGATGGACAACAAATGCTAATATAGCCAGCCACATAATGATCCCCTGAATGATATTGCTAAAATCCACAATGAGAAGTTAGGGAATGGGATCCATGAGATGGAAATGTCCAAAAACAAAAGCTATTGATGCATTCAAGTGGGCATTGGATGATCATATGCATAGTAACAGTGTGCCAAGTTAGGATGAAAAACCAGGGGACATTCATGAGGTAATGATTCTCAGTTAACAATCGCTAACAGGCACGTTTCACGATCTGTCTTCTGGAATGGTACAATGAACGAAATGCTTCACATTTGAGGGAAGTTTGAGGATTCTTTGTTTATACGCGATGAAGGCTGGAAGGATGATGGAGAGTCTCATTCAAACGTAAAAAATACTGAATGACCAACGCAGTGTGGGTGTTGGAAAGATGTTTTCATTTTGGGCGAGACTCGTGAACGAGTGCACAGCCTTAGGACAAAGGGAAGACCTTTTAGAGCGGAGAGAAGGAGAAACGTCTTCAGCCAGCGAGTGGTGTGTGAAGGGGATTCACAGCCACAGAAGGCTATAGAGCCCAGTTCGTTGAGTACGTTTTAGACTGTGATAGATCCGTTAATGACTATCAAGGGTACCAAGGATGAAAGGAAAATGCTGGAGACAAAGTTTGTGAAAGTGATCAGCCATTTTGAGTGGTGGACTAGACCCCATTGGCTGAATTTATGCTCCTATGCCTTATGGTCTTTGATATGGCGAATGGCATATTTTTCTGCCTTAACAATTTTGTGATTCTATGAACTGTATCTTCAGTCCAATCGGGTGTTCATCTCCATCTGACTTCAGGTTCTCCAAAGTATACTTGCCTTATGAAAGGGCGGAGATTGCTTTGTGATGCAGTCAATGTTATCTGAACATGGTCTTCATATTTACTGACAAATAGGGAAAAAAATGTTTAAATTATATTTATCGCAAAAAATGTGTTTTTGGGACCAATGGAAGAGCCCTGTACGACAGAAATTATTATCAACGGAGCAGGTTCACTCTGATTGAAGTATCTTTGGAGTGAATGCAGGGTGATTTCGAAAGACCAGACGATTTATACTAGGAAGCCTGCTCCACGACTTATGTTGATCACGGACGCTTGAACAATTCTAAGCCTTGTGCAGGCATAAACACATAAAGCTGAAGGCCGTTGTAATTCCAAAACGATCAAACACCACTTAAAGGCTTTCAAAGACCAAATATCCACGGTTCACTGCAGTGTAGAATAGCGAAACTTCTCAAGATTAAGACTAAAATTTAATAGTCTTCACTGTGGTCAAAAATCACAATGTTTAATTTTAAACTTGTGCCCAGCTTCTTCTGGATTCATCAGTGAGGACCCACAACTTAACTGCACCACCCTGTTTATCTTTTCAAATATTTTGCAGCTTTCAATGAGATGACCTCTTATGTTTTGAAATTGTAAAAATATTATGGCAGGATTTGCCCAATTTTAATTCACAAAAGAACGCCAATAGACAATAGACAATAGGTGCAGGAGTAGACCATTCTGTCGTTCGAGCCTGCACCTATTCAATATGATCATGGCTAATCATCTTTACTTAGTATTCTGTTCCTGCCTTATCTCCATAACCTTTGATTCCACTATCCTTCAGAACTCTATCCAACTCTTTCTTCAATGAATCCAGAGTCTGGGCCTCAACTACCCCCTGAGGCAGAGCATTCCACACAACGGCCATTCTCTGGGTGAAGACGTGTCTCCTCATCTCTGTCCTAAATGGTCTACCCCGTATTTTTAAGCTATGTCCTCTGGTTCAGCCATTAGCCGAAACATGTTTCCTGCCTCCAGTGTTTCCAATCCTTGAATCATCTTATATGTCTCAATCAGATCCCCTCTCAGTCTTGTAAACTCAAACGTATACAACCCCAGTCGCGTTAGTCTTTCAGCATAAGGTAGTCCCGCCATTCCAGGAATTGACCTCGTGATCCTACGCTGCATTCCCTCAATAGCCAGAATGTCTTTCCTCAAATGTGGAGACCAGAACTGCACTGAGTACGCCATGTGTGATCTCAACAGGGCCCCGGACAGCTGCAGAAGAACCCCTTTGTTTCTCTACTCAACCCCTCTTGTTATGAAGGCCAGCATGCTATTCGCCTTCTTCACTTCCTGCCGTACCTGCATACTTACCTTCATTGACTAGTGTACAAGAACACGCTGATCTCTTTATATTGCCCCATTACCTAAATTGATTCCATTTAGGTAGAAATCTGCCTTCCTGTTCTTGTCACCAAAGTGGATAATCATACATTTATCCACATTAAACTGCATCTGCCATGCATCTGACCACTCACCTAACTTGTCCAGGTCATCCTGTTATCTCCTAACATCCTCTTCACATTTCACCCTGCCACCCAGCTTAGTATCAACAGCAAATTTGCGAATGTTATTACTAATACCATCTTCTAGATCATGAACATATATTGTAAAAAGCTGCGGACCCAGCACTGGTCCCTGCAATATCCCTCTGGTCACTGTCTGCCATTCCAAAATGGAGCCATTTATCTCTACTCTTTGTTGCCTATCAGCCAACCAACTTTCAATCCAAATTAGTACATTGCCCCAATACCATGCACCCTAATGTTGCTCACTAACCTCCTATGTGGGACTTTATCAAAAGCTTTCTGAAAGTCCAGAGACCTGACATATTCTGGATCTCTCTAATCCATATTCAGAGTTACAACCTCAAAAAATTCCAGAAGATTAGTCAAGCATGATTTCCCCTTCATAAATCCATGCTGACTCTGACCTATCATGTTACTACTATCCAGATGTGTTGTAGTTTCATTCGTTTTAATAATTCGAGCATCTTTCCCACCACTGAGGTCAGACTAACTGTTCCATAAATTTCTATATTCTCTCTCCCACCTTTCTTAAGAAGTGGTACAACATTAACCACCCTCCAATCCGCAGAAACTGATCCCGAATCTATCGAACTCTGGAAAATAATCACCAACGCATCCACGATTTCTCAAGCCATCTCATTCAGTACCCTCGGATGAAGACCATCAGGCACCGGGGACTTATCACCCTTCAGACCTAACAGTCTCTCCAACACCAATTCCTGGCAAACACCATTTCGCTTAAGTTCAGGTCGTTCAACCACCGTTATTTCAGGGAGATTGCTTGTGGCTTCTCCAGTGAACACAGATCTGAAGTAGCAATTCAATTATTCTGCCATTTCTTTGTTCCCTGTAATATATTCCCCTGTTTCTGTCTTCAAGGGCCCAATTTTATCCTAAACCAGTTTTTTTTTGCCTTTCATATACCTAAAAAAGCTTTTGCTATTCTCCTTTATATTATTGGCCAGTTTACCTTCGTACCTCATTTTTTCTCTGCGTATTTCGTTCTTACTAATCTTCTGTTGTTCTTTAAAAGCTTCCCAGTCCTCCATTTCCCACTTATCTTTGCTATATTATACTTTGCCTCTTTAATTTTACGTGTTTCTTAACTTCCCTCGTCAGCCATAGCCACCCATACCTCATCCGAGGATCTTTGTCCTTTTTTGGACTGAACTGATCCTGCATCTTCTGCATTATACACAGAAATATACAGCATTGTTCCTTCACTGTCATCCTTGCTAAGGTATTGCACGATTGAACTTTGGCCAGCTCCTCCCTCATAGCTCCATAGATCGCTTTATTCAACAGAAATATTGTCACTTCCGATTGTACCCTCCCCATCTCAAATTGCAGATTGAAGCTTATTGTATTTTGGTCACTACTTCCCAATGGCTCCTTCACTTCGAGGTCTCTGATCAATTCTGGTTCATTGCACAATACCAGATCCAGAATTGCCTTCTCCCTGGTAGGCTCCAGCACCAGCTGTTCTAAGAATCCATCTCGGAGGCACTTCACAATGTCGCTTTCTTGGGGACCAATATCATCCGATTCTCCCTGTCTACCTGCATGTTGAAATCCCCCATAACAACTGTAGTATCATCTTTGCGACAGGTCCTGATTCAACTTACATCCGACATCCAGACTACTGTTAAGCGGCCTGTAGGTAACTCCCAAAAGGGTCTTTTTACCCTTAGAATTTCTCATCTCTATCCACACTGACTCTACTACTCCTGATTCTAGTTCCCCCGCGCAAGTGACTGAATATCATCCCTTACCAACATGGCCACCCCACCCCATCTGACCGTCAGTCTGTCCTTACGATGGCATGTGCAGTCTTGAATATTCATGTCCCAGGCCCTGTCCACTTGAAGCCACGTCTCAGTTATACCCACAGTATCGTTACCATATCTGCCAATTTCCAAAAGAGCCTCAAGCTCATCCATCTTATTTCTTAATCTATGCTGTCAAGCCTAATCAGCATTCGTGGTATTCCTCATACAGCAATAGTAACTTTCCTGAAATGAGGATTATAATTCCTCATACTGTACTCCAAGTGTGGTCTAACCGAGCTATCATACATTGGAAATAAGACTTCTATCTCGTGCCCAAATGTCCTTCAGCTGGAAAGGTTGCCATTCTGCAGCTTTCACGACTGATTTCTGTAACTGCTGCTATACTTCAATGACTTATTAAAACGACAACAAGATGCAGTTCTACAATTCTGTACGTCAGACTTTCTACAACAATCATTTTTCAAATTGCTACCTTGGAAAATAAATCGACAGACCTTTTCCACCTGTCAAGTATGATAAAGTCAATTCGTTGCTCTGTATTCAATCATGAGGGACATAGATAGGGTGACTAGACGAGCTGCTTTTCCTGGTGAGGGAGAGCAAAATTAGAAAGATTAGGTTTAAAATGAGAGGGTAAAGATTAAAAGGGACCAAATGAACAACCTTTTCAGGCATGTTTGTAATGAGTTGCCGGAGAAAACTTTGGAGACTGGTACAACTTCAAAACTTAATGGCATTTGGATGGGAATATGAGTAACAAGCGTTTAGATGGATGTGAGCTAAATGTTGGAAAATGGGACCAGATTAATTTAGGATATCGGTGCAGCATGGTCACGTTGGAGCAGAGGGTCAGTTTCCATTCAAAAAGAATGCAAATGATTCATCAAGACGGTTTCCAGTTCCAAAACTTCGGTCAATCTTCCTCTCTTGTGCTCACAAGATCTGTACCTAATGTCAGAACTTAAGACTTTCATTCCTGAAACCATTACTGTCAATCGTTTCCGAATTCGTTCTAATTCGGATATGTTTTTTTTCGAATGTGAGCCAGTGTTCTGGTATTTAGTACGAATATTTTTGATTACAAGTTGCGCTGAATATTAAAACTTATTAGCATATCGACTTCAGCAACAGGTGCTGGAAAATTGAGTTTTAAAATCGATCATATGCAAGGAGGCAAATGACTCCTTTGTGGTGTAAATTCCGTGACTCTATAACTCCACGAAGAATCTTTCTCACAAGTTCATTTGTATCAGAATTCAGGCTGCTGTGAAAGCTGGTTAACCTACAAATGTAACATTCAGTGGGCGGCACGGTGGCACAGTGGTTAGCACTGCTGCCTCACAGCGCCAGGGACCTGGGTTCAATTCCCGCCTCAGGCGGCTGACTGTGTGGAGTTTGCACGTTCTCCCCGTGTCTGCGTGGGTTTCCTCCGGGTGCTCCGGTTTCCTCCCACAGTCCAAAGATGTGCGGGTTAGGTGAATTGGCCATGCTAAATTGCCCGTAGTGTTAGGGAAGGGGTATATGTATGGGTGGGTTGCGCTTCGGCGGGTCGGTGTGGACTTGTTGGGCCGAAGGGCCTGTTTCCACACTGTAAGTAATCTAATCTAATGCACCTGTGTCACTGCAAAGGTTTTGTCGAAATCTTTGTGTCTTGATAAATTGTTCTTTCAACAGCTTATGTATTTCATGGATTCGGGTTTTTTATGATAAAAATTAAAAGCCCTGACGCAGCTGTGATGGCCGAGTGGTTAAGGCGTTGAATTTGAAATTCAATGGGGCTTCCCCTCGTAGGTTCGAATCCCGCTCGGAGCGTTTTACGTGTTTAAAAACCACTAATCTCTGAGCGGGCTTTTGCCTACCATGAAGTTTGAGTGAGACGTCAATTAAAACTCGATTTTCGAACGTAAAGATTCCAAAGTAATTTCAAGTGTGACCCAGTCATTTAGAAGAGTAAATTACATGTCAAGACAGAAGAAAGTCACCAATGTGAATGAGGATCAACACAGGTGATGAGATGTTGTGAAATTTAGATGCGCGGGAATGAAGCAAAGTAAGATGCAATACAAGACGTGCAACTGCAGGCGATGAATGATTCATTTTCTAGGATCTGTTGAAAGACAAGCTGGGATAATATTTCAGGCCCACAACCTGTGATTATTCCAGACTAATGGAGTCATAGATTCATACAGGTGTTGAGCAAGGAAACAGACCCCTCAGTCACATCGTCATGCAGACAAGATATCCTAACCTAATTTATTTCCATTTGCCAGCGCTCAACTAATATCCCACTAAAACCTTTTATACATAGAATCATGCAGGTGGCTAACAGACTCCACCACTTCCACTGGCAGCTCGGATCATGCACATGCCCCCTCTGCCTGCACATGTTATCCCTCAGGTTCCTTGTCCAGTTTTCAAGTCTAACCATAAACTTATGCCCTCTCTTTCTGAACTCCACCACCGGAGGGAAAAGACCTGTTCTATTTATCCTATTTCTGCCCGTCATGATTTCCTAAACATTTATAAATGTACCTACCTGCCTTCGATACTCCAAGGAAAACAACCGCAACCTATTCAGCTTCTCCCCAAAGGTCAAATCCTCAAACCCTGGTAACACCCCTGTCAATCTTATAGGAACCTGTTCATGTTTCACAACATCCTTCTGAGAAGAGAGAGTCCAGAATTGCACACACGATTCCAAACGTGGTCGAGCCATTGTCCTGTGTACTCGCAACATAATCTCCCCTCTTCTGTACTCAATGCTCTGACCAATACATTAAAGAACACCAAGGAGCTTCTTTACGATCCTATCGACATGCGACTCTACTTTCAATGAATTATGAACCTGCACTGCAAATTCTCTTTGTTCAGCAACACTTTCCGAACGTGGCCATTAAGTATAGACTGGGGAAAGCTAAGGAGACCATAGATGTTCCCTGAACCGGTCTGCAATTTTGCGCTAGGTCTCTGCAATGTAGAGGAGACCACACCAGGAGCAATGGATGCAGTCAATCATGTTCGCGGAAATCCAGGTAACACTCTCGTGAATTGCAACAATTTTTTGAGGCCTTAGTCGGAGATAAGAGAGAGTAGAGTCGTGTAGAGAGAGCGTAGAGTAGCTTTATTTGTGACGTCAACCATATATAACTGGGACAACAAAAACGAGACAGAGATCCTCCAGGACAAGTGTACCGTTTGAATACACAGACTACACGACAGTACAGTGATGCACAGGTCAGCATAAAATGCACAAAAAGTGCAATACCTGCCACACTGTACAGTAATTCCTGACAACAAAAGACAATGGAGGAAATGGTGGACAAATCACAATTTAAAAATGAATGATCATTAACAAAATCTTGTTTCACCTGCCATTCAAAAAAGTCGTCCAGAAGTTGAAAATGGAAGAGAGTGTGATCATAGAGTGTTGAGAAGCTTAAAGGCTTGGGGGAACAAGCAATTGTACAGTCTGGCCGTATGAGACTGAATTTGCAGGAGTGAAAAGAATTTA
Source organism: Hemiscyllium ocellatum (assembly GCF_020745735.1). NCBI lineage: Eukaryota > Metazoa > Chordata > Chondrichthyes > Orectolobiformes > Hemiscylliidae > Hemiscyllium > Hemiscyllium ocellatum. Next base: position 3,118,164 of record NC_083418.1, read on the forward strand.
ACTCAAAGATGTGCAAGGTCGTCCAAAATGCCGTTCGCCTAGCTGATGCAGTTTGAGATGCAAATTCCTTTGATGGAGGGAAAAAGACACCAATGATCATCTCAACTATCATTGCTATCTCTTGTCGGTTCTTACGATCCGAGCTGGTGCAATTCCGAAACCAGGCATTGGTACAGCTGCACAGGACATTCTCAATTGACTCTCCATAGAATGTGGTAAGGGCAGCATGTGGGAGATCGGCTTTCATCTACCTACCTAGAAAATGGAGACGCTGCTGTGTTTTCTTGGATATACAGCTAGTGTTGTGGGACGAGATGAGATTACCCACCAGATGGACGCAAGGAAACTTGTTGCTCTTCTCTATCTCCATGGGAAGCCATTGATGTAAAGCAAAGTGTGATGGCTCTGTGCCATCTTTCAGTCAGCAGTCATCTCTTTCGTTTTATTCACGTTTAGAGACAGGATGTTGTCTCAGCAGCAGTACTTTCACTACTGCACCTCCTCTCTGTATGACTCTGAGACTCTATAATCGAGAAAAATCACAAATTGTGTGTCTGAAATATTATCTCAGCTTGACTTTCAACTGATCCAAAAAAAAACATTCATCAAATGCAGATAGATGTATTGCATTGCTTCTTGTTTTGCTTAATTCCCCCCAAACATCCACATTTCACGATATTTCGTCAAATGTGTTGAAACTTATTCATGTTGGAATTTGATGGCTTTTTCTGTCTCGACGTATAATTTATTCAATTGGATGATTCGGTCAGGCTTGAAATTACTTCGGATTCTTTACAGCTGAAAATTTACTTTCGATTGAATGAAAAGCTCAAGCTCCACGAAACCCAGTAAAGAAATAAACGACTTTCAAAGGACGCTGTGCTGTGGGTAGGATTCGAACCTGCGCAGGAAAACCCCATTGGATTTCAAATCCAACGCCTTAACAATCAGCTCTTTTCATAGTAAAACAACTGAATTCGTGACATACGCAAGTTGTTGGAAGAACAAATTGTCCAGACCCAAAGATTTCGGAGACACAGACGAACGTTACCTTAGCAGATTGACAGGCTTTCACCGCAACCTAGATTCTGACACAGCTGAACTTGTGAGATTGTTTCTTCATCGAGTTATAGTGTCACGGATGCACACCACACGAAGAGAGGATCATGGTCTCACTGCGTCCGATTGATTTTGACTCAATTGCTCAGCAGCTGGTTCCAAAGTAGATATGTTGTTGAGGTTTAACATTCATCGAAATATGGTATTAGAAGTATTGATGCTAAGTCCATAAACACTGGCTGTATTCATTGAAAAAAAATGTAGGAATGAGAAAGAATGCAGAACCGATTTACAGGAATGCATCCAGCAATTAATCCGAAAGTTCTGACATCTGGTAATGAACTTGTGAGCACAAGAGAGGAAGATTGGCCGAAGATTTGGAACTTGAAATTGTCTTGACGGAATCATTTTTAATGCTTGTGCGCTTGTTCTAGAGTCGTCAAGTCCTCGAGCAATACAGTTTGGAAAGTGGCCCTTCTTTTCAATTTGACCATGGTGGACAGATATCCTAAATGAATGGGTCTCATTTGCCAACATTTGGCCCACATCCCTGTTAACCTTGTTAATCATATATCCATCCAGAAGCCATTAAATATTACAGTTGAACCAGTCTCCAGCAATTTCTCTGGCAGCTCATTCTGGATGCAACTGAAAAAGTTGCTCCTGACGTCCCTTTTAAATGCTTACCGTCTAATTTTAAACCTATGCTTTCTAAATTTTGACTTCCTCGCCAGAGGGAAAACACTTTGTCTAGTCAACCTACCATGTCCCTCATGATTTAATAAATAGCAACGATTTGACTTTATCATATTTTTCAGGTGGGAAATTTGTGGAGATAATTTGTCGAAGGTAACAGTCTGAAATCTGATTGATGTAGAAAGTCTGATGTATAGATTTTTAGAAATGCATCCTGGAAAATTTTTAAGTAAGTCATTGAAGTCTAGCAGCAGTTATACAAATTTGTTGTGAAAGCTGCAGAAGGATTTCAGGGCAGGAGAAAGAAGCATTATTTCCAATGTATGGTGGCTCAGTTCGACCGCACTTGGAGTACACTATGAGAAATTATTATCCTCAATTTACGAAAGATACTACTGGCATATCAGCAATGGTGATTAGCCTTGATATCATAGATGAACGTTAGTTCTGTGAATTGAACTTGGGCAAATCCGGCCTTTTTTTTTACCACTTTCAAAACAAGAGAGGTAATCTCATTGAGAGTAGAAAAATATTTGAAGAAATAAACAGAGTGGTGCAGTTAAATTTTGTTCCCTCATTGGTGAATCCCTCTGGGGAGCACAATTTTAAAATGAAGCATTGTGATTTATGACCAAGACGAGAACTACTGATTTTTGTCTTAGACTTGAGAAGTCTCGCTATTCTGCACTGCAGTGAGCCTTGAATATTTGGTCTTTGAATACATCACTATCAGCCTGACCCGCCGACATTTACTGCTTCACTATCAATCTGACCCCTCACACTTACTGACTTAATATCAGTGTGAACCCCTCAGACTTACTGCATCGCTATCCATCTGGCGCCCTCACACTTCCTGCGTCACTTACACTTCGATACCGTCATTTTGACTGCATTACTGTCAGCCTTAATGCCAAACACTCACTTTGTCATTATCAGTCACGCCCTAACCCTTCCTATGTTTTTATCACCCTGAATCCTTACACTTCCTGTGTCACTATCAGCCTAAATCCATCACACGTATTAGTCAGCATCAGACTGCCTCCTCAAACTTACTGCATCACTATCACCTTGACTCCATCACATTTACTGCGCCACAATCACACTGACCCCGTCACACTTATTGCTTCACTATGAGCTTCAACAGTCACACTTACGGCATCGCTATCAGGCTGACTCACTCACACGTATCACCTGACAATCAGCATTACTCCCTCAAATATATTTCATCATTATCAGCCTGAGTCACTCACACTGACAGTATCACTACCAAAGTGACCCTTCAAATTTGCTGCATCCCCTCACTCTGACTGCTTCACCTTTCCCAGACTCCTCTCACTTACTGTATCATTACCAGCCTGAACACCGCACATATACTGCGTCACTATCAGCCTGGTACCGCGACACGTACTGCGTCATGATCAGCCTGACCCCCCTCATGATTCTTGCGTTGGTATCTCTCTGATCCACTCAGAGTAACTGCGTCACAATCACTCTGACCCCCTCATACTTACTGCATCACTATCCCTCTGGCACCCTCAGACTTACTGCATCACTAACACCCTGACACATGCACACCTACAGCATCAGCCAATCCCCACACACTAACGGCTTCACTATCTCTCTAACCTGCTCACACTTAATGCGTCACCATCACCTTGACACTCTCTCACTTAGTGCATCCATATCAGCCTGACCCTCTCACGTTTACTGTGTCACTACCAGCCTGATCCCTTCTAATGGACTGTGTCACTATTAGACTGACCCACTCATACTTACAGCATCACTATCACCTTGACCACCCCCCCCCCCCACCACGTAGTACGTCCGGACACCCGGATCCTTTCACACTTCTTGCATCACCTTCAGCCAGGTCCTGCACACTGTCACTCTGACATCCTCACACTTGCTGCATCACTATCACCCGATCCCACTCATGCTGTGTGTGTCACTATCACCCTGATAATTCATGATCACTAAAACACGATTATCCTCACTCCATCACACTTAGTATATCATTATCAGCCTGACCCCTTACACTTACTGTGTCACTCTCAATCTGACACGCTCAAAGTGTCTGCGTCACTGTCACCCTGACCACGTCATACTTACCGCGTCGGTTTCTACCTGAAACCTCACGCTTACTGCGTCACTATCACCCTGAGCCGCTCACACTTACTGTGTAACTACCAGGCTGACCTCCTCACATATGTTGCGACACTATCAGACTTACCCATTCATGCTTACTGCGTCACTATCACCCTGACTCCCCAATACACTTCGAGCGTAACTATCATCCTGACAACGTCACAGTTGCTGCATCAAGATCAGCATGATCCCCTAAAACCTAATAGAACATAGAACATAGAAGGATACAGCGCAGTACAGGCCCTTCGGCCCTCGATGTTGCGCCGACCGAATCCTACCTAACCTATACTAGCCCAATAACTTCCAAATGCCTATCCAATGCCCGCTTAAATGACCATAAAGAAGGAGAGTTCACCACTGATACGGGCAGGGCATTCCATGAACTCACAACCCGCTGTGTGAAGAATCTACCCCTAACATCTGTCCTATACCTACCACCCCTTAATTTAAAGCTATGTCCCCTAGTAACACCTGACTCCATTAGCTGTAAAAGGTTCTTAGTATCTACCCTATCTAAACCCCTAATCATCTTATACACTTCTATCAGATCTCCCCTAAACCTTCTCTTCTCCAATGAGAACAACCCCAAGTGCCTCAGCCTTTCCTCATAAGATTTTCCTACCATTCCAGGCAACATCCTGGTAAACCTCCTCTGCACTCGTTCTAAAGCTTCCACATCCTTCCTACAGTATGGCGACCAAAACTGCACACAATACTCCAGATGAGGCCGCACCAGAGTCTTATACAACTGCAACATGACCTCAGGACTCCGGAACTCAATTCCTCTGCCAATAAAGCCCAGTACTCCATATGCCTTCCTCACAGCACTATTTACCTGGGTGGCAACTTTCAGAGATCTGTGTACATGGACACCAAGATCCCTCTGCTCATCCACACTACCAAGTAGCCTACCATTAGCCCAGTAATCCATCATCTTGTTATTCCTACCAAAGTGAACGACTTCGCACTTAGCTACATTGAATTCCATTTGCCACATTTCCGCCCAGCTCTGCAACTTATTTATATCCCGCTGTAACCTACCACTTCCTTCCTCACTATCCACAACTCCACCGACTTTTGTGTCATCCGCAAACTTGCTTACCCAGCTTTCAATTCCTTCCTCTAGATCATTTATAAAGATAACAAAAAGCAATGGTCCCAAAACAGATCCTTGTGGTACACCGCTAGTAACTGCGCTCCAAGATGAACATAATCCATCAACTACTACCCTCTGTCTCCTTCCAGCCAGCCAATTCCTAATCCAAACCTCTAATGTATCCTCAATGCCATACCTCCGAAGTTTTAGCATTAGCCTACCATGGGGAACCTTATCGAACGCCTTACTAAAATCCATATACACAACATCTACTGCTTTACCCTCATCCACTTCCTTGGTCACCTTCTCAAAGAACTCAATAAGGTTTGTGAGGCACGACCTGCCCTTCACAAAACCATGCTGGCTATCCCTGATCACGTTATTCCTACCCAGATGTTCATAAATCTTATCCCTTACCATTCTCTCTAAGACTTTGCCCACCACTGAAGTCAGACTCACTGGCCTATAGTTACTCGGTCTATCCCTACTCCCTTTCTTGAACAATGGGTTTGTGACAAATCTCTGCCACGTGCAAAAATTACTGCATCATAATTAGGGATAAGAGCTGACATTTTTAAGGCCAGCTACTCCCTTAACTAAGAGAATTCACTTGACCTATGAGATGTGGGGATTAATTCATGAATTTGTAGTCTTCGAGTGATTCAGAACCAGCTTGTATTGGAAGACGCTTTCTAGGCCAAATCATTGGAGGAAGCTGTATTTCAGTTTATTGTCAATATGTCACTGTCAGCTTCAACACTCACATTTACTGCGTCACTTCGAGCATTACCCCTGCACACTTACTGCGTCCGTATTCGCCTTAACCCCTCGCATTTACTTCATCACTATCAGCCTGAGACACTCACACTTACAGTTTCACTACAACCTGACCCCGCGAGTGCATCTGCATCACTGTCAACCTGACCCCTTGCCCTTACTGCGTCACTATAAGCCTGACCCCTCACATGTTCTGCGTCACTATCACACTGACATCGCACACTCACCGCGTCACTATCACCCTGACTGCTCACAATTATTGGATCACTACAACCTGACCCCCTGAAAGCATCTGTGTCCCTGTCACCCTGACCCTATCGCACTTGTCATGTCATCATCATGATGGCACAAGCACAGAGTCTGCTTCACTATCATCCTGACATCTCACACTCACTGCGTCACTACCATCCTCTCCCTCATACTAACCTGTCACGATCATCTTGAGTCGCTCACACATATTGCGTCACTATCACTCTGCTCCCAACACACTTCCCGCATCACTATCAGCCTGACCCCTCACAATTGCACCGTCTCTATTAGTCTGACTCCTCACTTTTCCTGCATTGCTATCACCCTGACACTTAACACTTACTGGCAAGTATTAGCCTGATGCCCTGAACTTACTGCATCAATATGAGCCTGAACCCTCACATTTACTCCGTCACCTTCATGCTGACTCCCTCACGCTCACTGCATTCCTATCACGCTGTCCCCTTCCACTTCCTGCGTCAGGATCACTCTGACTCACGGACACTTCCTGCATCACTATCAGCCTGACCCCTCACACATACTGTGTCACTATCAGCCTGACACCACCACGCTGCGTCTCTAACAGCCTGTCCCCCTCAAACTGACTGCTTCACTATCACACTGACCCGACACACTTACCGCATCACTATCAAACTGATGCCTCACACTTACTGCGTCATTACCAGACTGAATGCTCACACTTACTCCCTCACTATCACCCTGACTGCCGCAAATTCACTACGACAGTCTCTGCCTGACTCCCTCACACTTACTGCGTCACTATCACCCTGTCCCCTTTCACTTTCTGCGTCAGGATCAGACTGACAAAGTAACACTTACTACATCATAGCAGCCAGATCTCCTTCCAATTACTGCGTCACTATCACCCTGACCACTCACTCTTACTGCGTCACTATTGGTCCAATCCCCTCAGACTTACTGCATCACTATCACTCTGACTCCCTCTCACTGCGTGACTATCGGCCTGATTCACTCACACAGTCTGTGTCACTGCCACACTGACACCTCACCCTCATTGTGTCACTATCATCCTCACTCCATCACAATTACTGAGTCACTGTCAGCCTCACCCCTGTAATGGAAAATTAACATTTATTGTGAAATCTGTGAAAGCATGGTTGAAACAAAAACGTAAGTACCTAACTTGGGAAAAAGACAGAAAAAATGTAAAGTTTAACCTTATTTACAGCTGACTCTCAAGGCCAATAATCTATTATTTCAGCAGACAATGAATTAGAAAAAACAACTCCATGTGTGGAAAGGAACTCGACTGATCAAGGTTCCTGGCTTGAGGTGTGATAAGGCAAAGCGATATATAGTATAAAGGGAATGTGTGAAAACAGCTGGGCGCCTCTAACATGAGGCGTCTTGCAAATGTGTCGAATCCACTCTGCAGAGTTCAAAAATAAACTTTTTCTTTTCTCTTAGTAGTATTTGAGTCGAGTCGATTGAAATCCCATTGCAGTAAACTTGGGGGTTCGCCCGGGACCCTGCGACTGGGTAAGATTCTGAAGATTCCCAGGAGGTGTACGCACCAGATCCTTGAATGTCTTTCACTTCATCTCGAACGCTGAATTCGCCCCTTTGCGTGAGAGGACTGGGGATACGTGGATCGCCCCAGAGTCACGGTCCGAGTCGAATAGCATCGAGGTAAGAATTGTGGTTACAGTAATCCGACATAGAGACTCGTTCGAAGAGAATAAATGAACAAGGAAGAGGGACCAGAGAATTCTCGCGGGGTATTCGAGGAAAACTCAAGGAAAAGTATTGCCGTCTCTAGAGAGTTGAAGAGACAGCAAGATTAAGGGTGGTTTTTCACTTGGAGCCACCATGGCATCGTTGGCGTCGCCAACAATGCATCGGTTACGTGGGTTCTTGGTTTACGAAATGATGCAGTCGCACCCAATGAGAGGGGACGTCTGGAGGTAAAAACAAGTTATATTGGCAAAGAGAAGATTACGGTATCGTGTGAGTGAGAGAGAGAGAGAGAGAGAGACAGACAGACAGACAGACAGACAGACAGAGAGATGAACACTTTTCCAATATCGATGAAAATCGGCTCCAGCAAGACTGAACAAAGACAGGGTCCACCGAGAATTCGGAATGGTCAAGAAAAAACACAATATGCTAACTAATTATGGCCCAGTTTCTGTACATCAATTAGAAGTGTAAATCAAGGAACGTGGTTTTCCAGAGGAAGGAAGGTTTTGTAACTTGCAGTTACAAATGCTGAGCTCCCGGTTGGAAGAGAGAGAGAAGGAGAAACGGAAGGGGAAAATAGAACCTGTGAATTGGAGTGCTTATAACATGTTCAAGGCTGAGCCTGATTTCAGGGAAAGAACATCTCGAATCAAAGATAAATCATTTACACGTACAAACACCAGCGCACATGCACACACACACGGAAAACAACCTAATGATGCTGTGTAGTGTCTTAAGACTGGATCAGATCCTGACCTTGATGGGTGCCCTCTAAGAGCGACAGCCCTCCTACGAGATCCACTTCGTGAAGATTCCAAGTCAACGGTCGCCGCCTCAGGTTCTGCCGAATCACCGATAGCATATTGTACCCACAACCACTTGAATCAAGAAGCCCAAAAGTATCTTAAACACCTCACGAAAGTCGATAACGTCTATTGTGCACTGATACCACCCAAGAACATAACGACGGCAGAGATCACACCATATGAGGCACACCTGATGAGCAGCTTCATCAATGGAATGAAGTACGAAACAACAAAAAATGGAAAAGATACATGTATTACCTGGGACACGGGAAAGCTGAATTTGAGAGAACAACACGTGATACATGCTGAAAAATTCCTGGCTCAAGAGAATGATTACCAGAAATTAAAGATGGGACAGCAATCACGTAAACCTCAGCTTATGATGCAAATGGTCGTTCAGCCTTTGGAGGGATGAACTGCGGGAAAAGAAAGAGGCACAGGTGGAGGTCGCAAAAGATGAAGATGAAGGGATCGTGGAAGTGCCCTGGCAGAGAAAGATCTGGCTGGTGCTTAGTTGGAGCAGTGGTCGAGACAGTGCCCGCGCAGACAGCCTCAATCGGCCCTCGAGGCTGGACAACATGGTGACTGACAGGGGAAGACAGAGGTTGAGGAGGGCAGCCCACAAGGTACAGGTAAACCTCTTTCCTTTATACTTGGCAACGAAGAATCCCTTATGATAATCTCTTCTGCTAACCTAACTGGCACTGAGATGTGTCCCAATTCTATATTGAAAATTGAGATTGCGAAGTGTGGACAAGTGATGACAAGTAGACATCACATAGCCAGAAACCCGATCGACCTTTCCATACATAAAATAAGTCTCAGAAATTGCAACCAGACTACTAAGACCCCTCGGAATCCCACCAACACTCTCAAACAAAAACTAACAAACTTAAAAGATCCAGTACAACCGATGGAAAAAACCAACGTCATCTAAAAAAACTCCATGAATGGACTGCCACAAACACAATGTAGGACAAACAGGGAGAAAGTTAGCCACCAGGATACACAGCACCAGCTCGCCACGACCTTCCCTCCTCCGTAGCTCTTCACACGGATGAAACAAAAACACCATTTCGACTGGGGCAGGCTAAGCAAAGACATGCCAGAGAATTCCTTGAGGCCGAGCTCTCCAACCACAATACCAGAAAAAAAACACATATATCTAGATAGCATCTATCAACGCCCCAGAAAACGAATAGGAAATGACATCACCACAAACACCATGAACTCTATCCAGGATAAACATCAATAGAAAGCAGGAGACAACAGCTTCGCTTCACTTGGAGTTCGCCACTGATGATGTTACCTAGCCAGGTAATGAAACGTCTGGACATCAAACCTTTAGCTCAGCGAGCAAACCTCCACTCTAAGCCTAGTAGTGACAGTGGGACTTATTATTCATTATTTTTCAATAATGCCCTACTGCAAATCAATGATTATTTGGGAATAAACCTGCAATAACACTGTGCCTACCACCAAACAAGCGGTAGGGCAGCGGAAAGAGAAAATTCTACCTTAAAAAAATAAATTGACAAAATGTTGTGAGGAACTAGGGATGACATGGACAAAGGCACTTCCAATTGTGCTCTTGTGTATGAGAGAGAGATGAAGAGGGAGAGCTAATCTTAGCCCGTTTGAGATTTTGTTTGTTCGGCCGGCAAACACAGGAATTGACCCAAGACTCAAGGGAAGACAGATAACAGGCCACTGTGAGGATGAGATGTTGTGTTACTGCATGAAACTGTCTATACTTTTGTCCCAAATACAGAATCAAGTGAAGACAGCACTACCCCAATCATCAGAAGGGAAGATGCATGATCTATAACCTGAGGCCGGAATAGTGACGAAAGACTTCAGGAGGGAAAACAGGAAGGCAAAGAGATGGCTGCGACCGTTTCAAGTACACTTTACTGCACAGAGAGCTGTTAAGCTCGACGAAAGAGCCACGAGGATGCACGCCAGCCATTACAAACTTGCAGCTGCGACTGAGGAGGCATCGCACCAGCAGGAACCAATTTAGTGCAAGTATTTATTAGAAGCCTGAAGCAAATGTGGGGATGCCCCAGCTCACACTGTTGGCAAGCGCCCTGGTAGGGCTATACTTAAGGGTAGGGGCGTCTAGGATGCCGCGAAAGACGGTAATCTGAACTGAGAGGACGAAGTAGATAGCCATTCAGTATCAAGGACGACTTGAAATTCAATAATTAATATTTATGCAGGAATCCATGCCGGACTAGTGACTGGCACTTAGTAGTTGCCACCACGGTAAAAGGGGCACCTGACATGGGAAATAGATATTCTGTGATCAAGGAAAGATTCAGAAGCGCGGTGAGGGAGTCTCATAGTGTGTAATAGATAGATCCTTCTCCGACATATGTAGACAGGTGAATATAGTGGTGCAGTCGCCCCCGCCCCCAAGTTGCAGTGCAGAATGTACTACAGCAGATAGTAGCAATGGGGCTTGGCAACCAATCAAACCAGATCATGCACCTAAGCACAAGCAGGGCAAAGGACATTAATGACACACCCGAACCCGAAGGGAGACGGCCGTGGATAGAGAGCGAGTCTAAAGCTGGAGGGGAATTTGCTTGCTGGAGATAAATGGCGTAAATGCGACGCCAGTAGTTTGGGAGTTGCGAAGGGCCATTGCTAGATGTGAAGGGAACAGAGCATGTGCCTTGGTCCTAAAACAAAACTAGAGATTAGACTTTGGCTACACTTGTTGGATATGTTTGCACACAGCCCATCGGTAGACTGCCCAGCAAATACTGAGGCCTTGGCGAGAAATGCCAGCTGTCTGCTTCCACAGGATGCGTCAGGCTGAACCTGATAGTGGGGGGCGATTAGGGCAAATCTCGTGTCACCATCCGAACTCCAGGCTAACTACAGTCCCAAGCCTGACACGCAATCGACCACAACCTTCCACATCGTGGATTGCAGGGAAGAAACGTGTATTTTCACCAGTCAGGGTAGGCTCCTTCTGGGTATCTCCCAATGTAGCTTAATGCTGTACTTGAACAATGACACTGTACAGCAACATACGCAAATGATACGATCATAAACATTGCTTGTTCCTTTATCACTGGTCAGAACATGAGTGGCACAGTGGCACAGGGCTCACTTCCCGCGTCAGGGGACTGACAGCGTGTAGTGTGCACATTCTCCCTGTGTCTGCCGTGGGGTTGCTCTGGTTTCCTCCCACAGTCACAAAATATGTGCAGGTAAAGTGGATTGGCCATGCTAAATTGCCCGTAGTGTTAGGTAAATGGGTTGCGCTTCGGCCGGTGTGTGGACTTGTTGGGCTGAAAAGCCTGTTTCCTCACTGTAAGTAATCTAATCCAATCACAATGGCATTTGGAGAGGAAGGATACCACCAATCTCCCGGGGAGAAAGGGCTGCTGCTAGCCGGCGATACCGTCCAATAAAACAACAGTATTCTCCACGAAGGGCAGCAATTGCCGAACTGGAAGGGGCTTCCCACTGCATTGGAATGGATGCACACTCGAAGAACATCCTCGCATATGGTGTATTAGCAAATGAGATGGAGGAAGGCTGAGCACTCATTAACATTGAGTTAATGGCGGAAGTAGTGACACAAAATCGATTTGTACTAGATATCCTGACGGCCGAGAGAGGGGACGTTTGTCATTTATCTTAAGAGGGTTGTAATAGAAAAGCAGTGCTGTGCGACTGAGACTTCATAAAGCTCTTGTTAGACCCCATTTGGTGTACTGTGTCCAGTTTTGGTCCCCACACATCAGGAAGGACATTGTGACACTGGAGCATGTCCAGCAGAGATTCACACGGATGATCCCTGGAATGGTAGGTCTAACATATGAGGAACGGCTGAGGATCCTGGGATTGTATTCATTGGAGGTTAGAAGATTAACGGGAGATTTAACAGAAACTCACAAGATAATACATGGCTTGGAAAAGGTGGACGCTAGGAAATTGTTTCCGTTAGGCGAGGAGACTAGGACCCGTGGATACAGCCTTAAAATTAGACGGGGTCAATTCAGAACAGAAATGCGGAGACATTGCTTAAGCCAGAGAGTGGTGGGCCTGTGGAATTCATTGCCTCAGAGTGCCTTGGAGGCCGGGAGGCTAAATGTCTTCAAGGCAGATATTGATAAGTTATTGATGTCACAAGGAATTAAGCGCTACAGGGAGAATGCGGGTTAGTGGAGTTGAAATACCCATCAGCCATGACTGAAAAGTGGAGTGGACTCGATGGGCCGAATGGCCTTCCTTCCACTACTAAACATTATGGTCTTATGGTCTGCAAAACGTTAGGTACCTCATGCTGTATTAATATTCCTGATGATTCCCAAAATATGCCTGCTTTAATAAATGATATGCTGGCATCAAAATATCTGCTTTCACGAGCAGATGACTCCTGCTCCCGATGGCTCACCTCCCTTATGGAGGATGTGGGTATTGGACACAACACGTTCTGTTAGTTGTAGGACTGGTCTTATTCATACTGCTTTGAATAAGACCCTAGTTGTGTCCCTGCCTACACCACATGCTGATGAATGCAGGAGGATACGAAATGGTATAACTATCCGTTCCTTCCTTGTCTTCAGGAGCAGGAAATGTCAACACAGGCAATTGTCTGGTTATGACACAGATTCTCAAAATGCGTTTAATGAGGACTCACATGGAGAAGCCATTTGGGAAAATGTGAAGACTTGACACTTGTGGAATATTCTAATATGGATTTTGAATTCGTTGGCAAAGGGAAACTGAATGGCATTAAGTTGTCTTTTATTGTTGATTAACAACATGTTGCTCAACATAAAACTAACTGAGGTTGTGAATTGAGAGGAAGATAGAAAGAATTATAAGGACGGTCTAGAAAAATTGCATGTGCAAGTAAGATGATGCAGTCCAGTGTGAATTCGTATGAATTTATGCAAACTGGAGAGGGATTACAGCACGATCACCAGGCTGACACGGGAAATCGAAATATTGTCACTTGGAAACGATTAGTTCAGCTCGGTATGCATCCATTAAAGGTTAGAATAAATGAAACAGAATCTGATTGAAATACATAAAATTCTCACAGGAATACAGAGATTAGCTGGATGTTCCCCCGATTGCAGAGTATACAACGAGGTGTCCAAGACTTAGTATGGTTCGTAGAACAATTAGGCCTGACATGAAGAAACATTTCTTAAGTCAGAGAGGACACCTCTGTAATTCGCTACCACATAAAGTTAGGGAGGGCAGTCCCACATCAGGTTTTGGTGGCCAGGTTACTGAACACACGCAAGGATACATTAATTGTATTTGACTTTTTAAATAAAACGCTTCAAGGTTCGTGAAGAGAACGCAGGAATATAGTATGAAGAGTGCAGATGAACAGAAATTATGTAGAATGACAGAATGTGCTGAAGGTGACTGATTTGGACATGGAGTGGAACTAAGAGTCAACAGTTTCAGATGAAAACGAGCACGATGCTTGCGACGCTGACGCTGAAGAGACGAATTCAGTAAATTAATCGTGAGACCGTAAATAGAACCTTTTGTGTAAACAGAGTTAACTGTGCGGGTCAGGAGAAGTCACTACAGGAGATTCTCAGGCTGCAAGTATTTAGGTAGTAATGAAAACAAACGTTCGAGCAGTTTCTTGCAGGTGAAGGACATTGTAAAGTTATTCAAACAATATGCTTGACCTGAATTTGACAGATGCCTGCGATTATAGTTGCCTGATGGGCTGGTATTTAGCAGTTGGAGACTTTCTCCACAGTGACTCACGTTCAATTTCTGTTCAGGGAATTAAGCTTTCTGAGCAGTTTTCTCGTTTGGATGAGATTTGTTTATGAAAAATATAGAAATTGTCTTCACTATGGAAGCAGACAGTTTTCACAAATAATCAAGGCATACCTCCAGTCCATTAAATCTTATGCACATGGTGCAAAGTGCAAACTTTTTGATTGCAATCAAGCAAGTGGAAATGAACGACTCGAAAGCCTGCACCTTCCCCATTCAGTGACAAATCACCATTCATGAACTTCACCACACACATGGGAAAAAGATCTATGACTCAGTTTTGTCGCCCTGAAGAAATTTCCCAATTTCAGTCCTGAAATCTGTTGATCACAGGAACATCATTTCAAATGGGCGATTCTGGTTAAGTTTTGTAATATCACTCCTCCACATTAGCGAAATCAGGTTTCCTTTTATAGTTTGTATCTTCCTTAATGTTCAGCTATTTCCCACTTACATACCCGCAGAACATTGCACCAGTCGATTCCGATTGTGTTGGGGTGTGTCGTGGAGCGGGTTGGTGTTTTGAATATGTGCAGATATATGTTAGCCAGAATTAGCACTTTGTTTTTTTAAGTAGAATCCCTACGTTGCAGAGACAGGTCCTTCAGCCCAACAAGTCCACAACGATACCTCAAAGAGTAACCCAATCAGATGCATGCCCCTTCCCGTTTATCCTATATTTACACGTGGCAAATGCACCTAACCAATGCATTCTTGAACATGATAGGGAAATTCGTATGGCCATTCCACTGACTTATAAGTCCTTGGATTGTGGGAGATTCTTACATTATCTAACAATAGAAATTCCGATGCACGAAAAATTCAACAAAATATTTCAATGAACTATTTTATACTCATTACGCCCGAGGTATGACAAAGGCTGCTTGACATTTTTTTTTGTGATGATCTCTAAACGTCGGAAATAATGAACGGAGCTTGCATGCAGGAAGACTCAATTTTCTTAATGCGCCCTATCATTTTCTTCAGAACGTGACTTACTTACAAGTCTGTATTTCGGGTTGAAAAATACAAAACCACTCCGTTTTAATTTCTGCTTCAACCCGCACGCATCTGCCATAAATTTCCTTATAATGTCATGCAACATTTTAGCTATTTTGACAACGTTACGTGATTTTTGCTGCCATGTTGTTGAGCGGAGGTACCTGTCATAACTTCAGTATTTGATTCACAATTGACATTAGCGGTGGGAAATTGGTACAAAGTAATTCCAGATCGACACAATCCTCGTTGAAACTCAGTGTCTTCGGAGAAATTAAGGATGGATAATAAATGCTAACCTAGCCAGACACATAATTATCCCATGAATGATTTTTTGATCATCAATAGGGAATGAAATGCACGAGATGGAATTGTTCTTGCAAAAGAACCAATTGAGGCATTCAAGAGCATTGGGTGATTATGCAGAAAGAAATAGTGAGCAAAATTAAGGCTAAAAATCAGGAGACATTCAGAAGTAATGATTCTAATTTAACAATCGCCACCAGGCACGTTTCGGATGGGGTTCGCTAGAATAGTCCCAGGAATAGAAAACTTCACATTTGGGCAATGTTTGAAGGCTGTGGATCTATACTTAATGTAATTTGAAAGGATGATAGGGAATCTTATTCAAACATAAAGATTACTGCAGTATAGATGTTGGTAAGGTATTTGCATTTTTGGGAGAGACTCCTAACAGAGTTCACAATCTTGGGAAGATGTTTTCGAACGAAGCGAAGGAGATATGTAGTTGTTGGAAAGATACTTTCATTTTTGGTACAGACTCCTAACCGAGTATATAGCCTTGGCATAAAGGGAAGACCTTTCAGAACGGAGAGAAGGAGAAACGTCTTCAGCCAGCGACTGGTGAATTAAGGGAATTCATTTGCAGGGAAGGTGCTGGAAGCCAAGCCAAAGCATATATTGAAGACACAAAGAGTATCAAGGGAAACAAAAATAACGCGCATAAGGCAGAACACTAGTGTTGAGAAACTGAACATCCATGATTGAAATGTTGCGAAGACCCAATGGGCTCAATTACGCAACTTCTGCTCCTATGCCTTCACGTCATCGATATTCAATACGTGTCCTTTATCATCATACCAATTTTTTAATTCTATGAACTGTGTCTTCAATCCAATTTATCACTATCTCCATCAGGTGCTCCAAAATAAAGTTGGCTTATGGAAACGGAGAGATATGTTCGTTTGACAACATTCTGCGATGATTCATGCAGTACAATAAATGCTCCGGACTTTTGTCCACATTGCAGTTTTTAAGGGCATGAGACGTGGTCGTTTCCTTCACAGAAAAAAAATGAAAACTTTAAAATTAATTTTATCAATGAAAATGTGTTTTTGGGAACAATGGAAGACCACTGTACGAGAGAGAGAATGTCGGATCTTTGGTGTGTCCGCCGGCTAACCGTGAAATGACAGAAGAGCACGAGTAGCTGATTTATTCTGGAAAGCCAGCTCCACTATTTAAGATGATTACTCGCGCTCGAACGCATCTAAGCATTGTACAGGCACAACAACATGAAGATCCAGGCCGTTGTTATTTCGACAAACGAACAAATATACCATAAAGACACTCAAAGACAGAATATCCATGGCTCACTGTCCTGGACAATTGCAAAACTTCACAAGGATTAGGTTAAAATCAAATAATCCTCATCGTGGAATAAATCAGAATACATTGTTTTAACTTGTGCTCACCTGCTTCCAGATTCATTAATGAGAGAACACAACTTAACTGCACCATCCTGTATATCTCTTAAAATATTTTGCAACTTTCGCTGAGATTATCTCTCATGTTTTGAAATTGTAAAAAAGCATAATGCCGGATTTGCCCGATTTGAACTCCGAGGACAAACACCCATGGAGTCAATGGTAATAAACATTTTTGGTATCCTATATACGCAAAGTTTTGGAACTTTTGGAGCTTTCCAAACTTGAGTTAAGGCTCCTTCACTTCGAGGTCTCTGATCAATTCTGGTTCGTTGCACAATACCAGATCCAGAATTGCCTTCTCCCTGATAGGCTCCAGCACCAGCTGTTCTAAGAATCCATCTTGGAGGCACTTCACAAAGTCGCTTTCTTGAGGTCCAATACCATCCGATTCTCCCTGTCTACTGCATGTTGAAGCCCCCCATAACAACTGTAATAACATATTTGCTACAGCTCCTGATTCAACTTACATCCGACATCCAGAGTACTGTTTGGGGGCCTGTAGTTAACTCCCAAGAGTGTATTTTTACCCTTAGAATTTCTCATCTCTATCCACACTACTTCTACTACCCCTGATTCTAGGTCCCCCCGCGCAAGGGACTGAATATCATCCCTTACCAACATGGCCACCCCACTTCCTCTGCCCGTCAGTCTGTCTTACGCTAGCATGTGTAGCTTTGAATATTCATTTCCCAGGCCCTGTCCACTTGAAGCCACGTCTCAGTTATCCCCACAATATCGTTATTGTATCTGCCAATTTCCAAAAGAGTCTCAAGCTCATCCATCTTATTTCTTAATCTATGTGGTCAAGGCATTCCTCATACAGCAATTCCTCATGGAATTCCTCATACACCAATCGTAACTTTCTTAAATTGAGTATGATAATTCCTCATACTGTACTCCAAGTGTGGTCTAACCGAGTTATCGTATATTGGAAGTAACACTTCTATCTCGGGCGCTAATGTCCTTCAGCTGGAAAGGTTGCCATTCTGCAGCTTTCACAACTGATTTCTGTAACTGCTGTTGTACTTCAATGGCTTATTAAAATGACGCCAAGATGTAGTTCTACAATTCTGTACGTCAGACTTTCTACAACAATCATTTTTCAAATTGTTACCTTGGAAGATAAATCTACAGGTCTTTCCCACCTGACAAGCATTATACATTCAATTCGTTGTTCTGTATTCAATCATGAGGGACATAGATTGGGTGGCTCGACGAGGTGCGTTTCCACTGGTGAGGGAGTGCAAAATTAGAAAGACTATGTTAAAAATTAGAGATTAAAGATTTAAAAGGAACCAAATGGGCAAATTTTTCAAGCGTGTCTGTAATGAGTTGCCAGAGAAAATTTTGGAGACTGGTACAACTACAAATTTTAATGGCATCTGGATGGGAATATGAGAAACAAGCGTTTAGAGGTATGTGAGCCAAATGTTGGAAAATGGGAACAGATAAATTTTGGATATCTGTCCAGCGTGGTCACGTTGTAGCAGAGGGTCAGTTTCCGTTCAAACAGAATGCAAACGATTCATCAAAACGGTTTCCAGTTCCAAAACTTTGGTCAATCTTCCTCTCTTGTGCTCACAAGTTCTGTACCTGATGTCAGAACTTAAGACTTTCATTCCTGAAGCCATTAATGTCAATCGTTTCCGAATTCGTTCTAATTCGGATACGTTTTTATTTGGAATGTGAGCCAGTGTTTAGGGATTTAGTATGAATATTTTTGGTAACAAATTGCGCTGAATATTAAAACTTATTAGCACATCGACTTCGGCAACAGGTGCTGGACAATGGAGTTTTAAAATCGATCATATGCAAGGAGGCAAATGACTCCTTTGTGGTGTAAATTCCGTGACTCTATAACTCCACGAAGGTTCTTTCTCACAAGTTCATCTGTATCAGAATCCAGTCTGCGGTGAAAGCTGGTTAACCTACAAATGTAACATTCACCTGCATCTCTGCAAAGGTTTTGGAGAAACCTTTGTGTCTGGCCGAATTTTTCTTTCAACATCTTATGTATTACATGGATTCGGGTTTTTTATGATGATAACTAAAAGCCCTGGCGCATCTGTGATGGGCGAGTGGTTAAGGCGTTGGATTCGAAATGCAATGGGGCTCCCCACGCAAGTTCGCATCTTCCTCACAGCTTTTTACGTATTAAAAGCCACTAATCTCATAGCTGGCTTTTGCATATCATGAAGTTTGATCGAGACGTTCAATTAAAAGTCGATTTTCGAACGTAAAGATTCCAAAGTAATTTCAAGAGTGACCCAGTCATTTAAAAGTGTAATCTACATGTCGAGACAGAAGAAAGCCACCAACGTGAATGAGGGGAAACACAGGTGGTGAGATGTTGTGAAATTTAGATGCTAGGGCAGGAATGAAGCAAAGTAAGATGCAATATAAACCGTGTAACTGCAGGCGATGCATGTCCCATTTTCTAGGATCTGTTGAAAGACAAGCTGTGATAATATTTCAGACCCACAATTTGTGATTATTCCTGACTAATGAAGTCACAGAGTCATACAGATGTTGAGCAAAGAAACAGACACCTCAGTCACATCGTCATGCAGACAAGATATCCTAACCTAATTTATTTCCATTTGCCAGCACTCAACTAATATCCCGCCAAACCCTTAGAACATAGAACATAGAGAAATACAGCGCAGTACAGGCCCTTCGGCCCTCGATGTTGCACTGATCCAAGCCCACCTAACCCACACTAGCCCACTCTCCTCCATGTGCCTATCCAATGCCCGTTTAAATGCCCATAAAGTGGGACAACCACCACTGTTATTGGCAGGGCATTCCATAAACTCACGACTCACTGAGTAAAGAATCTACTCGACCATCAGTCCTACACCTAAAACCACTTAATATAAAGCTCTGCCCCCTCGTAATATCTGACTGCATACGTGGAAAAATGTTCTCATGGTCAACCCTATCTAAACCCCTAATCATCTTGTACACCTCTACCGAGTCACCCCTAAACCTACTTTTTTCCAATGAAAACAGCCCCAAGTGCCTCTGCCTTTCCTCATACGATCTTCCTACCATACCAGGCAACATCCTGGTAAACCTCCTCTGCACCCGTTCTAGTGCCTCCACATCCTTCCTATAGAATGGAAACCAAAACTGCAGACAATGCTCCAGATGCGGCCGCACCAGAGTCTTATACAACGGCAACATGACCTCAGGACTCCGGAACGCAATTCCTCTGCCAATAAAAGCCAGTACGCCATATGCCTTCTTCACAGCACTATTTACCTGGGTGGCAACTTTCAGAGTTTCGTGTACATGGACACCAAGATCCCTCTGCTCATCCACACTACCAAGTATCCGACCATTAGCCTAGTACTCAGTCTTCTTGTTACTCTTACCAAAGTGAGTCACTTCACTCTTAGCTACTTTGAACTGCATTTGCCATCTTTCTGCCCAGCTTTGCAGCTTATCTATATCCCGCTGTAACCTACCACATCCTTCCTCAGTGTCAACAACTCCACTGACTTTCGTATCATCCGCAAACGTGCTCACCCAATCTTCTAACCCCTCCTCCAAGTCATTTATAAAAATGACAAACAGCAATGCTCCCAAAACTGATCCTTACGGAACACCACTGGTAACTGCGCTCCAAGATGAACCTTTACCATCAACTACTATCCTCTGTCTTCTTCCAGCCAGCAAATTCCTAATCCAAACCTCCAACTCACTGTCAATGCCATGTCTCAGTATTTTTTGCAGTTGACTACCTTGTGGAACCTTATCAAACGCCTCACTAAAATCCATATACACCACATTTATCGCTTTATCCTCGTCCACCTCCTTCGTTACCTTCTCAAAGAATTCAATAAGGTTTGTGAGGCACTGCCTTCCCTTCACAAAACCTTGCTGACTATCCTTGATCACATTATTCCTATCCAGATGTTCATAACTCCTATCCCTTACAATTCTCTCTAAGACTTTGCCCACATCAGAGGTAAGACTCACCGGCCTATAGTTACTAGGGTTTTCTCTACTCGCCTTCTTGAACAGGGGATCCACATTTGCTATCCTTCAGTCTTCTGGCACTATTCCTGTAGACAACGAGGACATAAAAATCAAGGCCAGTGGCTCTGCAATCTCCTCCCTTGCTTCGCAGAAAATCCTCGGATAAATGCCATCAGGCCCAGGGGACTTACCTATTTTCACCCTTTCCAGAATTTCCAACACCTCTTCCCTACATACCTCAAACCCATCCATTCTAATTAATTGTTACTCAATATTCACATCGGCAAAAAATTCTTATTCATATAATCATCCAGGTGGCTAACAGATTCCACCACTTCCACTGGCAGCACGGATCATGTACATGCCCCCTCTTCCTGCACATGTTATCCCTTAGGGTCCTTGTACACCTTTCAAGTCTAACCATAAACTAATGCCCTCTCTTTCTGGACTCCACCACCGGAGGGTCAGACCTGTTCTATTTATCCTATTTCTGCCCGTCATGATTTTGTAAACATTTATAAACGTACCCATCCGCCTTCGATGCTTCATGGGAAACAACATCAACCTATTCAGCTTCTCCATATAGCTCAAATCTTCAAACGCTGGGAACACACCTGTCAATCTTATGGGAACCTGTTCATGTTTCACAACATCCTTCTGAGAAGAGAGTCCAGAATTGCACACACTATTTCAAACGTGGTCGAGCCATTGTCCTGTGTACTCGCAACATAATCTCCCCTCTTCTGTACTCATTGCTCTGACCAATAAAGAAAAGAATACCAAGGAGCTTCTTCACGAACCTATCGACATGCGACTCCACTTTCAATGAATTATGAATCTGCACTGCAAATTCTCTTTGTTCAGCAACATTTCCCATAACGTGGCCATTTAGGATAGCCTGTGGAAAGCTAAGGAGACCATAGATGTTCCCTGAACCGGTCTGCAATTTTGCGCTAGGTCTCTGCAATGTAGAGGAGACCACACCAGGAGCAATGGACTCGGTCAATAATGTTCACGGAAATCCAGGTAACACTCTCGTGAATTGCAACAATTTTTGTGGCCTTAGACGGAGATAAGAGAGAGTAGAGTGGTGTAGAGAGAGCGTAGAGTAGCTTCATTTGTGACTTCTACCGTATATAACTGGGACAACAAAAATGAAACAGCATTCCTCCAGGACCAGTGTACCATTAACACAGACTACACGACAGTACAGTGATGCACAGGTCAGCATAAAATGCGCAAAATGTGCAATACCTGCCACACTGTACAGTAAATCCTGACAACAAAAGACAATGGAGGGAATGGGGGACAAATCACAATTTAACAATGAATGATCATTAATAAAATACTGTTTTATCTGCCATTCAAAAAAGTCGTCCAGAAGTTGAAAATTGAAGAGAGTTTGATCATAGAGTGTTGAGAATCTTGAAGGCTTGGGGGAACAAGCAATTGTACAGTCTGGCCATAAGAGACTGAATTTTCAGGAGTGAAAAGAGTTTGAATCAAAGATGTGCAAGGTCGTCCTAAATGCTGTTCCCCTTGCGGATGCAGTTTGAGATGCAAATTCTTTTGATGGAGGGAAAAAGACACCGATGATCATCTCAGCTATCATCGCTATCTCTTGTCGGTTCTTGCCATCCGAGCTGGTGCAATTCCGAAACCAGGCATTGATGCAGCTGCACAGGACATTCTCAATTGACTCTCTATAGAACGTGGTAATGGCAGCCTGTGGGAGATCGGCTTTCCTCTACCGACTTAGAAAATGGAGACGCTGCTGTGTTTTCTTGGTTATATAGCTAGTGTTGTTGGACGAGATGAGACTACCTACCAGATGGACGCAAGGAAACTTGTTGCTCTTATCCATCTCCATGGGGGAGCCATTGATGTAAAGCAAAGTGTGATGGCTCTGTGCCGTCTTAAAGTCAACAGTCATCTCTTGCGTTTTATCCACGTTTAGAGACAGGATGTTGTCTCAGCAGCAGTACTTTCACTGCTGCACCTCCTCTCTGTATGCTGACTCATCCGACGTGTTGATGAGATCCACAACCGTCATGTTAACAGCGAATTAGTTATATAGCAAGAGCGGGACATCGTTGCACAGCCACGTGAAAGCAGGATGAACATTAGTGTACCGAGCAACAGCCCTGGGAGATCCCGTGTTCTGTGTGATCCTGTTGGAGATGTTGTTCCCAATCCGGACTGACACTGGTCTCCCAGTCATTAAGTCCAGGATCCAGTCAAGGAGGGAGATATTCAATCCAAGCAGACACGGCTTTCCAGTCGGGTGCTGAGGAATGACAGTGGTAAATGTGGAACTGAATTTCATGAACAGCAATCTAACGTAGGTGTCCTTCTTGCAATGTGTGTGAGGGCCAGATGGAGGAATGCAGAGATAGTATCATGTGTTCAGCGATTGGGACGATACACAAACTGCAGATTTTCCAGTCAGGGAGGAGGGGAGTGCAGCAGGGTCTTGAGGCGTATCATCAAGAGCCTCTCGAAACAATTCATGATGATGAGTGTTAACACAACGGGGAAGCAGTCATTGAGGCAGGACACTGAAGACGTCTTCGGCACAGGGACAATGATAGTGACTTGAAGCACGTTGGAATTATGGCACAACTCAGTGAGATCTTAAAGGTGTCCGTGAAAATATCCGTCTGCACGTCAGAATATCCTCTGAGCATTCTACCAGTGATGTTATGTAGTCCAGCAGCCTTTCGTGGGTTAACTCTAAATTGAGTTTTCCTCATGCCAGTAGTGGTAAGAGACAGCACAAGGTCATTGGAATGGTCTTCCTCGCTGCAACATCATTTCATGGTCAAAATCATGCATAGGTTTGTTCCACGCATCCGAGAGGGAGGCATCACTAACACCAGAAGGCGTTGCTATGCTTTGTTGGCTTTAATACTCTTGGACATGCTCTGAATCTCACTGTCCTGAAAGAGGCTGTATATTATCCGCACGTGTGCACGCTTTGCCTCTTTGACGGCCCGTTCAAGATTGGTTCTTGCTGTTGTCAATGCCATGTTGTCACGTGCTCTCAAAGTGGAAGCATGGGTCCTCAGCAGTGCACGCAGCTTTGTGGTCATGCACGGCTTCTGGTTGAGGAGAGAGGTGATCTTAGACACAATGACGTCTTCAATGCACTTACTAATGCAGCAAATCACTGATATCGTGTACTCCTTTAAGCTGATGGAGTCACCATCAGTTGCTACCTAATTAAACACGTATCAGTCAGTGTGTTCAATGCCTTCTTGAAGAATAGAAATGGCTCTTGCTGGTCAGATTTTCACCTGCTTCAGAATCGGGTTGACACATCTAGCCAGGGGTTTGTTAGAATAAGCAAATCAGTGATGTCGTCTGATGAGCAAAAGTGCAGGCAGGCTCTGCCTGTTTGCATTGAGGATGTTTGCAAAAACAAGATACAGCATGCTCCCCCTCTCAACGCTAAATCCATATTCTGAAAGAATTTAGGGAACACAGAGTTGAGATTCGCATGGTTAAAATCTCCAGCAAAAGCAAACATTCCAACAGTCTGTGCACTACGCAGTCCGCTAATACTCTTATACAGTTCACATCGTTCGTCCTGAGCCTTTAGGCACTGCAAGGAATATAGAGGTACACCCTGACTATCAGGACAGCAGTGAATTGCCATGACAAATAAAATGGTCTGTATCCAATAATCACCGCTGCACCAGTGATACGCAGAAACTGGAGACGAGCACAGAATCTTTGCACTATTTCGTGTTGATGTGGATACATAGACTCCCACCTCGAGCCTCCCTGCGTAGTCCTGCATTACTTGTAGCGGGGAAAAATGCACGAAGATCTACCTGTATGAATTTGTCTGGAACTCTGTCGCTAAGCTATGTATCCATGAAAACAAAGACTCAGCAGTCCCTACCCTCACGCTGAGAAGCCTGCCGCAGTGGAATGCAGTCCAGTTGTTGTCCACGGAGCTGACATTAGAGAGTAGAATGAATGGGAGACCTAACCAGCTTTGGTTTGCTTTTTGCCGGGTACGAACTCCTTGTCAGTTTTGTTTCCGGCCGTTTCCTGGACAGTAGCCTTGTATGTAGACTGTATCAGTACTTGTACACACTGGGTTTCCTGTTTCTCCTGTGCATAAGAAAACTGAAATTAGGTCGCCCTCGTCAGGAAAGGAGACTGCGAGCTGAGGTGTGGCAGCAGGTCTTGCACCCTGAAAAACGAAGAGCAGCTTGGGACTGTTTTCGAAGCATCCTTGGTACACACCCCCAAATCAAGTCAAACTCCCGGTTGCCAGCCATTTCAAATTCCCCAGGCCCCAGGCCCTACTTCTTAAGGCCTCCTTCCCACCCTCCTCCTCTAACCTAACTTTAAAGTCCACAGGTAGGCGACTCAGTGTTATTGACTCAGTGTTCTTGTTTTGAAGACAAAGTGTACAGTCATGGCAGCGCAGGCAGTGGAATGTTCCTCCTGCAGGATGTTTGAGGTAGGGGTGGCCACCGATACTCCTGCCGACTTAGTCTGCAGGAAATGCAGTCAGATCCTGCTCCTCACCGAACGAGTTAGGGAACTGGAACTGGAGTTAGATGAACTGAGGATTATTCGAGAGGCTGAGACGGTGATTGATAGAAGCTACAGGGACATAGTTACGCCGGAGAACAGAGGTAGCTGGGTAACAGTTGGAGGTGGGAAGGGGAAGAAGCAGGCATTGCAGGGTTCCCCTGTGGTCGTTCCCCTAAACAATAAGTATACAGCTTTGGAAACTGTTGGGGGGGGACAGCCTTGCAGGTGTAAGCTGCAGTGAAGGGGTCTGTGGCGTGAGGTCTGGCTCTGAGACTAAGAAGGAAAAGGGGGAGAGGAGGAGGGCGCTAGTTATAGGAGACTCTCTAGTTAGAGGGACGGACAGGCGGTTCTGTGGACATGGGCGAGACTCTTGGATGGTTTGTTGCCTCCCGGGTGCCAGGGTCCGAGACGTCTCCGACCGTGTCTTCAGAAACCTGAAGGGAGAGGGTGTGCAGCCAGAAGTCGTGGTACACATTGGCACCGAAGGCATAAGTAGGAAGAGGGGTGGGGAGGTCATTCAAGAGCTCAGGGAGTTAGGCGGGAAGCTAAAAGCTACGACAGGCAGAGTCGTCTTCTCTGGGTTGTTGCCGGTGCCACGTGACAGTGAGGCAAGGAATAGGGAGAGAGTGCAGTTGAACACGTGGCTGCAAGGATGGTGTAGGCGGGAGGGCTTCAGGTATTTGGACAATTGGACTGCATTCTGGGGAAGGTGGGACCTGTACAAACAAGACGGGTTGCACCTGAACCAGAAGGGCACCAATATCCTGGGGGGCAGGTTTGCTAGCACTCTTCGGGGGGGTTTAAACTAATTTGGAAGGGGGATGGGATCCGGACTTGTAGTTCAGCAAGTAAGCTAGCTGTGTGTCAGGATGTCCAAGAATGTAGGGAGGCTGTGGAGAAGGTAGCACTGACAGGGAATACTTGAGGACACAGAGATGGGCTCAAGTGCGTATACTTCAACGCAAGGAGTATCAGAAATAAGGTGGGTGAACTTAAGGCATGGATCGGTACCTGGGACTACGATGTTGCGGCCATCACGGAAACGTGGATAGATGAGGGACAGGAATGGTTGTTGGAGGTTCCTGGTTACAGATGTTTCAGTAAGATTAGGGAGGGTGGTTAAAAAAAAACGGGGGGTGGCATTGCTAATTAGAAATGGTATAATGGCTGCATAAAGGAAGTTTGAGGGGGATCTGCCTAAGGAGTAGTATGGGCTGAAGTCAGAAAAAGGAAAGGTGCAGTCACCTTGTTGAGAGTTTACTATAGGCCCCCAAATAGCAGCAGAGATGTGGAGAAACAGATTGGGAAACACATTTTGGAAAGGTGCAGAAGCCTCAGGGTTATAGTCATGGGCGACTTCAACTTCCCAAATATTGATTGGAAGTTCTTTAGATCAAGTAGATTGGATGGGGCGGTGTTCGTGCAGTGTGTCCAGGAAGCTTTTCTAACTCAGTATGTAGATTGTCCAACCAGAGGGGAGGCCATATTGGATTTGGTACTCGGTAATGAACCAGAATAAGTGATGGGCTTGTTAGTGGGTGAACATTTTGGTGATGGTGATCACAATTCGTTGACTTTCACCTTGGTTATGGAGAGAGATAGGTGCGCACAACAGGGTAGATTTTACAATTGGGGAAGGGAAATTACGATGCTGTATGACAGCATTTGAGGAGCATAAGTTGGGAGCATAGGGTATCAGGGAAGGATGTGGAGGCAATGTGGAACTTTTTCAAGGAGCAGATACGACGTGTCCTTGATATGTATGTACCTACCAGGCAGGAAAGAAATGGTCGTGTGAGGGAGCCTTGGTTGACGAGGGAGGTTGAATGTCTAGTAAAGAGGAAGAAGGAGGCTTACATAAGGTTGAGGAAACAGGGTTCAGACAGAGCAGTGGAGGGATACAGGATAGCCAGAAGGGACCTGAAGAAAGGGATTAGGAGAGCTAAGAGAGGGCATGAAAAATCCTTGGCGGATAGGATCAAGGATAACCCCAAGGCATTTTATGCGTATGTGAGAAACATGAGAATGACGAGAACGAGGGTAGGTCCGATCAAGGACAGTAGTGGGAGATTGTGTATTGAGTCGGAAGAGATAGGAGAGGTCTTGAACAATTACTTTTCTTCTGTATTTACGAAAGAGAGGGACCGTATTGTTGAAGAGGAGAGTGTGAAACGGACTGGTAAGCTAGAAGAGATAATTGTTAGGAAGGAAGATGTGCTGGACATTTTGAAAAACTTGAGGATAGACAAGACCCCGGGCCTGACGGGATATATTCTAGGATTATGTGGGAAGCAAGAGAGGAAATTGCAGTACCGTTGGCAATGATCTTTTCGTCTTCACTGTCAACGGGGGTGTTACCAGGGGACTGGAGAGTAGCGAATGTTGTGCCCCTGTTCAAAAAGGGGAATCGGGATAACCCCGGGAATTACAGGCCAGTTAGTCTTACTTCTGTGGTAGGCAAAGTAATGGAAAGGGTACTGAGGGATAGGATTTATGAGTATCTGGAAAGACACTGCCTGATTAGGGACAACCAGCACGGATTTGTGAAGGGTAGGTCTTGCCTTACAAGTCTTATTGAATTCTTTGAGGAGGTGACCAAGCATGTGAATGAGGGTAGAGCATTGGATGTAGTGTACATGGATTTTAGTAAGGCATTTGATAAGGTTCCCCATGGTAGGCTTATGCGGAAAGTCAGGAGGCATGGGATAGAGGGAAACTTGGACAATTGGATAGAAAACCGGTTATCCGGTCGAAGTGAGAGAGTGGTGGTAGATTATAAATATTCAGCCTGGGGCCCAGTTACAATGGGAGTTCCACAGGGATCAGCTCTGTGTCCTCTGTTGTTTGTAATTTTTATTAATGACTTGGATGAGGGAGTCGTAGGGTGGGTCAGTAAATTTGCAGATGATACGAAGATTGGTAGAGTTGTGGACAGTGAGGACGGCTGTTGTCGTTTGCAAAGGGACTTAGATATGATGCAGAGCTGTGCTGAGGAGTGGCAGATGGAGTTCAACCCTGCCAAGTGTGAGGTTGTCCATTTTGGAAGAACAAATAAGAATGCGGAATACAGGGTTAACGGTACGGTTCTTAGTCAGTTGGAGGAACAGAGGGATCTTGGGGTCTATGTATATAGATCTTTGAAAGTTGCCACTCAGGTGGATAGAGCTTGTAAGAAGGCCTAAGGTGTATTAGCGTTCATTAGCAGAGGGATTGAATTCAAGAGTCGTGAAGTGATGTTGCAGCTGTACAGGACTTTTGTTAGGCCACATTTGGAGTACTGTGTACAGTTCTGGTCGCCTCACTTTAGGAAAGATGTGGAAGCATTGGAGAGGGTGCAGAGAAGATTTACCAGGATGTTGCCTGGAATGGAGAATAGGTCGTACGAGGATAGGTTGAGAGTTCTCGGCCTTTTCTCGTTGGAACGGCGGAGGATGAGGGGTGACTTGAGAGAGGTTTATAAGATGATCAGAGGAATAGATAGAGTAGACAGTCAGAAACTTTTTCCCCGGGTACAACAGAGTATTATAAGGTTACATAAATTTAAGGTGAAGGGTGGAAGGTATAGGGGAGATGTCAGGGGTGGGTTCTTTACCCAGAGAGTGGTGGGGACATGGAATGCGCTGCCCGTGGGAGTGGTAGAGTCAGAATCATTGGCGACCTTTAAGTGGCAATTGGATAGGTACATGGATGGGTGCTTAATCTAGGATAGATGTTCGGCACAACATCGTGGGCCGAAGGGCATATTCTGTGCTGTATGGTTCTATGTTCTATGTTCTATGTCCTCTCCCACTCCCCCAACGACGGATCTCATCTAGAATACCTCCTCTGTCAAATTAAGGCCACACTTAAACTGGAGGAAGAACACTTCATCTTCCGACTCAGAAACTTAGAAACTTAAGGCTTCGACATAGAAATCACCAGGTTGGAAATCTCCGCACCACGCATCTCATCGTAGATCCAGCCCTCCCTCTCTGCCCTATCCCCTCGAACTGACCTAACTTATCCATCTTCCTTCCCACCAATACGTTTCACAGCCACTACTGTCCAATCACATGGTCCTCCTATCGCACCCTTTTTAACACCATCCTACTGACCTGTCCCCCAAGACCCACCCTTTCCTGTAATTATGTGTCAGCATCGAACTCCTTCCCAGTCCTAGCTAAGGTTTCTGCTCGAAACGTAGACTCTCCTACTGTTCTGATGCTGCATGAACTGCTGTGGTTTTCGTTTCT
Organism: Hemiscyllium ocellatum; assembly: GCF_020745735.1. Lineage (NCBI taxonomy): Eukaryota > Metazoa > Chordata > Chondrichthyes > Orectolobiformes > Hemiscylliidae > Hemiscyllium > Hemiscyllium ocellatum. Next base: position 3,147,991 of record NC_083418.1, read on the forward strand.
CTCTGTACTTTTTTTTAATCGACTCTGACTTTCCAGCATCTTCTATCCTCATTATCTCCATTTGGTGATTTTCCTAATCCTTGACAGAAGTATTAGCCTCCACTTATAGTTCGTTCTCCAGAATTTACAAGCATGTTTTCTTTTGCCTTCAAATTATAAATAAATTCAGTCCATGAAATCATGCAGCAAAAGTGTTCAATTCGATTTAACAAGAAATTGTTGACTGTGCTCCAAGCGGTTTAGATGCAGAATTATTCGTGGAATAGTTGTTGATCTCGTCCAGAAATTCTATATCTCCTGGGGCCTTGAATGGATAGGTCATACATTATTCAGCAAAAACTGCCATTCAAAGCGGATCAGGTAAACTGTCAGATAGCCACGCCAAAACCAAAACACAAGAATTAATCAACAGCTCTGGCAACATATGAGAAGAGATAGACAGGATCAAACTGATTAACGAATCCAAAAACAAGAAGATTTGAAACATTCTTTCATTCAGAAGCCGGACTCGAAAAGAGATCACGAGTAGAACGAAAGTAAATATAGTATCAGAGAATGTTTAGAACTCACAATGACACCATTTGTTTTGTCCCATCAATACCAACTGCCAGGACGTTCAAATTCATGTTGTTTCTAGTCGGCCAGAAGACAGAGTTGGCGCTAAAAAGTGAATACAGAACACAATCAATGTTTTCTGGGAGTGAAATAAATGTACAGGGAGAATGAAAAGATATATTTCCAAGAAAGGTCACATACCACTTACACAAACTAAATCTTCTTGAACCGTTATCTTAATCTGCCCTTCATGTCCATCAGTGCTCCAAAAAATCTCTTAGCAAATCATTGATTTGTGTGTTTTGACATTCTCTCCGTCTTGTTTCTCTTGATTTTGAAACTGAAATGGAATAAGAGTAATGCACCCTATTTCATTTCAAAGATCAGGAAATGAATTTGTAAGAGAATAGAAATAAAGATAAGTCTATCTTTAGACAGAACACACAGTTACCATTTCGACTTCAAAAAGTCTTCTTCAGAAGTCTTCACAATGAACTCGAACGGACGAAACTGAAAGAGTAAAATAAAATGAAATGAAAGTCCAAAATCCCGCAAATACACCACCCGCAAACACCACAAGTCTTACTCAAATATTCTGTATTATAACTATCAACATCAGTGGATTCCGAAAAACATCTCATTCTTCAGTTCCCAACCTGTTATGACGTAGTTGGTAAAGTCAGACATATGATTAGGTTAAGGTGAATGAAAGCGTGATGTATGTACTCTGTAAAAAGAACAAGTGCGTGATCTGCTTTGAAGAAGCTTTGCAGTGATGAAAATGGAATGTAATTACAGTAAGAGAACTTTAATTTATACTCAAAATCATTGCCACACACAGGGACGCTATTCTTCTTGCGAGGATTCGATTTAGACATTTTCTAATCATGACTGCTGTCGGGTTTGGTTTCCATTCCAGGTTCGGGTGACTGCCTGAGTGGAGTTTACACATTCGTCCAGTTTTTGCGCCGGCGCTCTGATTTGCTGCCATATTCTAAGCGTTTGCAGATTATTTGGAAGAGCCATGGAACATACACAGATAGGAAAGTGGAGATGGTCTGGATAAGATATACTTCGAAGAATTGTTATGGAATTTTACAGACAGATTGCTCAGTCTGCTCTTTCCTGAATGGCTTCCATTGACAGGGAGGTGTCAGGCTGTCCTTCCCTGAGCGAGATACACTTACAGAATAGCGTTAGTTGCTCTTCCCTGGTTCAGTTACACAGATGGAGTAAGGTCAGTTTGCATTTCCCTGAGCGAGTTGCTTTAACAGTGTAGTGACAGTCTGCTCTTCACTGCGTGAGTTAAGCTGAAAGACTGGGGTCAATATTCTCGTCGCACCATAATTTATGGTGGAAGTGAGGGTTCAGTCTGCTCTTCGCTGGGCGAATTGCATTGGCAGAGTGGAGTCGGTGTGCTCTTCACTGGGTGAGTAACACAGAAAGAATAGGATCAGTCTGATCTACCATGTGTGCCTTACATTGACAGAGTGGGGTCAGACTGCTCTTCAGTGAATGACTTAAATTGACCATGTGGGATCCGTCTGCTGAGTTACACTCAGAGGGTGGGGGTGTCAGTCTGCTCTTCCCTGAGTGAGTTATATTGACAAAGTGGCGTCAGTCTACTTTTCACCGAGTGAGTTATTTGGAAAGTGTGGTGTCAGCCTGCACTGTCTTGGGTGAGTTACATTGACAGAGTGGTGTTAGTCTACTTTTCACGGAGTGAGTTATTTGGACAGTGTGGGGTCAGCCTGCACTTCCCTGAGTGAATAAAATTGACAGAGTGGTGTCAGTTTGCTCTGTCCACAGTATGTTTCTTTTATAGCGTGATGTCAGTATGCTCTTCACTGGTTGAGTTGCACTGACAGAGGTGAGTCTGTTCTTTCCTCGGTGAGTTACTTTCCCAGAGTCGTGACAGTCTGCTCTTCCCTGAGTGAGTTCAACAGAAAGTGTGGTTTCAGTACTGTCGTCGCTGAGTAAGTTATATTGACAGTGTGGGTTTAGTCTGCTCTGCCCTGTGTGAGTGACAGAGACAGAATAGGATCAGTTTGCTCTTCCCTCACTGAGTTATTTTGACAGAATGAGGTCAGCATCGTCTTCATGCATGCGTTTCATTGACAGAATCGGATCAGTCTGCCCGTTCTTGGCTGAGTGACACAGACCTGAATGAGGTCAGCCAGCTCTTCCCTGTGTGAGTTTAAATGATAGCGTGGTTGACTTAGGTTGTCAGAGTGCCGTCAGTTTGCAATTTCCTTTTTGAGTTACTTCAACAGCGTGAGGTCAGTCTGTTCTCCCCTGTTTGACTAACACTGACAGAGTGGGGTCCGTATGCTCTTGCCTGGGCGAATTACCTGAACAGAATGAGGTCAGTCTGCTCTTTTCTGTGTGAGTTACATTCACAGAGTGCGGTCAGTGTGCTCTTCCCTTTGGGAGTTACGATAGCAGAGTCGAGTCAGTATCCTCTTCCCTGGATGAATTACACAGACAGGGTGGGGTCAGTCTACTCTTCCCTCGGTAGGTTACGTTGACAGAGTGGCGCCAGTATGCAATTTCCTGATTGAGTTTCATTGGTACCGTGAGGTCAGTCTGCTCTTAACTGGGCGAGTTACCTTAACAGAATGGGGTCAGTCTGCTATTCTCTAGATGATTGAGATTTAAAAAATGGGGTCAGTCTGCTCTTTCTGTGAGAGGAACATTCAGTGCCTGTGGTTTGTCTATTATTCCATGGGTTTGTTACTATAACAGTTTGAAGCCAGTCTGCTCTTCCCTTGGCGAGTTAGTTTCACAGATTCGTGAAAGCCTACTCTTCCCTGAGTGAGATAGCCAGAACGAATATATCAGTACTCTCTTCACTGCTTTTCCCTGGATGGCTTACCTTGACAGAATGTGGTCTGTCTGCAATTTCCTTGTTGAATTACATTGACAGATTGAGTTCAGACCGCTCTTCCCTGGATCGCTTGCATTGACAGAGTGGGTCAGTGTGTTCTTCTCTGGGTGAGTTACATTGTCAAAGTGGAGGCAGACTGCTCTTCTCTGACCGAGTAACATTGACAGTGTGGGGTAATTCTGCTTTTCCATGGATGTGTTATATTGAAATGTGTGGTTAGCCTGCTCTTTCATGGGTAAGTCACATCGACAGGTTGGCGTCAGTCTGTTCTTTCCTGAGTTAGTTACATTAACAGAGTGGTTTACGTCTGCTCGTTACTTAGTGAGTTATCGTGGCGAATTGGCGTCTGTCTGCTCTTATCTGGATCAATTAAATTGACAGGATGGGGTCAGTTTGCTCTTCACTGTGTCAGTGACATTGAGGGAAAAAGCGTCAGTCTGTTTTTTCCCGAGTGAGTTTCATTGACCGAGTGGGTCAACATGCCTTCCCCGGATGAAGTGCTGAGACACGATGTGGTCAGTCTGCTCGTCCCTGATTGAGTTACATTGACATATTAGCATCAGTTTTTTCTTTCCTGAGTGAGTAACATTGACAGAGTCGCGTCCGTTTGTTCTTTCCTGGCTGAGTTCGATTGACAGAGTGGCTCAATCTGCTCTTCCTTGGGAAAGTGACAGAGACAGAGTGGGTTCAGTCTGTTCTTCCTTGGTTGATGGACATAGGCAGCATGTGGTCAGTCTACTCTTCCCTGGATGAGTTAAGTTGACAGAGTTGCGTCAGTCTGCTCTTCCCTTGGTGATTGGCACTGAACGTGTGGGGTCAGTCTGCTTTTCCCTGGCTGAGATACTTGTAGAGACTGGGTTCTGTCAGAGTAGGTTCAGTCTGCTCTTCACTGAGTGAGTTACATTGACAGAATGGGGTCAGTCTGCTCTTTCCTAGGTAGGTTACATTCACAGACTGGGTTCAATCTGCTCTTAACTGGGTCAGTTGCATTGACAGAGTGGCGTCAGACTGCTCCTTCCTGAGTTCCTGACATTGATGGAGTAAGCTCGGTCTGCTCTTCCCTCAGTGAGATACATCGGCAAAGTGCCTTCCGCTATCTCTTCCCTGGGAGAATTACTTTGAATGAGTTGTGTCAGGATTCTCGTATGTGGAAGAGTCAACATTCTCTTCGATGGAGTATGGTCAGTCTTCAATTTCCTGGTTGAATTGCATTGACAGGCAGTGTTCAGAACGCCATTCCTTGGGTGAGTGGCATTGACGGAGTTGGCCAGTCTCCACTTCTCTGGGTGAGTTACATTGTCAGGGTGGAGTCAGTCTGCACTTCTCAGGATGAGTTACATTACCAGAGTGGGATCAGTCTGCTCTTCCCTGAGAGCGTTTCATAGATAGATTGGCGTCAGTCTGCACGTTCCTAGATGATTTAAATTGATAGAGTCGTGTCAATCTCCTATTCCCTGGGTGAATTACATTGACAGAATGGGGTCAGTCTGCTCTTCCTTGTGCGTGTTACATTGACAGAATGAGGGTAGTCTGCTCTTCCCTCAGTGAGTTGGATTGACAATGTGGCGTCAGTCTCCTCTTTTCTGGGTGAATTACATTGAACGAGTTGTGTCACTCTGATCTTCCCTGGTGAGTCACGTGGACTGGTTTCAGTCAGTCGTCTGTTCACTAGATGAGGTACAAAGGCAGACTGGGGTCAGTCTGCTCTTCCCCGGGTGAGTTAAATATACATAGTGGAGTCAGTCTGTTCTTTCCTGAGTCAGTTGCGTTGACAGTATTGTGTCAGTCTGCTCTTCGCTGGGTGAGTTACATTGAAAGAATGACGTCGGTCTGCTCTTCCCTGGGTGTGTAGCATTGACCAATTTGCGTCAGTCTGCGCTTCCCAGTGTGAATTAAATTGACAAAGTGGGTTCGGCTTGCTTCACCCTGTGTGAGTTTAATTGACAGAGTGGTGTTCATCTGCTGTTCAGCAGATGAGTTATTTTGACAGTGTGGGGCCAGTCTGCTACTTTCTGGGTGAGTTACACTGACAGGGTTAGGTCACCCTGTTCTTCACTGGATGAGTTGTACTGAATATGTGGTGTCAGTCTGCAGTTCCCCGAACGGCTTACATTGACAGAGCGCGGTCAATCAGCAATTTCCTGGCTGAGTTACATTTATAGACTCGGTTCAGACCGCTCTTCCATGGGTGAATTACATTGTCAAAGTGGAGACAGTCTGACCTTTTCTGCGCGAGTTACATTGTCAGAGTGGGGTATATCTGTTCTTCCCAGGGCGAATTACACTGATATAATTGAGCCAGTGTGCTCTTTCCAAGGTGAGTTTATATTAATAGAGTATCAGTGGTTACTGATTTTTACTGAATCGAACATTCTCCAAGTTTCAGTGGTTCCAGATTTAGTTTGATACGAGTAACAGGAATAAAAAGTATTGGATAATGGTAACTTATTGGCAATGTAGATCAGCAGAGAGATCTTGGTGTCCATCACATACATCCCATAAAGTTGCCGCACAGGTTGATAAAGCTGTTAGAGGCATACCGTATGCTAACTTTTCTTGGTAGAGGGATTGATTTTCTCATGCCGTGTGGTCATGCTACAAGCGTACAGTATTCTGGTATCATCGCACTTGTCGCTTTTCGTATCAATCAGGTCCATGCTTTATAGGAAGGAGGTGGAAGCATTGGCAAGGCCCTAAGAAGGAATTTCCCTCCTGGTATGGAGGGAAGGTCTGATGAGGAAAGGCTGAGGGGCTTGAGGATCTTCTTCACTGAAGTGAAGAAGGTTGAGAGACATCTTATTAGACATATGCAAGATGATCCGAGGATTGATATGTTAGTCAGTAAGTGAAAATGTCCTCGGATGGGGATGGCTTGGAGGAGGAGACATAGCTTTAAAATGAAGAGTGATAAGAGACAACACTGCACAATGTTCGAAATGAGGTCTCACTATGACTTCTCAACTGCAAAAATACATCTTTACATCTATCATATTTGGTCTCAATAAAACAGCTTTTGCCTTTCAGTTTCTGATCACTTTCGTTTCAGATTATTTTTCACTTGTCTTCGAAGTTTTACAGTGTGGGATATGGCTCTTCTGCACAGTTTGCATTGCGGTTTATCAGCGAGCTACCTATTGTCTTCCCAGCTTACAGCTTTGGCCCAAAGTCCTGTGTGCTTTGATGTTTCCAGGACAAATGTGAATGAGGTTGTCCTGTGATCATCAATGACATCATAATGGGACTGACGTTTGACAGTGTCACAATGTATTGTGACCCCCTGAGGTAACACATTCTTATTTACCCGCAAACAGGGAGACACACAGGCAGATACTACGAGAGTGACAGAGGTCTCGCGACTTTAGGAGCTCCATGTCTGCAGGAACGCTCTCCGCCTCCATTCATAATTTCTTTTGACATTAGGCAGCTTTTGGTGAAACTCATGCCAATTCGACAGCCATGAGAGCCATTGTGGTTAGATTGAATTTAAAATGAACAACAGAACCAAATGCGAGTTTTAATTTCGGAAGCAGAAGCAAGTCATCCATGCAGTACCATACGGAAGAGCGTCACCATGGACCACGTGTAAAAAAGCAATTGTACTCGAAGTAGGAAGGACTCGAGCGGACACTCTTCGCATCCGAAGTTGGGCGCGTTGCCCATTACGTGACAGGCCCAAAGCACATGTGCCATGCTGACAGCTTGACGATGTATAATATAATGGAACTTCACAGAACCACAATTAACAAGGTGAAAAAGCAGCCAAGATAATCACCGTCAATACTTCACTTCGAGGATTTAAATTCGTGAAGTAGTGCCTTTCACTAGCAAAGGAAACACATTTGTCTTCAGGTGCCTGCTTCAGGTTCCCCTCCTTCTCTGCTGTGAGTTTTCATCATTTGATTTACAGTCACGACGTGATTTCATGATTCACCCTCATGTAAAGAGTCATGGTCACATCTGGTCAAGACCGAGGACAAACTGATCGAGAGACCACTGGTCATTTCTAGCCCGGTATGTGGAATTAGACGAGGTGAGCGACTACTTTTGCTAGCGCCGCCCCTTCAATGCGAACAAGCACCTCACAATGAGCAGTTGTTCGCGTCATTCTTTTTGTATCTTCTTGCAGTGCAGTTGCTGAACAATATCAGGTTATGACAACTTGCTTTTTTCGATTTGAAACCCAAGGCGATACTATGAACTGTTTGGAAATTTGAGAGAGAAAGATTGCTGTCAAAGTAGGTTATGATCTGAAGAACAGGAACGAGAGTGTGTCGAAGTCAGGTCGCCATGGTTATGGTCAGCATCATTGGGGGGTGTCTGGGAAGGAGTCGGAGGTTGTATCGACCAGACCTGAATGCAATCCCAATCAGGAAAGGAAGACTTATTTAATTTCATCCGAATAAAAATACATTCCTCATCAGACACAGAACGTACACCCAGATCCAGCCACAGTCAGTCCAGTGATTATTGTACTTTATTTAGAAGGACAATGGTAGCACATACACGGGAAACTATCACGGCAAATGCCCCTCCAATCAACTCACCTTTCAGAGTTGCAAATATCTCGGTGTTCCTTCAGTGTTACTTGTTCTCAATTCAGGCACTCTATCTCTTGTGGTTTCATTTCTGTACCTCCATGCTAGGCAGTTGAAGAGTGAACAAAAATAACTCATCCCCTCCATCGCAGGTTTAAAGAAATAAAAGTCAAAGGCACTTATGACTGGGAGGCATGAGGCAGGATGAGAGTGTGGAGCTGGTGGTGCAAGTTCAGTGTCGGTGCTATTCGATCTGCATTTACTGCCCACTGTTTGCAATGACTCACACACGACCGATGGCCAATTCACCACATTGAACCTGTTCTTCTTGGTTTGAAAATCTCTGCGTGTTTATTAATAACACGATTAATGTGCCCCGAGAGGATGAATGCATCCTCTTTATTCTGTCAGTTTAAACAGCTTGAAATGGTAGGTGGCATCCAATGCAATACGAGATTGTCTTTTTCTGTGCATTTTCAAGTAGAATGCTCAGTCATGAAATGTCTTTCTTTGCAAAAGCGTAGTTTGATTGCAATTCATATGAAACAATGTTGATTCAAAAAACACATTTTCGAATTCCTATGATTAAACGGTTTAGGAATTCCAGATATGGAATAGAAAACTCGCATTTTGCGTGGAGCCGTGGCTTAGCCGGTTCAAGCACCTCCCATCGCAGTGGTGCCTTCTTATTGTATTGAAAGCTCATTCTTTCTCGGAAGTGCTGTGTTGCTGATCGAGAAACTCAGCGTTCTTTTCGAATTCCAGTCTATTCTGATATGTCATTCCTGCTTCTTTTTCCTGGTTTATTTCCAATAGTGTATATTGTTCTTTCCGACTAGTATTTTAACGTGGAGATTCTTCCCCTGTTCCATAAGCACGTCTGCTTCTCCTCCTCTTATTCCACTTTCTTCATTCCCAGTTTGGCAGAAATTAAGAGGTGAGGCAGGAGATACTGCAGAATTACCAGGGAATGTTGTGGTAATAGCAAAGACCCGACGAGCTGATCATTCTCATTCTCTGTTGGCAGCATTCATTTGTTATGTACCAACGGTAAATACATCCTTGTTCTCCTGTAGCTGTAATGTAATCAGTTTAATTTCGAAAGAGGCATAATATTTTGAGGTAGAAATGTCTCCTTGCCTCAGTTTGAGAGGCAGAATGTGAACCTACTTAGACCGAATACAGCCAGGTGCCAGAAAGCCTCTCAGCAGCTCTACTTTCAAGCTGTCTCTGAATGCCGGCCTTTTCAAAGAGCAGAAATAGGAAATGAGGGATATGGATAGACACGAAACCGACAGAGTGAGAGAATGTGAATGAGGTTCAGCAGGAGACACAGAGACAAATAGAGAAAAAACAGAGACACAAATTGAGGTAAACACGTAAAGAAACAATTCTCCATTCGACGTGACTGCTAACTGACAGAAAAGAAAACGAAAATGTCACCTTTTAAGCGCAGCCTTTCACCAGTTCAGTTAAATGGAAGCAGCATGGTAGCCAATTAAGTCCTTTTAGGTTTGTAATTTCGATGGCTGTGAGCTCAAGATAGATTTTGATAAGTATCCTGCTTCGATAGTTAAAACTGATCATTTTCCCAAAAGTATAATGTCGAAATATATATCTCACCAGGTTCTGTCCATCTGAACAAAAAAGATATCTTCTCTCCACATATGTTGCCAGGCGTACCGAATTTCTCTATCAATTCTCGTTTTTAGTTCAGATTTCCAAAGCCTGCATCTTTTTGATTTCTGTTAACCTGAATAACGTTTGCACAAAACTAATCACCTGCCAGGTTCGGAAAAGTGGTCAGAGATACTGGTCGCACGGTACATTTGCATAAAGAAACATCCATTCCCTGACCGAGAATAGAACAAATGCCGCGGCGGTGATAGCTGCAAATCCTAACTACTAGATTACAAGGGTCGAAGAGAGACGCTCTTGTAATTATTCTCAATGAAACGGCTTTTGCCTTTTCATTTCTGATCAGTCTCGCTGCAGATTGGTTTCTGCTGGTCTTCAAGTTTTGCAAAATGGAAAATCCCATTAGGCCCATGCTGCAAGGCGCTTCAATGACATTCATCTATTCTATTCCGAGTTTCCTGCTTTGTTCTATAACCTTATGTATTCTGGTGATTCCAGTGCAAATGACAATGAGAGTCTCGCTTTGATGTTAAATGCACAATAATGGGAATAAATTTGACATTGTCTCACTGTGTTGTAATCTGACTGATGACTGTATCCCAGTAATGCGTTTGAAAAAGCTGCAGTTTATGGAGAGACACCTGCAACCGGTCGGGAATAAATTGAGAAGTGAAACTGGTGAGGGGAAAAATTGACAGGCAATAATGACTGGGCGGCATGAGACAGCAAGTGAGTGAGGAGCTGGTTATGCAAGGCACAGTGTCGGTGTCAGCATGTACTGTTTGTGTGCAGACTGACTCTCACAACATTCCTTGTCAACTCACCACAATGAGCCCATTCCTCCTGGTGTGACATTCCCTCTGTGCATATTTATGCGGTTGATTGGCACCGAGAGGATGGACACATTTCGGGCGGCATGGTGGCACAGTGGTTAGCACTGCTGCCTCACAGCACCTGAGACCCGGGTTCAATTCCCGACTCAGGTGACTGACTGTGTGGAGTTTGCACGTTCTCCCCGTGTCTGCGTGGGTTTCCTCCGGGTGCTCCGGTTTCCTCCCACAGTCCAAAGATGTGCGGGTCAGGTGAATTGGCCATGCTAAATTGCCCGTAGTGTTAGGTAAGGGGTAAATGTAGGGGTATGGGTGGGTTTCGCTTCGGCGGGTCGGTGTGGACTTGTTGGACCGAAGGGCCTGTTTCCACACTGTAAGTCTAATCTAATGACATCCTCGTTATCCAACATGTTTAAACAGGCGAAGGCATCAGATTCGAACAAAAGCAATAAGAGATTGTCTCTTACTGTGCATTTTCAGTGGAGAATATTCAGTGAGTGCTTCTGCAGGAGCGATCGTTGATTTAAATTTTCACTGAGTAACTGTGAAAAAGAAATAAAAAGTGGCTGAGTTACTGTGATCGAATAGTTAAATAAATGCACATATGGTTTTGAAAGGTCGAGTTTGGGTAGTCGATGTGGCTTATTTAGTTGACACTCCTGTCAATAAATAGGTTATTATGGGCTCATAACCCGACATCACAACCTGCGTCGGTTTTTCAAAAAGAATAGAGTACCTTACTTCACACATGGTTCTGGTGGTGGTGGGATTCAATCTAATGTGTGTACAGTTTAAGCACAACGCTTTCGACCTCTGGATCATGCCGCCACACAAAACCGCACAACCATGTCTTTAATAACGAGTGTTTCAGCATCTCATTAATTCAGGCACTGTTCCCCATGCACATTCTATGACGAACTTGACCAAAGTTCGATCACATTTATGAGGATGTTGCAAGGCTTGCAGGGTTTGGAATGCAGAGTGAAACTGAGTAGGCTGCGATATTTGACCCTGGATCTTGAGGACTCAGCGATGGGCTAACAGAAGTTTATATAATCGTGACGGAGACATCTAGACTAAATCGTCAATGGATATTTCTTCACAAGGCAGGCAATTTCAAAACTAGAGAGCACAGATTTAAGGTGAGAGTTGTAAAATTTAAAAGGTATCTGAGGGACATTTGTTTTCACACAGAAATGAATTTCCAGACAAAGTGGCGGAGTATGGTACACTCACAATATTTCCAAGGCATGTGGATCGCTATATAGACAGGAAGGGTGAAGAGGGATAAAGGACAGTTTTCGGCAAATGGTGGCGATGAATTTCGAATATCTGGTCAACAGGGACGAGTTGCATCGGAGGGTCTGTTTACGTGCTTCGCCTCTCTGAGATGCTGTAGTGGAGAACTGTAGTTTTAATAGGTTATTGACAGAAATAAAGGAAACTCATCACTCGCTCAGCGTGGGGCTAGTTTTCTGGAAGATGGTTGGTTCAAATCCAGCAATAGATGAAGGTTTTCCGGTCTTAGACTGCCAATGACAATTCGTCCTGACACAATTCCAAGTTCTCATTGAAGACAATTGGCTGAAGAAATACGTCACGAACCGTGTTACCTGCTCAGCTTCCCAGCAACTCCAAAAACTGACAACACTTAACGTGGAACAGAAGCAGGACTGAAAAAGAGAATTTATTTTCCCATACAACGAAGCATGCATGCTGTCTGTGAGGTCGAGAGAGTCGTCTGGGTCATGAACTGCTCACACAAATGACAGAGAAGCAATTCCAAACGGTGCTTTCAAAGTACTGGCGTGTTAGTGCAGCACTACTTTCCGAAAAGTCCTCAAGTAACATAGATTAGAACAGAATAATAATGGGCCATAAAAAGTGAAGATGAACAATTACAATTCCGATTGGATTAGGTTAACAATGCGCTCGTGGCTCCACCGGATCGAGAGGGCCGATTACCAGCCTCTGTCACCAGGACTGAAATGAAGGAAATGAGAAATGTTGTCAAGTTTTACATCGCGTCTGCCCTCCTTTTCGCCACAACAACAGATAACGGCGAGTTAATTCAATGCTGGATCTGATTTCACATCAACAGTGAAATAACTGTCTTCATTCACTTTCAGAGAAAACGGTGAACAACGCACATTGTCTGGAATATCAAAACCTGACGCAGCCTGCTTGGGTCCCCGATTAAGTCGGAGGCCTTTCGCGCTGGAAGCAAATGTGATAACCACAGCAGTAGGGGATACAGCGTGGACACTGACGTGGTGGTTGCTTTGTGCTCTGCCACATCACAGCATGGTTTAGACGAAATGACTTTTTTTCTGTTCAACTTCAACAAAACTCATCCCTGCAAAACGTTGCCAGGCTAATCCATTAGCACCAGTGGCAGCGCAGAGATGCAAGCCCAAGCCTTCTTGGCAAGTGGAACCTGAAGCCAGAGTCCCAGATTGCTCAGCCAACTGAGCACAAAGGCAAAAACCAGATACACTGGACCGTGCGCCTTAAGATTCCATGCAGCAAACTCACAGCAACTGCAGCAGTTCTGCAGAAGTAGCGATGTGAAGGAATTCCTCCATCTGAGCCTTCCTGCTTGTTTTTCTCATCAGCAAACTTGGCTTTGAATAGGCTTGCACGAATCTGCTGCCATGGTGAAAAGGAATGCAATTCCGATTAGTTGCTTTGTGAAACTTTGTTCAGTTACTCTCCTCAGATAAAATGAGCACTGGAGATGATAAAGTACTTCTGCCAAAAACTCCGATTCTCCTGCTGCTCCGATGAAATGAAAAAAACTGTTTTCACACTGGAATACGAGAACGACAGAACACGTAGCGTGGTTATTCGAAATGCGGTGCCTGTAGAAGTTGCAACTTTCCTTGTCATTCTCCTTAATGGTGCATTATTCCAGCAGAGCTATAAGCAACTGTCTCCTGGCTGCAAGCTGAGTTGGAAATCTGTGTGGGAATGGAGGAGATTCAACTCACTTATTGTCGGTAAATCAAACAGCTCTTACTCTGGGTATACAAAAATCAATTTCTACACATATTCAGGGAATGTCAATGGCGATGTGAGATGTCAAAGCGATGGTGAGTGTTCGTGATTGTTCTTTTGTCAAGGTATGAAACGTTTTCCCTCTTTAGTCGCACTCCCGTTTCTTGTTGATGACTGAATCAGACAGAAGGTGTTTCACCAGAGCTGCATTTGACTTGCATTCCTCTCCCTTGCTGTCATACTTGCCTACAACTCTGTGATAACAAGAAAGCAAATTGCACACAATGCCATTCGGCAGACTGTCTACGATTTTCTCATTTCCAGTTACAACATGGATTAGATTTCAGACCAAGGTTAATATTAGCAACTATATGAGAGCATGTGTCAACAGTTCATCTAAGTCTGTAAATATTTCCATTCCTGCTGTTGAGTGAATGAGCTGTTACCGTGCCTGCGACTTCGAAACTCGAATATGTGAACTGCGCCAAACTATGATTTTGGTTCACAGAGGTTGAGAAACGCCAGACAGCGTCCAAATTAAGTGCATCAGAGCCTATTCTGGGATGTATTTGACAGAGACATACATCATGAATCCAGTGTCGCTGATCCAGGCCGCCTTCGCATGGAAAGCAAATGTGGTACTGCTGCTACAGAAATGATCAGTGCCTTGTAACTGTGCCCTACGGATGGCCGTAGAAGGTGTACAAATTGATGCACACATTTGAGCAGGGAGGAGAGAAAGGTAGTCGAGAGTGTGATTCTGGAAAAGCAGAGCAGGTCAGGCAGCATCAGAGCTGCAGGAGAAACAGAGTCTCTGGCAGAAGTGCTTCAACATCTCGAGTCATCACTTTATCTGAGGAGAGAAATTGAACAAAGTTTTATAAAGTAATTAATCGGAATTGTATTCCTTTTCACCATGGCACCTGATATGGGTGAGCAAGTGATGATTCCTGATGAGAACGCTACTTTCCTGTCAATCCAAAAGGCTACCACCATGGGAAAGAAATTGACCTTGACTGGTTTTGAATCCAGGATGTTCCGAGTGTGACACAAATGGAGCACTGATGTCACAACAGTGCAGCTGTACCTGCTAACCTTCATCCAGGCCTGAAATTGGTACCAGCTCAACGTATTATCTTTCTGTTTCGAGTAGACTGATGTCCGGTTCTTAGAATGATTGAAAAAAATAAAGAATATCACATAGAAGCTCTCAGGAATTATTGACAAACATGTTGCATGGCTTGCAGAGTTTGGACAGTAGGGTGAATCCGAAAAGGCTCAGATAATTTTCCTTCCAGCGCCGAGGCAGAGGAAAGTTCATAACTGCACTCTGAAACAGGATGGCCAGCAGGGATGTAGGCATCACTGCATATTCAGGACCACTGCAAAGAGAAACATGAAAAGAAATTCATGCAGCTGTTAATTGGAATTATATTTCTATTCACCACTAGATTAGTATTGGGAGACCCAATTAAAACAAAAAGCTTTGCTGATGAGACTGCACTAAAGCCCCATCCATCACGATGTGAAAGGTTGTCATCTTTAAAGAGGGAACAACAATGTTTCTTCTCAGCTCTGAACTGGGCCACTTTCGCACAAACTGATACAGCTACGCTCCAGAAAATATCAGCTCCTGCCGGATCATTAGTGCTGGAAACATCCATGCATATTCAGAACAAAGAAGAATACATATCGAATAAAACCGTATCATGCAATTAATTGGATTGTATTCCCTTTCCTCACAACAGCTGGAATGGTCAGGGATACTCACAGTACGTTTTACTGACAAGGACAGAAAGCAATTTCCTCCTGCTATCTTCACACACAAGCCTATATTTCTTTCTGTCCGGTTTTTTGAAGCATCGATCCTCCCCGTGGGAGGTGAAGGTGATAAATGCTCCACTGCAGAAACACGGTGGGGTCAGAAACGCGTTCGAGCTGTCCTGCAGCGGGGAATGCACTGCTCAGAATAGGCCTGGTTGCCGTGCAGGATTCAAACGAAGCTTGATCACATATAGGCACGGTAAAACAGCTGCTCACACATGTGGAGAGGTTTGGGTGGATTCGGACCCACTCTGGTAAAATAACTGCATCCTAATTTCAGAGGGAGTAGGTATGACAGGGAGAGGATGGTGAATGGGTTTGAGTATGATATTAGCCACGATCAAATGGCGGAGCAGACGAATGGTCTGAAAGCACAAACCACCCTCTTATGCCTTGCAGTCTCTGGCCATCTGATATCTAAGGAAACAGAAACACAGTTATTTGATCAGTTCGAAGTACTGGGCAAAATGAGAGATGGAATAGATCGGATACAAAATTGGAGACTGGGAGAATGGTTGGACAGAAAGTAAGGAAAGAGAAGCTTAATATAAAGTTGGAAGTCAGAAGACATTCAATAAAAAGGAAAGGAGTGCAAAGGCAGAGGGAGATGAACATGGAAAAAGAAGAGTCACTCGGCCCGAAGTCTTAAATGTAATTTCATTTCCAAGATGCTCCCATATTTGCTAAGATTTTCCAGCAATTTCATTTGCTGGTTCAGAAACAGAGGATGGAAGTGATCCGAGACCAATAATCTCTCACATGCTCTGGGGATATTTGACTTACGTGTTAGAACTGAGCACTTCTGTCCCACAGTGAAACCTCAAAATCGTGCCCACCCCCACCCTCGTTACTGCCAATAAACTGCTCATTATGTTAAACACAAAAATAGCAATTGCAAAACTTTCAGGGAAAGTTCCCTTCGGTTTCCATCAGAATATTCTGAATCAATTTATTTTGGTCCAGGATACATGTGACATTGAGCCGTCTCTCTCAGACCCAGAGAAAATGGCCATTCGCTTTCAGTGTCTTTGAATACTTTGGCTGGTGCACGGTTGGTGTGAAATCTCTTGTTTTGAAAGGGACATCATTCTTAGCATTTTCGGCTGCACTGGTAAAATTGTCTCTGGCGCCTCCAGTAAAATGGAGACGATGTTCTCTCAGAAAACGACGTGTAATCAAAAGCAGGAGGACAGATGTGTCAACGAAAGCAGCAAGCAGCAAGCACGGTCGCCTGCAATGGTTTACAAGGCTGCATATGTGGAAAAAAGAGCCGGGATTCTAGTAAACCTTAAAAGCGCCCATTGTGAGCCTCGAACAAACGAGCCTCAGATTAAGCATCTCACAGTGCATCGATTGATCTCATCAAGCATGTCACACCACGGATCAGTTTGCAATTTTCCTCCAAGCATAATTCACCAGGCAGAGCAATTTGTTAGGAAACAGTTCATTAGTCCCAATCACGCCTTTCACTTCTGTTGCCCCTTCAAAACAGAACAAACGGTTTAGCACTTGTCCCGGCTCAACCTGAATATTTTCATCTTTTACCCACATATTTATGTTGCCGAAGTGATTTCCAGTACTTCTGGCAGACAGTAAATCAGTCGATAAATTACCTCAGGAAACCCAATCATTTCTGTTTACAGTGTTGGGAATTTCCCATCTGTTGAC
Organism: Hemiscyllium ocellatum; assembly: GCF_020745735.1. Taxonomy (NCBI): domain Eukaryota; kingdom Metazoa; phylum Chordata; class Chondrichthyes; order Orectolobiformes; family Hemiscylliidae; genus Hemiscyllium; species Hemiscyllium ocellatum. The sequence goes on from NC_083418.1 coordinate 3,164,925, forward strand.
GAAACAGTCGTCACAATCAACACTTCCTTCGTTCTTCCTGCCTAAAAGTTTTACCACTTCTTATTGTCTTGACAGGAGTTTTGTTTATGACACATTTTAAGAACAGGAACAATCTTCCAATGTCCTGAAGCCGTTTCCAATTTACAATGTAAGTTTTGAACCTTTAACACAGGAAGAGCGGTTACTGAGGAAGCAGTTTCCATTAGCTGTGTCCCAGGGCTGGGCAGAAAGCCACTAAATCAAGTTGCAGTGGCCACTTTCTGTTGACATCGGGGTCTTGGAAAATGTGGTGTCGCATTCTGCTGCATGTAAATGTCTTACTCCCTGCGAACTCGGTGTGAATCATGGATGAGATTTCTTGGCTACACTGTCTGCACATGGTCGGTGTCACTGCTTGAGCCGAAATATTTGTGGCTCTGTGCCCTGGGTGGGCTCGAGCCACCAATCTTTCAGCGAAATACGCTGACCATTTGAGACACAATAAATGGCACCAAAACTGGTCCTGCAGATACCCGTAAGCAAAGTAAGCGAAGGGATATGAGGAGACTTCGGACAGCAGGGACACTTGCCATGGGTGGCACGGTGGCACAGTATGGGTGGCACGGTGGCACAGTTATGGGTGGCACGGTGGCACAGTGGTTAGCACTGCTGCCTCACAGCGCCAGAGACCTGGGTTCAATTCCTGCCTCAGGCGACTGACTGTGTGGAGTTTGCACGTTCTCTCCGTGTCTGCGTGGGTTTCCTCCGGGTGCTCCGGTTTCCTCCCACAGTCCAAAGATGTGCAGGTCAGGTGAATTGGCCATGCTGAATTGCCCGCAGTGTTAGGTAAGGGGTAAATGTATGGGTGGTTGCGCTTCGGCGGGTCGGTGTGGACTTGTTGGGCCGAAGGGCCTGTTTCCACACTGTAAGTAATCTAATCTAATTTTTAGTAAAATCCCTATTGTGTGGAAGTCTATCAAGTCCACACCAAATCATTGAAGATTGTTCCAATAAGAAAGACTTACTAATCGATCCCTTTATAGTTTATCACAGCTAAATAACCTTACCTCCACATACCTGGACAGGTTGGCATTTTTCCATTTGTCAATCCACCGAAACTACGCAGCTTTCATACTGTGGGAGGAAAACTCACATGGGAGGAATGCAAGCACCATACAGACAGTATCCACAGGCTGGAATGGAACTGGGTCCCCGGCACTGTGTGGCAGAAGTGCAAAGTATGATTATTCTTCCGTCAGCTCACTGGGTTCAAGATAAATGACATTTAAACAACTTAGGCAAAGCTTTGAAGCATATATCGTCCCTTGCAGTACATTTTCCCTTCAAAATGAACCACATTCCAAAGTACATACATTGCAAAAGAACCACTTGAACTTCAGATTTCTTCACGAACAACAACAAGTTCAGAATTACATGCGGCAAAAGGAGTAAATGAACTTGAACATAGTCTGGAGGGGAACGATCGTATGGTGGTGTTTCCGTGAACCTGCTGTGGAGGTTGCGGTTTTGGACTAAGATGGACAAATTTAGAAATCACACCAGGTTATACATGGGCATGTTTATTTGAAATAACAAGATTTCGGACCATAGGCCCAATGTCAGATGAAGTAAGAGGGAATAACACAGAACACAAAATGTATGGGAACAGAGATCAAGGGCAGATAGATCAAAAGATCATGCAAATTGTGTGATCAGAGTGTCAAAGACTTAGTCTCTGCCGGTGAGCAAGCGTGTCAAACTGTGTGAATAATTTGTCAATAACTGAGTGCCAACAGAATCGATGACCTATGATTCAATGAAGTGAGGTAGAGAGATAATTACAAAACGTTAAAATAAGGTCGTACTGGAGACAAATCAAAGCACTGGAATGACATGGAACACAAACAGAAGCAACTGGAAAAGCGCTCCACACAAAAATAAACACCAGAGGATGGGTCACCAGATCCGAAATATTAACACTCATTTTTCTCCACACATGTCCCCAGACCAACGAAACACCTGCTACCTTCCCCACGATGCCGCAGTCCCGTTCCACCACCCCGCTCAGTAACCCTTGCCCTTGCTCCTGATTTACAACATTCCCAATTCTTCTGATTTTTATTAGGCTAGAGTCACATGCCGCGAGTCTGACACAGTTAATCAGTAAGCCAATACTGAGGAAAGTGATAAACGTCGAGAGACCACAACAACTGGTCACGGTGATAGTATGAAAAAAGAACAATAAGGAAGATTTCACAGATACAGAACAGTGTGTTGGGTTACATGTGGTGTGACATGAACCGAATATCATTGTTGATGCCATAACCACGGCTAAGGCAGTTGGATATCCAATGCTGTTTGGCGATTTTTCGTTGTTGTGTATTTCGAAAGCCGCATTGCCCGACATTTAGTCGAAGATTGAACATAGAACATAGAACATAGAACAATACAGCACAGAACAGGCCCTTCGGCCCACGATGTTGTGCCGAACATCTATCCTAGGTTAAGCACCAATCCATGTACCTATCCAATTGCCGCTTAAAGGTCGTCAATGATTCTGACTCTACCACTCCCACGGGCAGCGCATTCCGTGCCCCCACCACTCTCTGGGTAAAGAACCCCCCCGACATCTCCCCTATACCTTCCACCCTTCACCTTGAATTTATGTCCCCTTGTAACACTCTGTTGTACCCGGGGAAAAAGTTTCTGACTGTCTACTCTATCTATTCATCTGGTCATCTTATAAACCTCTCTCAAGTCACCCTTCATCCTTCGCCGTTCCAACGAGAAAAGGCCGAGAACTCTCAACCTATCCTCGTACGACCTATTCTCCATTCCAGGCAACATCCTGGTAAATCTTCTCTGCACCCTCTCCAAAGCTTCCACATCTTTCCTAAAGTGAGGCGACCAGAACTGCACACAGTACTCCAAACGTGGCCTAACCAAAGTCCTGTACAGCTGCAACATCACTTCACGACTCTTGAATTCAATCCCTCTGCTAATGAACGCTAATACACCATAGGCCTTCTTACAAGCTCTATCCACCTGAGTGGCAACATTCAAAGATCTATATACATAGACCCCAAGATCCCTCTGTTCCTCCACCTGACTAAGAACGCTACCGTTAACCCTGCATTCCGCATTCTTATTTGTTCTTCCAAAATGGACAAGCTCACACTTGGCAGGGTTGAACTCCATTTGCCACTCCTCAGCCCAGCTCTGCATCATATCTAAGTCCCTTTGCAGCCGACAACAGCCCTCCTCACTGTCCACAACTCTACCAATCTTCCTATCATCTGCAAATTTACTGACCCACCCTTCGACTCCCTCATCCAAGTCATTAATAAAAGTTTCAAACAGCAGAGGACCCAGAACTGATCCCTGCGGAATTCCACTTGTAACTGGGCTCCAGGCTGAATATTTACCATCTACCACCACTCTCTGACTTCGACCGGTTAGCCAGTTTTCTAACCAATTGGCCAAATTTCCCTCTATCCCATGCCTCCTGACTTTCTGCATAAGCCAACCATGGGGAACCTTATCAAATGCCTTACTAAAATCCATGTACACTACATCCACTGCTCTACCCTCATCCACATGCTTGGTCACCTCCTCAAAGAATTCAATAAGACTTGTAAGGCAAGACCTACCCTTCACAAATCCGTGCTGGCTGTCCCTAATCAAGCAGTGTCTTTCCAGATACTCATAAATCCTATCCCTCAGTACCCTTTCCATTACTTTGCATACCACAGAAGTAAGACTAACTGGCCTGTAATTCCCGGGGTTATCCCTATTCCCTTTTTTGAACAGGGGCACAAAATTCGCTACTCTCCAGTCCCCTGGTACCACCCCTGTTGACAGTGAAGACGAAAAGATCATTGTCAACGGTACTGCAATTTCCTCTCTTGCATCCCACATAATCCTAGGATATATCCCGTCAGGCCCGGGGGACTTGTCTATCCTCAAGTTGTCCAAAATGTCCAACACATCTTCCTTCCTAACAAGTATTTCTTCTAGCTTACCAGTCCGTTTCACACTCTCCTCCTCAACAATACGGTCCCTCTCTTTCGTAAATACAGAAGAAAAGTACTCATTCAAGACCTCTCCTATCTCTTCTGACGCAATACACAATCTCCCACTACTGTCCTTGATCGGACCTACCCTCGTTCTCGTCATTCTCATGTTTCTCACATACGCATAAAATGCCTTGGGGTTACCCTTGATCCTATCCGCCAAGGATTTTTCATGCCCTCTCTTAGCTCTCCTAATCCCTTTCTTCAGGTCCCTTCTGGCTATCCTGTATCCCTCCACTGCCCTGTCTGAACCCTGTTTCCTCAACCTGATGTCAGCCTCCTTCTTCCTCTTTACTAGACATTCAACCTCCCTTGTCAACCAAGGCTCCCTCACACGACCATTTCTTTCCTGCCTGTTAGGTACATACATATCAAGGACACGTCGTATCTGCTCCTTGAAAAAGTTCCACATTTCCACCACATCCTTCCCTGACACCCTATGCTCCCAACTTATGCTCCTCAAATCCTGTCTTACAGCATCGTAATTTCCCTTCCCCCAATTGTAAAATCTACCCTGTTGTGCGCACCTATCTCTCTCCTTAACCAAGGTGAAAGTCAACGAATTGTGGTCACCATCACCAAAATGTTCACCCACTAACAAGCCCATCACTTGCCCCGGTTCATTACCGAGTACCAAATCCAATATGGCCTCCCCTCTGGTTGGACAATCTACATACTGAGTTAGAAAAGCTTCCTGGACACACTGCACAAGCACTGCCCCATCCAATCTACTTGATCTAAAGAGCTTCCAATCAATATTTGGGAAGTTGAAGTCACCCATGACTACGACCCTGTGGCTTCTGCACCTTTCCAAAATCTGTTTCCCAATCTGTTTCTCCACATCTCTGCTGCTATTTGGGGGTCTATAGTAAACACCCAACAAGGTGACTGCACCTTTCCTATTTCTGACTTCAGCCCATACTACCTCCAAAGGCAGATCCCCCTCAAACTTCCTTTCTGCAGCCGTTATACCATTCCTAATTAGCAATGCCAACCCCCTCCTTTTTTACCACCCTCCCTAATCTTACTGAAACGTCTGTAAACCAGGAACCTCCAACAACCATTCCTGTCCCTCATCTATCCACGTTTCCGTGATGGCCACAACATCGTAGTCCCAGGTACCGATCCATACCTTAAGTTCACCCAAATTATTTCTGATACTCCTTGCTTTGAAGTATACGCACTTGAACCCATCTCTGTGTCCGCAAGTATTCACTGTCAGTGCTACCTTCTCCAGAGCCTCCCTACATTCTTGGACATCCTGACAAACAGCTAGCTTACTTTCTGGACTACAAGTCTGGATCGCATCCCCTTGCCAAATTAGTTTAACCCCCCCCCGAAGAGTGCTAGCAAACCTACCCCCCAGGATATTGGTGCCCTCCTGGTTCAGGTGCAACCCATCCTGTTTGTACAGGTCCCACCTTCCCCAGAATGCAGTCCAATTGTCCAAATACCTGAAGCCCTCCCTCCTACACCATCCTTGCAGCCATGTGTTCAACTGCACTCTCTCCCTATTCCTTGCCTCACTGTCACGTGGCACCGGCAACGACCCAGTGGTGACGACTCTGTCTGCCTAGCTTTTAGCTTCCAGCCTAACTCCCTGAGCTCTTGAATGACCTCCCCACACCCCTCTTCCTACCTATGTCGTTGGTGCCAATGTTTACCACGACTTCTGGCTGCACAGAAGTCGTGAAAACGAAATATCCTTGATTGTTGAACTCTTCCCCTACTGTGTGTGAATAATCCTGTCTGGCAATTGTTGTACCGTTACCATTCATCCATTGGCACACCGTTTGCATGGTCTCGCCAATATACCATTACTGGGTATCTTGTGGTATCATTGCTTATGTGACAAACAACATTGCCTGAGTTACATGAGTACCTGTCGTGTACGTGGAGCGTGGTGTACCAACGGGTGATGGTCGTGTCCATGTCTTGCAGAAGTTGCAAAGGCATGGTGCTGTGGTGTTGTGGTTAATGCTGTGTGAAGGCTAAGTAGTTTACTGTAAACTATGTTATAATTTTCCTGGGTGTTTGTAGATGAGAGGTGAAGTCATGAGGTTGTTCTTAGTGTGATGCTCATCATCATCGGTGACATGTTGAATCCTGTGACGAAAGTGTTGAACTCCAGGAAAGTACTGACGACGAAGGATAATCTATTAGTCGCATCCTCTGTCTGTCTTCTGACGAGTTCACACCACATTTTCACTGTAGTACTCTGGAACTGGCGAATCAGTTCAACATGTACTCCGCCATCATGAGGATATCCTTCAAAATCTTTAGATGTCTGTCTCATTATTCCTCATCTGAGCGGTTCCTGTGCAGGCGAAGCACTTGTCGTTACGGTATGGCTTCCTTAATATATTTAGGGTGGAAGCTGGAGAAGTGCAGTATCGTGTATTTATCCTTGGGCTTGCGATGGAGTGTGTTACTGAGATGTTATTCCTTAATTTTGGTTTGTGGTGTGTTTGGTTGTATTATCTTTATAGATGGAATGGGCATTCAGTTAAAACCATGAACAGAAATACCAGGAAAGTCTCAGCAGATCCTACAGCGTCTATTCAGAAAGAATCAGAGAGAAATATTTCAAAACTTCATTAGAACTCGTTCATATCCCACAGGCACTGCCAAACTGGTTAGTTTCGACAGCGTTTTCTGTTTTTGCTTCAGATTCGCAGAAACCACAGTTCTTTACAATAAACATTAAAGCAATGTAGAAACATTTTTATCGTTCGTCATACCAAAGGTTTCTGTTTGGAAAACATTTTTCTGACTCCATTAGAAACACGAAACGGTGCAGCACAGAAAACAGATGCATTATGAACATCAATCGCTGTCGCCCTGGGGCTATTGAACAAGTAACATTTCAGTTAACAATCGAATGAGCTGAAACTTGCAACCTAACACCTTGGACGATGCTCGAAAGCAGTCTGTGATAGACCTCCAACTTCAGGCTGCCATTCCCAGAACGACAACTGTCCTCTATCAGTTGTAATGTTTCGAAATAAAGATCGGGAAATTCATAATGGAGACATGGGATCAGTCTGTTCCCATCTACTACAGACACACCCATGTCACTGGGAACCAGCTCTCCTCCAATCGGGAACATCTCCCTTCGAGCCTCTCACTGTCTTGTGTGGTATCGAGTATTTTCATTGTCCTAGAGTCCAGGAGAGGTTTGTATTCGTCATGTACAGGACCGAGAATTATTTCAATATCTCCGATCAGTTCATGTCCTGAGAACATCAGAGTCAATGTCCCGTCCTCTTAAAGAAGGGGAAGTTGTCATGACTGTTTCCGGTCAGTCCGACAGTTCACACTTCTTCATTCTTCTCTGATTCCATTTCCCAAAGAGTTTCTGAAGATTCACGAAGCTGAAGAATGGGTGACGTGCTTTACCCACTTAACATTTTTCCACCTGACAAATGACAACATTTTCCCAAAATCTCTTCGCAATCGTTTGTCTTTCACCATGTCCAGGGATGAAAAGTCCCGTTTTGTGGAGAGATTCCCGATGCAGTTAAGTTTCGCTCTGGAACAAAGATAGTTTATCAGCAATTTCCTGCGGCTATTTATAATGATTGCAGAAGGAATGGTGGGGATTGGCTTTTCGACGAGCGGGGTGTGGTGGGGAGGGGGCGAAAGTGGTGCCACTGACCAGAGTTAGTGAACGGAAGACTGGGGTGAAAAGAATCTATTCAAAAGCAGCACTTCTGCACAGGACATTCAAGGAATACTGCAAAATCTAGAAATATCTAGCAGCATCTGAGAAAGAGAAACTGAGATAATGTTTTAAGTGTGGTACATTTGTGATTAAGAACTTGAGTTTGCTAAGACTAATCAACTGTCTGGCCTCGTTTGTTGAGACGGGATTTCTGAAATTTGAGTGAGAATTCGCCCTGAATGACATCACAGAAAACAGTCAGCAGAATTCGAAACTGCGGAGGGAATCGCCAATGGATTTCCAATCCATCACCTGAACCACGTGGCCATGACTACACTCGCGCAACATTGTCTTAGTATGTCATATATAATGGAAAGTTCCAACCTGAAAGATCAAGATTTGTTTTTTTTTGTACCCCAGTATTCGCTGTCACACTCTCTTGCTTTCGAACGGAGGAGGATGCTGGGGGATCAATTTGAATTTCACACATATCGATGAGAGATAAAGTGGATGGGTAGGATCCATTTTCATGCTCAGAGAGGAGAATAAACACAGCACTGGATCGAGAAAGGAAAATGGGCTTGCATTTGTCCAGCCCTTTCACTGCCAGTCGAATTACGGCCATTGAAGTGCCCTTGAAAAAATTCACCACTGGCAATTCTGATGTGCAAATCAGGTCTATTATTTTTAATCAGAGGTCGGAATATGAAAATGTTTCAAACACACGGAGTCGCACAGGAGTGTGCAGACCTACCTTTAGGGGCTTATTCTGCTCTGATGTACACCCGCGAGAAATTGGGACGAGACGGCGTGCTCACAGGTGAAGGGATCAAACATTTAAGAAAATGATAAGGAGGATATTCACTCTTTTAGAGGGTAGAAAATCGGTGGGATTCCTAACAACAGAGGGCTGTGAAGGTGAGGTATGTTCAAGGCTGAGATAGACTGACATGGAGGATCACGGAGACGAGGCTGAAAAAGGGGTTTGAGAATTAACCAAATCAGCCATGATCTCATTGAATTTTGTCGCAGAATTGATGGGCTACATTGCTTCCATCTGCTCTCATATCTTTGCCGTCATTTGGAAGATTCCGGATACCATTTTAAAAGAATAAAAGCACAACTTTAGGAAGAGGTGGTTTCAGTCAAATTCAGTCAAAATTATTTATTGAGAGAAAAATCACACTTGGTAGTTTTGCAGATTTCTTTGCTAACATGACTAGCAGAGTTGATCAAGGGAGCTTTTCGTCTGATTTTACATGGGGATGACACAAAGATTAGAGACATAATCTTTATTTTCTTTATGTCAAACATAATGCCTTTCCTGATGGTCACAACAAAGGAGATGGTTTCCAAGAAAAGACAGAGACTAAGTCACCTGTAAACTAATCGATGACCCAAATATGGTTCGCGTTGTTCCATGGGAAACATATGATTTATTGGTTATTGTAGTGGTTCTGTTCGCCGAGCTGGAAGGTTTTGTTGAAAACGTTTCGTCCCCTGGCTAGGAGACATCATCAGTGCTGTGGAGCCTCCTGCGAAGCACTTCTTTGATGTTTCTTCCGGCATTTATAGTGGTCTGTCCTTGCCGCTTCCGGGTGTCAGTTTCGGCTGTCCGCTGTAGTGATTGGTATATTGGGTCCAGGTCGATGTTTCTGTTGATGGAATTTGTGGATGAATGCCATGCCTCTAGGAATTCCCTGGCTGTTCTCTGTCTGGCTTGCCCTATGATAGTAGTGTTTTCCCAGTCGAATTCATGTTGCTTGTTGTCTGAGTGTGTGGCTACGAGGGATAGCTGGTCGTGTCGTTTCGTGGCTAGTTGGCGTTCATGTATGCGGATTGTTAGCTGTCTTCCTGTTTGTCCTATATAGTGTTTTGTGCAGTCCTTGCATGGTATTTTATAAACTACATTAGTTTTGCTCATGTTGGGTATTGGCTCCTTTGTTCTAGTAAGTTGTTGTCTGAGCGTGGCTGTTGGTTTGTGTGCCGTTATGAGTCCTAGGGGTCGCAGTAGTCTGGCTGTCAGTTCTGAAACGCTCCTGATGTATGGTAGTGTGGCTAGTCCTTTTGGTTGTGGCATGTCCTCGTTCCGTGGTCTATCTCTTAGGCATCTGTTGATAAAGTTGCGCGGGTATCCGTTTTTGGCGAATACCTTGTATAGGTGTTCCTCTTCCTCTTTTCGCAGTTCTGGTGTACTGCAGTGTGTTGTAGCTCTTTAGAATACTGTCCTGATGCAGCTTCGTTTGTGTGTGTTTGGGTGGTTACTTTCATAGTTTAGGACTTGGTCTGTGTGTGTTGTTTTCCTGTGTACCCTTGTGGTGAATTCTCCGTTCGGTGTTCTTTGTACTATCACGTCTAGGAATGGGAGTTGGTTATCCTTTTCTACTTCTCTCGTGAATCGGATGCCTGTGAGTGTGGCGTTGATGATCCGGTGTGTTTTTTCTAATTCCGTGTTTTTGATGATTACATAGAACATAGAACATAGAACATAGAAAGATACAGCGCAGTACAGGCCCTTCGGCCCACGATGTTGCGTCGACCGAATCCTACCTAACCTACACTAGCCCAATAACTTCCAAATGCCTATCCAATGCCCGCTTAAATGACCATAAAGAAGGAGAGTTCACCACTGCTACTGGCAGGGCATTCCATGAACTCACAACCCGCTGTGTAAAGAATCTACCCCTAACATCTTTCCTATACCTACCACCCCTTAATTTAAAGCTGTGTCCCCTAGTAACACCTGACTCCATTAGCGGTAAAAGGTTCTCAGTGTCGACCCTATCTAAACCCCACATCTTATACACCTCTATCAAATCTCCCCTAAACCTTCTCTTCTCCAATGAGAACAGCCCGAAGTGCCTCAGCCTTTCCTCATAAGATTTTCCTACCATTCCAGGCAACATCCTGGTAAACCTCCTCTGCACTCCTTCCAATGCCTCCACATCCTTCCTATAGTATGGCGACCAAAACTGCACACAATACTCCAGATGAGGCCGCACCAGAGTCTTATACAGTTGCAACATGACCTCAGGACTCCGGAACTCAATTCCTCTACGAATAAAGCCCAGTACACCATATGCCTTCCTCACAGCACTATTTACCTGGGTGGCAACTTTCAGAGATCTGTGTACATGGACACCAAGATCCCTCTGCTCATCCACACTACCAAGTAGCCTACCATTAGCCCAGTAATCCATCTTCTTGTTACTCCTACCAAAGTGAATGACTTCACACTTAGCTACATTGAATTCCATTTGCCACATTTCTGCCCAGCTCTGCAACTTATCTATATCCCGCTGTAACCTACCACTTCCTTCCTCACTATCCACAACTCCACCGACTTTTGTGTCATCCGCAAACTTGCTTACCCAGCTTTCAAGCCCTTCCTCTAGATCATTTATAAAGATAACAAAAAGCAATGGTCCCAAAACAGATCCTTGTGGTACACCGCTAGCAACTGCACTCCAAGATGAACATAGTCCATCAACTACTACCCTCTGTCTCCTTCCAGCCAGCCAATTCCTAATCCAAACCTCTAATGTATCCTCAATGCCATACCTCCATAGTTTTAGCATTAGCCTACCATGGGGAACCTTATCGAACGCCTTACTAAAATCCATATACACAACATCTACTGCTTTACCCTCGTCCACTTCCTTAGTCACCTTCTCAAAGAACTCAATAAGGTTTGTGAGGCACGACCTGCCCTTCACAAAACCATGCTGGCTATCCTTGATCACGTTATTCCTATCCAGATGTTCATAAATCTTATCCCTTATCATTCTCTCTAAGACTTTGCCCACCACTGAAGTCAGACTCACTGGCCTATAGTTACTAGGGCTATCCCTACTCCCTTTCTTGAACAATGGGACCACATTCGCTATCCTCCAGTCCTCTGGTACTATTCCCGTTGACAATGACGACATAAAAATCCAGGCCAATGGCTCTGCTATCTCCTCCCTAGCTTCCCATAGGATCCTAGGGTAAATGCCATCAGGCCCAGGAGACTTATCTATTTTCATCCTCTCCAATATTCCCAGAACCTCTTCCCTGCATATTTCCAGGCCATCCATTCTAATCATTTGTGACTCCATATTCACATCAGCAACAGTGTCCTGTTCCTGAGTGAATACTGATGAAAAGTATTGATTTAGTGTCTCTCCAATCTCCTCCGCCTCCACACACAACTTCCCACTACTATCCTTGACTGGACCGATACCTACCCTAGTCATCCTTTTATTCCTGACATACCTATAGAATTCCTGATATACCTATAGAGTGTCATCGACATATCTGACCCAGAGTTTGGGTTGAATTTGTGGTAGGGCTGTTTGTTCTAACCTTTGCATAACTGCCTCTGCTATGAGTCCCGAGATTGGTGATCCCATGGGTGTTCCGTTGATTTGTTCGTATATCTGATTGTTGAATGTAAAGTGTGTAGTGAGGCATAAGTCCAGTAGTTTAAGTATGCCGTCTTTGTTGATAGGTTCCGCCTCCTGTTTTCTGTTATGTATGTCCAGTAGGTTGGCTATTGTTTCTCTGGCTAGGGTTTTGTCAATCGAAGTGAACAGTGCCATCACGTCGAATGAGATCATGGTTTCTTCTTTGTCTATGTGTGTATTCCTGATGGCGTCCAAGAATTCCTGTGTTGATTGTATGGAGTGTTTGGATCCGCTGACCAGGTGTTTCAGTTTCTGTTGTAGCTCTTTGGCCAGTTTGTATGCTGGTGTCCCTGGTAGTGATACTATGGGTCAGAGTGGGATGTCTGGTTTGTGTACTTTGGGTAGTCCATAGAATCTGGGGGTGTTGTTGCTTTCCGGTTTCATTCTTTGTAGGTCCGCTTTGGTTATCTGTCCATTTTTTTGTAGATTCCTTCGAGTGTTATTTATTCTATTGGTGAGTTGTGGTGTGGGGTCCGAATCCTTCATTTGGTAGGTGTTGGTGTCTGCTAGTAGGTGTTGTGCTTTTTTGATGTAGTCTGATTTATCTAGGATGACAGTCATTCTGCCTTTGTCTGCTGGTAGTATGATTATGTTCTTATCATTTCTTAGTGCTTTCAGTGCTTCCCTCTCCTTGGTGTTGAGGTTATGTGTTTGTCTTTTTCTTATCATCATAGGTACGACCGTTTGTCTCACTGTTTGTTGTGTCTCTTCAGTCAGTCCATTGTTCATGAGTGTGCATTCCAGTGCTGCTAGGAAGTCTGCTGTCTTGGCGTCCCTGTGGTTGTAGTCAGTATAGTTCTTTCCATGTCTGTGAGGTGTCTGTGGGAGAGGTTTTTAACCCAGGTGTGTGTTGTAGTGTCCTCTTTTTTGTGTGTTAGTTTGGCCAGTTTTTCTTTTAGTGCCGTTTTTTTGCGATGTGTTGTCCTCTTCTGTCCTATAGTGACAGCCTGTTCTATGGTCCGGTTCCATTCATGATTAGCGTCCTTTGAAATTAACGACTTTTGGCGCGCAATTTCTTGTTTGTAGTTGTGCAGTCGGTTGTGAGCGTCTGTGATCATTACCTGGATCATCCTGAGTCCGTTCTGCTTGGCTGTTTCCCTGGCTTGTGGATTATTGACTGGTGGTCTGTACCGGACACATTGTGGAAGGATATGATTCTTTCGGCATTCGTGTAGAAACCGGAGTTGTTCATATGTTGCGCTTAGGCGGTTAGTGCAGGATTCCCTTTTCCTGGCTTGTCTCAGCGTCTCTCGCCCGCAAGTGTTCAAAGTTTGTTCTATGGTCAAAAACACGGAAATAGAAAAAACACACCGGATCATCAACGCCACACTCACAGGCATCCGATTCACGAGAGAAGTAGAAAAGGATAGCCAACTCCCATTCCTAGACGTCATAGTACAGAAACACTGAACGGAGAATTCACCACAAAGGTACACAGGAAAACAACACACACAGACCAAGTCCTAAACTATGAAAGTAATCACCCAAACACACACAAACGAAGCTGCATCAGGACAGTATTCAAAAGAGCTACAACACACTGCAGTACACCAGAACTGCGAAACGAGGAAGAGGAACACCTATACAAGGTATTCGCCAAAAACGGATACCCGCGCAACTTTATCAACAGATGCCTAAGTGATAGACCACGGAACGAGGACATGCCACAACCAAAAGGACTAGCCACACTACCATACATCAGGAGCGTTTCAGAACTGACAGCCAGACTACTGCGACCCCTAGGACTCATAACGGCACACAAACCAACAGCCACGCTCAGACAACAACTTACTAGAACAAAGGAGCCAATACCCAACATGAGCAAAACTAATGTAGTTTATAAAATACCATGCAAGGACTGCACAAAACACTATATAGGACAAACAGGAAGACAGCTAACAATCCGCATACATGAACACCAACTAGCCACGAAACGACACGACCAGCTATCCTTAGTAGCCACACACTCAGACAACAAGCAACATGAATTCGACTGGGAAAACACTACTATCATAGGGCAAGCCAGACAGAGAACAGCCAGGGAATTCCTAGAGGCATGGCATTCATCCACAAATTCCATCAACAGAAACATCGACCTGGACCCAATATACCAATCACTACAGCGGACAGCCGAAACTGACACCCGGAAGCGGCAAGGACAGACCACTATAAATGCCGGAAGAAACATCAAAGAAGCGCTTTGCAGGAGGCTCCACAGCACTGATGATGTCTCCTAGCCAGGGGGTGAAACGTTTGCAACAAAAACTTCCAGCTCGGCTAACAGAACCACTACAACAAGCACCCGAGCTACAAATCTTCGCACAAATTATTGGTTATTGTCATCCAGACCTTTTTTTAACCATTGAACCGTGAGTGGGAGATGGAAAACTAAGATCACCCGTAACTATTACCATCTTTTATCACTCACATTTAGTATTTTTTTCTTAGATGTATTGGTTACTGCGAGTGCACTTGTCAGCTACACCTGCTGATGACTTCTTTCCTCACTGTTCCTCGTTTCTACACAAACAAATTTTAGAACGTAGAACATAGAAACATACAGCGCAGTACAGGCCATATGCCACCCGATGTTGCGCCGATCCAAGCCCACCTAACCTGCACTAGCCCACTATCCTCCATATACCTATCCAATGCCCGTTTAAATGCCCATAAAGAAGGAATGTCCACCACTTCTACTGGCAGGGCAGTCCATGAAATCAAGACTCGCTGAGTAAAGAATCTAACCCTAACATCTGTCCTATACCTACCATCCCTTAATTTAAAGCTATACCCCCTCGTAATAGCTGACTCCATCCGTGGAAAAGGGTTAGTTTTTTTTTAGATTACTTACAGTGTGGAAACAGGCCCTTCGGCCCAACAAGTCCACACCGACCCGCCGAAGCGCAACCCACCCATACCCCTACATTTACCCCTTAACTAACACTACGGGCAATTTAGCATGGCCAAATCACCTGACCCGCACATCTTTGGACTGTGGGAGGAAACCGGAGCACCCGGAGGAAACCCACGCTCATGGTCAACACAATCTCAACCCCTAATCACCTTGTACACCTCTAATAAGTCACCCCAAGCCTTCGTTTCTCCATTGAAAACAGCACCAAGTGCCACAACCTTTCCTTTTACATCCTTATCTCCTGAATCAGAGAAATATGGAACCATTGGATAAATGTCAAGAATTTATTTCACTTGGTATTTTACATGCCTCCGTTTGTCACCTTCCAATGTTAATTAATAATTTCCCATGTTGCATTTGCACACAATAAGAGATAACAAAATACAGGAGAATTAGCGACCGGCTTGGAAAACAGTGAACTGTCAAATCCACTCTGCTTTTGGATATCGGCATTGCTGGTTTTAGCGCCAGTTTCTGACTCTCAATTATTTCGAGCCCAAGGCGAACGCAGAATCTCAAATATTTCATTTTAAACAATCAAACCGACCTTGTACCTACATTGCAACACGAAGAACTCATCCACGATTCTCCCAGAGTCCGCAGGGAAAGAGATGTTTAAACGCAGCACAAGGCGACCTTAATGTCTCCAATCCTCCCCGCCAAGAGAACGTGGCTAAAACAGCTTCAGTCAGGGGCTCCTGCCAAACCCTGGGACACAGCACATGAAAGCTCCATCCTGAGGAACGGCTCTTCACATCTGAAAAGGAAGGGGTAACCATTCCACTTGAAGTTGGAAACGGCTTCAGAAGATTGGAGGACTGTTCCTGTTCTTGGAAATTTTTTTTTAACGAAATCCTGTCTGGAAAATAAGAAGTGGTAAAACTTGGAGGCAGGAAGAATACAGAAAGTGTTGATTGTGAAAAATCTGTCAAATCAGCTGATGGGATTCCCTTCACTCGAAATCGAAATGTTTCGATTTCCTTAGGTAGTTTCACGATTGATTTATCGTCTGCCAGGTTGACTGGGAATCACTTCGCTTGAGGGTAAAAATATGAAAATATTAACATTGAATCTGATATCTTGGGACAAGTGCTGAATTGAATGTAACGGTCTGAAGGAATAACCGCTGAGAAGTGGCAAGTGTTAATGCTGTCACTTGTGATTGGGACGAATGAACTGGAACCTTGCAAATTGCAGTGCCCGGTGAAATATGCTGAGTGTGAAATGACACACGAATCAATCGTGAGCCACGCCCAGCTGGTTTTGTCGGTAGAGCATGAGATGCGTAACCTCATGGCTGTGGGTTCAAGACTTACGATGAGAACTTTCAATGCTTTAAAGAAATCCACCTGCCTGTTCCACGTGCAGTATTGCAATCCAGTTCAGGGACTGTTGTTGACACTTCGATCTGACTTTTTTGATCAGACGTCAGTTTCTGAATGAAAACTGTCTCCGAATTCCAAGATATTCCCGAGACAAGTTTATCAGTGCATTCGAATATTCGATGAATGATGACTCTTTCAAAGCATCAGGTTCTACTCCAACCGTGCACCAAACAAAGTACTCAGAGACTCCCATCTCCTCTTTCTGAACCACCAAATTAAATTGCTGGTAAATTTCAGTGGGTCTGGTCGCATTTCGGAAAGGAAAACGGATTTAAGACTAAAGGACTAGTGACACTCTATATTCCATTTCCATCTCCCTCTGTCTTTGCGCACTCTTCCCTTTTATTGAATATCTCCTGACTTCAAAATTTATTCTTAGCTTCTCTTTTATTTCTTCCCCTCCAACCATTTTCCTAGTTTTCAAAAATTTGTATCAGATCTGTCCCATCTCTCACACTGCCCTGTTATGAAAGGAGGGCTTCAAACTGAACAATTAATTCTGTTTCTAATTTCTTAGATATCAGATGGCTCAAGAATGGAAAGCAAAGGAGGACGGTTAGAGCCTTTAGCCCATCTGGTACGCTCTGACATTCGATCATGGTTAATATCATTCTCAACCCCATTCTCCAGTCTTCTCCCTGTAACAATTTTCACCTGAATTTAGGACAGTCTTTTTTTTCCCAAAGTGCGATCGAATTCTCCCCCAATCTCCCCCCATGTCCTGGTGGCTGTTACACAGTGTCTGTGTGTGATCAAAATGAATTTCAGTCCTGCACAGCAAACCGATACGTTTTGAGCAAAGCCATCGCCGCTGGAGGACACCTTGATTGGGTTTCTGGCCCCACTGTGTTTGTGTTGGGGAGCGGTTATCACCCCTGTCTCCCACGGGAAGGATCGATAACATAAAACATGAAAGAAAGATAGGCTTGTGTGTCAACATAGATGGAAGTAATTGTTTTCTGCCCTGGTCAGTAAACCTTACTCTGAATGCCCCTACCCATTCCTGCTGTTGTGAAAGGGAATAAAAGTTCAATTAATTGCCGTGTTTGATTTTACTCGATCCGCATTCTTCTTTGTTCAGAATATGTGGGGATGTTTCCAGCACAGTTGATCGCTATTTTTAAGAACACAGTCGGTGGGCCCTGATACTTTCCGGAGAGTAGAAGCATCAGGTTTGGCGAAAGTGGCCCAGTTCAGAGCTGAGCAAAAACGTTGTTGTTGCTTCTTTACGGGCGACCAACTTCCACATCGTAATGGATGGGGCAGCAGCAAAGAGATCACTCATCTGCTCTTGTCAAAGCTAACAGTGGCTTCTTGAAGTAAGTTTCTGTCAAATGTATTCCAACGTATGGTCTAAAGCGTCTCATTTGTACCTTGTCTGGCGTTTCTCAAGCTGTATGAACCGAAACTATAAATGCTCAAACATGCTTTGGACCACTTCAAATATTTGAGTTTCTAAGCAGATGGTACAGTTACAGATCATTTAGTCACGAACAGGATAGAAATGATTTACGTTTTCAGATGAAGTCCTTGACTCCTGCTCTCATACAGTCTCTAATATTACCGTGTGGTCTGAAACCTAAGCCGTGTTGTGACTGAAATTGATGATATGACGGACAGGCTGCCGCATTACATTGTATCCATTTTGTTTTCTTGATGTCATAAATTTGCAGGAAAGTATGAACAGGGAGCGAGAGAAATGCAAGACACAAGATGTTGTGGGGAAACACCTTCTCTCTGATTCAGTCATCAAGAAGAGACGTGAATGCGACTAAAGAGCGAGACATTTTCACACCTCGAAAACAGAGCAATCACGTCCAGTGAGCATCGATTTGACACCTCAGATCGTCTTTGACTTCCATGAATATTTGCCAAAACTGACAAGAAAGAACTGTTTCATTTCCGAACATACGTGAGTCACATGTCCACGATTCCCACACAGGTTTCTGACTCAGCATGCAGCCAAGTGGCTGTCGCTTATGGCTCTGCTGGGAAATGCACGGTTAAGGGGAAAGACAAGGCTAGTTCCAACTCTTGCTGGCACTGCGTTTCGAATATCCTCACTACACGTTCTGCCATTTTCAAATTTCATTGATTCTCTGAGGTTGAAGTGTTCCGAGGCAGAAGATGAGGCGTTCATCCACCAGGCGTCTGATGGTGAGGGAGCGGCGGTGAAGGAGGCCCCAGACCTCCATGTCTGCGGCAGAGTGGGAGGGGGAGTTGAAATGTTAGCCCAGAGGGCGTGTGGTTGATTGGTGTGCGTGTCCCAGGGATCTTCCCTGGCGACCTCTGTTTGGAGGCGTCCAGTCTCCCTAATGTGGAGGAGATCGCATCGGGAGCACTGGATACAATAAGTGATTTTGGTGGATGTGCAGGTAAAACATTGATGGCTGTGGAAGGCTCCTTATGAGTCTTGAATATAGGTGAGGGAGGAGGTGTGGGCGCAGGTTTTGCAAATAATGCAGTGGCAGGGGAATGTAACAGGATGGGACACTGTGTTGTAGAGAGGCGAGGACCTGACCAGGGAATCACGGAGAGAACAGTATTTGTGGAAGGAATAAAGGGGTGGGGAGGGAATTATATACCTGGTGGCGGGGTCTGTTTTTAGGATGCAGAAATGTTGGCGGATGATTTGGTTCACGCAAAGGTTGGTAGGGTGTAAGGTGAGCACCAGGGGCGTTCTGCCCTTGTTACGTTTGGAGGGGTGCGGTCTGAGGGCGGATAGGCAGGATGTGGGTAAGATGCGTTGGAGCGCATCTTTAACCACGTGGCAAGGGTCCCTAAAGAAGGAGGCCGTCTGGTGAGTTCTGTGATGGAACTGGTACTCCTGGGAGCAGATAAGCCGGAGGCAAAGGAATTGGCAATACGGGATGGCAATTGTGCAGGAGGTAGGTTGGGAAATGCTTAATCCAGGTAGCTGTGGGAGTTGGTGGGGTTGTAAAAAATGTTAGTGTCACGTCGGTCGACATTAATGAAGATGGGCAGGTCCAGGAAGGAGAGGGAGGTGTTTCGCAATTGAAGTTCCAAAGTGAATCTCACCGGCATTGGGAATCTCTCCACCAAACGGGACTTCTCATCCCTGGACATGGTGCAAGCCAGTGGGTTTTGAAGAGATACTGCGAAAATTTTGCCAACTGGAAGTTGAAAAAAATGTTTAGGAAGCAAACCATATAATCTAGGCTCCAGCTACGGAAATCTTGAGAAACACTTTGGGAAATGGAATCAGAGGAGAATGAAGAATTGTGAACTCTCGGACAGAGAAGAGGACGGGACATTGACTCTGATGTTCTCGGGACAGGAACTCATCTGAGACATTGAAAGAATTTTTGCTCCCGTACGTGAGGAACACAATCTTCATCTGGACTCTTGGACAATTAAATACTCTGGAACACTCAAGACAATATCCAAATATTGACTGGGATCACTCCAGTACGACTACTATAGATGGGTCAGTTTTTGTCCAGTGTGTGCAGGAGGGCTTCTTGACACAATATATAGACAGGCCTTCAAGGAACGAAGCCACTTTAGATTTAGTTCTGGGTAACGAGCATGGCCAGGTTTTAGATTTGGAAGTAGGTGAGCACTTTGCAGACAGCGATCACAATTCTCTCAGGTTAACTTTCGTGATGGGAAGGGATAGGTGTACTCCACAGAGCAAGGGTTTCAGCTGGGATAAGGGAAATTACGATGCAAGAGGTAGGTTTTAGCCATCGTAGAACGTGGTAGGAAACTGCAGGGGGTGAGCACATTAAAAGTGTGGAGCTTAGTCAAGGAAAAGCTCCTGTCAGGCGGGGAGGTAGATATAGAACGCGAGAGCCGTGGTTTACTAAGGAAGTGGATTCCCTGGTCAAGAAGAACAAGAAGTCTTACGTGAGGGCAAAATGTCAAAACTCAGTTAGAGCGCTCGAGGGTTCCAACGATGTCAGCAAAAAACCTAAAAAGAGATCTGAGACGAGCAAGGAGCAGACATGAGAAGTTGTTGGTGGATAGGATCAGGGTAAACCCTCAAGCTTTCCATTGGTATGTCAGGAATAAGAGAATGACGAGAGTTAATTTTGGGACAATCGAGGATAATAGTGGGAAGTTGTGTGTGGATCAGAGGAGATGGGGGAAGCACTAAGTAAATATTTTTGGACAGTGTTTGCTGCAGAAAATGAACATGTTGGCGAGGATGATACAGAGATACTGACGTCCAGACTAGAAGAGATCGAGGCTCACAAGGAAGAGTAATTAGAAATACTGCAGAGTGTGAAAATAGAGTGTGAAAAATCCCTGGGCCGAATGGGTTCTATCTGATGTCGTTTAGCAAATGCACTGCAGGATGGTACAAATGAAGCTGATGCTAACAACGGCTTGTTTCAAGCCTCTAATTTGCAGTGAAGTGGCGGCGACAATAAAAGGTGTCACACATCTCGTCTAAGTCCACATCCTGATCTCGAAATGACCGGAAGTCTCTCGCTGAGTTTCTGCAGGGTCTTGCTTGGACGACACCATGACACTTTTTCACTGGAGTGGATCGTGAAATCGCGTCATGACTGTGAATAAAACGATGGAAACTTCCAGCAGAGAAGGAGCCGACACTGAAGCAGGCAGCTGAGGACAAATGTTTCTCCTTTGCCAGTGAAAGGCACTGCTTCACAAATTGGAAGCTTTGAAATGAAGCAGTGTTGGTGATTATCTTCGCTGCTTGTTCACCTTTTTCATTCTGATTCCGTGAAAGTCCATGACAATACATATCGACATGCTGCCGACGCTTTTTGCCTCTCTTGGGCCAGTGGCGTAATGGATAACGCGTCTGAGTTCAGATCAGAAGATTGTAGATTGGAGTCCTATCTGGCTCGTGGAGAATATCTCGCTTTAACCGTAGTCTGGGTTGTCGCTCCCCTACGCAATTCTGCCAGGACGATGCCTGTGTGCTTTTGCATTTATTCTATTGTCCATTTCAAATTCCAGCTCACCACAACGTACACTTCTGTCAGTCTCGGGGTATCTTTCTGTGTGTCTCCCTCTGTGGGTGATAATGAGCATAAGTTCCTCAAAAGAGTGAGAATTCGTTGTGAAAATGCCCCATTATTGTGCCATTTAAGAACACAAGATAACCTCATTGACACTTGCACTGGAAACATTAGTACACACAAGACTTTGGGCAAAAGTTAGAAACTGTTACGAGAATAGATGGCTCTCTGATTAGCCGGTATGTACAATGGGCAGAATGGCCTTTTCGCACTTTGACAATCTTCGAAGACAAGTTGAAAATAATCGGCAATGAAAATGTTCAGAAAGGGTGTTTTATTTAGACCAAATATGATAGTATCTATCGCCTTGTCTTGTTATTTATTTGTAAGGATTCGTTACTCTCAGCACCGTCGCCCGGATGCTATTCCCGCTCATGGAATGTTTGTATTGTTCAGCAAACCTATCGGTTTACCCGTACATCTGCAGATTTTCCGACGTGAGCAGGTCATTGGATTTGTCCAAAAATTATGAAGGTTAATATAAAGCAAACAGCTACAATTGCTGGAAATCTGAGCCAGAAACGAAAATTGTCTGCGAAACGCAGCAAGCCTGACAACAGATACGTCGACTTTCCTGCTCCTCGGATGCTGCCTGACCTGCTGTGCTTTGCCAGCATCACTCTGAACTTAAATCTGGTTTCCAGCATCTACAGTCCTCACTTTTGCCGAGTTCCTTCAGTGGCGCTGGTTCCCAATTCAGGAACTCCATCTCTAGCGGTTTCATGTCTGTACGTCCATGCTGAAGAGTTGAAGAATGAAGAAAGGTAACTCGCCTCCTCATTCTCTGGGGTAATTAGGGACTGAAAGTGAATCTTATCACATTGAAATATATCTCCATGCACTTAATCACTGTATTTTATTGGGAACTATCTCTTTCATTGTAACCATCAGGAAAGACCATTTTGTTCGCCAGAATGGGTCACTAACCTTTGTTTGTTTCATGTCCAAGAACACTCAGATCAATAGCTCCCTTGATCAGCTCTGCTGGTCATGTTCGCAAAGAGATCTAGCAAATTGCAAAGTGTGATTTTGCTTTCAATCAATTATTTTGACTCAGTTTGTCTGCAAATATATTTTCCTAACTTTGTGCTTTTCTTCTTTTACATTGGTGTCGAGCACCTTACAAATGACAGCAAAGGTATGAAAGGAGATGGAAACAATGAGCCCTTCAAGTCAGCGACAGCTTTCAAAGAGATTCCGGCTGATTTGGTTGATGCTCAACTTTACTTGATTGCCTGTAGTCATGGCCGAGTGGTTAAGGCGATGGATTAGAAATCCATTGGGGTTTCCCCACGTAGGTTCGAATCCTGCTGACTACGTTATGAATGCCTCCCTGGTGGCGCAGTTTTCCCTCGAAGTGCAGAAAACCTATTTTGCAAACCAGGCCGGTAATTTCATTAGACTTGGGAAACTCGCGTTCTTCATCAGAAATGTTTCATATTTAAAACATTATGACTGTTTCTCTTTCCAGAATCACTGCTCGACACATCGGGTTTCTGTAGTTGTTATGGAACGTCCTGAGCAGAAGAGCTGCTTTTCATTAGATTCCTTTCATCCCTGTCCTCTGTTGACTGACTCTGGTCAGTGGCAACACTTTCTCCTGCTCGTCAAAGTTCTCATTCCCCACTTCTCCCTCTCCCATCATTACAAACAGCAGCAGGAAATTGCCACTTAACCATCTTTGTTCCAAAGTGAGACTCACCAGCCTCGGGAATCTCTCCACCAAACGGGACTTCTCATCCCTGGACATGGTGCAAGCCAGAGGATGGTGAAGAGATACTTTGAAAATATTTTCAATTGGCAGTTGAAAAAATGTTTAGGAAGCAAACCATATAATCTAGGCTCCAGCTGTGGAAATCTTGAGACACTCTTTGAGAAATGGAATCAGAGGAGAATGAAGAATTGTGAACTCTCGGACCGAGAAGAGGACGGGACATTGACCCTGATGTTCTTGGGACAGGAACTCATCTGAGACATTGAAAGAATTTTTGCTCCCGTACGTGAGGAACACAATCTTCATCTGGACTCTTGGACAATTAAATACTCTGGAACACTCAAGACAATATCCAAATATTGACTGGGATCACTCCAGTACGACTACTATAGATGGGTCAGTTTTTGTCCAGTGTGTGCAGGAGGGCTTCTTGACACAATATATAGACAGGCCTTCAAGGAACGAAGCCACTTTAGATTTAGTTCTGGGTAACGAGCATGGCCAGGTTTTAGATTTGGAAGTAGGTGAGCACTTTGCAGACAGCGATCACAATTCTCTCAGGTTAACTTTCGTGATGGGAAGGGATAGGTGTACTCCACAGAGCAAGGGTTTCAGCTGGGATAAGGGAAATTACGATGCAAGAGGTAGGTTTTAGCCATCGTAGAACGTGGTAGGAAACTGCAGGGGGTGAGCACATTAAAAGTGTGGAGCTTAGTCAAGGAAAAGCTCCTGTCAGGCGGGGAGGTAGATATAGAACGCGAGAGCCGTGGTTTACTAAGGAAGTGGATTCCCTGGTCAAGAAGAACAAGAAGTCTTACGTGAGGGCAAAATGTCAAAACTCAGTTAGAGCGCTCGAGGGTTCCAACGATGTCAGCAAAAAACCTAAAAAGAGATCTGAGACGAGCAAGGAGCAGACATGAGAAGTTGTTGGTGGATAGGATCAGGGTAAACCCTCAAGCTTTCCATTGGTATGTCAGGAATAAGAGAATGACGAGAGTTAATTTTGGGACAATCGAGGATAATAGTGGGAAGTTGTGTGTGGATCAGAGGAGATGGGGGAAGCACTAAGTAAATATTTTTGGACAGTGTTTGCTGCAGAAAATGAACATGTTGGCGAGGATGATACAGAGATACTGACGTCCAGACTAGAAGAGATCGAGGCTCACAAGGAAGAGTAATTAGAAATACTGCAGAGTGTGAAAATAGAGTGTGAAAAATCCCTGGGCCGAATGGGTTCTATCTGATGTCGTTTAGCAAATGCACTGCAGGATGGTACAAATGAAGCTGATGCTAACAACGGCTTGTTTCAAGCCTCTAATTTGCAGTGAAGTGGCGGCGACAATAAAAGGTGTCACACATCTCGTCTAAGTCCACATCCTGATCTCGAAATGACCGGAAGTCTCTCGCTGAGTTTCTGCAGGGTCTTGCTTGGACGACACCATGACACTTTTTCACTGGAGTGGATCGTGAAATCGCGTCATGACTGTGAATAAAACGATGGAAACTTCCAGCAGAGAAGGAGCCGACACTGAAGCAGGCAGCTGAGGACAAATGTTTCTCCTTTGCCAGTGAAAGGCACTGCTTCACAAATTGGAAGCTTTGAAATGAAGCAGTGTTGGTGATTATCTTCGCTGCTTGTTCACCTTTTTCATTCTGATTCCGTGAAAGTCCATGACAATACATATCGACATGCTGCCGACGCTTTTTGCCTCTCTTGGGCCAGTGGCGTAATGGATAACGCGTCTGAGTTCAGATCAGAAGATTGTAGATTGGAGTCCTATCTGGCTCGTGGAGAATATCTCGCTTTAACCGTAGTCTGGGTTGTCGCTCCCCTACGCAATTCTGCCAGGACGATGCCTGTGTGCTTTTGCATTTATTCTATTGTCCATTTCAAATTCCAGCTCACCACAACGTACACTTCTGTCAGTCTCGGGGTATCTTTCTGTGTGTCTCCCTCTGTGGGTGATAATGAGCATAAGTTCCTCAAAAGAGTGAGAATTCGTTGTGAAAATGCCCCATTATTGTGCCATTTAAGAACACAAGATAACCTCATTGACACTTGCACTGGAAACATTAGTACACACAAGACTTTGGGCAAAAGTTAGAAACTGTTACGAGAATAGATGGCTCTCTGATTAGCCGGTATGTACAATGGGCAGAATGGCCTTTTCGCACTTTGACAATCTTCGAAGACAAGTTGAAAATAATCGGCAATGAAAATGTTCAGAAAGGGTGTTTTATTTAGACCAAATATGATAGTATCTATCGCCTTGTCTTGTTATTTATTTGTAAGGATTCGTTACTCTCAGCACCGTCGCCCGGATGCTATTCCCGCTCATGGAATGTTTGTATTGTTCAGCAAACCTATCGGTTTACCCGTACATCTGCAGATTTTCCGACGTGAGCAGGTCATTGGATTTGTCCAAAAATTATGAAGGTTAATATAAAGCAAACAGCTACAATTGCTGGAAATCTGAGCCAGAAACGAAAATTGTCTGCGAAACGCAGCAAGCCTGACAACAGATACGTCGACTTTCCTGCTCCTCGGATGCTGCCTGACCTGCTGTGCTTTGCCAGCATCACTCTGAACTTAAATCTGGTTTCCAGCATCTACAGTCCTCACTTTTGCCGAGTTCCTTCAGTGGCGCTGGTTCCCAATTCAGGAACTCCATCTCTAGCGGTTTCATGTCTGTACGTCCATGCTGAAGAGTTGAAGAATGAAGAAAGGTAACTCGCCTCCTCATTCTCTGGGGTAATTAGGGACTGAAAGTGAATCTTATCACATTGAAATATATCTCCATGCACTTAATCACTGTATTTTATTGGGAACTATCTCTTTCATTGTAACCATCAGGAAAGACCATTTTGTTCGCCAGAATGGGTCACTAACCTTTGTTTGTTTCATGTCCAAGAACACTCAGATCAATAGCTCCCTTGATCAGCTCTGCTGGTCATGTTCGCAAAGAGATCTAGCAAATTGCAAAGTGTGATTTTGCTTTCAATCAATTATTTTGACTCAGTTTGTCTGCAAATATATTTTCCTAACTTTGTGCTTTTCTTCTTTTACATTGGTGTCGAGCACCTTACAAATGACAGCAAAGGTATGAAAGGAGATGGAAACAATGAGCCCTTCAAGTCAGCGACAGCTTTCAAAGAGATTCCGGCTGATTTGGTTGATGCTCAACTTTACTTGATTGCCTGTAGTCATGGCCGAGTGGTTAAGGCGATGGATTAGAAATCCATTGGGGTTTCCCCACGTAGGTTCGAATCCTGCTGACTACGTTATGAATGCCTCCCTGGTGGCGCAGTTTTCCCTCGAAGTGCAGAAAACCTATTTTGCAAACCAGGCCGGTAATTTCATTAGACTTGGGAAACTCGCGTTCTTCATCAGAAATGTTTCATATTTAAAACATTATGACTGTTTCTCTTTCCAGAATCACTGCTCGACACATCGGGTTTCTGTAGTTGTTATGGAACGTCCTGAGCAGAAGAGCTGCTTTTCATTAGATTCCTTTCATCCCTGTCCTCTGTTGACTGACTCTGGTCAGTGGCAACACTTTCTCCTGCTCGTCAAAGTTCTCATTCCCCACTTCTCCCTCTCCCATCATTACAAACAGCAGCAGGAAATTGCCACTTAACCATCTTTGTTCCAAAGTGAGACTCACCAGCCTCGGGAATCTCTCCACCAAACGGGACTTCTCATCCCTGGACATGGTGCAAGCCAGAGGATGGTGAAGAGATACTTTGAAAATATTTTCAATTGGCAGTTGAAAAAATGTTTAGGAAGCAAACCATATAATCTAGGCTCCAGCTGTGGAAATCTTGAGACACTCTTTGAGAAATGGAATCAGAGGAGAATGAAGAATTGTGAACTCTCGGACCGAGAAGAGGACGGGACATTGACCCTGATGTTCTTGGGACAGGAACTCATCTGAGACATTGAAAGAATTTTTGCTCCCGTACGTGAGGAACACAATCTTCATCTGGACTCTTGGACAATTAAATACTCTGGAACACTCAAGACAATATCCAAATATTGACTGGGATCACTCCAGTACGACTACTATAGATGGGTCAGTTTTTGTCCAGTGTGTGCAGGAGGGCTTCTTGACACAATATATAGACAGGCCTTCAAGGAACGAAGCCACTTTAGATTTAGTTCTGGGTAACGAGCATGGCCAGGTTTTAGATTTGGAAGTAGGTGAGCACTTTGCAGACAGCGATCACAATTCTCTCAGGTTAACTTTCGTGATGGGAAGGGATAGGTGTACTCCACAGAGCAAGGGTTTCAGCTGGGATAAGGGAAATTAACATGCAAGAGGTAGGTTTTAGCCATCGTAGAATGTGGTAGGAAACTGCAGGGGGTGAGCACATTAAAAGTGTGGAGCTTAGTCAAGGAAAAGCTCCTGTCAGGCGGGGAGGTAGATATAGAACGCGAGAGCCGTGGTTTACTAAGGAAGTGGATTCCCTGGTCAAGAAGAACAAGAAGTCTTACGTGAGGGCAAAATGTCAAAACTCAGTTAGAGCGCTCGAGGGTTCCAACGATGTCAGCAAAAAACCTAAAAAGAGATCTGAGACGAGCAAGGAGCAGACATGAGAAGTTGTTGGTGGATAGGATCAGGGTAAACCCTCAAGCTTTCCATTGGTATGTCAGGAATAAGAGAATGACGAGAGTTAATTTTGGGACAATCGAGGATAATAGTGGGAAGTTGTGTGTGGATCAGAGGAGATGGGGGAAGCACTAAGTAAATATTTTTGGACAGTGTTTGCTGCAGAAAATGAACATGTTGGCGAGGATGATACAGAGATACTGACGTCCAGACTAGAAGAGATCGAGGCTCACAAGGAAGAGTAATTAGAAATACTGCAGAGTGTGAAAATAGAGTGTGAAAAATCCCTGGGCCGAATGGGTTCTATCTGATGTCGTTTAGCAAATGCACTGCAGGATGGTACAAATGAAGCTGATGCTAACAACGGCTTGTTTCAAGCCTCTAATTTGCAGTGAAGTGGCGGCGACAATAAAAGGTGTCACACATCTCGTCTAAGTCCACATCCTGATCTCGAAATGACCGGAAGTCTCTCGCTGAGTTTCTGCAGGGTCTTGCTTGGACGACACCATGACACTTTTTCACTGGAGTGGATCGTGAAATCGCGTCATGACTGTGAATAAAACGATGGAAACTTCCAGCAGAGAAGGAGCCGACACTGAAGCAGGCAGCTGAGGACAAATGTTTCTCCTTTGCCAGTGAAAGGCACTGCTTCACAAATTGGAAGCTTTGAAATGAAGCAGTGTTGGTGATTATCTTCGCTGCTTGTTCACCTTTTTCATTCTGATTCCGTGAAAGTCCATGACAATACATATCGACATGCTGCCGACGCTTTTTGCCTCTCTTGGGCCAGTGGCGTAATGGATAACGCGTCTGAGTTCAGATCAGAAGATTGTAGATTGGAGTCCTATCTGGCTCGTGGAGAATATCTCGCTTTAACCGTAGTCTGGGTTGTCGCTCCCCTACGCAATTCTGCCAGGACGATGCCTGTGTGCTTTTGCATTTATTCTATTGTCCATTTCAAATTCCAGCTCACCACAACGTACACTTCTGTCAGTCTCGGGGTATCTTTCTGTGTGTCTCCCTCTGTGGGTGATAATGAGCATAAGTTCCTCAAAAGAGTGAGAATTCGTTGTGAAAATGCCCCATTATTGTGCCATTTAAGAACACAAGATAACCTCATTGACACTTGCACTGGAAACATTAGTACACACAAGACTTTGGGCAAAAGTTAGAAACTGTTACGAGAATAGATGGCTCTCTGATTAGCCGGTATGTACAATGGGCAGAATGGCCTTTTCGCACTTTGACAATCTTCGAAGACAAGTTGAAAATAATCGGCAATGAAAATGTTCAGAAAGGGTGTTTTATTTAGACCAAATATGATAGTATCTATCGCCTTGTCTTGTTATTTATTTGTAAGGATTCGTTACTCTCAGCACCGTCGCCCGGATGCTATTCCCGCTCATGGAATGTTTGTATTGTTCAGCAAACCTATCGGTTTACCCGTACATCTGCAGATTTTCCGACGTGAGCAGGTCATTGGATTTGTCCAAAAATTATGAAGGTTAATATAAAGCAAACAGCTACAATTGCTGGAAATCTGAGCCAGAAACGAAAATTGTCTGCGAAACGCAGCAAGCCTGACAACAGATACGTCGACTTTCCTGCTCCTCGGATGCTGCCTGACCTGCTGTGCTTTGCCAGCATCACTCTGAACTTAAATCTGGTTTCCAGCATCTACAGTCCTCACTTTTGCCGAGTTCCTTCAGTGGCGCTGGTTCCCAATTCAGGAACTCCATCTCTAGCGGTTTCATGTCTGTACGTCCATGCTGAAGAGTTGAAGAATGAAGAAAGGTAACTCGCCTCCTCATTCTCTGGGGTAATTAGGGACTGAAAGTGAATCTTATCACATTGAAATATATCTCCATGCACTTAATCACTGTATTTTATTGGGAACTATCTCTTTCATTGTAACCATCAGGAAAGACCATTTTGTTCGCCAGAATGGGTCACTAACCTTTGTTTGTTTCATGTCCAAGAACACTCAGATCAATAGCTCCCTTGATCAGCTCTGCTGGTCATGTTCGCAAAGAGATCTAGCAAATTGCAAAGTGTGATTTTGCTTTCAATCAATTATTTTGACTCAGTTTGTCTGCAAATATATTTTCCTAACTTTGTGCTTTTCTTCTTTTACATTGGTGTCGAGCACCTTACAAATGACAGCAAAGGTATGAAAGGAGATGGAAACAATGAGCCCTTCAAGTCAGCGACAGCTTTCAAAGAGATTCCGGCTGATTTGGTTGATGCTCAACTTTACTTGATTGCCTGTAGTCATGGCCGAGTGGTTAAGGCGATGGATTAGAAATCCATTGGGGTTTCCCCACGTAGGTTCGAATCCTGCTGACTACGTTATGAATGCCTCCCTGGTGGCGCAGTTTTCCCTCGAAGTGCAGAAAACCTATTTTGCAAACCAGGCCGGTAATTTCATTAGACTTGGGAAACTCGCGTTCTTCATCAGAAATGTTTCATATTTAAAACATTATGACTGTTTCTCTTTCCAGAATCACTGCTCGACACATCGGGTTTCTGTAGTTGTTATGGAACGTCCTGAGCAGAAGAGCTGCTTTTCATTAGATTCCTTTCATCCCTGTCCTCTGTTGACTGACTCTGGTCAGTGGCAACACTTTCTCCTGCTCGTCAAAGTTCTCATTCCCCACTTCTCCCTCTCCCATCATTACAAACAGCAGCAGGAAATTGCCACTTAACCATCTTTGTTCCAAAGTGAGACTCACCAGCCTCGGGAATCTCTCCACCAAACGGGACTTCTCATCCCTGGACATGGTGCAAGCCAGAGGATGGTGAAGAGATACTTTGAAAATATTTTCAATTGGCAGTTGAAAAAATGTTTAGGAAGCAAACCATATAATCTAGGCTCCAGCTGTGGAAATCTTGAGACACTCTTTGAGAAATGGAATCAGAGGAGAATGAAGAATTGTGAACTCTCGGACCGAGAAGAGGACGGGACATTGACCCTGATGTTCTTGGGACAGGAACTCATCTGAGACATTGAAAGAATTTTTGCTCCCGTACGTGAGGAACACAATCTTCATCTGGACTCTTGGACAATTAAATACTCTGGAACACTCAAGACAATATCCAAATATTGACTGGGATCACTCCAGTACGACTACTATAGATGGGTCAGTTTTTGTCCAGTGTGTGCAGGAGGGCTTCTTGACACAATATATAGACAGGCCTTCAAGGAACGAAGCCACTTTAGATTTAGTTCTGGGTAACGAGCATGGCCAGGTTTTAGATTTGGAAGTAGGTGAGCACTTTGCAGACAGCGATCACAATTCTCTCAGGTTAACTTTCGTGATGGGAAGGGATAGGTGTACTCCACAGAGCAAGGGTTTCAGCTGGGATAAGGGAAATTACGATGCAAGAGGTAGGTTTTAGCCATCGTAGAATGTGGTAGGAAACTGCAGGGGGTGAGCACATTAAAAGTGTGGAGCTTAGTCAAGGAAAAGCTCCTGTCAGGCGGGGAGGTAGATATAGAACGCGAGAGCCGTGGTTTACTAAGGAAGTGGATTCCCTGGTCAAGAAGAACAAGAAGTCTTACGTGAGGGCAAAATGTCAAAACTCAGTTAGAGCGCTCGAGGGTTCCAACGATGTCAGCAAAAAACCTAAAAAGAGATCTGAGACGAGCAAGGAGCAGACATGAGAAGTTGTTGGTGGATAGGATCAGGGTAAACCCTCAAGCTTTCCATTGGTATGTCAGGAATAAGAGAATGACGAGAGTTAATTTTGGGACAATCGAGGATAATAGTGGGAAGTTGTGTGTGGATCAGAGGAGATGGGGGAAGCACTAAGTAAATATTTTTGGACAGTGTTTGCTGCAGAAAATGAACATGTTGGCGAGGATGATACAGAGATACTGACGTCCAGACTAGAAGAGTTCGAGGCTCACAAGGAAGAGTAATTAGAAATACTGCAGAGTGTGAAAATAGAGTGTGAAAAATCCCTGGGCCGAATGGGTTCTATCTGATGTCGTTTAGCAAATGCACTGCAGGATGGTACAAATGAAGCTGATGCTAACAACGGCTTGTTTCAAGCCTCTAATTTGCAGTGAAGTGGCGGCGACAATAAAAGGTGTCACACATCTCGTCTAAGTCCACATCCTGATCTCGAAATGACCGGAAGTCTCTCGCTGAGTTTCTGCAGGGTCTTGCTTGGACGACACCATGACACTTTTTCACTGGAGTGGATCGTGAAATCGCGTCATGACTGTGAATAAAACGATGGAAACTTCCAGCAGAGAAGGAGCCGACACTGAAGCAGGCAGCTGAGGACAAATGTTTCTCCTTTGCCAGTGAAAGGCACTGCTTCACAAATTGGAAGCTTTGAAATGAAGCAGTGTTGGTGATTATCTTCGCTGCTTGTTCACCTTTTTCATTCTGATTCCGTGAAAGTCCATGACAATACATATCGACATGCTGCCGACGCTTTTTGCCTCTCTTGGGCCAGTGGCGTAATGGATAACGCGTCTGAGTTCAGATCAGAAGATTGTAGATTGGAGTCCTATCTGGCTCGTGGAGAATATCTCGCTTTAACCGTAGTCTGGGTTGTCGCTCCCCTACGCAATTCTGCCAGGACGATGCCTGTGTGCTTTTGCATTTATTCTATTGTCCATTTCAAATTCCAGCTCACCACAACGTACACTTCTGTCAGTCTCGGGGTATCTTTCTGTGTGTCTCCCTCTGTGGGTGATAATGAGCATAAGTTCCTCAAAAGAGTGAGAATTCGTTGTGAAAATGCCCCATTATTGTGCCATTTAAGAACACAAGATAACCTCATTGACACTTGCACTGGAAACATTAGTACACACAAGACTTTGGGCAAAAGTTAGAAACTGTTACGAGAATAGATGGCTCTCTGATTAGCCGGTATGTACAATGGGCAGAATGGCCTTTTCGCACTTTGACAATCTTCGAAGACAAGTTGAAAATAATCGGCAATGAAAATGTTCAGAAAGGGTGTTTTATTTAGACCAAATATGATAGTATCTATCGCCTTGTCTTGTTATTTATTTGTAAGGATTCGTTACTCTCAGCACCGTCGCCCGGATGCTATTCCCGCTCATGGAATGTTTGTATTGTTCAGCAAACCTATCGGTTTACCCGTACATCTGCAGATTTTCCGACGTGAGCAGGTCATTGGATTTGTCCAAAAATTATGAAGGTTAATATAAAGCAAACAGCTACAATTGCTGGAAATCTGAGCCAGAAACGAAAATTGTCTGCGAAACGCAGCAAGCCTGACAACAGATACGTCGACTTTCCTGCTCCTCGGATGCTGCCTGACCTGCTGTGCTTTGCCAGCATCACTCTGAACTTAAATCTGGTTTCCAGCATCTACAGTCCTCACTTTTGCCGAGTTCCTTCAGTGGCGCTGGTTCCCAATTCAGGAACTCCATCTCTAGCGGTTTCATGTCTGTACGTCCATGCTGAAGAGTTGAAGAATGAAGAAAGGTAACTCGCCTCCTCATTCTCTGGGGCAATTAGGGACTGAAAGTGAATCTTATCACATTGAAATATATCTCCATGCACTTAATCACTGTATTTTATTGGGAACTATCTCTTTCATTGTAACCATCAGGAAAGACCATTTTGTTCGCCAGAATGGGTCACTAACCTTTGTTTGTTTCATGTCCAAGAACACTCAGATCAATAGCTCCCTTGATCAGCTCTGCTGGTCATGTTCGCAAAGAGATCTAGCAAATTGCAAAGTGTGATTTTGCTTTCAATCAATTATTTTGACTCAGTTTGTCTGCAAATATATTTTCCTAACTTTGTGCTTTTCTTCTTTTACATTGGTGTCGAGCACCTTACAAATGACAGCAAAGGTATGAAAGGAGATGGAAACAATGAGCCCTTCAAGTCAGCGACAGCTTTCAAAGAGATTCCGGCTGATTTGGTTGATGCTCAACTTTACTTGATTGCCTGTAGTCATGGCCGAGTGGTTAAGGCGATGGATTAGAAATCCATTGGGGTTTCCCCACGTAGGTTCGAATCCTGCTGACTACGTTATGAATGCCTCCCTGGTGGCGCAGTTTTCCCTCGAAGTGCAGAAAACCTATTTTGCAAACCAGGCCGGTAATTTCATTAGACTTGGGAAACTCGCGTTCTTCATCAGAAATGTTTCATATTTAAAACATTATGACTGTTTCTCTTTCCAGAATCACTGCTCGACACATCGGGTTTCTGTAGTTGTTATGGAACGTCCTGAGCAGAAGAGCTGCTTTTCATTAGATTCCTTTCATCCCTGTCCTCTGTTGACTGACTCTGGTCAGTGGCAACACTTTCTCCTGCTCGTCAAAGTTCTCATTCCCCACTTCTCCCTCTCCCATCATTACAAACAGCAGCAGGAAATTGCCACTTAACCATCTTTGTTCCAAAGTGAGACTCACCAGCCTCGGGAATCTCTCCACCAAACGGGACTTCTCATCCCTGGACATGGTGCAAGCCAGAGGATGGTGAAGAGATACTTTGAAAATATTTTCAATTGGCAGTTGAAAAAATGTTTAGGAAGCAAACCATATAATCTAGGCTCCAGCTGTGGAAATCTTGAGACACTCTTTGAGAAATGGAATCAGAGGAGAATGAAGAATTGTGAACTCTCGGACCGAGAAGAGGACGGGACATTGACCCTGATGTTCTTGGGACAGGAACTCATCTGAGACATTGAAAGAATTTTTGCTCCCGTACGTGAGGAACACAATCTTCATCTGGACTCTTGGACAATTAAATACTCTGGAACACTCAAGACAATATCCAAATATTGACTGGGATCACTCCAGTACGACTACTATAGATGGGTCAGTTTTTGTCCAGTGTGTGCAGGAGGGCTTCTTGACACAATATATAGACAGGCCTTCAAGGAACGAAGCCACTTTAGATTTAGTTCTGGGTAACGAGCATGGCCAGGTTTTAGATTTGGAAGTAGGTGAGCACTTTGCAGACAGCGATCACAATTCTCTCAGGTTAACTTTCGTGATGGGAAGGGATAGGTGTACTCCACAGAGCAAGGGTTTCAGCTGGGATAAGGGAAATTAACATGCAAGAGGTAGGTTTTAGCCATCGTAGAATGTGGTAGGAAACTGCAGGGGGTGAGCACATTAAAAGTGTGGAGCTTAGTCAAGGAAAAGCTCCTGTCAGGCGGGGAGGTAGATATAGAACGCGAGAGCCGTGGTTTACTAAGGAAGTGGATTCCCTGGTCAAGAAGAACAAGAAGTCTTACGTGAGGGCAAAATGTCAAAACTCAGTTAGAGCGCTCGAGGGTTCCAACGATGTCAGCAAAAAACCTAAAAAGAGATCTGAGACGAGCAAGGAGCAGACATGAGAAGTTGTTGGTGGATAGGATCAGGGTAAACCCTCAAGCTTTCCATTGGTATGTCAGGAATAAGAGAATGACGAGAGTTAATTTTGGGACAATCGAGGATAATAGTGGGAAGTTGTGTGTGGATCAGAGGAGATGGGGGAAGCACTAAGTAAATATTTTTGGACAGTGTTTGCTGCAGAAAATGAACATGTTGGCGAGGATGATACAGAGATACTGACGTCCAGACTAGAAGAGATCGAGGCTCACAAGGAAGAGTAATTAGAAATACTGCAGAGTGTGAAAATAGAGTGTGAAAAATCCCTGGGCCGAATGGGTTCTATCTGATGTCGTTTAGCAAATGCACTGCAGGATGGTACAAATGAAGCTGATGCTAACAACGGCTTGTTTCAAGCCTCTAATTTGCAGTGAAGTGGCGGCGACAATAAAAGGTGTCACACATCTCGTCTAAGTCCACATCCTGATCTCGAAATGACCGGAAGTCTCTCGCTGAGTTTCTGCAGGGTCTTGCTTGGACGACACCATGACACTTTTTCACTGGAGTGGATCGTGAAATCGCGTCATGACTGTGAATAAAACGATGGAAACTTCCAGCAGAGAAGGAGCCGACACTGAAGCAGGCAGCTGAGGACAAATGTTTCTCCTTTGCCAGTGAAAGGCACTGCTTCACAAATTGGAAGCTTTGAAATGAAGCAGTGTTGGTGATTATCTTCGCTGCTTGTTCACCTTTTTCATTCTGATTCCGTGAAAGTCCATGACAATACATATCGACATGCTGCCGACGCTTTTTGCCTCTCTTGGGCCAGTGGCGTAATGGATAACGCGTCTGAGTTCAGATCAGAAGATTGTAGATTGGAGTCCTATCTGGCTCGTGGAGAATATCTCGCTTTAACCGTAGTCTGGGTTGTCGCTCCCCTACGCAATTCTGCCAGGACGATGCCTGTGTGCTTTTGCATTTATTCTATTGTCCATTTCAAATTCCAGCTCACCACAACGTACACTTCTGTCAGTCTCGGGGTATCTTTCTGTGTGTCTCCCTCTGTGGGTGATAATGAGCATAAGTTCCTCAAAAGAGTGAGAATTCGTTGTGAAAATGCCCCATTATTGTGCCATTTAAGAACACAAGATAACCTCATTGACACTTGCACTGGAAACATTAGTACACACAAGACTTTGGGCAAAAGTTAGAAACTGTTACGAGAATAGATGGCTCTCTGATTAGCCGGTATGTACAATGGGCAGAATGGCCTTTTCGCACTTTGACAATCTTCGAAGACAAGTTGAAAATAATCGGCAATGAAAATGTTCAGAAAGGGTGTTTTATTTAGACCAAATATGATAGTATCTATCGCCTTGTCTTGTTATTTATTTGTAAGGATTCGTTACTCTCAGCACCGTCGCCCGGATGCTATTCCCGCTCATGGAATGTTTGTATTGTTCAGCAAACCTATCGGTTTACCCGTACATCTGCAGATTTTCCGACGTGAGCAGGTCATTGGATTTGTCCAAAAATTATGAAGGTTAATATAAAGCAAACAGCTACAATTGCTGGAAATCTGAGCCAGAAACGAAAATTGTCTGCGAAACGCAGCAAGCCTGACAACAGATACGTCGACTTTCCTGCTCCTCGGATGCTGCCTGACCTGCTGTGCTTTGCCAGCATCACTCTGAACTTAAATCTGGTTTCCAGCATCTACAGTCCTCACTTTTGCCGAGTTCCTTCAGTGGCGCTGGTTCCCAATTCAGGAACTCCATCTCTAGCGGTTTCATGTCTGTACGTCCATGCTGAAGAGTTGAAGAATGAAGAAAGGTAACTCGCCTCCTCATTCTCTGGGGTAATTAGGGACTGAAAGTGAATCTTATCACATTGAAATATATCTCCATGCACTTAATCACTGTATTTTATTGGGAACTATCTCTTTCATTGTAACCATCAGGAAAGACCATTTTGTTCGCCAGAATGGGTCACTAACCTTTGTTTGTTTCATGTCCAAGAACACTCAGATCAATAGCTCCCTTGATCAGCTCTGCTGGTCATGTTCGCAAAGAGATCTAGCAAATTGCAAAGTGTGATTTTGCTTTCAATCAATTATTTTGACTCAGTTTGTCTGCAAATATATTTTCCTAACTTTGTGCTTTTCTTCTTTTACATTGGTGTCGAGCACCTTACAAATGACAGCAAAGGTATGAAAGGAGATGGAAACAATGAGCCCTTCAAGTCAGCGACAGCTTTCAAAGAGATTCCGGCTGATTTGGTTGATGCTCAACTTTACTTGATTGCCTGTAGTCATGGCCGAGTGGTTAAGGCGATGGATTAGAAATCCATTGGGGTTTCCCCACGTAGGTTCGAATCCTGCTGACTACGTTATGAATGCCTCCCTGGTGGCGCAGTTTTCCCTCGAAGTGCAGAAAACCTATTTTGCAAACCAGGCCGGTAATTTCATTAGACTTGGGAAACTCGCGTTCTTCATCAGAAATGTTTCATATTTAAAACATTATGACTGTTTCTCTTTCCAGAATCACTGCTCGACACATCGGGTTTCTGTAG
Source organism: Hemiscyllium ocellatum (assembly GCF_020745735.1). Taxonomy (NCBI): domain Eukaryota; kingdom Metazoa; phylum Chordata; class Chondrichthyes; order Orectolobiformes; family Hemiscylliidae; genus Hemiscyllium; species Hemiscyllium ocellatum. The sequence goes on from NC_083418.1 coordinate 3,202,610, forward strand.
TTGTTATGGAACGTCCTGAGCAGAAGAGCTGCTTTTCATTAGATTCCTTTCATCCCTGTCCTCTGTTGACTGACTCTGGTCAGTGGCAACACTTTCTCCTGCTCGTCAAAGTTCTCATTCCCCACTTCTCCCTCTCCCATCATTACAAACAGCAGCAGGAAATTGCCACTTAACCATCTTTGTTCCAAAGTGAGACTCACCAGCCTCGGGAATCTCTCCACCAAACGGGACTTCTCATCCCTGGACATGGTGCAAGCCAGAGGATGGTGAAGAGATACTTTGAAAATATTTTCAATTGGCAGTTGAAAAAATGTTTAGGAAGCAAACCATATAATCTAGGCTCCAGCTGTGGAAATCTTGAGACACTCTTTGAGAAATGGAATCAGAGGAGAATGAAGAATTGTGAACTCTCGGACCGAGAAGAGGACGGGACATTGACCCTGATGTTCTTGGGACAGGAACTCATCTGAGACATTGAAAGAATTTTTGCTCCCGTACGTGAGGAACACAATCTTCATCTGGACTCTTGGACAATTAAATACTCTGGAACACTCAAGACAATATCCAAATATTGACTGGGATCACTCCAGTACGACTACTATAGATGGGTCAGTTTTTGTCCAGTGTGTGCAGGAGGGCTTCTTGACACAATATATAGACAGGCCTTCAAGGAACGAAGCCACTTTAGATTTAGTTCTGGGTAACGAGCATGGCCAGGTTTTAGATTTGGAAGTAGGTGAGCACTTTGCAGACAGCGATCACAATTCTCTCAGGTTAACTTTCGTGATGGGAAGGGATAGGTGTACTCCACAGAGCAAGGGTTTCAGCTGGGATAAGGGAAATTACGATGCAAGAGGTAGGTTTTAGCCATCGTAGAATGTGGTAGGAAACTGCAGGGGGTGAGCACATTAAAAGTGTGGAGCTTAGTCAAGGAAAAGCTCCTGTCAGGCGGGGAGGTAGATATAGAACGCGAGAGCCGTGGTTTACTAAGGAAGTGGATTCCCTGGTCAAGAAGAACAAGAAGTCTTACGTGAGGGCAAAATGTCAAAACTCAGTTAGAGCGCTCGAGGGTTCCAACGATGTCAGCAAAAAACCTAAAAAGAGATCTGAGACGAGCAAGGAGCAGACATGAGAAGTTGTTGGTGGATAGGATCAGGGTAAACCCTCAAGCTTTCCATTGGTATGTCAGGAATAAGAGAATGACGAGAGTTAATTTTGGGACAATCGAGGATAATAGTGGGAAGTTGTGTGTGGATCAGAGGAGATGGGGGAAGCACTAAGTAAATATTTTTGGACAGTGTTTGCTGCAGAAAATGAACATGTTGGCGAGGATGATACAGAGATACTGACGTCCAGACTAGAAGAGTTCGAGGCTCACAAGGAAGAGTAATTAGAAATACTGCAGAGTGTGAAAATAGAGTGTGAAAAATCCCTGGGCCGAATGGGTTCTATCTGATGTCGTTTAGCAAATGCACTGCAGGATGGTACAAATGAAGCTGATGCTAACAACGGCTTGTTTCAAGCCTCTAATTTGCAGTGAAGTGGCGGCGACAATAAAAGGTGTCACACATCTCGTCTAAGTCCACATCCTGATCTCGAAATGACCGGAAGTCTCTCGCTGAGTTTCTGCAGGGTCTTGCTTGGACGACACCATGACACTTTTTCACTGGAGTGGATCGTGAAATCGCGTCATGACTGTGAATAAAACGATGGAAACTTCCAGCAGAGAAGGAGCCGACACTGAAGCAGGCAGCTGAGGACAAATGTTTCTCCTTTGCCAGTGAAAGGCACTGCTTCACAAATTGGAAGCTTTGAAATGAAGCAGTGTTGGTGATTATCTTCGCTGCTTGTTCACCTTTTTCATTCTGATTCCGTGAAAGTCCATGACAATACATATCGACATGCTGCCGACGCTTTTTGCCTCTCTTGGGCCAGTGGCGTAATGGATAACGCGTCTGAGTTCAGATCAGAAGATTGTAGATTGGAGTCCTATCTGGCTCGTGGAGAATATCTCGCTTTAACCGTAGTCTGGGTTGTCGCTCCCCTACGCAATTCTGCCAGGACGATGCCTGTGTGCTTTTGCATTTATTCTATTGTCCATTTCAAATTCCAGCTCACCACAACGTACACTTCTGTCAGTCTCGGGGTATCTTTCTGTGTGTCTCCCTCTGTGGGTGATAATGAGCATAAGTTCCTCAAAAGAGTGAGAATTCGTTGTGAAAATGCCCCATTATTGTGCCATTTAAGAACACAAGATAACCTCATTGACACTTGCACTGGAAACATTAGTACACACAAGACTTTGGGCAAAAGTTAGAAACTGTTACGAGAATAGATGGCTCTCTGATTAGCCGGTATGTACAATGGGCAGAATGGCCTTTTCGCACTTTGACAATCTTCGAAGACAAGTTGAAAATAATCGGCAATGAAAATGTTCAGAAAGGGTGTTTTATTTAGACCAAATATGATAGTATCTATCGCCTTGTCTTGTTATTTATTTGTAAGGATTCGTTACTCTCAGCACCGTCGCCCGGATGCTATTCCCGCTCATGGAATGTTTGTATTGTTCAGCAAACCTATCGGTTTACCCGTACATCTGCAGATTTTCCGACGTGAGCAGGTCATTGGATTTGTCCAAAAATTATGAAGGTTAATATAAAGCAAACAGCTACAATTGCTGGAAATCTGAGCCAGAAACGAAAATTGTCTGCGAAACGCAGCAAGCCTGACAACAGATACGTCGACTTTCCTGCTCCTCGGATGCTGCCTGACCTGCTGTGCTTTGCCAGCATCACTCTGAACTTAAATCTGGTTTCCAGCATCTACAGTCCTCACTTTTGCCGAGTTCCTTCAGTGGCGCTGGTTCCCAATTCAGGAACTCCATCTCTAGCGGTTTCATGTCTGTACGTCCATGCTGAAGAGTTGAAGAATGAAGAAAGGTAACTCGCCTCCTCATTCTCTGGGGCAATTAGGGACTGAAAGTGAATCTTATCACATTGAAATATATCTCCATGCACTTAATCACTGTATTTTATTGGGAACTATCTCTTTCATTGTAACCATCAGGAAAGACCATTTTGTTCGCCAGAATGGGTCACTAACCTTTGTTTGTTTCATGTCCAAGAACACTCAGATCAATAGCTCCCTTGATCAGCTCTGCTGGTCATGTTCGCAAAGAGATCTAGCAAATTGCAAAGTGTGATTTTGCTTTCAATCAATTATTTTGACTCAGTTTGTCTGCAAATATATTTTCCTAACTTTGTGCTTTTCTTCTTTTACATTGGTGTCGAGCACCTTACAAATGACAGCAAAGGTATGAAAGGAGATGGAAACAATGAGCCCTTCAAGTCAGCGACAGCTTTCAAAGAGATTCCGGCTGATTTGGTTGATGCTCAACTTTACTTGATTGCCTGTAGTCATGGCCGAGTGGTTAAGGCGATGGATTAGAAATCCATTGGGGTTTCCCCACGTAGGTTCGAATCCTGCTGACTACGTTATGAATGCCTCCCTGGTGGCGCAGTTTTCCCTCGAAGTGCAGAAAACCTATTTTGCAAACCAGGCCGGTAATTTCATTAGACTTGGGAAACTCGCGTTCTTCATCAGAAATGTTTCATATTTAAAACATTATGACTGTTTCTCTTTCCAGAATCACTGCTCGACACATCGGGTTTCTGTAGTTGTTATGGAACGTCCTGAGCAGAAGAGCTGCTTTTCATTAGATTCCTTTCATCCCTGTCCTCTGTTGACTGACTCTGGTCAGTGGCAACACTTTCTCCTGCTCGTCAAAGTTCTCATTCCCCACTTCTCCCTCTCCCATCATTACAAACAGCAGCAGGAAATTGCCACTTAACCATCTTTGTTCCAAAGTGAGACTCACCAGCCTCGGGAATCTCTCCACCAAACGGGACTTCTCATCCCTGGACATGGTGCAAGCCAGAGGATGGTGAAGAGATACTTTGAAAATATTTTCAATTGGCAGTTGAAAAAATGTTTAGGAAGCAAACCATATAATCTAGGCTCCAGCTGTGGAAATCTTGAGACACTCTTTGAGAAATGGAATCAGAGGAGAATGAAGAATTGTGAACTCTCGGACCGAGAAGAGGACGGGACATTGACCCTGATGTTCTTGGGACAGGAACTCATCTGAGACATTGAAAGAATTTTTGCTCCCGTACGTGAGGAACACAATCTTCATCTGGACTCTTGGACAATTAAATACTCTGGAACACTCAAGACAATATCCAAATATTGACTGGGATCACTCCAGTACGACTACTATAGATGGGTCAGTTTTTGTCCAGTGTGTGCAGGAGGGCTTCTTGACACAATATATAGACAGGCCTTCAAGGAACGAAGCCACTTTAGATTTAGTTCTGGGTAACGAGCATGGCCAGGTTTTAGATTTGGAAGTAGGTGAGCACTTTGCAGACAGCGATCACAATTCTCTCAGGTTAACTTTCGTGATGGGAAGGGATAGGTGTACTCCACAGAGCAAGGGTTTCAGCTGGGATAAGGGAAATTACGATGCAAGAGGTAGGTTTTAGCCATCGTAGAATGTGGTAGGAAACTGCAGGGGGTGAGCACATTAAAAGTGTGGAGCTTAGTCAAGGAAAAGCTCCTGTCAGGCGGGGAGGTAGATATAGAACGCGAGAGCCGTGGTTTACTAAGGAAGTGGATTCCCTGGTCAAGAAGAACAAGAAGTCTTACGTGAGGGCAAAATGTCAAAACTCAGTTAGAGCGCTCGAGGGTTCCAACGATGTCAGCAAAAAACCTAAAAAGAGATCTGAGACGAGCAAGGAGCAGACATGAGAAGTTGTTGGTGGATAGGATCAGGGTAAACCCTCAAGCTTTCCATTGGTATGTCAGGAATAAGAGAATGACGAGAGTTAATTTTGGGACAATCGAGGATAATAGTGGGAAGTTGTGTGTGGATCAGAGGAGATGGGGGAAGCACTAAGTAAATATTTTTGGACAGTGTTTGCTGCAGAAAATGAACATGTTGGCGAGGATGATACAGAGATACTGACGTCCAGACTAGAAGAGATCGAGGCTCACAAGGAAGAGTAATTAGAAATACTGCAGAGTGTGAAAATAGAGTGTGAAAAATCCCTGGGCCGAATGGGTTCTATCTGATGTCGTTTAGCAAATGCACTGCAGGATGGTACAAATGAAGCTGATGCTAACAACGGCTTGTTTCAAGCCTCTAATTTGCAGTGAAGTGGCGGCGACAATAAAAGGTGTCACACATCTCGTCTAAGTCCACATCCTGATCTCGAAATGACCGGAAGTCTCTCGCTGAGTTTCTGCAGGGTCTTGCTTGGACGACACCATGACACTTTTTCACTGGAGTGGATCGTGAAATCGCGTCATGACTGTGAATAAAACGATGGAAACTTCCAGCAGAGAAGGAGCCGACACTGAAGCAGGCAGCTGAGGACAAATGTTTCTCCTTTGCCAGTGAAAGGCACTGCTTCACAAATTGGAAGCTTTGAAATGAAGCAGTGTTGGTGATTATCTTCGCTGCTTGTTCACCTTTTTCATTCTGATTCCGTGAAAGTCCATGACAATACATATCGACATGCTGCCGACGCTTTTTGCCTCTCTTGGGCCAGTGGCGTAATGGATAACGCGTCTGAGTTCAGATCAGAAGATTGTAGATTGGAGTCCTATCTGGCTCGTGGAGAATATCTCGCTTTAACCGTAGTCTGGGTTGTCGCTCCCCTACGCAATTCTGCCAGGACGATGCCTGTGTGCTTTTGCATTTATTCTATTGTCCATTTCAAATTCCAGCTCACCACAACGTACACTTCTGTCAGTCTCGGGGTATCTTTCTGTGTGTCTCCCTCTGTGGGTGATAATGAGCATAAGTTCCTCAAAAGAGTGAGAATTCGTTGTGAAAATGCCCCATTATTGTGCCATTTAAGAACACAAGATAACCTCATTGACACTTGCACTGGAAACATTAGTACACACAAGACTTTGGGCAAAAGTTAGAAACTGTTACGAGAATAGATGGCTCTCTGATTAGCCGGTATGTACAATGGGCAGAATGGCCTTTTCGCACTTTGACAATCTTCGAAGACAAGTTGAAAATAATCGGCAATGAAAATGTTCAGAAAGGGTGTTTTATTTAGACCAAATATGATAGTATCTATCGCCTTGTCTTGTTATTTATTTGTAAGGATTCGTTACTCTCAGCACCGTCGCCCGGATGCTATTCCCGCTCATGGAATGTTTGTATTGTTCAGCAAACCTATCGGTTTACCCGTACATCTGCAGATTTTCCGACGTGAGCAGGTCATTGGATTTGTCCAAAAATTATGAAGGTTAATATAAAGCAAACAGCTACAATTGCTGGAAATCTGAGCCAGAAACGAAAATTGTCTGCGAAACGCAGCAAGCCTGACAACAGATACGTCGACTTTCCTGCTCCTCGGATGCTGCCTGACCTGCTGTGCTTTGCCAGCATCACTCTGAACTTAAATCTGGTTTCCAGCATCTACAGTCCTCACTTTTGCCGAGTTCCTTCAGTGGCGCTGGTTCCCAATTCAGGAACTCCATCTCTAGCGGTTTCATGTCTGTACGTCCATGCTGAAGAGTTGAAGAATGAAGAAAGGTAACTCGCCTCCTCATTCTCTGGGGTAATTAGGGACTGAAAGTGAATCTTATCACATTGAAATATATCTCCATGCACTTAATCACTGTATTTTATTGGGAACTATCTCTTTCATTGTAACCATCAGGAAAGACCATTTTGTTCGCCAGAATGGGTCACTAACCTTTGTTTGTTTCATGTCCAAGAACACTCAGATCAATAGCTCCCTTGATCAGCTCTGCTGGTCATGTTCGCAAAGAGATCTAGCAAATTGCAAAGTGTGATTTTGCTTTCAATCAATTATTTTGACTCAGTTTGTCTGCAAATATATTTTCCTAACTTTGTGCTTTTCTTCTTTTACATTGGTGTCGAGCACCTTACAAATGACAGCAAAGGTATGAAAGGAGATGGAAACAATGAGCCCTTCAAGTCAGCGACAGCTTTCAAAGAGATTCCGGCTGATTTGGTTGATGCTCAACTTTACTTGATTGCCTGTAGTCATGGCCGAGTGGTTAAGGCGATGGATTAGAAATCCATTGGGGTTTCCCCACGTAGGTTCGAATCCTGCTGACTACGTTATGAATGCCTCCCTGGTGGCGCAGTTTTCCCTCGAAGTGCAGAAAACCTATTTTGCAAACCAGGCCGGTAATTTCATTAGACTTGGGAAACTCGCGTTCTTCATCAGAAATGTTTCATATTTAAAACATTATGACTGTTTCTCTTTCCAGAATCACTGCTCGACACATCGGGTTTCTGTAGTTGTTATGGAACGTCCTGAGCAGAAGAGCTGCTTTTCATTAGATTCCTTTCATCCCTGTCCTCTGTTGACTGACTCTGGTCAGTGGCAACACTTTCTCCTGCTCGTCAAAGTTCTCATTCCCCACTTCTCCCTCTCCCATCATTACAAACAGGAGCAGGAAATTGCCACTTAACCATCTTTGTTCCAAAGTGAAACTCACCAGCCTCGGGAATCTCTCCACCAAACGGGACTTCTCATCCCTGGACATGGTGCAAGCCAGAGGATGGTGAAGAGATACTTTGAAAATATTTTCAATTGGCAGTTGAAAAAATGTTTAGGAAGCAAACCATATAATCTAGGCTCAAGCTGTGGAAATCTTGAGACACTCTTTGAGAAATGGAATCAGAGGAGAATGAAGAATTGTGAACTCTCGGACCGAGAAGAGGACGGGACATTGACTCTGATGTTCTTGGGACAGGAACTCATCTGAGACATTGAAAGAATTTTTGTTCAAGTTCCACGAATTTTCTCGGAGGATCACGTGACTGCTGTTTGTCCGGTTCGAAGTCCAGGGTGAGTTCCAGTTCTTAGTTTTTCTTATTTTGTTTTAAAAACTAAAAATTTATGTTGTAAGTTCCAGTACTTAACTTTTTTTAACTTTTTTAAACTAAAAATTTAAAAGGTTTTTTGAAAAAAAACGCCGGGTAGACCCGGAGGCTTGTGTTGCTAGGTTACCTGGGTAGGGTTTTTTCTCTATTTAAACGCACAGGCGAGCTGTAGGCCTCAGTTTCTCGGAGGATCACGTGTTGGCTGTTTGTCCGGTTCGAAGTCCAGGGTGAGTTCCAGTTCTTTGTTTTTCTTATTTTGTTTTAAAAACTAAAAATTTAAGTTGTAAGTTCCAGTACTTAACTTTTTTTTAACTTTTTTAAACTAAAAATTTAAAAAATTTTTTTTAAAAAAACGCCGGGTAGACCCGGAGGCTTGTGTTGCTCGGTTACCTGGGTAGGGTTTTTTCTCTATTTAAACGTGCAGGCGAGTAACCCGAGGCACTTCGGCAGAAGAGCCTCCCACCCGCCCTCCTCCTCTAACCTAAATAATAAGACCCGTTGCGGCAAGCAGGTAAGTGCTGCGTTTTGCTTGTTTGGTTTCTTTACATTTAGTTTTTTTTAAAGAAAGCTAGCTTTTTAGAGGGATGGCAGTGCAGGCAGTGCCATGTTCCTCTTGCAACATGTATGAGGTGAGGGAAGCCATTAGCGTCCCTGCTGAGTACACTTGCAAGAAGTGCACCCATCTCCAGCTCCTCCAAGCCCGTGTTAGGGAACTGGAGCTGGATTTGGATGAACTGCGGATCATTCGGGAGTCAGAGAGGGTCATAGATCAGAGCTTTAGGGAAGTAGTTACTCCGAATGTTCAAGATAGATGGGTTACAGTGAGGGGGAGTGGGAGGAGGAAGCCAGTGCAGGGACCCCCTGCGGTCATTCCCCTCAAGAACAAGTATACCGTTTTGGATACTTGTGGGGGGGATGACTTACCAGGGGCAAGCAACGAGGTTCAGGCCTCTGGCACGGAGCCTGGCCCCGTTGCTCAGAAGGGAAGGGTGGAGAAAGGTAGAGCGATAGTTCTTGGGGACTCGATAGTGAGGGGTACAGACAGACGGTTTTGTGGGGGCGACAGTGACTCACGTTTGGTATGTTGCCTCCCAGGTGCAAGGGTACGTGATGTCGCTGATCGTGTTTTCCGGGTCCTTAAGGGGGAGGGGGAGCAGCCCCAGATCGTGGTCCACGTTGGCACCAACGATATAGGTAGGAAGAGGGGTGAGGATGTCAGACAGGCTTTCAGGGAGCTAGGTTGGAAGCTCAGAGTTAGAACAAACAGAGTTGTAGTCTCTGGTTTGTTATCCGTGCCACGTGATAGAGAGTCGAGGAATAGGGAGAGAGAGCAGTTAAATGCGTGGCTCCAGGGATGGTGCAGGAGGGAGGGATTCCGGTTTCTGGACAACTGGGGTTCTTTCTGGGGAAGGTGGGACCTCTATAAAAAGGATGGTCTACACCTGAACCTGAGGGGCACCAGCATCCTTGGGGGGAGGTTTGCTAGTGCTCTTTGGGAGGGTTTAAACTAACTCCGCCGGGGCATGGGAACCAGGACTGTAGCTTTAGGGTACAGGACCTTGAGTATAGGGAGGTTATGAATAATGCAGCGATCTCGAAGGAGGGTGCCTGTAAACAGAAGTGTGGATTGAAGTGTGTATACTTCAATGCCAGAAGTATAAGAAATAAGGTAGGTGAACTTGCAGCGTGGGTTGGTACCTGGGACCTCGATGTTGTGGCCATTACAGAGACGTGGGTAGAACAGGGCCAAGAATGGCTGTTGCAGGTTCCAGGGTTTAAATGTTTTAGTAGGATCAGACATGGGTAGTAAAAAAGAGGGAGGTGTGGAATTACTTGTCAAAGATAGTATTACAGCAGTGGAATGGACGATGAAAGAGGACTTGCCATCTGAGGTAGTTTGGGCTGAGGTTAGAAATAGGAAAGGTGAGGTCACCCTGTTAGGTGTTTTCTACAGGCCTCCTAATAGTCCTAGAGAAGTAGAGGATAATATTGCGAGGATGATTCAGGAGAAGAGTGAAGGTAGTAGGTTGGTTGTTATGGGGGACTTTAACTTCCCAGATATTGACTGGGAGAGCTATAGCTCGAGTTCATTAGATGGGTCGGTGTTTGTCCAATGTGTGCAGGAGGGTTTCCTGACACAATATGTAGACAGGCCAACAAGAGGTGAGGCTATACTGGATTTGGTTCTAGGCAATGAACCAGGCCAGGTGTTAGACTTGGAGGTAGGTGAGCACTTCGGGGACAGTGACCACAACTCGGTGACTTTTACTTTAGTGATGGAGAGGGATAAGTGTGCGCCGCAGGGCAAGAGTTATAGCTGGGGGCAGGGAAATTATGATGCAGTGAGGCATGACGTAGGATATGTGGATTGGAAAAACAGGCTTCAAGAGAAGAACACTAATGAGATGTGGGGATTGTTCAAGGAGCAGCTACTACGTGTCCTCGATAAGTATGTACCAGTCAGGCATGGTGTAAAGGGCCTTGTGAGGCAGCTGTCGTTTAGTAAGGAATTGGAATCCCTTGTGAAAGGGAGGAAGGCGGCATATGTAAAGATGAGGCGTGAAGGTTCAGTTGGGGCGATAGAGAGTTATAAGGTAGCCAGGAAGGATCTAAAGAGAGAGCTAAGAGAAGCGAGAAGGGGACATGAAAAGTCTTTAGCTGGTAGGATTAGGGAAAACCCAAAGGCTTTCTATAGGTATGTCAGGAATAAAAGGATGACTAGGGTAGGTATCGGTCCAGTCAAGGATAGTAGTGGGAAGTTGTGTGTGGAGGCAGAGGAGATTGGAGAGACACTAAATCAATACTTTTCATCAGTATTCACTCAGGAACAGGACACTGTTGCTGATGTGAAAATGGAGTCACAAATGATTAGAATGGATGGCCTGGAAATATGCAGGGAAGAGGTTCTGGGAATATTGGAGAGGATGAAAATAGATAAGTCTCCTGGGCCTGATGGCATTTACCCTAGGATCCTATGGGAAGCTAGGGAGGAGATAGCAGAGCCATTGGCCTGGATTTTTATGTCGTCATTGTCAACGGGAATAGTACCAGAGGACTGGAGGATAGCGAATGTGGTCCCCTTGTTCAAGAAAGGGAGTAGGGATAGCCCTAGTAACTATAGGCCAGTGAGTCTGACTTCAGTGGTGGGCAAAGTCTTAGAGAGAATGGTAAGGGATAAGATTTATGAACATCTGGATAGGAATAACGTGATCAAGGATAGCCAGCATGGTTTTGTGAAGGGCAGGTCGTGCCTCACAAACCTTATTGAGTTCTTTGAGAAGGTGACTAAGGAAGTGGACGAGGGTAAAGCAGTAGATGTTGTGTATATGGATTTTAGTAAGGCGTTCGATAAGGTTCCCCATGGTAGGCTAATGCTAAAACTATGGAGGTATGGCATTGAGGATACATTAGAGGTTTGGATTAGGAATTGGCTGGCTGGAAGGAGACAGAGGGTAGTAGTTGATGGACTATGTTCATCTTGGAGTGCAGTTGCTAGCGGTGTTCCACAAGGATCTGTTTTGGGACCATTGCTTTTTGTTATCTTTATAAATGATCTAGAGGAAGGGCTTGAAAGCTGGGTAAGCAAGTTTGCGGATGACACAAAAGTCGGTGGAGTTGTGGATAGTGAGGAAGGAAGTGGTAGGTTACAGCGGGATATAGATAAGTTGCAGAGCTGGGCAGAAATGTGGCAAATGGAATTCAATGTAGCTAAGTGTGAAGTCATTCACTTTGGTAGGAGTAACAAGAAGATGGATTACTGGGCTAATGGTAGGCTACTTGGTAGTGTGGATGAGCAGAGGGATCTTGGTGTCCATGTACACAGATCTCTGAAAGTTGCCACCCAGGTAAATAGTGCTGTGAGGAAGGCATATGGTGTACTGGGCTTTATTGGCAGAGGAATTGAGTTCCGGAGTCCTGAGGTCATTTTGCAACTGTATAAGACTCTGGTGCGGCCTCATCTGGAGTATTGTGTGCAGTTTTGGTCGCCATACTATAGGAAGGATGTGGAGGCATTGGAACGAGTGCAGAGGAGGTTTACCAGGATGTTGCCTGGAATGGTAGGAAAATCTTATGAGGAAAGGCTGAGGCACTTGGGGCTGTTCTCATTGGAGAAGAGAAGGTTTAGGGGAGATTTGATAGAGGTGTATAAGATGATTAGGGGTTTAGATAGGGTCGACACTGAGAACCTTTTACCGCTAATGGAGTCAGGTGTTACTAGGGGACACAGCTTTAAATTAAGGGGTGGTAGGTATAGGACAGATGTTAGGGGTAGATTCTTTACACAGCGGGTTGTGAGTTCATGGGACGCCCTGCCAGTAGCAGTGGTGAACTCTCCTTCTTTATGGTCATTTAAGCGGGCATTGGATAGGCATTTGGAAGTTATTGGGCTAGTGTTGTTTAGGTAGGATTCGGTCGGCGCAACATCGAGGGCCGAAGGGCCTGTACTGCGCTGTATCTTTCTATGTTCTATGTTCTAAATTATTCTGATAGGAACAAGACCAGAACAGCACGCAATATTTCAAAAGTGGCTTATATAGTGTCCTGTACAGTCGCAACACGATCTCCCCACTCCTCTACTCAATGCACTGACCAATAAAGGAAGAATACCAAGCACTTCATCACTATCGTATCTGCATGCGACTCTGCTTTCAAAACATTATGAACCTGCACTCCAAGGTCACTTTGTTAAACAACACTTCCCAGAAACTTGCCATTGAGTGCTGCTCAAGAAATAGCAGAGCCTACCCCAGACGTTCCCTGAACGGTTCCTGATTTTCGGAGCAATGGATGCAGTAAATCATATTCTAGGAAATCCAGGTAAATCTCTGGTGTGTTGCAATAGTTCTTTGGGCCATGCGTGGAAATAACAGACGGTAGAGTAGGGTATATAGAGAATAGATAATCTTTATTTATCATTTCTACCGTATCCAACTGCAAAAATAAAAACGAGACTGCGTTGCTCCATGAACAAGGTCCTATTTTCACACAGAAGCTACATAACAATACAGTCTACGCAGGGCAGCATAAAGTGCATAAAAATTGCAAGAAGGTGCCAGACAGCACAGTAAATCCTGACAAGACAATAAGGAAAATGGTGGACAAATTACAGTGTAACAATGAATGATCATTAATCAAATACTGTTTCAGCAGCCATTCAAAAATGTCGTCCAAACATTGTAATTGGAACACAGTGCAATCATGCAGTGTAAAGAATTCTGAAGGTTTGTGTGAAGAAAGTTTTGTAGAATCTGGCCGTGAGAGATTCAATGCTCTGGTATTGTCTGCCAGATGGCAGGAGGGTGAAGACCTTTACTCAAAGATTTGTTGGTCGTTCACAATGCCGTTGGCCTTGCTGATGCAATGTGTGGTGAAGATGTCTGTCATGGAGAGAAGAAGATTCCAATGATAAGTTCAGCTTTCCTCACAACCCGTTGTCGGGTCTTATGATTCACGTTGATGCACTCCCCGAACCCGGCAGTGATGCAGTGATGCAGCTGTTATCCCTCTGTAGAAGGTGAGGAAATGAAATGTCAAATGGGATTTCCTCAACCTACACAGAATGGAGACGCCGCTCGTCTTTCTTGGCGATGAAGCTGGTGTTGAGTGTCCAGGTGAGATTATCTGAAAAATGGATGCAAACAAATTTGGTGCTCTTCAAAATCTCGACGGGCAAAACGTCGACATCTTACAGAGACTGACCGGTCTGAGTTCTCATGGAGTCACAACCATCTATTTCGATTCGTGCTTGTTCGTAGACAGGTTGTTGGCTCTGCACCCATCCCTTTGCCCCAGCACATTCTCTCTGTATACTGACTCTTCGCTCCAGCTCATGACAGCCAGTACCGGCGTGTCAACAGTGAACTTAATAATATAATTTGAGCTGGACATCTATGCTCAGTCGCCTGAACGCACGGTGATCACCCCGGAGCACACAGCCCCAGGATGCCCCAGTGTCCAGTGTGATGCTGTTGGAGATGCTGTTCCCAATCCTGGTTGACTGAAGTCCCCCAGTTACAGAGGGACGTTTTCAAGTGCAACAGACTCAGCTTTTCACAAATGATACTGAAGATAATGAACAGTAACCTGATTGTATGTCACCTTCTTCATCAGGTGGGTGAGGGACGCATGCAGGTCTGTGAAGATGGCATCATCTGTTAAGCGGCTGGAACGATTTACAAACTTCAGAATGTCGAATGAAGGTGGGGGGTTGGGGGCATCAGGGTCTAAATATGCCTCATGAGGAGCATCTCGAAACAGTTCATGATGATGAGTGTAAATGCAACGGAGCAGAAATCACTGAGGCAATACACTGAAAAACTCTTCAGCACAAGGACAGTTGCAGTGGCCTTGAAGCATGTTGGAACAATGGTACAACTCAAGGAAATTTTAAAGACGTCCATGGGAACATCTACCAGCAAGTCAATACATCCTCTGAGCAATCTGCGAGCCATCTGAGCAACATGTGATCCAGCAGCCTTGCGTTGGTTTACTCAGCATCGAGTTTTCCTCATGTCAGTCCTAAGAAGACACAACACCAGTGCATTGGGGCAGTGGCAGGGAATGGCCTTCCTCGCTTCTACATCATTTCATGCTTCTAACCATGTTGTTCAACTCATCTGGGAAGTGGGTATCACCAGCACAGGTATTCGATGCTATGTTGTCTTTGGTGATGGCCTTAACACTCTTCGATATACTCAGCATATCACCACTGTCCTGATAAAGGCTATATGTTCTCTGTTCGTATACATGCTTTACCTCCTTGATGGCGTATGACTATCATCTATAGCTGTCTCAGGGATTGACGAATTAAGTTCTTATATCTCGCTTTAATTTTTTTTCATGTTTCATGGTAGCTGATTTGAAATGAAATTTCACAAGATATTTGAGCATAAAGTTTCAGCTGAAAACAACTACTCTCACGTTATCCCAGTCTTGCAATATCAGGCAGGGATATTGAATGCAATAACAGCAAATCACTAGAAGTATTTACTGCTCCACATTTCATACAGTTAATCAATAAAATCGTGAAATAATACTGCGATTACAATGATCTACCCGAGGGGGACTACTTTTAAATTGCAGACAGCGACTAAGGGTGGACAACGAGGCAGAGAAAAAGGAAGCGAATGAGATAATGACATGTATCGACATGTTTCACAATTCAGGCTCTTTGACAGTTAGGATGTGAGGAATCGCTGACTTTGTCACGGATTTGCAATGACCCAGAACGCCCTAATACATGTGGTCAATAATTAGGGGATAATACGCTCAGTTTGCAAATGCGAAAATAGCATCTTATTAACAATATATAATTATGCAGTTTTTAATTGTTTTAATGCAAATGCCATTATTTATAAGCTGCAAGTATATTACATATGAAACTTAGGTGAAACATGAACTGAGCGCACAGTTGAGATTTATATACTCCAGCAATCAACAATAACGCACATGGAAAGGAAATTAATGGAAAAGCAAATATTTGCCTTTTGCAGAAAGAGGCAGGAGAACGTTTTTAATTTTGGAACGTAAAAATCACAAATCATAACCTGAATTATCACCCTGTGGCTGTCTTCACAGATAAAGAGCTTGGGGAGTGGGGCGTCGGTTAGATTGCTCAGAACACTACTGATGCACACCAATCAAACAAAAGCTCAACGGCCATCCTTCAGCTTCACACAAAGATGAGTTATAATTGCTGGAAATGCACAGCACTGCTGCCAGCACCATGGAATCAAAAGCGGGTTCGACATTTCAGCTGATACACTTCGACTAGATTTGAAAAATACTGCCAGATTTGCTGAGCATTACGATAATTTTCAACCTTTTGTCTCTCTCACCTTAAAAGGAGTAATGTGAGTCTACATCAGAAACAGCCATCTGTCAATAGTTCAAGCTGTTATTCAACAGAGAAGAACTGCTTGAAATTCTCCGACAGTTTTCATGAATTCAAGACGTGTCCAGAAGTGAAGACGATGCTTCACATTTGTCTCACCTGATGTCCGACTCCCAATGTAGATTTGATTCAGTTGTCCAGCTATGGTCATACGGAAGGTTTAAAAAGTCAACATAAATCGAGCGGCGAACGTAGTAGAATTAATTGTTAATTACTCTTGGGTGCAAGGTGTTCAGAAAAGACAGGAAAGCAAGGAAACGAGGATTATTGGTGGCATTAGTCGAAGAGAATATTGAAGTGATGAAAGAGGACACCGTAGGAGTTTCAAAGATAAAACAGGGCCAAAGATAAATATTAAGATGTGTTCAATTCCACCGAGCAGTGTAGTTCATAGATAACCTATTCAGGAAGGGAAGTCCCGGAAAAAATCGGGACCACTGTTCATATTGAAAAAGTCAACGATAGCATTTTGTATCATCGTTCCGAAGCGATAAGTTTATCGTGGCATCTTATTTATATCTGACTAAACATATTTTCAAACATTTGCACACAGGAAAATCATTTATCATGCCAAAATGTTCAGGCGTTGATTTGATTCTGACTGATTATGCCATGCCGACCAATATTAAAAATAATGATCAGGAGCATCTATGTCATTGCCAAGTAATTCTGACATGGCAGCCTGTGAACTCTTCATTTTGAAACAGTTGGCACATCTTTCTCTCTTAAAGTTAGTGTGTTCGTACCTTCTTCCAAGTATATACTGACAAAGTATCACCCACGCTCCAAATTCAATGTTACGCTTTGTCTTCCACCCAGTTTCATATCGGCATTCTTTCAAATTCCTTCACATTCAGCTCATTCCATTCCTTCCTTGTCTTGAGGAGCAGGAAACTTCATCGCAGATGATTGTCTGGTTATGACATAGATTCTCAGAATGCTTTTGATCCAGTCTCACATGGCGAAGCTCCTTCGGAAAACTGAAAGACTTGAACCTTCGCAGAATATTCTTTTACAGATATGAATTGGTTTGCAAAAAGAAATAGAATGGAATCAAATTATCTTCTTTCTAGGTGAAGCGTTGATTAACCGCAAATTGCTGCAAAATAAAACTAATTGGAATTGTGAATTGTGAGGAAGATAGAATGAAGTCGAAGGGCAGTCCGGAAAAACTGTATGTGTAACCAAGCTGATGCAGTATAGTGTGAATTCGCATGAATTTATTCAAAATGATTTCAAAAAGGAAGAGGTGGAGAGGTCGTCCAGCGACAACACCAAGCTGACACTTGAATTGGCAGTCTTGTCATTTAAGAAGAGGTTGATTTGGCTGAGTTTGTTTCCACTAAATGTTAGACAAATGGAAGGAACCTTATTGAAATACATAAAATCTTCACAGGAATCAAGAGAGTGACTGGATGTTTCCCCTGACTGCAGAGTTTAGAACGAGGACTTCCAGAATTAGTATAGTGCGTGGAACAACTAGGATTGACATGAAGAAATACTTCTTGAGTCATGAAATACATAAAATCTTCACAGGAATCGAGAGAGTGACTGGATGTTTCCACTGATTGCAGAGTTTAGAACGAGGACTTCCAGAATTAGTATAGTGCGTGGAACAACTAGGATTGACATAAAGAAATACTTCTTGAGTCAGAGAGGACACCTCTGTATTTCGATATCACAACACGTTGTGGAGGCCAAATCTCCGAGTATATGCGAAAATACATTTATTTTATTGGAAATCAAAAGATTCAGAGTGCGTGTAGAGAAAACAGGAATATGGCAAGGAGGTAGAGAATGAACCAAGATTATACAGAATGTCAGAGTAATGCTGAAGTGTCAACTCTTTCTCCTAGCTTTAAAGTTTTGATCTCTGTATGCACATGTGCTGGAGGTGACAGATTTGGACAGGGAGTGGAACTGAGAGTTAACAGCTTCAGAAGAAAACGAGTGCTATGTTTTCTGATGCTGAAGCTGAAAAGACAAAAGTAAAAGCGTAATTCGATCGTGTTGAGTCATCAGAGTTAATTGTGCCGGTCAGCAGAAGCCATCACAGATGGTTCCCAAGCTGTAATTGGTTAGGTAGCAATGAAAGCAAACGTTAGTTCAGTTCCTTGCAGATGAAGGACATTGCAAACTTGTTCAAGCAATATGATAGATCTGACTTCGTCGTGCCCTGGCGGTCTGGTGTTCAGCACTCAGCGCCTTCCCCATTGTGACTCACGTTTAATTACTATTCAGGTGTATTTCCTTCGAAGCTTTTTTTACTCGGTTGCATGAGATTTGTTTCTGAAAGGAAAACTTTATCTTCACTATAGAATCAAACATTTGTCACAAATAATCAAGGAGCACTTCCAATACATTCAATCATATGCACGTGGTGCAAAGTGCAAACGTTTTGACTGCACTTGAGCAATTGGTAATCAAGGATTGGAAAGAGTGCAAGTTCTCCATTAACTGATACAAAAAAAAATATAATCACCGTTCATGAACTACATCATGCGCATGGGAAACGATCTCATTCGCAATCTTTGTTGAACTGAAGTAATTTTCCAATTTCAGTCCTTAAATCTGTTGAAAGCGATCTTTTTGATTGCAGGAACATCATTTCAGTTGGGTGACTCTGATAACGTTTCACAATATCACTCCCCTACATTCTCGAAACCACGTTTCACTTTATAGTGTATGTCCTCCTTAAAGTTCAGCATCTTGCAACTTACATGCACGCAGTACATCGCCCTAGTGGACTGCCATTGTGATGGAAGGGTGGGGGAAATGAGTAACATGTTGAATATGTGCATGTTAGGCAGAAATAGCACTTTTTTAGAAACATGGAATCACTGTGTTGCGGAAACAGGTCCTTCGGCCCAACAAGTCCACACCGACATTGCAAGAGTAACCCAATCATTAGGATTCCTCTTTCCCCATGATCTTATATTTACACTGGACAAATGCGCCTCACCAAAGCATGCTTGAAATTGGTCAGTTCTGCTAAGCTGCATATTTTTGGATTGTTGGAGAATCTTGCATGATATAGCAATAGAAGTTCAGGCACAGGGAAAAAGAAAAGAGCGAAATGTTTCAATGAACCATTTTGCACTCATAACATCCGAGGAATGACAACAGGTCTGCTTGACACTTTGTTCTTTGTGACATTGTCGAATAGAATAAAAGAATGAACTGTACTAGCATGCAGAAAGGCTAACTTTTCTAGATGTGCAACCCAGTTTCTTCAGAGTATAACCTTCTTACAAGTCTGTCCTTAGGTTTAAAAAGTACAAAACTACATCCTTTCAATGCCTGCTTCACTTCACGGGCATCTTTCCATAAATTTCCTTATAATTTCAGGCAATCTTTTGAAGGCTTATTTTCAATGCTGACAATGTTTCTTCCGTTCTGCTGCCACACTGGTGAGTGGAGGTACCTGTCATATCTTTACCATTTGATTCACCATTGTCAATTACGGTGGGAATGTAAGTTCAGATCCACAAAATTCTCGTTGAAACTCAATACCTTCTGAGCAATTAGAGATGAACAACAAATGCTAACATCGCCAGCCACATAATGATTCCCTGAATGATATTTTAAAAATCCACAATGAGAAGTTAGGGAATGGGATCCACAAGATGGAAATGTCCAAAAACAAAAGCAATTGAGGCATTCAAGTGGGCATTGGGTGATCATGTGCATCGTAATAGTGTGCAAATATAGGACGAAAAACCAGGGGACATTCATGAGGTAATGATTCTCAGTTAACAATCGCTAACAGGCACGTTTCAGAATCTGTCCTCTGGAATGGTACAATGAAGGAAATGCTTCACATTTGATGAAAGTTTGATGACTCTGTGTTTATACACGATAAAGGCTGGAAGGATGAGGGAGAGTCTATTCAAACGTAAAGAATATTGAACGGCCAACGCAGAGTAGATGTTGGAAAGATGTTTTCATTTTGGGAGAGACTCGTAAACGAGCGCACAGCCTTAGGACAAAGGCTGAGCAGAGAGAAGGAGAAACTTCTTCAGCCAGCGAGTGGTGTGTGAAGGGGATTCATAGCCACAGAAGGCTATAGAGTCCAGTTCGTTGAGTACGTTTCAGACTTTGATAGATACGTGAATGACTATCAAGGGTACCAAGGATGAAAGGAAAATGCTGGAGACAAAGTTTGTGAAAGCGATCAGCCATTTTGAATGGTGGACCAGACCCCATTGGCTGAATTGTATAATTTCTGCTCCTATGCCTTATGGTCTTTGATATGGCGAATGGCATCTTTTTCCGCCTTAACAATTTTGTGATTCTATGAACTGTGTCTTCAATCCAATCGGGTGCTTATCTCCATCTGCCTTCAGGTTCTCCAAAGTATTATTGCCTTATGAAAGGGCGGAGATTGATTTGTTTCATAATATTCTGTGATGATTCTTGTGATGCAGTCAATGTTATCTGAACATGGTCTTCATATTTACTGACAAAATTGGAAAAAAAATGTTTCAATTATAATTATCGCAAAAATGTGTTTTGCGACCAATGAAGAGTCCTGTACGACATAAATTATTATCAACGGAGCAGGTTCACTCTGAGTGAAGTATCTTTGGAGTGTATGCAGGGTGATTGTGAAAGGCCAGACGATTTATACTGGAAAGCCTGCTCCACGACTTATGTTGATCACGGACGCTTGAACACTTCTAAGCCTTGTGCAGGCATAACCACATAAAGCTTAATGCCGTTGTAATTCGAAAACGAACAAACACAACTTAAAGGCATTTAAAGACCAAGTATCCACCGTTCATTGTACTGGAGAATAGGAAACCTCTCATGACTAAGACTAAAATTTAATAGTCTTCACTGTGGTAAAAAATCACAATGTTTAATTTTAAACTTGTGCGCTTCTTCTTCTGGATTCATCAGTGAGGACACACAATTTAACTGCACCACCCTGTTTATCTCTTCAAATATTTTGCAGCTTTCAATGGGATGACCATTTATGTTTTGAAATTGTAAACATATTATGGCAGGATTTGGCCAATTTCAATTCACAGGACAACGCCAATAGAAAATAGACAATAGGTGCAGGCGTAGGCCATTCTGGCCTTCGAACCTGCACCACCATTCAATATGATCATGGCTAATCATCCTTACTTAGTATTCTGTTCCTGCCTTATCTCCATAACCCTTGATTCCACTATCATTGCAAACTCTATCCAACTCTTTCTGAAATGAATCCAGTGACTGGGCCTGTACTGCCCTCTGGGGCAGAGCATTCCACACAGCCACCACTCTCTGGGTGAAGACGTCTCTCCTCATCTCTCTCCTAAATGGTCTTCCCCGTATTTTTTAGCTGTGTCCTCTGGTTCGGCCATTAGCAGAAACATGTTTTCTGCCTCTAGTGTTTCCAATCCTTGAATAGTCTTATGTGTCTCAATCAGATCCCCTCTCATTCTTCTAAACTCAAGGGTATACTAGCCCAGTCGCGTTAGCCTTTCAGCGTAAGGTAGTCCCACCATTCCAGGAATTAACCTCGTGATCCTACGCTGCACTCCCTCAATGACTTTCCTCAAATGTGGAGACGAGAACTGCACTCAGTACTCCAGTGTGATCTCAACAGGGCCCTGTACAGCTGCAGAAGAACTTCTTTGTTTCTGTACTCAACCCCTCTTGTTATGAAGGCCAGCATGCTATTAGCCTTCTTCACTACCTGCTGTACCTGCATACATACCTTCATTTACTAATGTACAAGAACACCCTGATTTCATTGTACTGCCCCTTAACCTAAAATGATTCCATTTAGGTAGTAATCTTCCTTCCTGTTCTTGTCACCAAAGTGGATAACCATACATTTATCCACATTAAACTGCATCTGCCATGCATCTGGCCACTCACCTAACTTGTCCAGGTCACCCTGTAATCTCCTAGCATCCTCCTCACATTTCACCCCGCCACCCAGCTTAGTATCATCAGCAAATTTGCTACTGTTATTACTAATACCATCTTCTGTATCTTTAACATATATTGCAAAAAGCTGCGGTCCCAGCAGTGGTCCCTGCTGTGTCCAGCGGCACAGTGGCACAGTAGTTAACGCTGCTGTCTCACAACGCCTTAGACTGGGGTTCAATTCCCGACTCAGGCGACTGACTGTGTGGAGTTTGCACGTTCTCCTGTGTCTGCGGAGGTTTGCTCCGGTTTCCTCCCACAGTCCAAAGATGTGCTGGTCAGGTGAATTGGCCATGCTAAATTGCCCGTAGTGTTAGGTAAGGGGTATGGGTGGGTTGCGATTTGGCGGGTCGGTGCGGACTTGTTGCCCCAAAGGTCCTGTTTCCACACTGTAAGTAATCTAATCTCACTGCCTGCCATTCCAAAATACAGCTGTTTATCACTACTATTTGTTGCCTATCAGCCAACAAACTTTCAATCCAAGTTAGTACTTTGCCCTCAATACCATGCGCCCTAATTTTGCCCACTGACCTCCTATGTGGTACTTTATCAAAAGCTTTCTGAAAGTCCAGGTACACTACATCCTCTGGATCTCTCTCGTCCATCTTTCGAGTTACATCCCCAAAAAATTCCAGAAGATTAGTCAAGCATGATTTCCCCTTCATAAATCCATGCTGACTTTGTCCTATCCTTTTACTACTATCCAGATGTGTCGTAATTTTATCCTTTACAATAACTCGAGCATCTTTCCCACCACTGAGGTTAGACTAACTGATCTATAATTTCCTGTTTTCTCTCTCCCACCTTTCTTAAGAAGTGGTACATTAGCCACTTTACAATCCGCAGGAACTGATCCCGAATCTATCCAACTCTGGAAAATAATCACACATGCATTCACGATTTCTCAAGCCATCTCATTCAGTACCCTCGGATGAAGACCATCAGGCCTCAGGGACTTATCAACCTTCAGACATAACAGTCTCTCCAACACCAATTCCTCACAAATATAACTTCGCTTAAATTCAGGTCCTTCAACCACTGTTACTTTAGGGAGATTGCTTGTGTCTTCCCCAGTGAACACAGATCTGAAGTACCAATTCAATTCTTCAGCCATTTCTTTGTTCCCTGTAATATATTCCCCTGTTTCTGTCTTCAAGGGCACAATTTTAGTCTAAACCATTTTTTTTTTTGCCATTCACATACCCAGTCCTCCATTTCCCACTTATCTTTGCTATGTTATACTACACCACTTTCAATTTTACATGTTTCTTACCTTCCCTCGTCAGCCTTGGCCACCCATACCTCCTCCGAAGATCTTTATTCCTTTTTGGAATGAACTGATCCTGCATCTTCTGCATTATACACAGAAATATCCACCATTGTTCCTTCACTGTCATCCCTGCTAATGTATTGCACGATTGAACTTTAGCCAGCTCCTCCCGCATAGCTCCATAGTTCCCTTTACTCAACAGAAATATTTTCACTTCCGATTGTACCCTCTCCATTTCAAATTGCAGAATGAAGCTTATTGCATTATGGTCACTACTTCCCAATGGCTCCTTCACTTCGAGATCTCCGATCAATTCTGGTTCGTTGCACAATATCAGATCTAGAATTGCCTTCTCCCTGGTAGGCTCCAGCACCAGCTGTTCTAATAATCCATCTTGGAGGCACTTCACAACGACGCTTTCTTGAGGTCCAAGACCATCCGATTCTCCCAGTCTACCTGCATGTTGAAATCCCCCATAACAACTGTAATAACATGTTTGCGACAGCTCCTGATTCAACATACATCCGACATCCAGAGTACTGTTTGTGGGCCTGTAATTAACTGCCAAGAGGGTCTTTTTACCCTTAGAATTTCTCATCCCTATCCACACTGACTCTACTACCCCTGATTCTGGGTCCCCCCACGCAAGGGACTGAATATCATCCCTTACCAACATGGCCACCCCGCCCCCTCTGCCCGTCAGTCTGTCTTACGATAGCATGTGTAGCTTTGAATATTCATTTCCCAGGCCCTGTCCACTTAAAGCCACGTCTCAGTCATCCCCACAAAATCGTTGTCGTATCTGCCAATTTCCAAAAGAGCCTCAAGCTCATCCATCTTATTTCTTAATCTATGCAGTCAAGGATAATTAGCATTAGTGGTATTCCTCATACACCAATCGTAACTTTCCTAAATTGAGTATGATAATTCCTCATACTGTACTCCAAGTGTGGTCTAACCGAGCTATCGTACATTGGAAATAACACTTCTATCTCGGGCCCTAATGTCCTTCAGCTGGAAAGGTTGCCATTCTGCAGCTTTCACGACTGATTTCTGTAACTGCTGTTATACTTCAATGACTTATTAAAACGACACCAAGATGCAGTTCCACAATTCTGTACGTCAGACTTTCTACAACAATCATTTTTCAAATTGTTACCTTGGAAAATAAATCTACAGACCTTTCCCACCTGACAAGCATGATAAAGTCAATTCGTTGTTCTGTATTCAATCATGAGGGACATAGACAGGGTGTCTCGACGAGGTGCATTTCCACTGGTGAGGGAGTGCAAAATTAGAAAGATTATGTTAAAAATGAGAGATTAAAGATTTAAAAGGAACCAAATGGGCAACTTTTTCAGGCGTGTCTGTAATGAGTTGCCAGAGAAAATTTTGGAGACTGGTACAACTACAAAATTTAATGACATCTGGATGGGAATATGAGTAACAAGCGTTTAGAGGTATGTGAGCCAAATGTTGGAAAATGGGAAAAGATTAATTTAGGATATCTGGCCAGCGTGGTCAAGTTGTAGCAGAGGGTCAGTTTCCGTTCAAAAAGAATGCAAATGATTCATCAAATCGGTTTCCAGTTACAAAACTTTGGTCAATCTTCCTCTCTTGTGCTCACAAGTTCTGTACATAATGTCAGAACTTAAGACTTTCATTCCTGAAACCATTACTTACAATCGTTTCTGAATTCGTTTTAATTCGGATACGTTTTTATTTGGAATGTGAGCCAGTGTTTAGGGATTTAGTATGAATATTTTTGGTAACAAATTGCGCTGAAAATTTAAACTTATTAGCATATCCACTTCGGCAACAGGTGCTGGACAATTGAGTTTTAAAATCGATAATATGCAAGGAGGCAAATGACTCCTTTGTGGTGTAAATTCCGTGACTCTATAACTCCACGAAGAATCTTTCTCACAAGTTCATCTGTATCAGAATCCAGTCTGCGGTGAAAGCTGGTTAACCTACAAATGTAACATTCACCTGCGTCTCTGCAAAGGTTTTGGCGAAGTCTTTGCGTCTGGATGATTTGTTCTTTCAACATCTTATGTATTTCATGGATTTGGGTTTTTAATGATGAAAACTAAAATCCCTGGCGTAGCCGTGATGGGCGAGTGGTTAAGGCTTTGGATTCGAAATTCAATGGGGTCGCCCACGCAAGTTCGCAACCTGCTCACAGTTTTTTTACGTGTTAAAAGCCACTAATCTCATAGCTGGCTTTTGCATATCATGAAGTTTGAGCGAGACGTTCAATTAAAAGTCGATTTTCGAACGTAAAGATTCCAAAGTAATTTCAAGACTGACCCAGTCATTTAAAAATGTAAACTACATGTCGAGACAGAAGAAAGCCACCAATGTGAATGAGGGGAAACACAGGTGATGAGATGTTGTGAAATTTAGATGCTAGGGCGGGAATGAAGCAAAGTAAGATGCAATACAAAACGTGTAACTGCAGGCGATGAATGTCTCATTTTCTAGGATCTGTTGAAAGACAAGCTGAGATAATATTTCAGACCCACAATTTGTTATTATTCCAGACTAATGAAGTCACAGAGTCATACAGATGTTGAGCAAAGAAACAGACACCTCAGTCACATCGTCATGCAGACAAGATATCCTAACCTAATTTATTTCCATTTGCCAGCACACAGCTAATATCCCGCTGATCCCTTAGAACATAGAACATAGAAAAATACAGCGCAGTACAGCCCTTCGGCCCTCAATGTTGTACTGATCCAAGCCCACCTAACCTACACTAGCCCACTATCCACCATATGCTTATCCAATGCCCGTTTAAATGCCCATAAAGACGGAGAGTCCACCACTGTTACTGGCAGGGCATTCCATGAACTCACGACACACTGAGTAAAGAATCTACCCCGAACATCAGTCCTACACCTACCACCACTTAATTTAAAGCTATGCTTCCTCGTAATATCTGACTCCATACGTGGAAAAATGTTCTCATGGTCAACCCTATCTAAACCCCGAATCATCTTGTACACCTCTATCAAATCACCCCAAACCTTCTTTTCTCCAATGAAAACAGCCCCAAGTGCCTCAGCCTTTCCTCATACAATCTTCCTACCTTACCAGGCAGCATCCTGGTAAACCACCTTTGCACCCGTTCCAGTGCCTCCATATCCTTCCTATAGTACGGAGACCAAAACTGTACACAATACTCCAGATGCGGCCGCACCATAGACTTATACAACTGCAACATGACCTCAGGACGCCGGCATGTAATTCCTCTACCAATAAAAGCCAGTACGCCATATGCCTTCTTCACAGCACTATTTACCTGGGTGGCAACTTTCAGAGATCTGTGTACATGGACACCAAGATCCCTCTGCTCACCCACACTACCAAGTATACGGCCATTAGCCCAGGACTCCATCTTCTTGTTACTCTTACCAAAGTGAGTCACTTCACACTTAGCTACTTTGAACTCCATTTGCCACCTTTCTGCCCAGCTCTGCAGCTTATCTATATCCCGCCGCATCCTTTGTCACTGTCAACAACTCCACTAACTTTTGTATCATCCTCAACCTTGCTCACCCAATCTTCTAGCCCCTTCTCCAGATCATTTATAAAAATGACAAACAGCAATGGTCCCAAAACTGATCCTTGCGGTAACTGCACTCCAAGATGAACCTTTACCATCATCTACTACCCACTGTCTTCTTCCAGCCAGCCAATTCCTAAGCCAAACCTCCAACTCACCCTCAATGCCATATCTCCATATTTTGTGCAGTAGCCTACCATGGGGAGCCTTATCAAACGCCTTACTAAAATCCATATACACCACATCTACCGCTTTACCCTCGTCCACCTCCTTAGTCACCTTCTCAAAGAATTCAATAAGGTTTGTGAGGAACGGCCTGCCCTTCACAAAACCTTGCTGACTATCCTTGATCGCATTATTCCTTTCCAGATGTTCGTAAATCCTATCCCTTACAATTCTCTCTAAGTCTTTGCCCACAGTAGAGTTAAGACTCACCAGCCTATAGTTACTCGGGTTTTCTCTACTCGCCTTCTTGAACAGGGAATCCACATTTGCTATCCTCCAGTCTTCTGGCACTATTCCTGTAGACAACGAGGACATAAAAATCAAGGCCAATGGCTCTGCAATCTCCTCCCTTGCTTCGCAGAAAATCCTCGGATAAATGCCATCAGGCCCAGGGGACTTATCCATTTTCACCCTTTGCAGAATTTCCAACACTTTTCCCTTACATACCGCAAACCCATCCATTCTAATTAATTGTTACTCAATATTCACATCGACAGCAAATTCTTATTCATAGAATCATCCAGGTGGCTAACAGACTCCACCACTTCCACTGGCAGCTCGGATCATGCACATGCACCCCTTTCAGCTCATGTTATCCCTTAGTTTCCTTGTACAGCTTTCAAGCCTAGCCATAAACTAGTGGCCTCTCTTTCTGGACTCCACCACCAGAGGGAAGAGACCTGTGCTATTATCTTATTTCTGCCCGTCATGATTTCCTAAACATTTATAAACGTGCCCATTCGCCTTCGATGCTTCGACTCTCTTTTAAATGAATTATGAATCTGCACAGCAAATTCTCTTTGTTCAGCAACACTTCCCAGAACGTGGCATTTAAGTATAGACTGGGGAAAGCTAAGGAGACCATAGATGTTCCCTGAACCGTTCTGCAATTTTGCGCTAGGTCTCTCCGATGTAGAGGAGACCAAACCAGGAGCAATGGATGGGGTCAATCATGTTCGCGGAAATCCAGGTAAAACTCTCGTGAATTGCAACAATTTTTGAGGCCTTAGACGGAGATAAGAGAGAGTCGATTGGTGTAGAGAGAGCGTAGAGTAGCTACATTTGTGACTTCTACCATATATAACGGGGACAACAAAAACGAAACCGCCTTCCTCCAGGACCAGTGTACCATTTAACACACAGACTACACGACAGTACAGTCATACATAGGGAAGCATAAAATGCACAAAAAGTGCAATATCTGCCACACTGTTCATTAAATCAAAACAACAAAAGACAATGGAGCGAATGGGGGACAAATCACAATTTAACAATGAATGATTATTAACAAAATATTGTTTTATCTGCCATTCAAAATCCGAGCTGGTGCAATTCCGAAACCAGGCATTGATCCAGCTGCACAGGACATTCTCAATTGACTCTCTATAGAACGTGGTAAGGGCAGCCTATGGGAGATTGGCTTTCCTCTACCTACTTAGAAAATGGATATGCTGCTGTGTTTTCTTGCATATATACCTAGTGTTGTGGGACGAGATGAGACTACCTACCAGATGGACGCAAGGAAACGTGTTGCTCTTCTCCATCTCCATTGGGGAGCCATTGATGTTGAGCAAAGTGTGATGGCTCTGTGCCGTCTTTAAGTCAACAGTCGTCTCTTGCGTTTTATCCACGTTTAGGGACAGGATGTTATCTCAGCAGCAGTACTTTCACTGCTGCACCTCCTCTCTGTATGCTGACTAATACCCTTATACAGTTCAAATCATTCGTCCTGAGCCTTTAGGCACTGCAAGGAATATAGAGGTACACCCTGACTATAAGGACAGCAGTGAATTGCCATGTCAAATAAAATGGTCTGCATTAAAAAATCACCAACTGCACCAGTGATACGCAGAAACTGGAGACGAGCACAGAATCTTTGCACTATTTCGTGTTGATGTGGATACATAGACTCCCACCTCGAGCCTCCCTGTGTAGAGCTGCATTACTTGTAGCGGGGAAAATAATGCACGATGATCTACCTGTATGTAGGTGTCTGCAACTCTGTCGCTAAGCTATGTATACATGAAAACAAAGACGCAGCAGTCCCTACCCTCACGCTGAGAAGCCTACCGC
The DNA here is from genome assembly GCF_020745735.1 of Hemiscyllium ocellatum. Classification (NCBI taxonomy): domain Eukaryota; kingdom Metazoa; phylum Chordata; class Chondrichthyes; order Orectolobiformes; family Hemiscylliidae; genus Hemiscyllium; species Hemiscyllium ocellatum. The sequence goes on from NC_083418.1 coordinate 3,231,513, forward strand.
AGTGGAATGCAGTCCAGTTGTTGTCCACGGAGCTGACATTACAGAGTATAATGAACGGGAGAGCGGACCCGCTTTGGTTTGCTTTTAGCCGGGCACGAACCCTGGTCAGGTTCGTTTCCAGCCGTATCCTGGACAGTAGCCTTTTATATAGACTGTATCAGTACTTGTAAACATTGGGTTTCCTGTTTCCCCTGTGCCTAAGAAAACTGAAACTTTGTCACCCTCGGTCAGGAAATGACACTACGAGCTGAGGTGTGGCAGCAGGTCTTGCACCCTGGAAGACCAAGAGCAACTCGGGACTGCTTTCGAAACATCCGTGGTACGCACCCCCAAATCAAGTCAAACTTCCGGTTGCCAGCCATTTCAAATTCCTCTCACACTTCCCCAACGACGGATCTAATCTGGAACACCTCCTCTGTCAAATTAAGGCCACACAAAAACTGGAGGAAGAACACTTCACCTTCCGACTCAGAAACTTAGAAGCTTAAGGCTTCAACATAGAAATCACCAGGTTCGAAATCCCCACACCACGCACCTCATCATAGATCCAGCCCTCCCTCTCTGCCCTATCCCCTGCAACTGACCTAACTTGTCCACCTTCCTTCCAACCAATACGTTCCACAGCCCCTACTGTCCAATGTCATGCTCCTCCTACCGCACCCTTTTTAACACCATCCTACTGACCTGTCCCCCAAGACCTACCCTTTCCTGTAATTATGTATCAGCATCGATCCCCCTTCCCAGTCCTAGCTAAGGTTTCTGCTCGAAACGTGGACTCTCCTACTCTTCTGATGCTGCATGAACCGCTGTGGTTTTCGTTTCTCGCTCTACATTTTCTTTTTAATCGACTCTGACTTTCCAGTATCTTCTGTCCTCATTATCTCCATTTGGTGATTTTCCTAATCCTTCATAGAAGTATTAGCCTCCACTTATAGTTCGTTCTCCAGAATTTACAAGCATGTTTTCTTGTTGCTTTCAAATTATAATTAAATAATTAAATAAAATTATAATGAAATCATGCAGCAAAAGTGTTCAATTCGATTTAACAAGAAATTGTTGACTGTGCTCCAAGCGGTTTAGATGCAGAATTATTCGTGGAATAGTTGTTGATCTCGTCAAGCAATTCTATATCTCCTGGGGCCTTGAATGGATATTCATACATTATTCAGGAAAAACTGTCATTCAAAGTGGATCAGGTAAACTGTCAGATAGCCACGCCAAAACCAAAACACAAGAATTAATCGAAAGCTCTGGCAACATATGAGAAGAGATAGACAGGATCAAACTGATTAACGAATCCAAAAACAAGAAGATCTAAACATTCTTTCATTCAGAAGCCGGACTCGAAATGAGATCACGAGTAGAACGAAAGCAAATATAGTATCAGAAAATGTTTAGACCATACAATGACACCATTTGTTTTGTCCCATCAATACGAGCTGCCCGGAAGAAGAATGGCTCAACGGAGTAGAAACTCTGAAGATTATAACAATCGAATATTAAAGGGTATCCAATGTCAGCATTCTTAATAAACTGTGCATTAAGATCTAAAATTGAAAATTAATGATGGAAAGTGATTTAGCCCTCTGCTTGTGGCTTAAATTGTTCCGAACAATAGGTTGTTGTTGAGGCTAAAATTTACAAAACATTATGGATGGGGATCTTATCTATGACCTTCATTGGAACAGTTGGTATCGAGAGCTCAGCTTGAAGAACCGACTGGCAAATATTCATCTTGGCTGTCTGAATTAGATTGTTAAATATCCTCCCAGTTTATTGGAAAAAAAACCATTGCTATCATTTCTCGACATTTTTATGTCATCGTGTTCAGATATGAAAAGACACTCCATGGAGTAGATGCGACTTAAATCTTGGCTCTAGCGTCAGAGATGTTGACACACTCCCGCACCAAAACAGTACTACCATAGGTATCAAATCAAAACTAAGAAATTACGAGTCACTTTGACGTTTTCTGTCGGGAGACCCTGTCAATGGACCACTTCAGGCCCGATGTAAGAATGGGCCATGGTGACACCTGTTCGCCAGCGGATCATTTCATTATTGCTCTCGATCCACAAACCGTAATTCCTTTTGAAATTATTATCCATCAGCATGAATCGTGTTGTATTGTGCACAGGTTTGCTCCTCGAAAGAAACAGCGAACACTTAATCAATGCAGACGCAAATTCAAGTTGTTTCTGGTCTAGCAGTAGACAGGTATGGTGATACAAAGTGAATACAGAACGCAATCAATGTTTTCTGGGAGTGAAAGAAATGTACTGGGAGAATGAAAAGATATATTTCGAAGAAAGGTCACATACCACTTACACAAACTAAATGTTCGTGAACCGTTATCTTAATCTGCCGTTCATGTCCATCAGTGCTACAAAAGAAAATCTTAGCAAATCAGTGATTTGTGTGCTTTGACATTCTATCCGTCTTGTTCTGTTGATTTTGAAACTGAAACCGAATAAGAGTAATGCACCCTATTTCATTGCAAAGATCAGGAGATCAATAAGAGAGCCTTAATTAATACTCAAACTCATTGCCGCACACAGGGACGCTATTCTTCTTGCGAGGATTCTATTTAGACATTTTCTAATCATGACTGCTGTCGGGTTTGGTTTCCATTCCAGGTTCGGGTGACTGCCTGAGATGAGTTTACACATTCGTCCAGTTTTTGCACAGGCGCTCTGGTTTGCTGCCCAATTCTAAGCGTTTGCAGGTTATTTGGAATAGCCATGGAACATACACGGTTACACAGATAGGAAAGTGGAGAGGGTCTGGATAAGATGTACTTCGAAGAATTGTTATGGAATTTTACAGACAGACTGCTCAATCTGCTCTTTCCTGAATGGCTTCCATTGACAGGGAGGTGTCAGGCTGTCCTTCCCTGAGCGAGATACACTGACAGAATAGCGTTAGTTGCTCTTCCCTGGTTCAGTTACACAGATGGAGTAAGGTCAGTTTGCACTTCCCTGGGCGAGTTGCTTTAACAGAGTAGTGACAGTCTGCTCTTCACTGCGTGAGTTAAGCTGAAAGACCGGGGTCAGTATTTTCGTCGCATGATAATTTATGCTGACAGTGTGGGTTCAGTCTGCTCTTCCCTGGGCGAGTTGCATTGGCAGAGTGGAGTCAGTGTGTTCTTCACTGGGTGAGTAACACAGAAAGAATAGTATCAGTCTGATCTTACCTGTGTGAATTACATTGTCAGAGTGGGGTCAGACTGCTTTTCAGTGAATGACTTATATTGACAATGCGGGGTCCGTCTGCTGAGTTACACTTAGAGGGTGGAGGTCAGTCTGCTCTTCCCTGGGTGAGTTACACTTACTGAGTGCTGTCAGTCTGCTCTTCCCTGAGTGAGTTATATTGACAGACTGGCGTTAGTCTACTTTTCACGGGGTGAGTTATTTGAACAGTGTGGGGTCAGCCTTCTCTTCCATGTGTGAGTGACATCGACAGAATGGGATCAGTTTGCTCTTCCCTCGCTGAGTTATTTTGATAGAATGATGTCAGTCTCGTCTTTATGCATGCGTTTCATTGACAGAATCGGATCAGTCTGCTCTTTCTTGGCTGAGTGGCACAGACCTGAATGAGGTCAGCCAGCTCTTCCCTGTGTGAGTTTCATTTATAGCGTGTTTTACGTAGGTTGTCAGAGTGCCGTCAGTTTGCAATTTCCTTTTTGAGTTACTTCAACAGCGTGAGGTCAGTCTGTTCTCCCCTGTTTGAGTCACACTGACAGAGTGGGGTCCGTATGCTCTTCCCTGTGCAAGTTACCTGAACAGAATGGGGTCAGTCTGCTCTTGTCTGGGTGAGTTACATTCACAGAGTGCGGTCAGTGTGCTCTTCCCTTTGTGAGTAACGATAGCAGAGCCGAGTCAGTATCCTCTTCCCTGGATGAATTACACTGACAGGTTGGGGTCAGTCAACTCTTCCCTCGGTAAGTTACGTTGACAGAGTGGTCCCAGTCTACAATATCCTGATTGAGTTACATTGATACAGTGAGGTCAGTCTGCTCTTAACTGGCTAGTTACCTTAACTGAATGGGGTCAGTCTGCTATTCCCTAGATGATTTATATTCACAGAATGGGATCAGTCTGCTCTTTTCTGTGAGATGTACATTCAGTTCCTGTGGTTTGTCTATTATTCCATTGGTTAGTTACTGTAACAGTTTGAAGCCAGTCTGCTCTTCCCTTGGCCGGTTAGTTTCACAGAGTCGTGAAAGCCTACTCTTTCCTGGGTGAGATAACCAGAACGAATGTATCAGTACTCTCTTCCCTGTATCCGTTACATAGACTGTTTTTGTTCAGTCTGCCTTTCCCTGGGCGAGTTACATTGAGAGTGGGATCAGTTTGCTCTTCCCTGAGTGAGTAACATGGGCAGAATGGGATCGTCCTGCTCATCTCTGGGTGAGTTACATTGACGGTGTGAGGTCAGGCTTATCTTCCCTGTGAGAGTTTCATTGACAGAATCGGATCAGTCTGCTCTTCCCCGAGTGAGTTTCATTGACAGAGTGGCGTCAGTCTGCTCTTTTTGGGTGAGTTTCATTGATAGCGTGGGGTCATCATTCGCTGTCCAGGTAGAGGTACGTTGACAGTGTGGGGTCTGTCTTCTCTTCCCTGGGTGAGTTACATTGACAGAGTGGTGGCAGTCTGCTTTTCCCTGGATGGCTTGCATTGACAGAATGTGGTCTGTCTGCAATTTCCTTGTTGAGTAACATTTACAGATTGAGTTCAGACCGCTCTTCCCTGGGTCACTTGCTTCTACCGAGTGGGTCAGTGTGTTCTTCTCTGGGTAAGTTACATTGTCAAAGTGGAGTCAGACTGCTCTTCTCTGACCGAATTACATTGACAGTGTGGGGTAAGTTTGCTTTTTATGGATGTGCTTTATTTAAATATGCGGTTAGACTGCTCTTTCCTGGGTGAGTTCCATCGACAGTTTGGCGTCAGTTTGGTCTTTCCTGATTTAGTTACATTAACAGAGTGGTTTACATCTGCTCGTTACTTAGTGAGTTATCGTGGCGGATTGGTGTCTGTCGCTTTTCGTACCATTCAGGTCCATACTTTATCGGAAGGAGGTGGAAGCACTGGAAAGGCCCTAAGGAGGAATTTACCAGCATTTTTCCTGGTATGGAGGGAAGGTCTGATGAGGAAAGGCTGAGGGGCTTGAGGATCTTCTTCACTGAAGTGAAGAAGGTTGAGAGACATCTTGTGAGAGATATGCAAGATGATCCGAGGATTGATATGTTAGACAGTAAGTGAAAATTTCCTCGGATGGAGATGGCTTGGAGGAGGAGACATACCTTTATATTGAAGAGTGATAATAGACCACACCTGCGCACAACACTGCACAATGTTCGAAATGAGGTCTCACTAAGACCTCTCAGCTGCAAAAATACATCTTTACAACTATCGTATTTGGTCTCAGTAAAACAGCTTTTGCCTTTCAGTTTCTGATCATTTTCGTTGCAGATTATTTTCTACTTATCTTCAAAGTTTTGCACAGTGGGATATGGCTCTTCTGCCCGTTGCGCATTGCGGCTTATCAGAGAGCCACCTGTTGTCGTCGCAGTTTCCAGCTTTGGCCCAAAGTCCTGTGTGCTCTGATATTTCCAGGACAAATGTCAATGAGGTTGTCCTGTGATCTTCAATGACGCAATAATGGGACCCCCTGAGGAACTCATTGTCATTTACCCGCAAACAGGGAGACACACTGGCAGATGTGATGAGAGTTCAGCGACAGCTTTCAATCAGATTACGGCTGATTTGGTTGATGCTCAAAACGGCTTCACTGTCTGTAGTCATGGCCGAGTAGTTAAGGCGATGGATCTGGGTTCCCCATGTAGGTTCGAATCCTGCTGACTACGTTATGCATGCCCCTCTGCTGGCGCAATCTTCGCTCAAAATGCAGTCAACCTATTTTGCAAACCAGGCCGGTAATTTCATGAGACTTCGGAAACTCGAGTTTTTCATCAGAAATGTTCCATATTTAACACATTATGTCTGTTTCTCTTTCCAGATACACTGCTCGACATGTCAGGTTTCTGCAGTTTTTATGGAATATCCTGAGCAGAAGTGCTGCTTTTCATGAGATTCCTTTAATCCCTGTCCTCTGTTCACTGACGCTGATCAGTGGCAACACTTCCTCGACCTCGTCAAAGTGCTCATTCCCCACTGTTCCTTCCATCATTACAAACAACCGCAGGAAATTGCCACTGGCAATGGCCAAGCCTGGCAACAGATAAGTCGACTTTCCTGCTCCTCGGATGCTGCCTGACCTGCTGTGCTTTTCCAGCATCGCTCTGATTTAAAATCTGGTTTCCAGCATCTTTGTTCCAAAGTGAAACTACCAGCATCGGGAATCTCTCCACCAAATGGGGCTTCTCATCCCTGGACATGGTCCAAGGCAGAGGATTGTGAATAGATACTGTGAAAATATTGTCAATTGGGTTTTGAAAAAATATTTAGGAAGCAAACCATATAATCTAGACTCCAGTTTTGGAAATCTTGTGAAACTCTTTGGGAAATGGAACCTGAGGAGAATGAAGAAGTGTGAACTCTCAGACCGAGGAGAGGACGGGACATTGACTCTAATGTTCTCGGGACAGGAACTCATCTGAGGCATTATTGTGCCATTTATGAACACAGCTTCGACATTTGCTCTGGAAACATTAGAACACACAAGAGTTTGGGCCAAAGTTGGAAACTGCGATGAGAATCGATGGCTCTATGATTAGCCGCAATGCACATTGGATGGAATGGCCTTTTCGCACTTTGTAAAGCTTCGAAGACAAGTTGAAAATAATCTGTAATGAAACTGTTCAGAAAGGGTGTTTTATTGAGACCAAATACTTTAGTATCTACCGCCTTGTCTTGTTCATTATTTGTGAGGATTCGTTACTCTCAGCACCGTGGCCCGGATCCTATTCCCGCTCATGGAATGTTTGTATTGTTCAGCAAACATATCGGTATACCAGTACATCCGCGGATTTTCCGATGCTAGCAGGCCATTTGTTTTGTCCAGAACATTGTGAAGGTTAACATAAAACAAACAGCTGCAGTTGCTGGAAATCCGAGCCAAAAACGAAAATTGTGTGCGTAACACAGCAAGCCTGGCAACAGATACGTCGACGTTCCTGCACCTCGGATGCTGCCTGACCTGCTGTGCTTTTCCAGCATCACTCTGATTTAAAATCTGGTTTCCAGCATCTGCAGTCCTCGGTTTTGCCTAGTTCCTTCAGTGCGATGGATTCATGTCAATGGATTCTAAACCCATTGGGATTTCCCCACGTAGGTTCGAATCTTGCTGACTACGTTATGTAAATCTAAAGTACGTAAAAAGAGAATTCAGCGTTAATGTTTCCGTTTCGCTGAACTGTGAAAGCAAAATGTTGACGCAGAGTTTTCTTCACAGATGCAACTAAACCTGCTGAGTAATCACTGGAGTTTAGCTTCTCGTGCTGTGCTCTGTTATCTGTGAAAGCATTACATGGCGCTTTGGCTGATGTGATGCATTTAATGTGAATCTGAATCAATTTCCATCAATTGCTCCGTTTCATCTCTGCTGTCCTTGATCAACTCTTTGTCAAGATCATTCTTCTCTTATCTCCGAGAATGCGTTCAACTGTCTTTGATATTTTATTATTAAATCCATTGACTTTCTAGAATAGTTTCTTTTACAGCTGAACGTAGTCGGCGTAATGTAAGTAGTTATTCACCAAGAAACAGAGAAGGGCCTGTGATTTGTGTCTAAATCAATAAAAATTAAGTGACATCATTATGGTGCTATAAAACAAATTTCCGCAACAATCAAATCATGAGATAATATGAAGTGTACAAAATATTGTCTGACCCAATATGTAGTTTCCAAAGCATACTTTACAGTGCAAATCTGAGGATGAGACAGAGGACAGGTTAGTGAACATGTGTCACAATTAATGGCCTTCATAGCCGAAGTTTTAAGGCATCAAATCAGTGACAATCGAGAATTTTGAGGAAGTTAGAATTACATGTAACGCAGATAAATGGAAGGGCATTTGTAAAAGGAAATCAGTATCGGAATGGGCGAATCGTTGGCTGCGTTAGCAATTATTGACCTGATCTCATTTCACTTGATGGGGCTGAAATCCCGAGGATATTACAGGTCTGGGTCGAGAGGAAATGACTCAGAGATTTGATGAGAAAGAGGTGAAGTTAAAATGTATCTGTCCGAATTCGAGTTGGTGGGTGAACAGGAAGTGATTCAAATACTGACATAGGAGCAGAGTTTTGGACGATGTGTAAGTTTTGGATGAGTGAATAACCTGTGAGTTCTTCCCTTACACCATTGTTTGACTTCTAGTGAACAGATAACGCTGCTAAAAGTGAGAATGGACAACTCATTCAGATGCAGGGAAGGGAAAGCACAATGAAACATTAAACAGAACTCATGCAAACTCATTAATGGAGGCAACGAAAATCAGAAAAGTGCCGAGAAGGAATGTGGGAGGACGGCTCTCAGTGTATTGGAGATTAGGTCCATAGGGAACAAAAGAATTCATGAGAGTTTCAGCAACAGATGAGCAGAACGTAGGTGGATTCGGGCTGTGGAACTGAGGTGGGCAATCTTGGTGGCAATGGTGATATGTGGTTGAAAATACATTTCAGAGTGAAGTTTTTCACCATGGTTATGACACATTTTTTTCACACTCTGATAGTTGCCAGGGAGAGGGATGGAGACAGTGTCGAGGCATTAGCAGCATGAAAACAGACACTTTGGTCCATCTGTCCTCGCCGACCAGATATCCCAACACAAACTAGTCCCACTTGCCAGCACCCGGCCCAAAGCCCTCCAAACCTTTCCTAGTCAATAACCCGTGCAAATGCCTTGTAAATGTTGCAATTGTACCAGCCTCCACCACATCCGATGGCACGTCACTCCACATACGTACCACCATTTGCGTGATAAAATTTCCCCTTAAGTCTCTTTTATATCTTTCCCCTCTCACCCTAAACCTATGCCTTCTAGTTTTGGTCTCCCCTATCCCAGGGAGAAGACTTTGTCTATTTATCCTATCCATGCCCCTCATATTTTTTGTAAACATTTAAAAGTCACCCCTCCGCCTTCAACACTCCAGGAAAAAGCTGCTCCAGCCTGTTCAGCCTCTCCCCATTGCTCAAGTCCTCCAACCCTGGCAACATCCTTATAAATCTTTTATGAACCCTGTCAAATTTCACAACATCTTTCCGATAGGAAGGAGACATGAATTGCACGCAATATTTCAAATGTGACCTCATCGATGTCCTGAACAGCCGCAACATGACCTCCCAACTCCTGTACTCAATACTATGCCCAAGAAAGGAAAGCAAACTAAACGCCTTCTTCACTATCCTATCTACCTGCGACTCCACTTTCACGGAGCTATGAACCTGCACTCCAAGGTCTCTTTGTTGTGGATTTATTTACTCGACTAGGAGTGGACGTCTTACAAGTCAGGATGCTGTGCAAACTGGAGAGAAATCTGCAGATCACTGAGCGGCACGGCTGCTCAGTTGTTCATGCTGCTGCCTCACCGCAGTAGAAGCCCAGTTGCGATTCCAGCATAGAGTGTCTGTCTGTGGGGAGTTTGCAGATTTTCTCCCTGTCAGTGTGGCTTTTCTCCAGGTGCTCCGGTTGCTCCCACATTTTAGAAATATGCAATCCAGCAAATCGCGCATAGTGTAATCTGCATTCATCAGATGCAAATGGGCCTTGGTGGGTTATTCTATGGAAGGTCGGTGTGAACTTATTGTGCTGAAGTGCATGTTTCCACACTTCAGGGAATCTCACCTGATGGAATCAGACTAAAAGTGATGGTTTTCACACCAATTTGCTGCGCTGCTGTTTCTCGGTGATGGGGACGGAGTGTTTTGAAGCTTCTGACCACGCTGTGGTCAAGTTGTGGGCGTAGTATTCCCTCTCCTTCAGTCGCTACCTTCACATCGAAGACAGAATCTAGAGAGACATTATCTCTGAGTCTCTTGTTCTTTTGTTTGACATTAATTTCACGGGATATTTGAAGAGTAAGACTCCTTACAAAACATGATATGGTGGGGTTGTCAATTTCATCATAAATGATACGAGATCAGATATTGAACATTGAAAGAACTATTCCATTTACAGTGGGAGAGAAACCGAATGCGTGCTGCGTACTTGGGCAAAGCTTTAGCCAATCATCAGAACTCACAAACCACAAATGCAGTTACTCTCAGGAGCAAACTGTGCAAGTTTAGGGATTGTGGGGAAAGATTCATTTTCTCAAATGAGCTGGAACCTCACTGATGGATTCACACCTGTCCAGTGTGTGGGAAGGGATCCACTCAGTCATCTCATATGCCTCATTAGCAGCTCATTCACGCTGACACAGAGCATTCCAACACGCAGAGTTAAAAGATCCAGGGACTTGATGGACCATCAACAGGCTCATGCAAATGAGAGACATTAAATAGGCCAAACCTGTGGAAAGTACCATAAGGTGCCTGTGTATCTGACTGTCCCTGTTTTTACTGCCGTGATGTTGGGAGTGGTATAAAAGTTGAAAATGTGTTTCTGGTAAGGCGCCGCAGTTCAGGCAGCATCGAAGGAGCAGGAGAATCGACGTTTGGGGCATGAGCCCTTCTTCAGTAAGTCCTCAAGCCCGAAACATCGAGTCTCCTGCTCCTTGGATGCTGCCTGAACTGCAATGCTTTTTCAGCAACACATTCTCTGCTCTCATCTCCAGCATTTGCAGTCCTCACTTTCTCCGAGTGCTATAAAAGTCCCAGAGAATTAATACCTCCTAATTGTACTCACATTAGTGAGATGTTTAAATGTCCCGCCTGTGGGAAATGCTACAAAGCCTTTCGGGATTTTTTTCTATCATCCAGGTGCTCTCTCTGTGAAAATGCGTCCCTGTGATTATCTGACCTCATGGAGCAACAGCTGGTTCACACTGGAAAGTGACCGTTCTGCTTCTCCAAAAGTGGTATGTGATTCACCTGTCTGTCCAACCTCCTCAGTTACCTGCAAGTGCACACTGTGGAGATACCTCTTCTACGCTTAGACTGCAAGAAGTGCTGCATAAGCTGCCGGGTACTGAATTGGCATCAACGTGCGCACGCTGAGAAGAGTCATTTCAAATGCTAAGACAGTGGCAAGTCCTTCAGAAAGTCTGTGCAATAGTAGTCCATTCAACGTGTCCACACAGCTGAGAAATTTTCTGACGGCTCTTACTATGGGAATCACGATACAAGTTACTGGGGACTGTTTTGTCATCAACGTGTTCACATTGATGAGAAGCCTTGCAAGTGTCTGGTCTTGCGAAGTGCAATTCAAGTTCTCTGGAATTAATATCCCATTAACATATTCACGTGTTAAACTCAACGTGGCATGTCGTTGTAAGGATGTGTACACAGAGTAAATGAAGATACGGCAGTGCTACATAAAATCTGGTAGAATTCTTTGAGGATTGAGGAGTGGCTGACTGGCAGGAAATATGGAGTTGTGATAGCGCGGTTCTTTCAGGATGGCTGGCAGTGACTCGTGGAGTTCATCAGGTGCTTGTGTTAAAAGCATAACTTTTCAAGTTATGCTTGAATGATCTGGTTAATTGAAGAGAGGGCGTTATTATTATGTTTTCAGATGAGGCAATGATACGGGGACGGATGATTCGTACTTAGAAGGGGTGATGCTGCAGAATGATCTGGACAATCTCGGAGAGTGTAAAAATATTTGGCACGTGGAATACTCTATGAAAGAATGCGTGGTCAGACGTATTGGGCAGAAGAGTAGAGACATAGCATATTTTCTGAAAGGGAAAAGGCTTCTTAAAGCATTTGTGAGATCTAGTTCAGTATTCTCTTAATGTTGACATGTAGGTTTTTGAGAGTTGATGTTAGATACTTTTGCTCAATCGCGATAATCAAAAGAGATTCTACAAGGCACGGTGGCACAGTGGTTAGCACTGCTGCCTCACAGCGCCTGTAGACCCGGGTTCAATTCCCGACTCAGGCGACTGACTGTGTGGAGTTTGCACGTTCTCCCCGTGTCTGCGTGGGTTTCCTCCGGGTGCTCCGGTTTCCTCCCACAGTCACAAAGATGTGCGGGTCAGGTGAATTGGCCAAGCTAAATTGCCCGTAGTGTTAGGTAAGGGGTAAATGTAGGGGTATGGGTGGGTTGCGCTTCGGCGGGTCGGTGTGGACTTGTTGGGCCGAAGGGCCTGTTTCCACACTGTAAGTCTAATCTAAAAAAAGGCAATACAAGCAAAAGAACAATCAGCGCCATTTGGAGGTGTAAATATTTATTTTTGTGTTGAATCGCAGGAGATGAAAGAGATACAAAATGACTGGCAGATTTAAATTTCGCTGTTTGAGAACTCAAATTGATGTTTTAAACACAGCTCACATTTCTAAAGAGGAAATGTCGGATTGATTTGAAAATAAACGTTTGGATAATTGTCTGGAATCAGACTTAGTGTATGTAAGTACTTTGAGGGAGGCTGTGAGCATCATATGGGGCACCTTTCAGAAATAATTTTATCATCTATAACCACAGTTGAAGTGCCAAATACCCGAGTATTACCGAATGTTGTGCATATATTTAAGAAAGAATGCACATAGAAACCCGTGAACTACAGGACTGTGAGTCTAGCTTTGGTAGTGGGTAAGTTATTGGAAGCAATTCTAAAAGACAGGACTTGCTCGCATTCTGAGTTTAAAAAAAATATAGTCAGCATGTTTTTAGGTGAGGGAAATTGAGTCTCACAAACATGATTGTATTTATGAGAAAATAACTGAGAAGATTGATGAGGGCAGAGCAGGAAGACATTGTTCACTTGGACATTGGTAATTCCTTTAACAAGGTTCCACATGGAAGATGTATTCTTCCAGTTATGTCACATGTTAAAAGTTTGTGCGAAGATTTGTAGCTCGGGTGCTTGTTGTAGTGGTTCTGTTCGCCGAGCTGGAAGTTTTGGTTGCAAACGTTTCGTCCCCTGGCTAGGAGACATCATGATGTCTCCTAGCCAGGGGACGAAACGTTTGCAACCAAAACTTCCAGCTCGGCGAACAGAACCACTACAATGTCACATGTTAATCAGAGTGAGCTTTCCAGCTTTACATAAAAGTGTTCTGATAGCATGAGACAGACACGCAATGTGACGTTCGATTCTTTTTCAGAATGGAGGATTGTTCGCAACAGACAATGATAGGGATCGGTGCTGGGTCCACTTCTGTTTTTTTCAGTTTTATGTAAGTTATTTAAATGGAAATATGCCAAGCATGGGAAGTAATTTTGTAGATGCCTGCAAAATTGGTGGCAGAGTCGACTGTGAAGAAAGTTATCTGAGATTACAAAGTTCAATATGTGACTCCATGAAGGATGAATAGGCTGTGTTTAATTAGGTTAAATGCGATGATCAATACTTATACAATTAATAGTGTGCTTTTGGGTGATGTTGTCCAATAGAATATCAAGGGATTCAGGCCCATAATTATTTGATGTTTGCATGACATGCAGATCCGGTGGGAAATGAAATGTGTATGATGCTCAGTCTGTTGAGTGTAGAGGTTGGTACGTCAACTTTTGTTTGCACAGGGCGTTGGTGAGGCATTTCCAGAAGTAGTATTCTTGAGGAAGAATAGTATTAAGCTGGGGAAGGTGCAGTAGAGATATGTCAGGTTTTTGTTCTGAATGGAGATTTTGCATTTGATGGCGCAGCTGGAAAGTCAGGGAGATTTTCTCAGTGGGATGTACGAGATTGAGCGGTGACCTCAGAGCGGTTTATAATGTCTTAAACGGTGTAGACAACGTGAATGGCAGATTCATTTTACCTTGGATGACGGATTTCAAAATTAGTGAATAAACGTTCAATGTGAAAGTAGGAAGTTTTAAAATTACTTCAGAGAATAAAAAAAATCTTTTATAAAGAGAGTGTTTCTTGTGTTGAATGAACTGCCTGAGGATGGGGCTGATGTGAGTACGGTTACCACACTTGAGAATCAGTTGAATATTAGAAATATTTTTAAATGGCCTTTATCAAGGCACACGAATAAGACTTTTCGTAGTGATAAGGACAAAGCAAATACAGATGGGACCCGTTCAATTTAAGGTTATGGTTGGCATAGACGAGTTGGGTGGAAGGATCTTTCTCCTTGTTGCACAACTGCTAAATTCTATCTGAGCCTACCTGCAAGTAGATAGATTATTTGACGAGGATGCATTCCTGCGCAGGAAAATGGCAAGATAAAATTGACCGAATTACTTCTTTATGCACCATACCGAATTGAAGCCAGGTTTCTGCAATCTCTGTTCGCCATAGTGTTTGCCAATGACTGGGATTGATGAGAAAATTTCTCTTCCAATATTCGTGTGTCTCAGTTGGCTGTCAGTGAGAAAGAGGCTGGGAGAATGGAGCACTGAGTGCAGCACATAGTTGAAAATGATGGCGTGTTGGGTTTGGAAATTGATTTTATTCATCACACACCAACACACTGCAAAACTCAACTCATTGTTTATTTCGTTGCTCCTCTTCTGCACACACTTCCTCCGTCCTATCTCAACCGCCTTTCTCTTACAAAATTTCCAAAGATGTTTACTTATTTCTGGCATCCTATGTTGATTTCTCAGATTATTCAACAACATCAGAACTGAATCGAAAACAAGAGATACACCAGCCAGTCCAAAAGCTTTGAAAATGATTTTGCATCTTCCTGACCACCATGAAGTGAAGCAGTCTGTGTGGTGAAGTTGATCACAGTTTGTCATTCATTGAGGATTTATAGGATTTTCATCCAATGACATCTGCCATCAGTGTTGATATCTGTGTCAAGTATTTTTGAATGTCATCTTTAAACGAATATAAACATAGAAAATTGAAACAGGAGTAGATTGTGGCTGTGTTTGATCCTGCTGCAATGTTCACTGTGAGCAAGTCTGGTCATTGCATTCAGTAGCCTGTTATTATTGTAGCCCCGTAATGTTTGTTCCCTTTAGACCACAGAACTATATTTTTTACATGTCAACATTCCGTGTTTTGAATTTAACTCCTTTCCGTAGCGGAACATTCCACAGGGTCACCCGTCTGAGGGAACTAAATAGCCCGCCGATATCTTAAAACTGTGAACCCCACACCTAGGGGTCTGTACTCTGTGCTCATGAGGCATTCCTTCCTACATTTAACATGCTGATCCTGTCAGAATTTTATTAGTTGCTGTGACGTCCTACTTCTTTCTTCTAAACATCAGTGGATGTCAGTCGAATCAATCCAAACTGTTCCAAAGTTCAGTCCTGCCATCTGAAGAATCGATTTGTTAAAAATTTGTTGTGCAGTATCCACAACCCAAAAGTGCAAAGTAACACTTCATGTATGGTCTCCTCAATCCCTGACATCCCTGTTTCTATCCTCAAATCCTCGTGATACAAAGGCCAACATACCATTTGCCTCTTTTACCTCCTGTAATACCTGCATGCTTACTTTCACTAACTTGTGTACACAGGCGCCAGGAGTAGTTTCTCATTTTCCTTTCGTACATCCATGCTGACTGACCATGTCCAATCCTGTAATTGATTTCCAATGTTAGGCTAACTGGTCTCTCATTCCATGTTTCATAATTACCTCTTAAAAATGTGTAGTCACATCAACTATTTTCTAATCCATTTAAAAATTATCCAGATTCTACAGAATCTTGAAACCTGAAATTACTCTGTTTAGGTCCAAGCTCCTTTTTTTCATATGAGATGCATTATCTATTGGTCTACATTGTTCGGTATGCTTCGGTGGAGAGTAGCATTCCTGTGATATCTTTACTTTTAATCCTATAAATTTCCCCAAAAGCATTCCGCAACAGATACTGATGTTTTTTTTTCCAGATCTCCCTCTAATGTGCTCATCAGCAATTAGGGATATTATTTATCATCCTCTGTGATGTCAGAACCAAAATACGGTATACAGTTATTTGATTTGCAATCTCTTTATCCCACATTAGAACTTCCCTTGTTTCTGATTGTAAGGGATTTGTTTCCATTGATCTTCTTTTGTCTTCATCTAACGTCAGGAGTATTTACAATGAGCTTGTATTTCACTCACTTGCTTGTAAACGTTATTTTCCTACTTAATCAGCCCATTAAACATGCTGAAATCTGAAATGTATTGTCTTCAGGTCTGATGCTCTCTGTAGCCACTGTATGCCTCTCCCATGTATCAAGTACAGTCCCTAATCTGCCTTATTCAACATGGAAGAGTCATCTATCCAGTTTTATTTTGTGACAGATAGGAAAGACGAACTGCTGCAATTCCTCCAAGGGCTCGATAGATGTTTGTCATACAGTTAAGTTATGTTCCCCAATTTGTTGTAACCTTTTCCTCCTTATACCATCGTGATTTCCTGTATTCAGATTTTATCCCCTCGACTCAGAATCAACTCTGTCAATCTCTGTCTTAATGAAGAGTTCTATCATCGCATTCTTCAATCTCCACAAGAGCCTTCCAACAGCTATATTGCCAATTATTCCCTTTTCATGACACAAATAAAGTTATCTATTTAAAGTTGCCGGAGCCCCAGAGAGAATTGAAGCATTGCCTCACTTGTGAGATAGAGATGACTGATGGTGTTTTACCCTAACAGTCACTGAGCCTCAAGCAAGTGGCAAGCTGAAAAAGGTGAGACTTTCAGGGCAACTTTAGCTGGTGCGGGGACTGAATGCGTGGTATTCGTGTTATTATGATTCATAAATCAACCGTCCACACTATTTATCTAACCCACTTCCAAACAACATACATTACTGGGGGGAGGGGATGTGGGGAAGCAGGTTGTGCCGAAGGTTAAGTGATGCTGAAATACTAGTCATGACAGAGTTGCGGAGTTTCTTTCGTTGGGTGGCGCTGGGTCTAAGCACCAGTCACTATCGAGGTGTAGGTTTAAACCTCACTGCTGTCGATATCACAACTCCACTACTGTCCGCAATTGTGTACGAAAGGGCTATACGGGTTCTGCCGGTTTTAATTTGAGTATTTGCAACTGTTGATGTCTTGGTCATTGACTTGAACTGCACAATGGGTGCTCTCATTTTCGTACTAGTTCCCAGCTCGACATTCCACTTTCTCTGTGGGCACTCTCATTCTTTCTTTGACATGTCGGTTTCTGAGGGAAAAGTCTCTTCAATTCACTGCAAGTTGCCGAGACAAGTCGACCAGTGTAGGCGAATGTACGATGCATTTTATCCCTGTCAAAGGGATAAGTTCCACTTCAACTGTGCATTAAAGTGGCCACTTGCTGTGGGGAATGTAAGTGACGGCTCCATTTCAAATGGTGCTGAAACGAAAATAACTGATTCAGAATGCTGAATCAGCTGAATCTGATGGAAAACTTAAGGAACGCTCACTGAATGTTTCTCAACTCACATGGAAAATCATCTTCTTGTGGGCCCATGCGGGTTGACGCAACAAAAAGCTTATTCTTGGTAAATGGCATGGGGGTGGGTTTGGGCAGGTTTGTGTGTTTTCAGTGCTGGACGAAAGTGATCTGTGCGAGCAAGGCTGTCAAACATTCCAAGAGCAGGGAAAGCTGAATGGTCGTGGATGACTCTCCCATTTTCTGTTTCAGGAACAAACATAGAATTTGGTCGAAAACAGCAGCAGGTCTGTCAGCATCTTTTTTCATGTCCAACTCCCTCTGCCT
This sequence comes from Hemiscyllium ocellatum, assembly GCF_020745735.1. NCBI lineage: Eukaryota > Metazoa > Chordata > Chondrichthyes > Orectolobiformes > Hemiscylliidae > Hemiscyllium > Hemiscyllium ocellatum. The sequence continues at coordinate 3,249,185 of NC_083418.1, forward strand.
TTCTGTTCCCTCCCTTTCTATTAAATATCTCCTGACTTCCACCTTTATCCTTAGCTTCTCTTTCATTATTTCCTCTCTGGCCATTTTGACAGTCTCAAGATTTGTTTCAGACATATCCCATCTCTACATGTTTAGCAGCTCTGACTGGAGGTCCTCGAACAGAATAAATAACTCTCTTTCTGGTTCCTTTCGTACCTGATGGCCAGAGACCAGAAGGTAGAGGAGGCTGCTTAGGCCTTTCAGTCCATCTCGTCTGCTCCACCATGTGACGATAGCAGATATGGGTCTCAACAACAATCTACAGCATTCTTCCTGCAATGCTTACTCTACCTGCTTTTAGGCTCCAGTGTGGTTTCCAACATGGGTCTGAACTCGGCCCCCTCCATATGTATTGTCAGCTTGTTGCAATATCTCTGTGTGTGACAGAGTTTTGCATGATGCCAGCGCGGCAAACATGATCTCTCGTGAGAAAAGCAATTACCGCTTGGGTTGTAGTGGCGGGGGCGGGGGGGGGGGGGGGGTGGGGAAGCGGGATCAGTTCGATCGGGTCACTGGCCCCACTGTGTTTCTGTGGGGGACCAGTTATCACGTTTTCCTCCAAAGTGAAGTATCCTTGTTTTCAATTGTCGCGCACAAAGAACGATTGGCTTGTTTCTGAACAAGATTGGGTCTTGTTGCTTGCTGGTCTTGCATGTAAACGTTCCTTTGAATGTCCCAGATCATTCCTGCCGCTGTGGTGAAAGCGAATACAGGTCCAATTAATTGTTGTCTATGATTTTGTTCGATATCAATTTTTTCGTGTTCTGAATATGCACGGAATTTTCCACCAAGGACGGTAAGTATTTTTAAGAGAGCAGTCAGCGAGCCCTGATCCTTTCTGTCGAGAAGAAGTATCAGCTTCAGCGAACGTGGCCATGTTCAGAGACGAGCAGAAACATTGTTGTTCCTTCCTATGGGCGACAGGCTACCGGATTGTGATGAATGGGGACTGATTGCAGTCTCTTCAGCAAACCTCCTTTTGAATTTAGTCGCCCAACACTACTTGAATGGCGAAAAGGAATGGAATTCCAACTACTTGCTGCATCAACCTCTTTTTCTTAAATTTGTCTCTTCACCGGTCCTGAATATGCGCTGATGTCTGCAGTATTTGTGGCTGTCCTGTTTAAGTGGGAAGTTACGAGCTTCCTTTCACCTCGGTGCTCCAGAGGAAATTTTCCCAACCGAAATTCACATCAGACATAGACATCACCGGTTCGAAACTAAGCAGAATCATCCTTGTTCCATTGTTACAGGCGATAGCCTTTTGGATTGCCGTGAACAGATCATCACATTTTGTGGTTATGTTCGCTGATCTATGAATTTGTGTTGCAGAATTTTTGTCGGCGAACACAACCACAACAACGAGCACCCGAGATACAAATCTTCTCGCAACATTAAAGCATCAGTGTTTGATTTTCTCGTTAGCAAAACTACCTTTGAATTTGCTCGCCCATATCTGTTGCCTTCGTGAAAAGGAATATAGTTATTCTGGATTAATTACTGTGAAATTTTGTTATGTTTCTTTCTCCCCGTGGAAAGAGTATTGGTGATGATGAATGGCTTAAGCAGAATCGTCTATCCTCCTGCTGCTCCGACTTGCTGTTCTTTTCCAGCACCACTTTCTCTTCTAAGTTTCTCTCCTCCTTGTTACTAAATATAAGTCGAATTGTGTACCTTCGATGGTCGTGCTGTGTAAGGCCAGTTACCGGGCATTAATCCTTTCTGTACCAGTCATACCGCATTTGCTTCACATGCGAAGATGGCCGAATTCAGTGTCAGGGAGAACTCTGAATTGCTAATGTCACTGCAAACACTGGATACCGATGTATGGTCTCTGTCAACTGCATTCAAATCTAGAGTATGAAATGCCTGATTTGTACCTTGTCTGCCGTTCTCAACATTTGTGAACCAAAACCGGAAATCCTTAATCATTATTTGCAGCAATTCACGTTTTTGAGTTTTTCAACACAGGGCACCTTTGCCGTTTATTCAGTCAGCAACAGAAATGAAAAGATTTAATTCCTCATACACTGCTTGAGTAACGCGCTCATATTGTTGCTTTGAAATCTGAAATCCCGATCCTGATCTAGTTGGGAATGAACCAGCACGCTGCATTCTCACGATGTTCAATTCGAATCAACAATCCCCAAACTCGACATCAGAAACGTTACCCATTACCTCACTGGCCCAAAGTCCAGGCATGACTGTGAGAGCTTGTCTAAATGTAATGTAAACATCCACATCGGGGAAACAGCATTCACAAGGTGAAAAATTGGCAAACATAATTACCATCACTGCTTCAGTTGGAAGACCCGACATTGTGAAACATTACCTAACACTGCACTTATGTATTTGGAGACTTTTACATTCCAGATCCTGACCAAATTCTCTTAGAAACATCTAGTCATTTCAAGTCCGTCGTCCAGAATGAGATGGACGAATTGAACGACGCCTTTATTGTATTCGACCTATCAACAGAGCTGAAAACGAGCTCCGGTTGCATCAGCCGTTACATACCTTCCTGCAATATATCTGCTGAACAACATCAGATTATTATCGCTTTGCCTTCTTCACATTGAAACCCAGGACGATAATATGAACTGTTTGCAAACGTGGAGAGAGAAATACTGCTGATAAGGCGATTAAACGTGAAGATCAGGCACTAGAGTTGTACAATTCAGGGCCCACACGTCAGTATCAGTGGAAATCCCTGCTCGGGTCTCTGAGTTTGCATTGGCCAGACCTGGATTTAATTTCCACTCAGAAAATGAAGATTTAAATCTCTTTGTCTGAATGTTCCGAAAGAAAACTAATCCCTGGTTACCCATAGAACACACACACGAATCCTGACAGAACAATCCAAGAATTGTTTGCATCTATCGAGAAGGACAATAGCAGCAGGTACACGCGAAAACCATCACTGCAAATCCTTCTCCAAGTATCTCGCCTTTTCGACTTGAAAATATTCTACTGGTCCTTCAGTGTCTGAATCCTCCCCTCATGGTGTCATCCCTGCATCTCTGTACTGAGCGCATCCAGAGTTAGATGAGATTAGATTCCCTAGTTTGGAAACATGTCCTTCAGCCAACAAATCCACACCGACCCACCGAAGAGCAACCCTGCAAAGGAGCTCACCATCTCTATCTCTGGAGTAACTTGGGATGGAATGTGCATGCTATCCCATTGACTGATGAATGTATCCCAGTAATGCGTTTTAAAAAGCTGCAGTTTATGGAGAGACACCTGCAAGCGGTTGGGATTAAATTAAGAAGTGAAACGGGTGAGGGGAAAAATTGACAGGCAATAATGACTGGGAGGCATGAGACAGCAAGTGAGTGAGGGGCTGGTTATGCAAGGCACAGTGTCGGTGTCAGCATGTACTGTTTGTGTGCAGACTGAGTCACACAACATTCCTTGTCAACTCACCACAATGAGCCCATTTCTCCTGGTGTGACGTTCCCTCTGCGCATATTAACGCGGTTGATTGGCACCGAGAGGATGGACACATTATCCAACAAGTTTAAACAGGCAAAGGCATCAGATTCGAACAAAAGCAATAAGAGATTGTCTCTTACGATGCATTTTAAGTGGAGAATATCCAGTTGTGAGCCTTCTGAAATAACGACCATTGATTTAAATTTTCACAGAGTAACTGTGAAAAAGAAAAAAAAGTGTGTGAGTTACTGTGATCGAATGGTTAAGTAAATGTACATATGGTTTTGAAAAGTCGAGTTTGGGTAGTTGTTGTGGCTTATTTAGTTGACGTTCCTGTCAATAAATAGGCGATTATGGGCTCATATCCCGACATCACAACCTGTGTAGGTCTTTCATAAAGAACAGAGTACCTTATTCACACGTGGTTCGGGTGGTGGTGGGATTCAATCCAATGAGTGTACAGTTTAGGTACAACACCTTCGACCGCTCTATCACGCTGCCAAACAAAACAGCATAACCACGTTTTTAATAACACATTCATTATTCGTTATTCAGCGTCGCCTCAATTTAGGTTCATTTCCCGTGCACATTCAATGACGAACTTGACCGATGTTGGATAACATTTAAGAGGATGTTGCAAGATTTGCAAGGTTTGGAATGCAGAGTGATACTGCATAGGCTGCGATAATTGACCCTGGAGCTTGAGTCCTCAGTGATGGGCTGACAGAAGTTTAAATCATCATGACGGAGACATTTAGACTAAATCGTCACAAGGCAGGCAGAGACACAGACGAACGTTACCTTAGGAGATGGACAGGCTTTCACCGCAACCTAGATTCTGACACAGCTGAAATTGTGAGAATGATTCTTCATCGAGTGAAATTGTCACGGATGCACACCACAAGAAGAGGGGATTATTGTCTCACTGCGTCCGATTGATTTTGACTCAATTGCGCAGCAGCTGTTGCCAAAGTAGATATGTTGTTGAGTATTAATATTCATCGAAATATGGTATTAGAAATATTGATACTAAGCCCATAACCACTGGCTGCATTCATTAAAAAATGTCGGAATTAGAAAGAATGCAGAATTGATTTACAGGAAAGGATCCAACAATTAATCCGAAAGTTCTGACATCAGGTAATTAACTTGTGAGCACAAGAGAGGAAGATTGGCCGAAGATGTGGATCTTGAAATCGTCTTGACAGAATCATTTGCAATGATTTTCCGGTTGTTCTAGAGTCGTCAAGTCCTAGAGCAATGCAGTTTCAAAAGTGGCGCTTCTTTCCAATTTGACCATGGTAGACAGATATCCTAAATTAATAGGTCCCATTTGTCAACATTTGGCCCACATCGCTATAAAAATTGTTACTCATATATTGATCCAGATGCCATTAAATATTACAGTTGGACCAGTATCCAGCAATTTCTCTGGCAGCTCATTCTGGATGCGACTGAAAAAGTTGCCCCTGACGTCCCTTTTAAATGCTGACCCTCTAATTTTAAACCTATGCTTTCAAAATTTTGACTCCCTCACCAGCGGGAAAACACTTTGACTAGTCAACCTATCCATGTCCCTCATGATTTAATAAATAGCAACGATTTGACTTCATCATACTTGTCAGGTGGGAAATGTATGGAGATTATTTCTCGAAGGTAACAATTTGAAATCTGATTGATGTAGAAAGTCTGATGTGCAGATTTTTGGAAATGCATCTTGGAAACGTTTTTAAAAAGTCATTGAAGTCTCGTACCAGTTATAAAAATCTGTTGTGAAAGGTGCAGAAGGATTTCAGGGCACCAGAAAGAATCATGATTTCCAATGAATGGTGGCTCAGTTCGACCGCACTTGGAGTACAGTATAAGGAATTATAATCCTCACTTTATGAAAGACACTACTACCATATCAGGAATACCACGAATGGTGATTAGCCTTGATATCATTAGTGAACATTAGTCTTGTGAATTGAAATTGGGCAAATCTGGCATTTTATTTAACGCTTTCAAATCAAGAGAGGAAATCTCATTGAGCGTAGCAAAATATTTGAATTGATAAAGAGAGTGGTGCAGTTAAATTTTGTTCCCTCATTGGTGAATCTAGAGCACAGTTTTAAAAAAAAAGCATTGTGATTTATTACCAAGATGAGAACTATTGATTTTTGTCTAAGACTTGAGAAGTCTCGCTATTCTGCACTGCAGTGAGCCTTGGATATTTGGTCTTTGCATACATCACTATCAGCCTGACCCGCCGACACTTACTGCATCACTATAAACCTGACCTCTCACACTTACTGCCTTAATATCAGCATGAACCCCTCAAACTTACTGCATCGCAATCCATCTGGCGCCCTTACACTTACTGCGTCACTTTCCATTTGATACCCTCATTTTGACTGCGTCACTGTCAGCCTTAATGCCAAACACTTACTTTGTCATTATCAGTCACGCCCTAACACTTCCTATATTACTATCACCCTGAGTCCTTACACTTACTGTGCCACTATCAGCCTAAATCCATCACACTTATTATGTCAGCATCAGAATGACGCCCCACACTTACCGTGTTACTACAACATTGCCTCCTCAAACCTACTGTGTCACTGTCACCTTGACCCCATCACATTTACTGCGCCACAATCACACTGACCCCCTCACACTTACTGCTTCACTATGAGCTTCAACAGTCACACTTACGGCGTCCCTATGAGGCTGACTAACTCACACGTATCACCTCACAATCAGCATTACTCCCTCTAATGTATTTCATCATTATTATTTTGAGGCACTCATACTGACAGCATCACTACCAGACTGACCCTTCCAATTTGCTGCATCACCTCACTCTGACTGCTTCACTATTCCCAGACTCCTCTCACTTACTGTATCATTATCAGCCTGAACACCGCACATATACTGCATCACTATCACCCTGACACCATGACGCGTACTGCGTCACGATCAGCCTGACCCCCTCATGCTTACTGCGTTGGTATCTCTCTGATCCCCTCGGACTAACTGCATCACAATCACTCTGACCCCTTCACACTTACTGCATCACTATCCTTCTGGCACCCTCACACTTACTGCATCACTAACACCCTGACACATGCGCCCCTACTTCATCAACCAAACCCCACACACTAACGGCGTCACTATTTCGCTAACCTGCTCACACGTGGGCGGCACGGTGGCACAGTGTGGGCGGCACGGTGTCACAGTGGTTAGCACTGCTGCCTCACAGCGCCTGAGACCCGGGTTCAATTCCTGACTCAGGCGACTGACTGTGTGGAGTTTGCACGTTCTCCCTGTGTCTGCGTGGGTTTCCTCCGGGTGCTCCGGTTTCCTCCCACTGTCCAAAAATGTGTGGGTCAGGTGAATTGGCCATGCTAAATTGCCCGTAGTGTTAGGCAAGGGGTAAATGTAGGGGTATAGGTGGGTTGCGCTTCGGCGGGTCGGTGTGGACTTGTTGGGCCGAAGGGCCTGTTTCCACACTGTAAGTAATCTAAGTAATCTAATCTAATCACGTAATGCATCACCATCACCTTGACACCCTCTCACTGAGTGCGTCAATATCAGCCTGACCCCCCTCACGCTTACTTCGTCACTACCAGCCTGATCCCTTCTAATGGACTGTGTCACGATCAGACTGACCCACTCATACTTACAGCATCATAATCACCTTGACCCCCGACACAGCGTACGTCCATATCACCCTGATCCTTTCACATTTCTTGCATCACCTTCAGCCAGATCCTTCACACTATCACTCTGACTTCCTCATACTTGCTGCATCACTATCACCCGATCCCATTCACACTGTGTGTGTCACTATCAGCCTAATACCTTATCCTCACTGAACCACTATTATCCTGACTCCATCACACTTAGTGTCACATTATCAGCCTGACCCCTTACACTTCTGTGTCACTCTCAATCTGACACCCTCAAAGAGTCTGCCTCACTGTCACCCTGACAACGTCACACTTACCATGTGGGTGTCTACCTGAAACCTCACACTTACTGCGTCACTATCATCCTGAGCCGCTCACACTTACTGCATTACTACCAGGCTGACTCCCTCACATGTCACTATCAGATTTACCAATTCAAGCTTACTGCGTCACTATGACCCTGACTCCCCACACTTACTGTGTCAAGATCATTGTGCACCAATACACTGAGAGCGTAACTATCATCCTGACAACGTCACACTTGCGGCATCAAGATCAACCCGATCCCCTCAAACCTAATATGTCACTGTCAGCTTCAACACTCACATTTACTGCGTCAAATCGAGCATTACCCCTGCACACTTACTGCGTCCCTATTCGCCTTAACCCCTCACATTTACTTCATCACCATCAGCCTGAGACACTCACACTTACAGTTTCACTACAACCTGGCGCCGTGAGTGCATCTGCATCACTGTCACCCTGACCCCTTTCCCTTACTGCGTCACTATAAGCCTGACCCCTCATATATGTTCTGCGTCAGTATCACACTGACATCTCACACTCACTGCGTCACTATCACCCTGACCCCTCACAATTACTGCATCACAACAACCTGACCCCCAGACAGCATCTGTGTCACTGTTACCCTGACACCATCGCACTTGTCATGTCATCATCACGATGGCACATTCACACAGTCTGCTTCACTGTCATCCTGACACCTCAAACTCACTGCGTCACTGCCATCCTCTCCCTCATACTAACCTGTCACAATCATCCTGAGTCGCTCACACATATTGCATCACTGTCACTGTGCTCCCATCACACTTACTGCGTCACGATCAGCCTGACACCCGCACATTTACTGTGTCACTATCAGCCTGACACTCACACACTTCCCGCATCACTATCAGCCTGACCCCTCACAATTTCACCTTCTCTATCAGTCTGACTCCTCACATTTCCTGCATTGCTATCATCCTGACAGTTAACACTTACTGGCAAGAATTAGCCTGACGCCCTCAACGTACTGCATCAATATGTGCCTGAACACTCTCACTTACTCCGTCACCATCACGCTGACCCCCTCACTCGCACTACGTTGCTATCACTTGTGTCCCCTCCCACTTCCTGCATCAGGATCACTCTGACTCACGGACACTTACTGCATCACTATCAGCCTGACCACTCACACATACTGTGTCACTTTCAGCCTGACCCCACCACACTCGCTGCATCTCTAACAGCCTGACCCCCTCACAGTTACTGCTTCACCATCACACTGACCCGACACAATTACCGCACCATTATCAGACTGATGCCTCACACTTACTGCGTCACTACCAGACTGAACGCTCACACTTACTCCCTCACTGTCACCCTGACTGCCGCAAACTCACAGTGACAGTCTCTGCCTGACCCCCTCACGCTTACTGCATCACTATCACCCTGTCCCATCGCACTTTTTGCGTCAGGATCAGCCTGACAAAGTAACACTTACTGCATCATATCAGCCCGATCTCCTTCCAATTACTGGGTCGCTATCACCCTGACCACTCACTCTTATTGCGTCACTGTCACACTGACCCCCTCGCACGAACTGTTTCACTATTTCCCTGACCACCCCACACTTACTGCGTCACTATTGGTCCGATCCCTCAGACTTGCTGCGTCACTATCACTCCCACCTGATCTCACTGCATGACTATCGGCCTGATCCATTCACACAGTCTGCGTCACTACCACGCTGACACCTCACCCTCATTGTGTCACTATCATCCTCACTCCATCATGCTTACTGAGTCACTGTCAGCCTCATCCCCTATAATGGAAAATTAACATTTATTGTGAAATCTGTAAGCATGGTTAAAACAAAAAAGTAAGGACCTAACTTGGCAAAAAGACAGAAAAAATGTAAAGTCCAACGTTATTTACAGCTGACTCTCAAGGCCAATAATCTATTATTTCAGCAGTCAATGAATTAGCAAAAAACAACTCCATGTGTGGAAAGGAACTCGAATGATCCAGGTTCCTGGCTTGAGGTGTGATAAGATAAGGCGATATATAGTATAAAGGGAATATGTGAAAAACGTCAGGCGCCCCTTACATGAGGCGTCTTGCAAATGTGTCAGATCCACTCTGCAGAGTTCAAAAATAAACTTTTTCTTTTCTCTGAGTGGTATTTGAGTCCAGTCGATTGAAACCCCATGGCAGTAAACTTGGGGTTCGCCCGGGACCCTGCGACTGGGTAAGATTCTGAAGATTCCCAGGTGGTGTACGAGCCAAATCCTTGAATGTCTTTCATCTCGAGCGCTGAATTTGGCCCTTTGCGTGAGAGGTCTGTGGATATGTGGATCGTCCCCGAGTCGCGGTCCGAATCGAACAGCGTCGGGGTAAGAGTTGTGGTTACAGTAATCCGACATAGAGACTCGTTCGAAGAGAATAAATGAACCAGGAAGAGGGACCAGTGAACTCTCGCGGGGTATTCGAGTAAAACTCAAGAAAAAGTATTGCCGTCTCTAGGGAGTTTAAGAGACAGTAAGATTAAGGATGGTTTTAGACTTGGAGCCACCATGGGCATCGTTGGACTAGCCAAAGATAGACTGGTTTCGTGTGTTCTTGGTTTATCAAACGAAACAGTCGTGCCCAATGAGAGAGGACCTCAGGAGGTAAGAGCAATTAATATTGTCAAAGAGAAGATTACGGTATCGTGTGTGTGTGTGTGTGAGAAAGAGACAGACAGACAGACAGACAGAGAGATGAACACTTCTCCAATATCGATGAAAATCGGCTCCAGCAAGAGCGAACAAAGAGAAGGTCCACCGAGAACTCGGAATGGTCAAGAAAAAGTATAATGTGCTAACTAATTATATCCCAGGTTCTGTAAATCAATTAGAAATGTAAATCAAGGAACGTGGTTTTCCAGAGGAAGGAAGTTTTTGTAACATGCAGTTACAAATGCTGAGGTCCCGGATGGAGGAGAGAGAGAAGGAGAAACGGAAAGGGAAAATAGAAACTGTGAATTGGAGTGCTTAAAACATATTCAAGCCTGAGCCTGATTTCAGGGAAAGAACATCTCGAATCAAAGGTCATTCAGTTACACATACAAACGCCAGTGCGTGCGCGCGCGCACACACACACACACACACACGGAAAACAACCTAATGATGCTGCACAGTGTCTTAAGACTGGATCAGATCCTGACCTTGATGGGTGCCCTCTAAGAGCTACAGCCCCCTACGGGATCCACTTCGTGAAGATTTCAAGTCAACGGTCGCCACCTCAGGGTCTGCTGAATCACTGATAGCATATCTACCCACATCTACTTGAAGCAAGAAGCCCAAAAGAAGTTGAGACAATGTCCCAGAACCTTAAACGCCTTAAGAAAGTCGATAACGTCTATTGTGGACGGACACCACCCAAGAACATCAGAGATCACACCGTATGAGGCACACCTGATGAGCAGAGTAATCAATGAAATGAAGTACGAAACAAAAAAAAGGTAAAAAGATACATGTATTACCTGGGACACGCGAAAGCTAAATTTAATAGAACAACATGAGATATATGCTGGCCCAAGAGAATGATAGCCAGAAATCAGTGTTATTGACTCAGTGTTCTTGTTTTGGAGACAAAGTGTACAGTCATGGCAGCGCAGGTAGTGGAATGTTCCTCCTGCAGGTTGTTTGAGGTAGGGGTGACCACCGATACTCCTGCTGACTTCGTCTGCAGGAAATGCAGTCAGATCCTGCTCCTCACCGAACGAGTTAGGGAACGGGAACTGGAGTTGGATGAACTGAGGATTATTCGAGAGGCTGAGAGGGGTGATTGATAGAAGCTACAGGTACATAGTTACGCCGGAGAACAGAGGTAGCTGGGTAACAGTTAGAGGTGGGAAGGGGAAGAAGCAGGCAGTGCAGCGGTGCTCTGTGGTCGTTCCCTAAACAATAAGTATACAGCTTTGGAAACTGTTGGGGGAGACAGCCTTGCAGGTGTAAGCTGCAGTGAAGGGGTCTGTGGCGTGAAGTCTGGCTCTGAGAATAAGAAGGGAAAGGGTTAGAGGAGGAGAGCGCTAGTTATAGGAGACTCTCTAGTTGGAGGGACGGACAGGCGGTTCTATGGACATGGGCGAGACTCTCGGATGGTTTGTTGCCTCCCGGGTGCCAGGGTTCGAGACATCTCGGACCGTGTCTTCAGAATCCTTAAGGGGGAGGGTGTGCAGCCAGAAGTCGTGGTACACATTTGGCAACAACGACATAGGTAGGAAGAGGGGTGGGGAGGTCATTCGAGAGCTCAGGGAGTTAGGCTGGAAGCTAAAAGCTAGGGCAGACAGACTCGTCATCTCTGGGTTGTTGCCGGTGCCACGTGACAGTGAGGCAAGGAATAGGGAGAGAGTGCAGTTGAACACGTGGCTGCAAGAATGGTGTAGGAGGGAGGGCTTCAGATATTTGGACAATTGGACTGCATTCTGGGGAAGGTGGGACCTGTACAAACAGGACGGGTTGCACCTGAACCAGAGGTGCACCAATATCCTGGGGGGTAGGTTTGCTAGCACTCTTCGGGGGGGTTTAAACTAATTTGGCAGGGGGCTGGGATCCGGACTTGTAGTCCAGCAAGTAAGCTAGCTGTGTGTCAGGATGTCCAAGAACGTAGGGAGGCTGTGGAGAAGGAAGTACTGACAGGGAATACTTGCGGACACAGAGATGGGCTCAAGTGCATATACTTCAACGCAAGGAGTATCAGAAATAAGGTGAGTGAACTTAAGGCATGGATCGGTACCTGGGACTACGATGTTGCGGCCATCACGGAAACGTGGATAGATGAGGGACAGGAATGGTTGTTGGAGGTTCCTGGTTACAGATGTTTCAGTAGGATTAGAGAGGGTGGTTAAAAAAGGAGGGGGGGTGGCATTGCTAATTAGAAATGGTATAACGGCTGCAGAAAGGAAGTTTGAGGGGGATCTGCCTTTGGAGGTAGTATGGGCTGAAGTCAGAAATAGGAAAGGTGCAGTAACCTTGTTGGGTGTTTACTATAGGCCCCCCAATAGCAGCAGAGATTGGGAAACAGATTTTGGAAAGGTGCAGAAGCCACAGGGTCGTAGTCATGGGCGACGTCAACTTCCCAAATATTGATTGGAAGCTCTTTAGATCAAGTAGATTGGATGGGGCGGTGTTTGTGCAGTGTGCCCAGGAAGCTTTTCTAATTCAGTATGTAGATTGTCCAAATAGAGGGGAGGCCATATTGGATTTGGTACTCGGTAACGAACCAGGACAAGTGATGGGCTTGTTAGTGGGTGAATATTTTGGTGATGGTGACCACAATTCTGTGACTTTCACCTTGGTTAAGGAGAGAGATAGGTGCGCACAACAGGGTAGATCTTACAATTAGGGGAAGGGAAATTGCGATGCTGTAAGACAGGATTTGAGGAGCACAGGTTGGGAGCATAGGCTGTCAGGGAAGGATGTGGTGGAAATGTGGAACTTTTTCAAGGAGCAGATACGACGTGGCCTTGATATGTATGTACCTATCAGGCAGGAAAGAAATGGTCGTGTGAGGGAGCCTTGGTTGACGAGGGAGGTTGAATGTCTAGTAAAGAGAAAGAAGGAGGCTTACATGAGGTTGAGGAAACTGGGTTCAGACAGAGCAGTGGAGGGATACAGGATAGCCAGAAGGGACCTGAAGAAAGGGATTAGGAGAGCTAAGAGAGGGCATGAAAAATCCTTGGCGGACAGGATCAAGGATAACCCCAAGGCATTTTATGCGTATGTGAGAAACATGAGAATGACGAGAACGAGGGTAGGTCCGATGAAGGACAGTAGTGGGAGAATGTGTATTGAGTCGGAAGAGATAGGAGAGGTCTTGAACAATTACTATTCTTCAGTATTTACGAACGAGAGGGATCATATTGTTGAAGAGGAGAGTGTGAAACGGACTGGTAAGCTAGAAGAAATACTTGTTAGGAAGGAAGATGTGTTGGACATTTTGAACAACTTGAGGATAGACAAGTCCCCCGGGCCTGACGGGATATATCCTAGGATTATGTGGGAAGCAAGAGAGGAAATTGCAGTACCGTTGGCAATAATCTTTTCGTCTTCACTGTCAACGGGGATGGTACCAGGGGACTGGAGAGTAGCGAATGTTGTGCCCCTGTTCAAAAAATGGAATAGGGATAACCCGGGGAATTACAGGCCAGTTAGTCTTACTTCTGTGGTAGGCAAAGTAATGGAAAGGGTACTGAGGGATAGGATTTATGAGTATCTGGAAAGACACTGCTTGATTAGGGACAGCCAGCACGGATTTGTGAAGGGTAGGTCTTGCCTTACAAGTCTTATTGAATTCTTTGAGGAGGTGACCAAGCATGTGGATGAAGGTAGAGCAGTGGATGTAGTGTACATGGATTTTCGTAAGGCATTTGATAAGGTTCCCCATGGTAGGCTTATGCGGAAAGTCAGGAGGCATGGGATTTAGGGAAACTTGGCCAATTGGATAGAAAACTCTCTATCCGGTCGAAATCAGAGAGTGGTGGTAGATGGTAAATATTCAGCCTGGACCCCAGTTACAAGTGGCGTTCCGCAGGGATCAGTTCTGGGTCCTCTGCTGTTTGTAATTTTTATTAATGACTTGGATGAGGGAGTCGAAGGGTGGGTCAGTAAATTTGCAGATGATACGAAGATTGGTGGAGTTGTGGACAGTGAGGAGGGCTGTTGTCGTTTGCAAAGGGACTTAGATATGATGCAGAGCTGGGCTGAGGAGTGGCAGATTGGGTTCAACCTTTCCAAGTGTGAGGTTGTCCATATTGGAAGAACAAATAAGAATGCGGAATACAGGGTTAACGGTAGAGTTCTTAGTCAGGTGGAGGAACAGAGGGATCTTGGGGTCTATGTACATAGATCTTTGAAAGTTGCCACTCAGGTGGATAGAGCTTGTAAGAAGGCTTATAATGTATTAGCTTTCATTAGCAGAGGGATTGAATTCAAGAGTCGTGAAGTGATGTTGCAGCTGTACAGGACTTTGGTTAGGCCAGATTTGGAGTACTGTGTGCAGTTCTGGTCGCCTCACTTTAGGAAAGATGTGGAAGCTTTAGAGAGGGTGCAGAGAAGATTTACCAGGATGTTGCCTGGAATGGAGAATAGGTCGTACGAGGATAGATTGTGAGTTCTCGGCCTTTTCTCGTTGGAACGGCGAAGGATGAATCATGACTTGATAAAGGTTTATAAGATGATCAGTGGAATAGATAGAGTAGACAGTCAGAAACTTTTTCCCCGGGTACAACAGAGTATTACAAGGGGACATAAATTTAAGGTGAAGGGTGGAAGGTATAGGGGAGATGTCAGGGGTGGGTACTTTACCCAGAGAGTGGTGGGGCATGAAATGCGCTGCCGTGGGAGTGGTAGAGTCAGTCATTGGCGACCTTTAAGCGGCAATTGGATAGGTACATGGATGGGTGCTTAATCTAGGATAGATGCACAGCACAACATCGTGGGCCAAAGGGCCTGTTCTGTGCTGTATTGCTCTATGTTCTATGTTCTAAATTAAAGATGGGACAGCAATCACGTAACCTCAGCTTATGATGCAAACGGTCGTTCAGCCGTTGGAGGGATGAACTGCCGGAAAAGAAAGAGGCACAGGTGGAGGTCGCAAAAGATGAAGATGAAGGAATCGTAGAAGTGCCCTGGCAGAGATAGATCTGGCTGTTGCTTTGTTGGAGCAGTGGTCGGGACAGTGCCCGTGCAGACAGCCTCAATCGGCCCTGGAGTCTGCACAACATGGTGACTGACAGGGGAAGACATAGGTTGAGGAGGGCCTCCCACAAGGTGCGGGTAAACTGCTTTGCTTTGTACTTAGCAACGAAGAATCACTTATGCTAATTTCTTCTGCTAACCTAAAGGGCACTGAGATGTGTCTCAATTCTGTATTGAACATTGAGATTGTGAAGTGTGGACAATATGTTCAATATAACAGTGATGCGTACATGTCAATGCCGACCACTATGTTATACGTGGAAGGCACAACAGTTACCTTTTTGGTTGATACATGGCCAGCACATTCACTCCTCAAATCAAGCCAGTTCAGAGAGTTGACGCCAATAAAGATCAGTGGAAGGTTCCTGAATTCAATGCATGCATCTGTTGTCGTGATATGAGAGATTTTTACGGCACTCATATTGTGTGATATCAGTAATGTGTATACATTCCAATTATCAATTCTTATAGCGGAATTCTGCCCCTTACATTTGATGGCTCTGGATCTCATAGTGAGACTAGGGGTGTATTTGCTCAGTACTGCGAGCCCTCTAGGAATTCTCTGACGTGTCTGCGTATACAGAAAACCGACAAACACTGAACAAATACTTAACTACAGCAGCAACAATCCCAACACGCTCAAACAAATCTGTATCAGAACACTACTCCAACGAGCCACGATACATCTCAGCACAGACGAACTTCGGAAAACAGAGGAGATCCACCAAGAAGAATGGATACTGAAAAAACGCAGTCCGCAGATTCTTCAGGAACAAACCATGACAATTAGACACCACATTGCCAGAAACACGATCGACTTTTCCATACATACAATAAGTCTCAGAAATGGCAGCCAGACTACTAAGACCACTCGGAATCCCACCAACACTCTCAAACAAAAACTAACAAACTTAAAAGACCCAGTACAACCCAAGGACAATACCAACGTCATCTAAGAAATTCCATGAACAGACTGCCACAAACACAATGCAGGACAAACAGGAAGAAAGTTAGCCATCAGGATACACAACACCAGCTAGCCACAAAAAGACACGACCTTCCCTGCCCCGTAGCTCTTCACACAGATGAAACAAAAACACCATTTCGACTGGGACAGGCTAAGCAAAGACATGCCAGAGAATTCCATGAGGCCGAGCTCACCAACCACAATGCCAGAAAAAAAATACACATATATCTAAATTGCATCTATCAACGCCCCAGAAAACGAATAGGAAATGGCATCACACAAACACCAGGAGCCCGATCCAGGACAAACACATAAATAGAAAGCAGTAGACAATAGCTTCGCTTCACTTGGAGTTCTCCACTGATGATGTTACCTAGCCAGGTAATGAAACGTCTGGATATCAAACCTTCAGCTCAGCGAGCAAACCTACACTCTAAGCCTAGTAGTGACAGTGGGACACCAGTTTTCAATAACGTCCAACTGCAGATCAGTGATTATTTGGGAATAAACCTGCAATAACACGGTGCCTACCATCAAAGGAGCAGTTGGGCAGCGGAAAGCGAAAATTCTACCTTAAAAAAATAAATTGACAAAATGATGTGAGGAACTAGGGATGACATGGATAAAGGCACTTCCAATTGTGCTAATGTGTATGAGATATAGGAGGAGAGGGAGAGCTAATCTTAGCCCGTTTGAGATTTTGTTTGGTCGGCCGGCAAATCCAGGAATTGACTCAAGACTTAAGGGAAGACAGATAACAGGCCACTGTGAGGATGAGATGTTGCGTTACTGCATGAAACTCTCTACACTTTTGCCCCAAATACAGAATCAAGTGAAGACAACACTACCCCAATCAGCAGAAGGGAAGATGTACGATCTATAACCTAGAGCCGGAATAGTGAAGAAAGACTTCACGAGGGAAAACAGGAAGGCGAAGAGGTGGCTGCGACCGTTTCAAGTGAGCTTCACTGCACAGAGAGCTGTTAAGCTCGCCGGAAGAACCACGTGGATGCACGCCAGCCATTACAAACTTGCAGCTGGGACTGAGGAGGCATCGCACAAGCCCGAAATCTATTTAGTGCAAGTATTTATTAGAAGCCTTAAGCAAATGTGGGGCTGCCCCAGCTCACACTGTTGGCAAGCGCCCTGGTAGGACTATTCATAAGGGCAGGAGCGTCTGGGATGCAGTGGCAGACGGTCATCTGAACTGAGAGGATGAAATGGATCTTTACATGCGACCCAAAGCCGTTCAGTATCAAGGACGATCATAAATTCGATAATTAATATTTATGCAGGAATCCATGCCGTGCTGGTGACTGGCACTGAGTAGTAGCCACCACGGCAAAAGGGTCGTCTGACACGGGAAATATACATTCTATGTTCACGGTAAGTCTCAGAAACGCGTTGAGGGAGTCTCATAGTGTGGAATATATAGATCCTTCTCCGACATTTGCAGACAGGTGAATATAGTGGTGCAGTCGCCCCCGCCCCCCGATATTCAGTGCAGAACGTACTACGGCAGATAGTCGCACTCGGGCTTGGCAACCAAACAAACCAGATCATGCACCTAAGCCCAAGCCGGGCAAAGGGCATTAATGACACACCCGAACCCGAAGGGAGTCAGCCGTGGATAGAGAGCGAGTCTAAAGCTGGACGGGGATTTGCTTGCTGGAGAAAAATGGCGTAAATGCGAACATTGTGATTCAGTTAATTTTGGTACAGCACCATCTGGCATTCAACCGTCACGGACTGCCTCCCCATCAAATGGTCATTTTTGTTTGACGACTCTGAACATTTTGAATGGTGCAGAACAGACTCCAAATGAAACCACCACCAGCATTATTGCTCAATTCTGCTCATGAAACTTCAGCAAGTGGGAAAAATAAGTGTTAGACAGCGCTGAACAGGGTAATGTAAATGGAGCAGAGTATGTACTCTGTCAGCTATGAAGGTAGATTGGAAAGTTGGGGCAGTTCTCCTTGGAGAATAGAAGGCTGGAAGCTGGTCGTCCTTTGCCAGCACAAGAGGTGAAAAACCTTCACCGTAACAACAACCTCCTGACCTCTCTCTACCATCCTAAAGTATCATAGAACATTACAGCGCCGTACAGGCCTTTCGGCCCTCGATGTTGCGCCGCCCTGTCATACTAATCTGAAGCCCATCCGACCTGCACTATTCCATGTACGTCTATATGCCCGTCCAATGTCGACTTAAATGCACTTAAATTTGGCGAATCTACTACCGTTGCAGGCAAAGCATTCCTTACCCTTGACGTTGGCATCACAAAATCACTTCTGAATGCTTCTGAAAGTTATGTGGGCTTCTGCTTCTCCGACTCTGACAGAGAGAGGGCTCCAGCTTCAAACAACTGCTGGCTGATTACGTTTTATTGCATCAATCTTCAACTCTCTCTGCCTTTAACATTAAATTTGTGCCCCGCGGAGATTGATTAAGATCTATTAGTCTACCCGATCCATATTCTTCATTATTTTAAATTTCAATCACGTCTTTTCAAAATCTCCTCTACTGTAAGAAACATAAACCCAGTCTGTCCAATATTTCTCCACAAATGGAACTCTTCAACAAGCCAATATCCTGTTAAATATCTTCGGCACCGTTTCCAGTGCTATGATATCCCTGCTGTAATTTGATTTGCAGAGCTGCATACGCTACTCTGGCTAGACCAGAATGAACAAATGAAATAAATGACGCAGAAAGCCAAACAAACTTTCCTTTTCCAATAAATTCCCTTTTGCAAAATACTGCGCTCTGTCCTTTTCCTGAGCATGATACTCCAATAATGTTTGGTGTATGTCAGTTAAACCTGCTGTATGAGGAATAATCTCACAGCCAAGCATCTTAATCGATGGACTTGTTGGAAGTTCCCGATGGTTGGATTTGAGCGCATTGACCCAGCAACAGTGAATGCAACAGCGCAGACTGAATGGTGTTTATGTGTGTTTTCGATTGCGCAATGTCTCAGTGAAATTGAAGGAGTGACATAAAGGTTGTTTACTGATCCTGGAAGGGTAAGAAATCTCCGAGAAAGGTTTCTATTGAATCCTGTTGCATGAGACGCTGTGATGTGTGAAAACGGGGTACTTGAACGCACAAAATCATCACCTCAAAGAGTATTTTCATGTAAATATGATTGATTCATACCCGCGTTAGCTATGCACATATTACGTGGCATAAAATGGGAAGATACCAATTGCAATAACACAGATTGTAACACAACTTGCGGCAGCCATGACACAAAGAAAGACGTGAAAAGCAAAGACGGTCATATTAGAGGATATTATGGGTCCATCCCCACACACACAGCATAGTTGCCAAACAGTTACTGAGATGTGGTTGCTCAGAGGGGGCTGAATCTTTCGATTAGAGTTTGCTGAATGATGAGATCGATAGTTTTCTCCAAAACATCAAAGGATTAGTGGTACTGCAGGGTTTTGTTGAAACGTATTCCAGATAACAATGGAACTTCGTTTGGTTATTTCACCAGTGGTTCATAAAACCACTACTGCTATATATCATATAATTCCAATTCATAATCCCAGAATCCGAGAAGCTGAGTAGTTCAGCCTGAAAACCCCAGTTGGAAATGAGATTGGGGCAGTGTAGGGCATGTGGCTCCAGTGATACAATAGATGTGCGCAAAATCCACTCAGGATGGTACAGATGGGAGCGAAATGTCGTGGCTGGCTCCAACCTCACCTGGAGAAGCCTCTGTTGACATGAAGCAACGGGGAGTATTGGATATTACGTTGGAAGCTCCTAACTCAACTGTACCAGTTACATTGACATGGAGAAGGGTATATTGGACATCAGGCTGGGGAAAACATTTTAAACTGAGGTGAAATAATTTCTGGCAGGACACATTTTTGTCGATTGAGGGTATATCTGCCTGAGGCAAATGTCTCGGTTATAAATAATAATTCTGCAAAGATTCAAATCTTTCAGGAGCTCAGTGGTTCACAATGCAGTCTCACAGTGCGAGGATCTGGGATCGATTCTAGTCTCGGCTGACCGTCCGTGTGGAGATTGCACGTTCTCATGGTGCTGGCGTGGGTTGCCTCTTGGTCCTCTGGTTTCCTTCTCCAATCCATAAATTATCAGATGGTTTGGCCATCCTGCATTTTCCAGAAATTTAGGCGCATTAGTCAGAGGGATACGTGTCTGGTGGTTTACCCTTTGGAAATTTGATGTGCACGTGTTGAGCCAAATGTGCAGTTTCCAAACTTTGAAGAATCTATTCTGTGAAGCGGAATAGAGACAATGTTTTCTCTCTGGGTTAAATTTCTGGAAGGGATTTTTAGATTATATCATATTTTTCAGTTTCCTACGAATTCGTTCAGTTCCTTTAAGTCATGAACACACCAGAAATGAACGGAATTATCCAATGTTATGATTCAGTTCGGGTTTTTTTCTCGATGTTGGGAAAATGCAGGAAATGGAAAGATTGATTTTCAGATCAGCAATATTACCACTCAATGGCTGAGCAGACAACGGATGAATAGAAGCTTCATGTGTAGCGACAAGTTATCTTTGCAAACCTTGCCAATTCACATCGTCGGGGCTATTATAGTGAAACAGCAACATTGATTATCTTGACAGATTGTTCAACATGTGAACATGTAGCTCTTGCACACGTCCGTGTGAACATCACAACTCTGCGGCATGCAATGACAAAGCACCCACGAGGTCAGTGATGAAATGGATATCGTATCTGATTCTGGATTAGGAAATTGTAGGTATGATTCTTAAATGGGGCGATAGTAAGATTGGCAAGCTTCACACACATTTACGAAAAGTTGTTCTGACGCTGGGAGGATGTTTGAATTCCTGATATGTAGTGGTGGGAGTCTCTTCAGTCGTTGTCCCCGAAAACATTTTCCTAGCTCAATCATCGAAGTGCCATGTAGATGTTGGTGCATATTTAGACAGTGATAGATTTGGAAGTACACTGATTGCTGGAGAATTTGCAAAGTAACATTTGTTTCAGAATAAACAACACTCACTGAGTTGGGTTGAGATAAAAACACAAAACCGAATTCTGCAATTCACTTAAAAAAACCTCGAAAAATATCAAACTCAAATTCTAATTATATTGAGTTATATAGAAAATCTTAAAAGCAAATAACACAAGAGTCATGTGAGGGAGTCCTTGTTAAAGGGAAGAGGGTGGCCTATGTAAAGATGAGGCGTGAACGTTCAATTGGGGTGATTGAGAGTTAAAAGGTAGCCAGGAAGAATCTAAAGAGAGAGCGAAGAGCAGCAAGGAGGGGACATGAAAAGTCCTTCGTTGGTAGGATTAGGGAAAACCCAAAGGCTTTCTATAGGTATGTCAAGAATAAAAGGATGACTAGGGTAGGAATAGGTCCCGTTAAGGAGAGTATTGGGAAGTTGCGTGGGGAGCTTGAAGAAATTGGGGAGACACTGAATAAATACTTTTCGTCAGTATTCACTCAGGAACAGGACATTGTTGCTGATGTGAATATTGAGTCACAATTAGAATGAATGGCTTTGACATATATCGGGAAGAGGTGTTGGAAATTCTGGAAAGGGTGAATGTAGATAAGTCCACTGGGCCTGATGGCATTTATCCGAGGATTCTCTGGGAAGCAAGGGAGGAGATTTCAGAGCCATTGGCCTTGATTTTTATGTCCTCGTTGTCTACAGGAATAGTGCCAGAAGACTGGAGGATAGCAAATGTGGTTCCCTTGTTCAAGAAGGGGCGTAGGGATAATCCTAGTAACTATAGGCCGGTGAGTCTTACCTCTGTTGTGGGCAAAGTCTTAGAGAGAATTGTAAGGGATAGGATTTATGAACATCTGGATATAAATAATGTGATCAAGGATAGTCAACATGGTTTTGTGAAGGGCTGGTCGTGCCTCACAAACCTTATTGAATTCTTTGAGAAGGTGACCAAGGAGATGGACGAGGGTAAAGCGGTTGATGTGGTGTATATGGATTTTAGTAAGGCGTTTGATTAGGTTCCCCATGGTAGTCTACTGCAAAAAAAAACACAGGAGGTATTGCATTGAGGGGTAGTTGGCGTTTTGGATTAGGAATTGGCTGGCTGGAAGAAGACAGGGGGTAGTAGTTGATGGTAAAGGATCATCTTGGAGTGCAGTGACCAGTGGTGTTCCGCAAGGATGTCTTTTGGGACCATTGCTGTTTGTCATTTTTATAAATGACCTGGAGGAGGGTCTAGAATGTTGGGTGTGCAAGTTTGCGGATGATACTAAAATCAGTGGAGTTGTTGACAGTGAGGAAGGATGTAGCAGGTTACAGCGGGATATAGATAAGCTGCAGAGCGGGGCAGAAAGGTGGAAAATGGAGTTCAATGTAGGTAAGTGTGAAGTGATTCACATTGGTAAGAGTAACAAGAAGATGGAGCACTGGGCTAATGGTCGGATACTTGGTAGTGTGGATGAGCAGAGGGATCTTGGTGTCCATGTACACAGATCTCTGAAAGTTGCCACCCAGCTAACTAGTGCTGTGAAGAAGTCATATGATTTACTGGCTTTTATTGGTAGAGGAATTGAGTTCCGGAGTCCTGAGGTCATGTTGCAGGTGTATAAGACTCTGGTGCGGCCGCATCTGGAGTATTGTGTGCAGTTTTGGTCGGCATACTAGCGGAAGGATGTGGAGGCACTGGAACGGGTGCAGAGGAGGTTTACCGGGATGTTGACTGGTATTGTAGGAAGGTCGTATGAGGAAAGGCTTAGGCACTTGGGGCTGTTTTCATTGGAGCAAAGAAGGTTTAGGGGTGACTTGATAGAGGGGTACAAGATGATTAGGGGTTTAGATAGGGTTGAGCATGACAACCTTTTTCCACGTATGGAGTCAGATATTACGAGGGGGCATAGCTTTAAATTTAGGGGTGGTGTGTATAGGACAGATGTGAGGGCTAGATTCTTTACTCAGTGAGTCGTGAGTTCATGGAATGCCCTGCCAGTAACAGTGGTGGACTCTCCGTCTTTATGAGTATTTAAATGGGCAGTGGATAGGCATACGGTGGAAAGTGGGCTAGTGTAGGATATGTGGGCTTGGATCGTCGCAACATCGAGGGCCGAAGGGCCTGTACTGCGCTTTATTTTTCTATGTTCTATCTATGTTCTAACACAATCTGTCACTTTGGGCATAAAGCCGGGGACAACATTGAAGAGCAAGGCGGAGAACTTCCAAGAGCAGCAGAGAAATACATCGCTTGAAAAATGCCTCCCTTAAAAGGTACATTTTCGATAATTAACCTATGACGCAGAAATTCCTAAGAAGAAGATAAGAAGACGCAGGATTATCCTGCTTTCAAGATAAGAAGTTTGCCTCACAGTGCCAGAGACCTGGGTTCAATTCCCACCTCAGGCGACTGACTGTGTGGAGTTTGCACGTTCTCCTCATGTCTGCGTGGGTTTCCTCCGAGTCCTCCGGTTTCCTCCCACAGTCCAAAGATGTGCCGGTCAGATGAATTGGCCATGCTAAATTGCCCGTAGTGATAGGTAAAGGGTAAATGTAGGGTTATTGGTGGGTTGCACTTCGGCGGGTCGTTGTGGACTTGTTGGGCCGAAGGGTCTGTTTCCTTACTATATGTAATCTAATCTAAAAAAAAATGTTAATTTGGACTTCCATTAGTCGAGCAACATAGAAGTGAAGGTAAAAGATAGGCTTCAGGAAGAATTTGTAAATCGTGGTTAATTAATTATTCTGTTACACTTTGAGAAAAAAAGTTGCTAATTTTAATTTTATATAGTTCTTGGCTACTCGGATTTTTTTTCCGGATTACTGCAAGTGATAAATCTATTCCTTTTAGCTGGTTTTAAATTAAGCAGGAGTGTTTACTCGTGCCGAAAGAGAAGGGGAAGATGACAAGCAACTCATGGGCACCTTACCTTTACCAAACCCAACTACCCAATTGCTGCGGATTACGGAAATAGGAAGGAAACCAAAAAAATACCCGTATTAGCTTTCAAAATCTTCATAAAGTCATTTGAAGGGGAAACAGAGGATCATAAAGGGTGAAATGTCCGGTTGAGGAGGGACAATCAAGACACCTTCACCTCCTTGAAGAAACTTGGAAATTGACTATGATATTCTTGGCGACATCAGTTGATTGGGACATTGAAAGGACTCTTGCCACAGATTTTCGACATTTGTTTTTGTCTGTGTCAGGAACGAATAAGCCGTCATTGTCCAACGGGGAATCGAAACTGGGACGCCGAGCTGAAGACAGGAAATCATAAATCATAGAACACCAGTGATGAATGTTGGAGGGTGATGCTCGGGTTGATCGACAGCCTTCAAGCTCGTTAACACAACCGCTTTACGATCCTCACCGCATTTTCCATCAGCTGGCCTGTATGTCTGAGCATCACAAATTAACATCTGAATACCTCTGAAGGTTATGTGTGTTTCTGCCACTGTGATACATGCCAGTGATTTCTCAAGTCAATCGTCCATATTTTAATAATGTTTTTGTGTGTCGACTGAATGTCAGGAACAAAGGAGCCTGGGTTTTCGGAGTGGGAAAAGAACTTAGGCTGCTGTGCCACCAGGGATGACTTCTGCGACACTTGCATCGTTTCTTATTGGCACAGTCTTCGACTTTTGTTATTCACTGGAGATTCCCGTCCCTCAGATCTTTCGAAGACGATTTATGCTGTGGACCCATCAGGATCACCTCCTTGCATGTGACAGTCCAACAACAGCAATATCGCCTACTATTGCCACCTGCACTCTCCTTAAAACAAGAACAGAGGGGATAGCATCAAAAGGGGTGTTCAGTGGTCCTTTGTGAGAGATGAGTTTAGACCTCTTGAAGCCAAGCTCAGTGTGGATGCTGAAGGCGAGTTATCCTGATTACACGGTTACACTGATCAGACGGATCAATCATCCACAATGGCTGTACTTTGCGTCACGTCCTTTGTACATCTCATCTGGTTTAACTTGGCAAAATTTAAGGAAGTCGGTTTTGCAGATTCATATTTTAACACAATTAATTTTAGAAGCAGATAGAGAACATTCAGCCCAAGTCTGTTCTGTGATTTAGTGAACTCATATCGGATCTGATCATGCTAAACTGCACATTCATGCATTTCTTCATAACCCTTCATAACTTTACTGAGTTAAAATGTGTCGCTCTCAGCCTTGAATATACGTAATGAGTCAGATGTTACAGCCCATGCTGTACAGAACTCCACGCAAAGTGAGAATGGTAGAGTAATCGGGTGTCCATTTGCCAGATTAGGAAGGACAGGGAATCCCACTCCGGTAGGTGGAGGAACGAGAGGACATGGGGACAGACAATGCAACAGGTTCAGATAAGCAAGGAAAGGCGTGGAAGTGCGTTCGCAGTCAAACTATTATTCGGCGCTTCTCACATTCCAGTCACTTAATCTGTATAATTTACATCATTTCGGTCGCAAAAGACTAACCTCTTTCCTCACGAGTGCATAAGTACTGCATCCTCCACACGTCACATCACCCTTGACATCACACTTCACATATGATGAAACATCATCTAGACTAAAAACATGAACATACTTTCTCTCCGTGTATGCTGGCTAACCTGTTGTGATTTCCAGCAGTTATTATTTTCAATACGGTTTGCAGCATCTGCAGGAATTTGCTCCTGAATTCTTTCTCATGTCTGTCTGAATTGTGCTCTCACCATTCTGATTTAAATACTCTGTTAGTAGGCTGCCCTACAAGGGAACCAACCTTTCTGCATTTAAGAAGTTAAAACTTCAACAAACCTGGACGTTTCAATTAAAAAGTTGTTTTGCTTGATGCAGTACTCTGTATGTGCAGGGCAATGCAATCGATACCAACCCTTCCACCATTGGCGTTCATCGCTGTTGTGAAACTCTCACTGACTCTGACAGAGCTCTTCCCTTTACTGTCTTTAATTACAGGAATTCATGCTTTTTTTCAGATTTTGTCCAGGAACAATTGATTCTTATTCCTAAACTCCGAATTAAAGCCAGAAAATAGCAGTGAGAGTGCTGATTCCTAACAACCGGAGGACCACTGAAGGCTTGTGAAATGTTTGCTACTTCTTGACATTGTTATTGTCTTCTTGTTCAAACGCAAAATGATGACGAATCACTGAGTTTTAAGAGCAATCGGACAATCTCTTTGGCGCATTATATCAGTGCCAGTTATCTAAAATCACACTTTTCAACACAATTTTCAGCACTTGGCCTTGTGTCTTCTAACGTTGTATTCCTCATCTAAATAAGTATTCTCTGACTTGAGGGATTCCATGGGGCTAACAGAGTTCACTTAATCACTGACAGGAAACGTTGCTCTTTGTTGGAATTTGAACGGTAAGTTTTCCTCCTTGAAGATATTTCTGAAAAGCAAACGTTTTCTCGGAGCATTTTTCCATTTTCCCTAATGATGCCATCAGTTTTGGATTAAATCTGCCAGGCTACTATGAATGAATCGCCTTTGCATTCTCTCTGCTCATCTGCCATCTCCTGTACCTCAAAGTAAACCACCAGCAGTTGTCTGTCTCTCATAAAAGTCCAGAAATAAAATGGCGATTTTACCATTAAATGTGAGGCTCGCTGTCAGAATTTGTGATATTATAACCCTGGAGAACACAGAGGACATTTTATTCCCTATTACATGCACTATATAGGTCAATTATGCTCGTCGCCAATAAATAAAAACAATCATTGCGCTTATAATACCAACAAATTGAGTTTCTATAATGTTGGCTCATCACCTCGGACAGCGATTCAATGATTGGCACCAAATAAAAATCAAATAAAGAGCGAATGCGGCAAATTGAAAATAAAACCACAAGTTGTGGTAAAGACACAGCAGGTCTGGAAGTACATTTAAAGATAAATCAGCGTTAATGTTTCCGTTTCGCTGAACTGTGAAAGCAAAATGTTGAGATTTCTTCACAGATGCAACCAAACCTGCTGAGTAATCAACGGAGTTCAGCTTCTAGTGCTGTGCTCTACTATCTGTGAAAGCATTACATGGCGCTTTGGCTGATGTGATGCATTTAATGTGAATCTGAATCAATGTCCATCAATTGCTCCGTTTCATCTCTGCTGTCCTTGATCAACTCTTTGTCAAGATCTTTCTTCCGTTCTCTCCAAGAATGCGTTCAACTGTCTTAGATATTTTATTATTCAACCCATTGACTTTCTAGATTAGTTTTTTTTTTACAGCTGAACGTAAGAGCCATAATGTAAGTAGTTATTCACCAGAAATGGAGAAGGGCCTGTGATGTGTGTCCAAATCAATAAAAATTAAGTGACATCATTATGGTGCTATAAAACAAATGTCCGCACTAATCAAATTATGAGATAATAGGGTGTTTACAAAATATTGTCTGATCAAATATGTAGTTTTCAAAGCATATTTTACAGCGCAAATCTGACGTTGAAACACAGTGAAGGTTAGTGAACATGTGTCACACTTCATGGTCTTCATAGCCGAAGGTTCAAGGCATCAAATCAGTTAAAATTGGGAATTCTCAGGAAGTTAGAATTACATGTAACGCAGATAAATGGAAGGGTGTTTGTAAAAGAAAAACAGTATCGGAATGTGCGAATCGCTGGCTGCGTTAGCAATTATTGAACTGATCTCATTGCACTTGAGAGGGCTGGAGGCCCGAGGATATTACAAGTCTGAGTCGAGAGGAAATGACTCAGAGATTTGATGTGAAAGAGGTGAAGTTAAAATGTATCTGTCCGATTACGAGTTGGTGGGTGAACCGGACGTGATGCAAATACTGACATAGGAGGAGAGTTTTGGATGATGTGTACGTTTTGGATGAGTGAATAACCAGTGAGTTCTTCCCTTACACCATTTTTGGACTTCTAGTGAACAGATAACGCTGCTAACAGTGAGAATGGACACCTCATTTAGATGCAGGGAATGGAAAGCACAATGAAACATTAAGCGGAACTCATGCAAACTCATTATTTGAGGCAGCGAAAATCAGAAAAGTGCCGAGACGGAATGTGGGAGGACGGCTCTCAGTGTGTTCACGATTAGGTCCACAGGGAACAAAATAATTCATGAGTGTTTCAGCAACAGATGAGCAGAACATAGGTGGATTCGGGATGTGGAACGTAGGTGGGCAGTCTTGGTGGCAATGGTGATATGTGGTTGAAAATGCATTTCGGTGTGAAGTATTTCACCATGGTTATGACGCTTTTTTTCACACTCAGATAGTTGCCAGGGAGAGGGATGGAGACAATGTCGAGGCATCAGCCTTTGTGTTGGAGTCTGAAGAAAGGCCACAATTCTGCCAGAGAGTCATAGTTTCATAGAGATGTACAGCACGAAAACAAACACTTCAGTCCATGTGTCCACGCCGACCAGATATTCCAACCCAATCTAGTCCCACCTGCCATCACCCAGCCTAGATCCCTACAAACCCTTCCTAGTCAATTACCCATGCAAATGCCTCGTAAATGTTGCAATTCTACCAGCCTCCACCAACTCCTATGGCACGTCACTCCAACTACGTACCACCATCTGCATGAAAAAGTTACCCCTTAGGTCTCCTTTATATTTTTCCCCTCTCACCCTGAACCTCTCATTTTGGTCTCCCCTATCCCAGGGAGAAGACTTTGTTTATTTATCCTATCACTGCCCCTCATAATTTTTGTAAACATTTAAAAGTCACCCCTCAGCCTCCGACACTCCAGGAAAAACTGCCCCAGCCTGTTCAGCCTCTCCCCATTGCTCAAATCCTCCAACCCTGGCAATATCCTTATAAATCTTTTCTGAACCCTGTCAAATTTCACAACATCTTTCCGATAGGAAGGAGATACTAATTGAGCGCAATATTTCAACAGTGGACTCATCGATGTCCTGAACAGCTGCAACATGACCTCCCAACTCCTGTACTCAGTACTATGTTCAATTAAAGAAAGCATACCAAACGCCATCTTCACTGTCCTATCGATCTGCGACTCCACTTTCAAGGAGCTATGAACCTGCACTCCAAGGTCTCTTTGTTGTGGATTTTTTTACTCGACTAGGAGTGGACGTTTTACAAGTCAGGATGCTATGCAAACTGGAGAGAAATCTGCAGATCACTGAGAAGCACAGTTGCTCAGTGGTTCATGCTGCTTCCTCACTGCTGTAGAAGCCCAGTTGCGATTCCAGCATCGAGTGTCTGTCTGTGGGGAGTTTGCAGATTTTCTCCATGTCTGTATGGCTTTTCTCCAGGTGCTCTGGTTTGCTCCCACAGTGCAGAAATCTGCAAACCGGCAAATTGCGCATAGTTTAGCCTGCATTCGTCAGATGCAAATGGGCCTTGGTGGGTTATTCGTTGGAGGTTCGGTGTGAACTTATTGTGCTGAAGTGCATGTTTCCACACTTCAGGGAATCTCACCGGATGGAATCGGATTAAAAGTGATAGTTTTCACATCAATCTGCTGCGCTGCTCTTTCTCGGTGGTGGGGACGGAGTGTTTTGAAGCTTCTAACGATGCTCTGGTCAAGTTGTGGGTGTTGTATTCCCTCTCCTTCAGTTGCTACCTTCACATAGAAGACATAATCTTGAGAGACATTATCTCTCAGTCGCTTGTTCTTTAGTTTGACATTAATTTCAAGGGATATTTGAAGAGTAAGACTCCTTACAAAACATGATATGGTGGGGTTGTCAACTTCATCACATGTGATCAGATATTGAACTTGGAAAGATCCATCTCATTGACAGTGGCAGAGAAAGCGATTGCGTGTTGTCTCCTTGGGCAAAGCTTTAGCCAATCATCAGAACTCACAAACCACAAATGCAGTTCGTCTCAAGAGGAAACTGTGCAAGTTTAGGGATTGTGGGGAAAGATTCACTTTCGCCAATGAGCTGGAACCTCATTGATGGAGTCACAACTGTCCAGTGTGTGGGAAAGGATACACTCAGTCATCTCACATGCCGCATCAGCAGCTCATTCACGCTGACACAGACCATTCCAACAACCAGAGTGTGTAAGGTTCTATAAAAGATCCAGGGACTTGACGGACCATCAACATGCTCATGCAAATGAGAGACATTTAATAGGCCAAACCTGTGGAAAGTACCATAAGATGCCTGTGGACCTGGATGTTCCTGTTTTCAATGCCGTGATGTTGGGAGTGGTATCGAAGTTGAAAATGTGTTGGGGGTAAAGCGCAGCAGGTCAGGCAGCAATTAAGGAGCAGGAGAATCGACGTTTCGGGCATGAGCCCTTCTTCAGAAAGTCCCGAAGAAGGGTTCATGCCCGAAACGTCGAGTCTCCTCCTCCTTGGATGCTGCCTGAACTGCAGCGCTTTTCCAGCAACACATTTTCTGCTCTCATCTCCAGCGTTTGCATTCCTCACTTTCTCCGAGTGCTATGAAAGTCCCAGAGAACTAATGCCTCCTAATTGTGCTCACATTAGTGAGACTTTTAAATGTCCCGCCTGTGGGAAATGCTACGAAGCCTTTCGGGACTTTTTCTATCACCAGCATATTCACTCTGAGGAGAGAGCATCCAGGTGCTCTCTCTGTGAAAATGCGTCCAGGTGATTATCTGACCTCATGGAGCAACAGCTGGTTCACACTGGGAAGAGACCGAGAGTGGGATAGGATTCACTTGTCTGTCCAACCTCCTGAGTCACCTGCAAGCGCACACTGTGGAGATATCTTTTCTATGCTTAGACTGCAAGAAGTGCTGCAGAAGCTGCCGGGCACTGAAGTGGCATCAACGTGCGCGCACTGAGAGGAGTCCTTTCAAATGCTAAGACAGTGGCAAGTCCTTTAGAAAGTCTGTGCAACAGTAGTCCCATCAACGTGTTCACACTGAGGAGAGATTTTCTCAAGGCTCTTACTACGGCAATCACGATACAAGTTACTGGGGACTGTTTTGTCATCAAAGTGTTCACATTGATGAGAAAGCTTGTAAGTGTCTAGTCTTGCGAAGTGGTATTCAAGTTCTCTGGAAAGAATATCCCATTAACATACTCACATCTTAAACTCAACGTGGCATGTCGTTGTAAGGATGCGTACACAGAGTAAATGAAGATAAGGCAGTGCTTCATAAAATCTGGTAGAATTCTTTGAGGATTGAGGAGTTGCTGAACTGGCAGGAAATATGGAGTTGTGATAGCGCGGTTCTTTCAGGATGGCAGGCGGTGACTCGTGGAGTTCATCAGTTGCTTATGTTAAAAGCATTACCTTTCAAGTTATGCTTGAATAACCTGGTTAAATGAATAGAGGGAGTTATTGTTATGTTTTCAGATGAGGCAATGATACTGGGACGGATGATTCGTATTTCGAAGAGGTAATGTTGCAGAATGAGCTGGACAATCTCGGATAGTGTAAAAAGATTTGGCATGTGGAATACTCTGTGAAAGAATGCGTGGTCAGACGTATTGGGCAGAAGAGTAGAGACATAGCATATTTTCTGAAAGGGAAAAGGCTTCCTAGAGCATTTGTGAGATCTAGTTCAGTATTCTCTTAATGTTGACATTGATGTTAGATACTTTAACTCAATTGCGATAATCAAAAGAGATTCTACAAGGCATTATAAGCAAAAGAATAATTAGCACCATTTGGAGGTGTAAATATTTATCTTCTTGTCATATCGCAGGAGATGAAACAGATACAAAATGACTGTCTGGCAGTTTTTACTTTCGCTGTTTGAGAGCTCAAATTGAATTTTTAAACACAGCTCATAATTCTAAAGAGGAAATGTTGGATTGATTTGAAAATAAACGATTGGATATTTATCTGGAATCAGACTTAGTGTATGTAAGTACTTTGTGAGAGGCTGTGAGCAAAATATGGGGCACCTTTCAGAAATAATTTTATCTTCTATAACCACAGGTGAAGTGCAAAATACCTGAGTATTACCGAATGTTGTGCATTTATTTAAGAAAGAATAGACATAGAAACCCGTGAACTACAGGGCTGTGGGTCTAGCCTTGGTGGTGAGTAAGTTATTGGAAGCAATTCTAAAAGACAGGACTTCTTCGCATTCTGAGTTTAAAAAAACCTATAGTCAGCATGTTTTTAGGTGAGGGAAATTGAGTCTCACAAACATGATTGTATTTATGAGAAAGTAACTGAGAAGATTGATGTGGGCAGAGCAGGAAGACATTGTTCACTTGGACATTGGTAATTCCTTTAACAAGGTTCCACATGGAAGAATTATTCTTCCAGTTTTGTCACATGTTAATCAGGGTGAGCTTTTCAGTTGTACATAAAAGTGTTCTGATAGCATGAGAAAGACACGGAATATGACGTTTGATTCTTTTTCAGAATGGAGGATCGTTCGCAACAGTCAATGACACGGATCGGTGCTGGGTCCACTTCTGTTCGTCCATTTTATATAAGTAATTCAAATGAAAATATGCCAAGCATGGGAAGTAATTTTGTAGATGCCAGCAAAATTGGTGGCAGAGTCGACTGTGAAGAAAGTTATCTGAGATTACAAAGTTCAATATGTGACTGCATGATGGATTAGTAGGCTGTGTTTAATTATGATAATTGCGATGATCAATACTTATAAAATTAATTATGTGCGTTTGGGTGATGTTGTCCAATAGAATACCAAGGGGTTCAGGCCCAAAATTATTTGATGTTTGCATGTCATATAGAACGGGTGGGAAATGAAATGTTTATGATGCTCAGTCCGTTGAGTGCAGGGGTTGATATTTGGTTGCACAGGACCTTGGTGAGGCATTGCCAGAAGTAGTATTCTTGAGGAAGAATATTATTAAGCTGGGGAAGGTGCAGTAGAGATATGTCAGGTTTTTGTTGTGAATGGAGATTTTGCTTTTGATGGAGCAGCTGGAAAGTCATGGACTCGTTTTCAGTGGAATGTACGAGATTGAGCGGTGAAATTAAAGGGGTTTATAATGTCTTAAACGGTATAGACATCGTGAATTGCAGATTCATTTTACCTTGGATGACGGATTTCAAAACTAGTGAATATACTTTTAATGTGAAAGTAGGGTGATTTAAAAAGACTTCAGAGAATAAAAAAAATTATAAAGAGAGTCTTTCTTGTGTTGAATGAACTTCCTGAGGATGTGGTTGATATGAGTTTGGTTACCGCGATTGAAAATCAGTTGAATAACAGAAAACTTTTCAAATGGCCTTTATTAAGGCACACGAATAAGACTTTTCGTAGTGATAAGGACAAAGTAAATATAGATGGGCCTAGTTCAATTTAAAATTCTGCTTGGCATAGACGACTTGGGAGGAAGGTTCTGTCTCTTTGTTGCACAACTCTATCTGAGCCAGCCTGCAAGTAAATAGATTATTTGACGAGGATGCATTCCTGCGCAGGAAATTGGCAATGATAAAATTGGCCGAATTATTTCTTTATGTGCCATACCGAATTGAAGCCAGGTTTCTGCAATCTCTGTTCGCCATAGTGTTTGTCAATGATGGGATTGATGAGAAAATTTCTTTTCGAATATTTGTGTGTCTCAGTTGGCTGTCAGTGAGAAAGAGGCTGGGAGAATGGAGCAGTGAGTGCAGCACATCCTTGAAAATTATGGCGTGTTGGGTTTGGAAATTGATTTTATTCTTCGCACATCAACGCACTGCAAAACTCAGCTCATTGTTTATTTCATTGCTCCTCTTCTGCACACACTTCCTCCGTCCTATCTCAACCACCTTTGTCTTACAAAATTTCCAAAGATGTTTACTTATTTCCGACATGCTATGTTCATTTCTCAGAATGTTCAACATTATCAGAACTGAACCGAAAACAAGTGATAGACCAGCCAGTCCAAAAGCTTTGAAAATGATTTTGCATCTTCTTGACCACCATGAAGTGATGCAGTCTGTGTGGTGAAGCTGATCACAGATTGCCATTCATTAAGGAGTGATAGGATTTTCATCGAATGACATCTGCCATCAGTGCTGATATCTGTGTCAAGTATTTTTGAATGTCATCTTTAAACGAATATAAACATAGAAAATTGAAACAGGAGTAGATTGTTGCTGTGTTTGATCCTGCTGCAATGTTCACTGTGAGCAAGTCTGGTCATTGCATTCAGTAGCCTGTTATTATTGTAGCCCCGTAATGTTTGTTCCCTTTAGACCACAGAACTATATTTTTTACACGTCAACATTCCGTGTTTTGACTTTAACACCGTTCCGTGGCAGAACATTCCACAGGGTCACCCGTCTGAGGGAACTAAATAGCCTGCCAATATCTTAAGACTGTGAACCCCACACCTCTGCGTCTGGACTCTGTGCTGATGAAGGCATCCTTCCTACATTTAATGGGCTGATCCTGTCAGAATTTTATTAGTTACTGTGACGTCCTACTTCTTTCTTCTAAACATCAGTGGATTTCAATCGAATCAATCCAAACTGTTCCCAATGTTCAGTCCTGCCATCTGAAGAATCGATTTGTTAAAAATTTGTTGTGCAGTCTCCAAAGCCAAAAGTGCAAAGTAACCTTCCATGTATGGTCTCCCCAATACACTGTACAATTCCGACAAGACATCCATGTTCCTGCACTCAAATCCTCTTGATATAAAGGCCAACATACCATTTGCCTCTTTTACCTCCTGTTGTACCTGCATGCTTACTTTCACTAACTTGCATACACAGGCGCCAGTAGTAGTTTCTCATTTTCCTTTCATACATCCATGCTGGCTGACTCTGCCAATCCTGTCATTGGTTTCCAATGTTGGGCTAACTGGTCTCTCATTCCATGTTTCATACCTACCTCTTTAAAAAATGTGTCGTCACATCAGCTACCTTCCAAACCATGAAAAAAAATCCAGATTTTACAGAATCTTGAAACCTGAAATTACTCTGTTTAGGTCCAAGCTCCTTTATTTCATATTAGATTCATTATCTATTGGTCTACAGTGTTAGGTATGCTTCGGTGGAGAGTAGCAATCCTGTGATACCTTTACTTTTAATCCTATAAATTTCCCCAACAGCATTCCGCAACAGATACTGATGTTTTTTTTTCCCAGATCTCCCTCTAATGTGCTGCTCAGCAATTAGGGATATTATTTATCATCCTCTGCGATGACAGAACCAAAATACAGTATACAGTTATTTGATTTGCAATCTCTTGATCCGACATTATAACTTCCCTTGTTTCTGATTGTAAGGGATTTGTTTCCATTAATCTTCTTTTGACTTCATCTAACGTCAGGAGAATTTACAATTAGCTTGTATTTCACTCTCTTACTTATCAACGTTATTTTCCCACTTAATCAGTCCATTAAACGTGCTGAAATCTGAAATGCATTGTCTTCAGGTCTGATGTTCTTTGCAGCCATGGCGAAAAGGAATGGAATTCGAACTGCTTGCTGCATCAACCTCTTTTTCTCAAATTTGTCTCTTCACTGGTCCTGAATATGCGCTGATGTCTGCAGTATTTGTGGCTGTCCTGTTTAAGTGGGAAGTTACGAACTTCCTTTCACCTCGGTGCTCCAGAGGAAATTTTCCCAACCGAAATTCACATCAAACACGGGACATCCCCAGTTCGAAACGAAGCAGAAACATCCTTGTTCCATTGTTACAGGCTGTAGCCTTTTGGATTGCTGTGAACAGATCATCACTTTTTGTGGTTCTGTTCACTGAGCTGTGAATTTGTGTTGCAGAATTTTTGTCGGCGAATATAACCACAACAACGAGCACCCGAGATACAAATCTTCTCGCAAAATTAAAGCATCAGTGTTTGATGTTCTCGTTAGAAAAACTACCTTTGAATTTGCTCGCCCATATCTGTTGCCTTGGTGAAACCGAATATAGTTATTCTGGATTAATTACTGTGAAATTTTGTGATGTTTCTTTC
Organism: Hemiscyllium ocellatum; assembly: GCF_020745735.1. Taxonomy (NCBI): domain Eukaryota; kingdom Metazoa; phylum Chordata; class Chondrichthyes; order Orectolobiformes; family Hemiscylliidae; genus Hemiscyllium; species Hemiscyllium ocellatum. The sequence continues at coordinate 3,285,098 of NC_083418.1, forward strand.
TCCCCGTGGAAAGAGTATTGGCGATGATGAATGGCTTAAGCAGAATCGTCGATCCTCCTGCTGCTCCGACTTGCTGTGCTTTTGCAGCACCACTTTCTCTTCGAAGTTTCTCTCCTCCTTGTTCCTAAATATAAGTCGAATTGTGTACCTTCGATGACCATGCTGTGTAAGGCCAGTTACCGGGCATTGATCCTTTCTGTGCCAGTCATACCTCATTTACTTCACATGCGAAGATGGCCGAGTTCAGTGTCAAGGGGAGCTCTCAATTGCTGATGTCACAGCGAACACTGGATACCGATGAATAGTCTCTGCCAACTGCATTCAAATTTAGAGTATGAAATATCTGATTTGGACATTGTCTGTCGTTTCTCAACCTTTGTGAACCAAAACCGGAAATCCTTAATCATGATTTGCAGCAATTCACGTTTTCGAGTTTTTGAACACAGGGCACGTTTGCCGTTTATTCAGTCAGCAACAGGAATGAACAGATTTATGTCCTCATATGAATGGCTTGAGTCACGCTCTCATATCGTCGCTCTGAAATCTAAGCCATATTGGATCTGAAACTGTGGAAATACTAGACTTTCATACCAATGACTTCGTTTCAATTTTATTTCCTTCATGTCAGCAAAGGGAGGCACGGTGGCACAGTGGTTAGCACTGCTGCCTCACAGCGCCAGGGACCTGTGTTCAATTCCCGCCTCAGGTGACTGACTCTGTGGAGTTTGCACATTCTGCCCGTGTCAGCGTGGGTTTCCTCCCGGTGCTCCGGTTTACTTCCACAGTCCAAATATGTACGGGTCAGGTGACTTGGCCATGCTAAATTGCCCGTAGTGTTAGGTTAGGGGTATGGGTGGGTTGCGCTTCGGCGGGTCGGAGTGGACTTGTTGGGCCGAAGGGCCTGTTTCCACACTGTAAGTAATCTAATCTAATGTAAAATAGTCTAAACAGGGAGAAATAGGAAACAGGAACCTGCAGCTCCCAAGAAACACCTCTTTGATTCAGTCATGAACAAGAGGCGTTGAAACGACTCAGGGAAGAGAGAGTGAGAGAGAGAGACAGAAAAGAACGAAAAAAAATTATCACTTTTTTTTCAAATCGAACAAAGAAACATATAAATACAAAGCAGGAATCAGCAACAGCCCTTTGCTGGAAGGCCCACTGAAGATGTTACCTCATAGGTTGACAAACCGTCTGGAAATGAACATTCCAGCTCAGTGAGCAAACCTACATCCAGATAAATAGGCGAGTGGGTATGTGAGGCTATAGTGGGTGGTGCACCCCGAAGATCCGGCTGGAAATGGGGATGGAAAAGATCACCAGTGATGTGATCGATGCGTACAAGGTCCTTTTCTGACGTTACAGAGGTGCGTCAAATGCTGAGACTGGAATCTCCAACCTCACCCGGAGCACCTTCAATTGTTGCAGAGCAGGAAGAATTGTGACATTAGTCTGGGGTTTTGAACCCCATTTGGACCAACGTTTTGACATGGAGCAGCAGGAATTATTGGAATATCAGGCCGGGAGCTCCAACCTCACTTGCTTGCTGCAGTTTTTATTGATATTGAGAAGGAAGCACTGGGACGTCAGGCTGTAAGCTCCAACCTCACCAAGCGCAGTTCGCCTTGGCATGGAGCAGGGAACATTTGGACATCAAGCTTGGAGATCAAAACATACCTGAAGCAGCTTCGATTGACACGAAGCAGGAAGCATTGGGACATCTGGCTGAGGGAAAGGATGCTCAGCTATTTTAATCTGAAGTGAAATAGTTCTTAGGAGGACACATATTTGAGGACTGAGGGAATATGCTTCCAAAGGGAAATGTCTCAGTTATAAAGAGAAATCCTGCAAAGGTTCTACTCGTGGAGGAGTTCAGTAGTTGTCGCTGCACTCTCAAAGCACCATTGATCCGATTCGATTCCAGCAGCGGGCGACTGTCTCTGTGGAGTTTGAGCATGCTCCTTGAATATTTGCGGGTTTCCTCCGGGTTCTCTGGTTTCCTCTCACTATACGAAATGTTCAGTTGTATTGACCATGTTAAATTGCCAATACTGTTAGGTGCATTACTCAGATGGGAGTGAATCTTGTGGGTTGCTCTTTGAACCGTGCACTTGTTTGTCCAACGGGCCTGTTTCCAGTTTGGAGGGAAACTAATCTGTGCAGAGAGAAACGGAGGCATTTTTTACGCTCTGTGACCTTTCTCATATGGCTGACTCTGAACTGAGTTAAATTTACAGAAGCGAGATTTAGCTTGTTTCATGTTATTGAATTTCCTTCGAACTCGCACAGATCTTAAAAGTAATCTCAAGCTACGAAAATTAACAGGGACGTCCATTGCGATTACACTCGCATTTACGTCGATTTTTGGTCGAAACGGAGGGAACTAGAGTTGAAATTTATCAGATTAACAGTGATCTCATTGAATACTAGCACAGATATTGGGTAAATGTCAGCTTCATGGGGGCAGACGTGTTTTCTTTGCATCTGTTGCTTCAAAAAGTGGGGGTCATTGACGTGAAGCAGTGACGGTGATTATCTTTGCTGGTTATTCACCTTGTGAAAATGAGCGTTGTTGTTCATATTCGTGTTAACAGCTCTGCTTTGCAGCCTGGATACATGCTGTAATGTCCTGGCCAGTGGTGCAATGAGTAATGCAACTGTCTGCGGGTCAGGAGTTTGTAGGGTGGAATCCAGTTTGGCTCGACAGCAAGGCCTGTTGGCTATACCAAACTGATGACAAGTTGCTGTGCGGCTAAGATGTGGATTTGATTCCTGACATTCAAGTGCAAGGATCGCTTCCATGAATCCCCTGAGTATACCATGGTCACCACAGAAGTGGAATCTGAAATAGTTTGTTCTTTCTACTTTGTATTTGCAAAACAGAGCTGCCCAATTGCTGCAACTCCAGGGAATGGCAAGGAAACCAAACAAATACCCAACCTCAAGTTTCAAATTCCTCAGAAACTCCTTCAGAAATGGAACTGGAGGAAAACACAGGCTGAAATGACCGAAAGAGAATGGACTATCCAGGCATCTGCCCCTTCTGTCAGAATCCGACTCATTGACACGAATGTTCTCGGGGTGATTAATTGAACCGATGCTTCCAAAGGAATCCTGTCACAAATACCATCACCACTTTCTGACGTGGTCAGTTTAATTGGCAAAGAAAGCACATTTGTCCACATGAAGGTTCCTTTCACCCTCTGTCTGCCCAGATATTTAATCTGACTACGGCTGATCAGATAAATTTCACATCCTCTCTCCTGTTGTTCCTCCATTCTTTGAGGGAAACTCAAGCCGAATCCCAGCATCATATATCGCCTTTGATGTTCGGATTTTTAGTTTACTTTAATGGCCTGAACAAGCTTGCAGGAAATTGAATGGTCTAAAAAAACGATTTTAAAACACCCTTCCAGAAAGGCAATCGACTGTTTAGTCAAACATACGAGAAATGTCAGAGAGCGATATCATTAAATTATTTTTCTCACTGTACACGAGATCAATCTTTCCAAAATGCTTATTTGCAATTGAGAATATTCCCTGGAGCAGATCCTCTCTCAATCAACAATCATGTGTGCTGCCAGGAACATTTTCAATTCTGATTAAAATAATTCAGGATCTTACATCCCCCCCTCCCCCAACCCGGTGCTCCCTGCACCATGACAATTCAAGCATCTCCAGGTGATATTAGACCTCCAAGCCCGATCTCCCAATGCTCCCTTCTCCATGTGAACAGAGTTGCTCCAGCTGAGATTGGAGCTTCCAGCCTCAGCATTTCACGCACCTCTATGCTTTCAAGTACAGCGTTCTCATGGATTTCATCATCGGACAACAGAGGAGATACAAGCATTCACTCCACTCCCCATTGCCGATTAGATAATCGCCTCTGTGCCACTCAGTTTGTCTGATTCCAGACCTGGGAATGGGTGACATGAGAGTGTGAAACAATATTTACTTCCGTGTCTCGTGGAACTGGTAAAATAACGATGTGAAACTTCGGTGTTACTGAAAACTACATTTTGACAATACCGTGAATTATCGCCTGTATATTTCATATTTTGTAGGAACCTAAAGGATTCAGTCTTCAACATTCTAAATGATTAAATATACATAGTCCCTGGGGATATCGAAGAAAAAGTTTCAACTCAATCTCAGTATCCACACCTCAGTCTAGTATGTGACAAGTTTTCCTGTTGTTCATGCAGTGGTGTTCCTCACCTACCTCTGATATTGCAGTTTTTGATTTTATATCGTGTTTTTTTTTAACATGATCATATAGTGGTTCGTACTCTGCGCTGTGACCGCAGAAAACTCCGCTCATTTCTGAGTAATGGCATGGCACATGTGTTCCATGTTGTGCGACGTAACCTGTGTGAAACAAACTCCGAAATGAATCAATCCCATTTTAACGGGAATAAAATCTCCAAGGTGATGATTTTATTCCTTCCGTCTGCTCTCTGACGTCATTGCGATTCATATATCAGGATTCCAATTCACCCAATATCGGCAACTTTTCTCTCTTTCACAATCTCTATCCACCTTTCCGTCAGTTCTGCCTTGTCACTGATTCATTTCACCGTCTAACACTCACTTTCACGTTGACACCATTAAGTCGCTGTTTCTAGGTGAACGTGCACCAATATCACCATCAGGACCTTCAAACCACTTCATGCACTCAGATAAGGAGGTTGCATGACCAATCCTCACGTATAGTTTTTTATTTGAATGGACCAGAGAGTATTGCAGCATGAGGTTCACGAAAAAAAAGCTCTGAACAGAATCGAGGTGAAGAGACTTTATTGGAAAAGACCAATATCGGTGGTTTCTGCACATTTGTCTCATATCATAATTTGGTTGTCGCTCGTGTATAGATTACAATTCTGCAATTCACATTAAAGAAGCGATATGACAGCTTTCAAAATGGTGCAGAAGTGATTTGTCAAGATATTGACTGGCTTGAAGAAGTGCAGCTATTGAAGTGTTTCAACAGACTGGAGTTATTTTCCTGAGAGCAGGGGAGGTTGAGAGGAGACATTATTGATACGTAAAAAATAATGAGGGGTGTGGATTGGGCACATTGAGCGAAACGTTTCCCTATGATGGAGGTGTCAATCATCAGTGAACTGGAGATTTAAGGTAAGATGCTCGCTGTCTCCAATTGTCAGAGCTGCAGAAACCCTAATAAGCTTCTGAGGTACTCAGTTGTCAATTTGTAATGCCGATAGCACACAAGGCCAAAACATGGAAAATGGGATGAGGCGAGTCAACCAATTATTTTTAACAAGGTTGCGAACAAGGAGCTGGGTGCTGGGCTAGCTCTGACCTCCGACATAGTGTGATATTTAGTATCCTCACCTGTCACGTGGGAGTCACGTGGGAGTCACGTGGGAGTTCATTTCCTTGCTGCCACGGACCGGACTGTTTTGGGTTTTCAAGGTTTGTGTAAAGATTTATAATTCTAGTGCAGGGAGCAGTTGTGGGTAAATTTGGCGGTTTTGGGAAGTTAGTTTGCAGTTGTCTCGGGGAAATCTTCAGGGGTGCTGAGACTCCTGTAAAGTGTGACTGTCCTGTAGCGTTTGGAATTGATTTGAGTTCATTTCCACTGCTTCTGTTTGTTGGTTCTGGTAGCTCGTTGCAGGTCCCAGTATGTTGGCATTAGCTCAACGTGCTTGTTGATGGAGTTCATGGATGAGTGTTCTCCTTCCAGAAATTGTCTAGCCGCCCTCTATTTGGCTTCTCCTATTATTTTTGTGTTCACCAGTCCAACTTGTTTTTCCAGTCGACTGTGTGTATTGCGACGAGGGGCAGCTAGCCTTAGTTTTCACTGGCTCCTCCAGAAATGTTTTGCCAACAATTGATATTCCCGCAGAATCCTTACAGAGAAACAATGCTTGGAGGACATGCTTTGACACGATTTACTAAGCATTCTACTTTATATGTAAAGAGAATATCTCTGAACTGACAGCCACACTCCTCTCACCATTCGGATTTATGAGAGAACATGAATCGTATGCCAGGTTCAGCCAACAACTCACCAGAACCAATACCAAGCATGTGCAGGACACATGTGGACCAACAATGCTCCACACAACGAGTGCAGAAAACATTGTAAAGGACCAAAAGGAAGGGAAATCGAGACCCGCATTCATGAAGAACAACTTGCCCCCAAACGCCACAGCGAAATGTCCATGGTAGGGAACTCGGACTCTCTGTTCAAGTGCCTGGGAACTCGGATTATGCGACAGTCTGTCGCAGTGGAGAGTTTATTGCTGGAAAAAGGACAGCATGTAAGGCAGCATCCAAGAAGCAGGAGAATCGACGTTTTCTGAATGAATACTTCATCAGGCTTATGCCCCAAACCTTCAAGCTCCTGCGCTTCGGATGCTGCCTGACCAGCTATTCTTTACAGTACCACACTTTCGACTCTGATCTCCAGCACATTTCGTCCTCACTTGCCCTTCCTTCTGCAGCAGTGGTTAGTTCTTTGTTTGAGGGAACTGTTGATGTCACCAGTTTAAAATAAGACACACAACCAGGTCCCTGGCCGAAAAGAGCATTTCTGCTGTGTTTCTGGTGCTATGCATAGCACGGCCTCTGGAAGTGTACTTATACGGAGTTTCCTGGAGTTTCGATATGTGCTTCTGTGATCGTACAGTTGACAGGACTCTGAGATGTGCCTACAGTCATCTGCGTTTGGAACCCAGTATCGAATGCTACATTTTGGCGTTGTTCTTCATGTGTGCATTAGTAACACAGTGATGGATCAATTGATATTGTAAACAGCCAGACAGTTCTGGGAAAAGTCGAGGTTTTAATGACATTTGTACAGTGTTTAGACGTTACCTAGATGCAGGAGGTAAGAACATTGAATTCTTTCGTGGAGTGACGAGAAATAGTGAGGGAAATACGTCACCAGAGCGCGCAGTTCACAAATTCACTCGCAGGAACCACAATGCGAATTAAAACGTCCAAAATTGAAGAAGACAGATAAAGGATGGCAGTAATCATGGATCTCCTGACTTCCACTCCCCAGCTCCCACAATTCCAACTCCCGAGTCCATTGCAAAAAAAAATTTACAGAACCAATAGAATGGCACAAGTCTTTTCTTGGTCTTCGTTTCATAGTTTCGATTTATATTTTTTGTCGGGAAACCATCTCTTTCATTGCAATCTTTCGGAAACGAGATCATTTTCGTCCGAAAAAATGACACAAAACTTTGTTTGCGTCAGGGACAATCACGCTTAGATTCCTCTGTGCTACAAGTTTTTACTACTTTCCCTCTATTTTAACAGTGCTCTGCCTTTTGACCCCGCCAACCTGACACTCCCAACATGAAACTTCATCTGGAAAGATTTTCCCCCACTCACTCAAACTATTTATATGCCTTTGCAGATTCTCACGTTCTCATCGCAACATGCTCTCCCATTGTTGTCTATTGTCAGCAAACTTGGACACATTTCACAATACCACCTGCTCCATGCTATTAACAGAGACATAAGTAATTGAAGCCGTAAATGTACCCAATCTTGACAGAGCTCTCTGTTGTAAATAAGTACAAGTAGTCACTACCCTCAGAATGTGACAACAACCTCCTCATTTTTGTATTAATTGGGTAAACTCTTCTCCTATATTAGCATCTCCAGTCCTATACTATCCCGGATAGCAATCAGAGCTTAACAAACGCTAAATGTCAGGCATAATCGCACTGGCGTCTCCAATATCAGTTCTACGTATTTGTAGCAGTTTCTTTTTAACTTCTGGTTGAATAAATTGCCCGGATTTGCGCATTAGATTTGAAAACGACACATCTGCTTCAAATTTTCTTCAGCGCCTGGGACACAGAGAGTGCTGAAAGGCACTTTAAAAATACGACGACATCTTCGTTTCTCGATCCGTTACATTGTTACTCATCTCTCTGGTCATAAAAATGCATCTTCACAAGCACTCTATCTCTCATCAATATGTGTCATTCAATCCAATTTCCTATCAGCCTCCTCCATTCTAATCAATTCCAGGGGGACCACAAATTTTGGAGTCGCCCGGAGATAAAATTGAACCAGTGTCGCTGAGGCTTAAGACAGTAGTGCTCACCACTGAGTCAGCCACTGTAATCCTTCTATCCACCACTAATAATATACCTTCCATTTGACATGAGTCCAAAAGAAACTCCCGACTATCCAAATGCACCTGAAGAGAGCCTCTTATCGTGTCTGTTGCAAACCTCTGTGGTTGGTTTTTAACTCGTGTGAATGAATGATGCCATTGCATTTAACCTCCTCTAAACCAACACAACCTGCAGGTTTAACATAAGAGAAACCTCAACTAGATCTCTCAAGTGCGTTTAAACTATATATCTCTGAAAACTTTCCCCGTCAGAAAATGGTCGAGGCCTCCAATCATTCCATCACTTTATAACCTCACTCTTTTTCGCACAATGTTCTATGGGCAAACCTTTTTATCGAAGCACTCAGCCCGTCCACGTCATTCTGCAGCCTGTCCGCTTCCTCAATACGATCTGTCCTTCCACCTGTCATTGTGTATTCTGCAAATGGACCAACAATTCTGGAAAAGTCCCCTTCACCAAACTGTCTGCCTTCCGCCAGTCAACCAAAACTCAAGCCATGCCGGTACTTTGCCCCTAACACCAGAGACTCTTATTTCACAGCTTCTGATACTTCACATTGAAAAATGCCTGCTGGAAATGCAAGTTGATTGCATTCACAGAATAGACGTTTTCTCACTTGCTCATTATCGCCTCATAAAATTCTAATTCATTTATCCTTGAGAACCTGTGCTAATGCTTCAAGTACTGTGTAATCCCATCCTTACATTGACCTCTCATAAGTTATTATATCCAAAATCGATGTGGTTGACATTTATCTAAAATACTAAAACTTTGTTTTCAGTCCTGAATGTCATGAACAAAAAAATCCATTCGCAGTTGAGATATGTGAACTTGCACTGTCTCAGCAGGCTTGATAAGAGAGTGAATTCCTTCCCCCAGTCGATCTCTCTGCTTTCTTAGCAGGGTCGATGAGTGAGCGAACAGTTTTTCTCAAACGAAGCAGGTAAATATGTTCTGCCCACTGCAAACACGCTGGTGTGCTGAGAGTTGAGACAATCGCCTGAACCTTGTCCCACATTGCAAACCATTAAAATGTCTCTCATCTTATGAAAATATCGATGGAACATCAGTCATGCAGAGTCTGGAACCACATCCCTCGCATTTGATATTTGATAGGTCTCTCCTCAATTTGAAGACGTTCATAATAAAACGATCTCAAGGAACTTGTATAGTGATTTCCACAGTCTGAGCATTTAAAAGGTCTCTTCTTTGTGAACATGTTGATGCCATGTCAGTCCCAGGAACATTTTCAGCACTTCCCACTCTGAGCGTTGAAAAGAAATGTTCATAATGTCGATGGGACTTCACGTCTCTCAGACATTTGCAGCACGTCCTACAGTTGTGGAATTGAAGATGTCTCTGGGTGAGCACGTGGATCGGACGTCAGGTCCCCAGAAGTTTTAAAGGAATCTCATTCGTGTGACACATTTCCCATGCCTTAACTGCACAGAAGTCTAATAATATTTTCCAAGTCTGGACAGATAAAGGGTTTCTCATTAGTATGAGCATTGCGTTGGATAATCCAATCAACGGACGTTTTAAAGCATTTTACGCAATCCAGACATTGCGATGGTTTCTCCTCATTGTGATCGAGCAGGGGTCGCAGCTGGTCAGAGAAGGAGTGTATGCCTTCACACACACAGAGCTTGTTTCAGGTATAATTCCTTTCATGGGGTTCAAGCTCAGATGTATAAATGAATCCTCGCATGTCTACAGTCTCACCTAAATATGACTGCAGTTGTAGTTTGTGAGCTACGATGATATAAGAAGCCTTGTCCACTCACACAAAAAAGGAATGATTCTCTACCACTGCCACCGGAGCCTTTTCATTCCATGTTCAATCTCTGATCAAGTTCTATTTTGGATAAAATGCGCGATTTGATCAGATCATGGAGGAGTGATTTTTTTTTAAATCTTCCCTTTCTAATAAGCTCCGAAATTGATGTTGCATATTTATAAAAATCGAGAGAATGAGAAAAAGTCTCTCACAGACTCTGGATTGTGCCTGAAGATATGGAGTGAAGTTAAGGGATTTAGACATCAACAATTTGACCGGAATTATGCCAGAATCTTTTATAAATACAATCTCCATGACTGAGAAGGAGCAGATCAACAGGTGGATGTGAACACGTGCCTGTTCGCTCGAGGTCAAAGCTTGTCTGGAGTTGTCTGACATCAATACCGTGAGAGCAGATCTTTCCTCCAATTGAATCATGGAAAGTGAGGCCTCTGTCTTCAATCACCAACACATATCTACTGCCTCACCACTGAGTAGAGAGTGTGGTCTTGGAAAAGCACAGCAGGACAGTCAGCATCCGAGGAGCAGGAGAATCGACATTTTAGGCAAGTGCCCTTCATTTGGAATAAAGCTTGGGAGCCAAAGTGGTAGAGAGACAAATCGGAGGAGATATGGTAACTGAGAGTGTGATAGATGGGTTGAGGTGGGGGTAATGGTGATAGCTCGGAGAGCAGGGTAGAGCGGATTGGCGAGAAGGAAGATGGACAGATCGGAAAGATCATGAGATCGGTGCCAACTAGGAACATTAGAACTGGGACAAGATGGAGGAAGGGAAATGAGAAATGTATTGAAATCCACATTGTTGCCGTGTGGTTATAGGGTCCCTATGTGAAAGATGAGGCCTTCTTTCTCCTGGCGTCTGATGGTAAAGGTGTAGCGATGGTGGATGTCCAGGACCTACATGGACTTGACTGAGTGAGAGGGAGAGTTGAAGTGTTCAGCCATAGGGCAGCGATGTCATTGTTGTGGGTGTCCCGGTGATGTTCTGTGAAGCACTCTGAAATTAGGCAATCTGTCTTCCAGATGTAGAGGAGACTGGGAGCAATGGAGAGAGTAACTGTCATGTTTGGAACCGGAGGAAAACTCTGATGGATGTGCAAAAATGTTTTGAGTGTTTAGACGGAGTTGAAGGCGGAGGTATGGGTGGATTTTGCAAAACCTGGGATGCAATGGGAAGGTGCATCGAGTGGAGGGCGGTTTGGTGGGTGACGTGGACCTGACAAGGGAGTCACGTAGGGAATGATGTTCACAGAAAGCTGCTAGAGATGGGAAGGGAAATGCATCTCTGCTGGTGGCGTCTGTTTGAAAATGGTGGAAATGGCGGAGGATGATATGATGTCAACGGAGTTTGGTGGGATAGAAGATGATAACTGGGGGATTCCGTCTTTTTCATAAATGGAGGGGTGGGTCTTGAGTGTGGAGTTGCTGGAAGTGGATGAGGTGCACTGGAGCGCAGCATCAGCCACATTGGTGGAGCAATTGCCTCGCCACTGACTCAGTCTTCTCCTTGACAATTGTCTGAGTCTGAACCAGGTACGTCATGCCAATGGCGACACACTTCACTTCATTAACATCATACAGCTTTTCGACATTTCTGCTCTTCCGCAGATCAACCTTTCTTCCATTTCTTTGGACTAAACCATCGTAATGCACTTCCATCCGGCCTGTTACATTCCCTCTCTTCTCTGGTCAAACTTCCTCTGCCTCTATTCATGCGTGTACTTGATCTCTGTTCACTGCTTTATTGTAACTTATTCTTATGAGTTTTTTTAACCACCCGCCATTTTCCCAACCGTGTGCTGCTGCCTTCGCAGCTTTATCTTTCCACACGGGCTCTTACATGGTGGAAGGGAAGGGGCTGTAGGTTGTTCAACCAATGATGCAATCCTGAGGTTTTCGAACAACTCTGTTGCACGTCAGAGTATTCGCAACAGGGGTCCTTCACCGATCACCGCTCAGCTACTTCTCAAAGATTTCGTCATTTTATTTATATTCTTAGCTACCGAATCCGACACGAAGATTTTATTTTTTTAAAAAAAACTCTCTGAGATATCTACCTTCCCTCGAATTCCAACCTTTTGATCATGGTCGATTTTAACTGTTTCATGTCTATTCCCCGAAATTTCATGTATCAAGGTCATAAAGCATGAAATCTCTTCACTCAGGAGATCGCAGAATACCGTTAGGAAAGGAGAAACTCACCAAGTGCTGTAGAAAAACTGTTATACGAGTTGAAATCAACGGCAGTAAATTGTATCAATAAAGCATAATGCCTTTCATATCATGGAAACTTTAAAGCTGTTCCTCTGAAAGGAGTTTCAGCAAACTTTGATTGCAGTCGATATTGGAAAGCTGACAAAGTGTTATATCAAACAAGTGATCAGGCAAGGAGGTTTCAAACAGAAGTTTAAACCACAAAACTTTGGTTGCATCACAAACCTCGGGTCATGCAGTTTGTTCTGCTCGAGGTCATCATTTTCTTGTCAGGATAAAAGCAACACATTCGCGCATGGATCCGCAGCTCTGGTCTTGTTTGCCAGTGGCTATAAAGAGTCCCACTGGGGTTCTGCTGCATTTCTCACCTATACTGCAGCAAACATCCGAACATGCTTTCTCACTGTTATTCGGAATTATTTCTGATGAAAAAGCATGAATTCATTTTCTCCAGGAAAAATCTCTTTGAGTTTGGAATTCCACTTCTTTGTTTCTCCTTCGAGGAAAATGAGAATAACCAGCAGTTGATGCGAAGAATGCTCCAGTTTGAAAGGAAGAACAACGTGACACAGTAGAAGCCGTAGAGCAACGGGGAAGCAGTGGGGGAGGAAAAGTGCAGGGAAGCGGCTTAATGATTCTGTTCCTTACGTAGCGACAAAACAACTGCGGGAATCCAAAGAAAACAGGCAGGGGCTGGAAGATCACCGTAAGCAAGGCTGCCTCAGGAAGTATACGTTCATCATATATCAATACTTCATGGCTGGGCCTGTCAGTTTACCCCCTCGCTTACGTAAACAGACTCTGGTTTTAAAGTCTAAAGTGAAGGAAGAAGAAGCCAAATGGTTAAAAACATTGCAAAGGAAGCCACTGAGGTCCTGGTGGATAAAGCCATTAGAAAATACAAGGCGGGTTTTCATGGGGTGTTAGAACAGACCAATAGATCTAGTGGTGTGAAAATCACAGTTGTGTCCATATGGACGTTTCCCAGATGATGTGAATTTGGTGAGAATAAACAGGAAGGAATTTCACTCAGGCAGACGAATCTATAACTAGAGTTTAGAACCTCAAAACCAGTGATGGATTATAAAGAAAAATTTGGAGCACGGCTTGTTTTGTTTTCATTCTACAGTTATTGAAATTGGGAATTAGATTTTTCAGAGGAAAGTGGTTTCAATACCTAATTCTAAAATATTTATAAAGAAGTGTACAGACGCACAAAGAATGAATTTAAACTTGGCAGAGAGTATGCACTCTAGGGATGGGGTTTTGTTAAATGTACACTCTCTAATTTGCTAAGGTTAATTGGAAAGAAATTGTATAACACCTACAACTGAATACAACTAAATATGAAATTATCCGATTGTTATGAACGGTTTTGCAGCTTGACCTAAGTCAACTTCTATAAATTCTGTTAGAACTGAACTGTTTGTGTTAACTTCGCATTAAAGGAAATCTGGTTAGTTCAGTCCGTTGCAAAACTGGTTACGATACAAAGTTATACCAATAGTGTGGGATTAATTCTCGCAACGTCTCAGTTACCATTCTGATCCAGATATCCCCACTCACCCAATCCATTAGACGATGGCGAGAATCAAAGGGAAATTATACAATACTGAGTTTGTACTGATCTGTCGATATAACGCACCTTTTTTTCATTTGTTGCCATGGACAATTCGCTGCAATCGCTGAGAAGGGATTGAGTCCATTTGCTGCAGATTATCTTCCCCCAAAATATCCAGTGACAAGACTCGAAACATATTCCAGCTTGAATTCTCTAAACTTTTCAGGAATTCCTGAAGATGGCCTTATGCCCGAAAAGCCGATTCTCCTGCTCCTCGGATGCTGCCTGGCCTGCTGTGTTTTTCCAGCATCACACTTTTCAACTCGGGTCTCCAGCATCTGCAGTCCTCACTTTTTCCACAGTGATCAGCCTCTGTTGAGAGATGGATATTCTCCTGGGGAGTATTTCTGGCTGTTTGTAAGTAACGGAGGCATTTCCCAAGGACAGAAGACTCGACGAAGTTAGAAGTTAGATTTTTAGAGGAAAACCTGTTTTATTCAACATAGTTTGGCAACATTTAAATATATATGCACACACTACATGCACACAACCATTTATATTTACGTATGTGTGTGTGCGTTTGTGTGTATAAGAATTTAGATGTTTGGGAATAAATGGTCAGGCATTCGAATGATCTTCCTGTAGAATGTGGGAGGTAAGTGTCACCAACAGTATCCCAGCTATCTGCATCTGCGGGATGTGCACCCAGACCTAGTTCCTTTGAAAGTGTGTTCGGGAGCTGGTGCTTGACGTCGGATCATTCGGGAGACTGAGGAGGTAATTGAGATGAGTTATAGGCAGGCCGTAGCACCTCAGGTACAAGAAAAATGTTTCAGCCAGGAAATGGAAAAGTAACTGTCAGACAGTGCATGCATTCCCTGTGGCCATGCTCCTAGGTTACAAGCATACCGTTATTGATATTTTGGAGGGGGAATGACTTACCAGGAGTTAAACATGGGATCCAGGTCTCTCGCACAGATATTGCCATTTTTGCTCAGAACGGTAGGGGAAAGAGGAGGAGACCATTATTTTTGGAGACATCACAGTCAGGGAAACAGATTGCAGATTCAGTGGGTACGGGACACACGTACGTTTGGTGTGTTGCCTCCCAGCTCACAGAGTTTATGATGTCTCGCATCGTGTTTTTGTGATTCTTAAGGGGGAGGGGTAACAGTCCCAAATCATGGTCCACATATGATCAACAACATAGATAAGAAAAGGCATGTGAATGTAAGGCAGAAATTCAGGAAGCGAGAGTGACATCTTCGATCCTGAGCAAAGAGTTGTTCTCTCTGATTTGTTACATATGACACATTGTACATATGTACAAGAATATGGACAGAGCTTTTCAAATTGTGGCCACTGAGATGGTGCGGGGGGGAGGGATTCGAATATCTGCACAATTGTGTCTCTTTCTGGAGTTGGTGGTACCTCTACAAATAGGATGGTTTTCACCTGAACCATAGGAGAACCATTATCCGGCGGGGTGGGGGCTGGGATAATTTGCTAATGCACTTGTGGAAACGAACTCAGCAGCAGAATGGGAACCTGAATTGCAGCTCAATTGTACACGAGGTTTTGAGTAATGAGGACATAGTTATGTTTTCAGGTTTGCTAGAGTGTCCTGGCAAGGATGAAGATGGTTTGAAGATGTATAGTGTAACCCCAGGAAATCTGGAATAATGTAGGAGAACTTATAGTATGGGTTGTTAACTGGGATTTCGAAGTTGTGGCCATTTCAGAGACATGAATGGAACAGTGAAACGAATGGGTGTTCCTGGTGCCACAGTCTCGATTTTTCAGTAAGCACAGGGAGTAGGTTAAAGAGGGTGAGGTGTGGCATGATTAGCCAAGGACAGTATTACGGTAGCATAATGGATATTTGTTGAGCACTCTACGGAATCTACTGAGCTAGAATGTTCTGATCGCAGACTCAGTATTGGAGAGATCACTGCGAATGGAATTTTCAATAGCCCACTGAAACGTTCCAGAGAAAAAGAGTAAAAGATTGCAAAGGTGATTCTGGACATGGGCGAAAATAACGTGGTAGTTGTTCTGGGGAACATTAACTTTCCAAGTATTGATTGGAAAAGTTATAGTTTGAGTAAATCTGATGGGCAAATTTTTGTCCAATGTGTGCAGGAGGATTTCCTGGCACAACATACAGACAGGCCAAAAGATGCAAAGCGACATTAGATTTGGTACTGGGTAATGATGCAAACCATGTGTTCGATTTGGAGGGAAGTGAGCAGTTTGATGATATGAACAGGTTTACATTGTAGGGCAAGAGGTATTGGTGGGAGAAAGGAGATTAGGCAAGAGTAAGGATGCATAAGATGAAGAACTTAACTGCAGATGTTGGGTACAACTGAAATCTGGAGCTTGGTCATTGAGGAGCTACTGCGTACCCTTGATAAGTATGTATGCGTCATGCAGGGAATATGTGGTCATGTCAGGGAGCAGTGTCGACTGAAAAATTTGAATCTCTTGTCAAGGTGGAGATGGGGCTGATGTAAAGATCAGATGTTTAGCCTCAGATCGGGTGCTTGACAATTAAAAACTAGCCAGGAAGGACCTAAAGAGAGAGCTAAGTCGAGCTTAGAGGGGACATGAGGAATCGTTAGCTGGCAAGATGAAGGAAAACCCTGAAGGTTTTTATTGGCATTTCAGGAATAAATTAATGATTGGATACGATTAGAACTTGTCAGGAACCGTAGTGGGAGGTGGTTCGTCGAGTCCGTGGAAAGGTAAGGCGCTGAATGAATATTTTTCATCAGTGTCACAAATGAAAATAGAGAATAATGTTATTGCGAATATAGAGATACAACCCATTGGAAAATACGAAATTGATGTTCGAAGATAGCTTGTTTTGGCAATTCTTGAAAATGTGGAAATAGACCTGTCCCTTGGGCTGGAGGGAATGTATCCTCGGATTCTCTGGGAATCGTGGGTGGAGATTGCTGAACTTTTAACTATGAACTTTGTGTCGTCTGTGTCTATGTGATTAGCGCGAGGAGGCTCAAATTTAGAAAATATTGTCCCCTTCTCCAAGATGAGGAGTAGAGAAATCTCTGGAAATTGTAGAACAATGAGTCTTTGTTTCCTTGAAGGTAAAGTTTTTGAAAAGGTTATGAGAGGTAGCATTTATGATTATCTAATAAAGTAGTTGATACAGGATAGTCAATTCGATTTTGTGAAGAGTAGTTGGTGCTTCACGAACCTTATTGAGCTCATTGAGAATGTGAGAAAATAGGTGGATGAGGGTGAAGCGATTGAAATAGCAGATATGGTTTTCAGGATAGTTTTCACCACGATAGGCTGTTGCATAAAATGCACAGGCATAGGATGGATGGTTATTTAGCTGTTCGGATCAGAAAATGCCGACCTGAAAAAAAAAACAGAGTGGTTCGTTGATGGGAAATCTTCATCCTGGACTTCAGAAACTATTGATAAACCAGAAGGTTGCTTTTTGGATCCACTGAAGTTTGTCATTTGTATAAATATCCTGGATTAGGGCATGGAATGATGGGTCAGTAAATTTGCCTATGGCATGAAGCTCGGTGGAGTCGTCAACTGTGTCAAATGCTGCTGCAGGTTTCAGTCGGACATGTACAATGTGCAGAGCTGAGCTCAGAGATTAATGTGGGAAATTGTGTGGTCATTCACTTTGGAAGGAACAACAAGAAGAAAGAGTTTTTGGCTAGAAGTCATATTCTTGTAAGTTTAGATGAGCAGAGAGATTTCAGTGCTAATGTGCATAAAGCTCTGAATGGTACCACCCATGTTGATAGGTTTGTTGGGAAGGAGCACGTTGTGTTCGATTTATTGGGAGAGGGATTGTGTTTTACACCCATGAGGTCATGTTGCACTCCAAACATTCTCTGGTGTGGCTGCACTTGTGAAGTTGCATACAGTTCCGTTCGTCACATCAGAGGACGGATGTGCAAGCATTTGAAAGGGTGCAAAGGAGATTTACTACGATGCTACTTTGTATGGAGGGAACGACTTAAGAGGAAAGACTGAAGGACTTAAGGTTGTTTATAATAGGGATAAGAAGATTGAGAAGTGATTTAATAGAGACATGCAAGATGATCAGAGGTTTGGTTAAGGTGGACAGTGAAAGACTTTATTTTTCAAATGGCAATGGATGGCATAAGGGCACACAGTTTAAAGTTGAGACAGGTAGATGCCAAGGTAGTTCTTTTCTCAGTTAGTAGGAAAGTTGCAGGACGCCTTGCATTCAACAGTCATAGACTCATCAAATTTCAGGGCTTTTAAATGATCAGGGGATAATATTTTGAGTTACAATGATGAAATGTCGTTAAGCTGGACTTCTGATTAATATCGCAAGTTGTTTGCAACATCAAGGACCAAAGACCCTTTATTTCACAGTAATATTCGGTCCTCGAACTGCTCTTGAGCCTGATGTTGCAATCATCTCTGGTCACTATCAGTGAAATGAGCGCCTGGCGAGGATCAACCTCGCAACGTCGGCAGCTCACACACTTCTAATCTGAAAAAGAAGCACGACAACCTGATCAATTGCCTCACTGGAGCTGGCACCAGAGAACGCCAAACGGCTCCTGATCTTGCCACTCAGGCCATGAATCCAATTACTCAAATTTTTGCTATGGATCTGAAATGAAAACCTGGTTAGAGGTGGTTGTACTGAGAATGGATCATCGATCATATCGAATCAGTTTCAGGAAAAAGACAGATAAATATGTGGCGAAAAACAGATGTTACTGAATATAAGTTTCCCGTGCCTTCCTGCAATTTTACATTGCCACTGTAATGGGATTTTCCTTCCATCAGTTTCAACTCATCACAGGATTCGAATCACTGACACTTCTCCAAGTTCCTTTGGGCAGTTCATACGACACAATAACCACATTGCACACAACGTCAACAATCCTCATCATTACTACATCCAATAGCACGTGGCATTTTTTGTATAAATAGTAAAGATGGAGCAACGTTATGAAGGGGCAAATTGAATTTCAGATTAGATTAGATTAGATTCCCTACAATGTGAAAACAGGCCCTTCGGCCCAACCAGTCCACAACTTCGAAGAATAACCCGCCCAGACCCATTTCCATTTCACTGATGCACTTAACACTGCGGGCAAGTTTACATGACCAATTAGCCTGACCTGCTCATTTTTGGATTGAGGGAGGAAATCGGAGTATCCACAACAAATCGACGCAGACACGGGGAGAACGTGCAAACTCAATCCAGAAAGTAACCAAAGGTTGGAATCGAATCTGGGGCTCTGGTGCTGTGAGGCAGCAGTACTAATCACTGAGCCACCGTGCCACTGATGATGCAGATTCACATTGTCCTCATTATTTCTGTACTTAAAAACCTTTGCCAGAAGCAGCACAGAGAGGAAGGAATGTGAGGAGGCCATGCCTCCCGGCCCGGCCATTCAATATGATCGTGGCTGAGCCAGCATATTAATGTCTTTTTTCAGCCTATCAACATCATCGTGTTGCCTCCTGACTAACAGATATTTATGGATCTCTACCTTCAACAGACATCGAAATTGTTCATTTGTGAAAAAACAAAGGTGCCGTTTTAAGACAGTTGGGTTTCTGTGCGCGTAATACAGTTTGGTAGAGGAGCAGCCGAGTCTACTCTGATCACGTTTCCAACCAAACTCGACTTTGATGGAATCTGAACACACGACATTTAAATTGAAACTTCAGCAGCACGTAGAACACCAACGTGCTTACCAATGCGCCACACAGTGGTACGCGCAGATGTGGCTGAGCACGCAGGGTTATCTTTGTCTCGGGACTCACAATTCACATATGTCTGCCATCGCCACTACTTCTAGTACCTGCTCCTTATCCAAGTGTACTCTGGTTATTCAAATGTTTGGCTACATAGTGCTGAAATGTTCTACTGACACCTCGCTTTACTCACTATCATATAGTGATTTCCAGACAAAAACACTGTCTGGGTGAAAATATTAATTGCAAACCTCCTCTTACTCCCGTGTTCTTGCTTCTCATATGAGCAACTGGTTATTATTACTTCCCAAAAAATGCTCATTTCTGTCACACATATCTGTCCTCTTCATAATATGTTCATGTTCATCAGTTTCTCACACAGCCTTCTCTGCAATTACATAATTAGCCCCAGCCTGGCTCGTCCGCCTTCTCAACGGAAATGGTCCAGCCTTTGTCATTCTTATCATCTCCCATGAACACCATCTCCTGCAATCAGACGCTTTCTGCTGCCTACATTGGAAAAACGTTCTCTGAAGAAAAGCCAAAATGGACAAACAAAATCATTAGCTCTTGGAAATCTGTGGAGAGAAAGGAGAGTTAATGTTTCGAGTCCATTGATCCATCTTTGGAATTAGTGGGACGTGTGGGTGGGTAAAGAATGTGGAAGAAGGCGGACGGGTTCTGAAATGATAGAACTCGCTGCTAGGTCCTGAAGACTGCATAGTCTGTCAGTAGAACATGAGGTGCGATTCTTCCAGCTTGTGCGTTGCCTTGAAGTATCACTGCAGCAGACCGAAGTCTGAAATCGTGTCTTCGGAACACAGCTTAACATTCAAGTGACAGAAGACTGGAAGATCAGGATAACTTTTGTTAGTTCCATACAGAACGAAGGTGATCTCAGCTTTGTCACTGACTCTGTTTTTCATTCTCCATTGTGGAGAGGAGGAAATACAGTTGCCTGGATTGAATGAAGTGCAAACAAAGCACTGCAAGGTGTAGTTGGGAAGTTACACAATGAGGAGAGATAGTGTGTAGGTTTTCTTGCTGAGCTGCAGGTTTGATGTCCAGGCGTTTCATTACCTGGCGAGATAACATCATTAGTGCTGACATCCAAGTGAAGCGAAGCTGTTGTCTCCTGCTTTCTATTTCTATCTTTCTCCTGGATGGGGTCCCGGGGGTTTGTGGTGATGTCATTTCCTGTTCGTTTTCTGAGGGGTAGACAGATGGCATCTGGATCTATGTGCTTGTTTATGGTGTTGATGTTGGAGTGCCAGGCCTCTGGGAATTCTCTGGCACGTCTTTGCTTAGCCTGTCCCAGGATAGATGTGTTGTCCCAGTCGAAATGGTGTTTTTTCATCTGTGCGTAGGGCTATGAGGGAGAAGGGGTCGTATCGTTTTGTGGCTAGCTGTTGTTCATGTTTCCTGGTGGCTAACTTCTGGGCAAAACCAACGTCGTCTATACAGTTCCATGCAAGGACTGCCACAAGTACTACGTAGGACAAACGTGCGCGAAAACAGAGCATGTTAGCTTTCTTATTCAGTTTACAAGTTGAGGAATCACACCTCCCTTTTCCCATCCCATCATAAGCCGATTGCTTCACTTGTTTTTTTTTCTGTCTAGTTATTTTCTTATCTGGCCACCCTGCTGTCCTTGCATATTTGCATTCTTTGTTCCTTGTTTGTTACAGCTTGTTCTTTTATCCAGTTTCTCTTAGCATATTATAATCTTTATTGTGAAATGCCCCTGCTGCTTCTTTTTGTGGTCAACTACAACACTTTAAAGTTATTTCCTACCTTAAAACTATCTTCTTTAAAAGACCCGCTATATTCATTAAAGTCTTAGCCTTATGTATGCTACATTCTACATGCTACAAGAATTCCACCACCGTTTGTATAATGTCCCACCCACGCAACACCCCACCCCCGACCTGCATAAACTACATTTCTAATCTTCCACAATTTCCCCTTTCTTTGTTTTTTTGTTAACAAAAACTGTTGTTTCTGCACTTATTAAGTCTCTTTTAATCCATTTTATTCTGTTCTGCCCTCTTACGCCTTTTGGTGATGAGGTTCAAAAGCTTACATTTTACATTCGTGTTGTTAATCCATCGAGCCCTAGAAGCATACTTTGACTTTCTCTTTGTTGCATATCACCTGTAGATTGTCAAAGCATCTGATGATTTTTTTGGCTTCCTTTCCCAAGGGATGTCATCATTCGGCTCATTGCCCATTTTAGGACTTTGAACCCGACCACCACATCCACTCATATCAACAATCCATAGATAGACAGATTGACTAACCACCTTCCCCAATTTATGCATAGGTGCCACTTTTCTCCGCCAGAATATAATCTCGAGCCATCCTGTTCTGAAGAGTCGTTCGCCTAGTGGCAAGCATTTCGGTCGTTATGTCTGTTACTTGGGATTTGGTTTCGGCCAACGCATCAGCAGCATTGTTGGCCAACTCTTCCAGGGAAGCCACTAACTTTTGTATTTCTACTCCTGCTTGACCGGTCCCATACATAGGTATCAAAGTCCAGAGGAGGCGATCTCCTTCGGTTACTTTCCGGTTACTCGCCTTTTTCCCTGTTTATTTCGAGGTATTTTTGGGGCTATTTTTAACAGCCTCAAGTGGAGAATTTTTCAGGCAAGGTGGCAGCAGCCAGTCCAACCTTTCTGGTTTTGAGGTAGTGTCTGAACTGGATGGTCCCAGAATCCATTCCCGTTACATCCGCCACTCCAAACGTACTTCTCACCGGGAATTAATGGGTAGGCCTTTCCGCCTCCCACCCAATATGTTCCATTCAATACTTGTGGAGTGGTTGTGGCTGTGGCTTGGCTGGTGAAGATACAAGATGATTTTCCTAATCAGAAGGGTGCAGCATCATTCTGATTACAGAAACAAGTGGCATTTACTGCTCCTTTGGCGGGAGGATCTTCTAACACCAGCGATAGTACCCAAAGTTTTCAGGGCTTGTCGAGGGAACCATCCAACAAAGTTTGAATTACCCCATCAGATCTCCATTTTGTATTGTTTGAGCCCGAGTCAAATGGTTGTACATCGTCCACTCCTTCTTTGGTAAGTGGTATTACTGTGAGAGGAATTCCGGATTCCCCATGGTGTGGGATTTCCGCACATACCGAACAGTCGATGTGCCCCTTTAGTTCAGCATAATTCTGACGTAAAGTGGGAAAATGATTTTTCCCACTCTCCTTGGCAGCTAGCGCCAATATTATCGTGACAATATAAAGCTGACCACTCATTTCATTCACAACCCTATCTGTCTATTCCCTAACCCTTTGTATGCCAGGGAGAAGTGAGTTCATGCAACAATTGTTTTGGGATACAGTTTTTTTTAACCAATTCTTTATAGTCACTTACCTCAGTCCATTCATTTTGCTCAGCTTGACTTTCAGTGATTTGTCTGTACAATGAGCTTGCCACTCTGCTGAAGAGGAAGGAGCATGCACGGGGCCCTTAACACGAGTGTGATGACCCCACTCTTTTTCAGCAGTTCGGACAGCTGTTTCAGTAGTCAGGCGGGTGAGGAACAGTCCTACCCAGCTTGTTATTTGGAAGTTTGGCATCTTTCCAGGTTTTGATCAGGACCCAGTCACCCGGATGCATTCGATTTATGGAGAACTCAAGTGGAGGTGCCTGGAAAACAGATCCTTCTTCCTAAGGACAGACAAAGAAGAGCTGAGCGTAACAATATAGTTCTTGAAAAACTTATCATTGAACTGTACAGTTGGTAATTCCCCTCTTCCACCCAAGAAAGTTAATCCAAACATAATCTCATGAGGAGAGAGGCCTATATCACGCCTAGGTGCAGTCCTAATGCGTAGCAACGCGGTAGGTAAACATTTTGCCCATGGTAATCGTGTCTCTTGGACTAGCTAAGACAATTGTTTCTTTAAGGTTTGATTCATTCGTTCCACACGTCCAGGGGAAGGCGGGTGCCAAGGAGTGTGGAATTCCCAAGAGATTTCTAATCCCGCCATTACTTCTTGTAGGATCTTAGAGGTAAAATGGCTACCTTAGTCTGAATCTGTACTTTCCCCATTCCATATCGAGGAATTATATATTTTAAAAGTGTTTCACTACTCCCTTCGAGATAGCCGAGGACATTGGAAACGCCTCCACCCATCCAGTTAGGTGCTCCATTAGGACAAATAAGTACTTTCATATCCCTACTGGGTGTAATTCTGTGTTATCCACCTGTATTATTTGAAAAGGTCTTACCCCAGGGTTTCTTCCACCTCTTGCCCGCCCTCCCCACCTCGTTGCATTCTTATTCATCTTTATGCAAGTCGGGCAACCTGCGCATACCTGCTTGGCTGATGTGAATATCCCTAAATATCCTGGACTTCCTTAACACTATGTCACACATACCGTGGGAACCCCCATGACTGCCTTGGTGCAAGGTGGTTAGGATGTTTCTCATGACTGGTTTTCTAAATAACTCCCTTCCATCCGGGAGGATCCATCTTCCTTGGGTTGTCTCAGACATTGTTACAGTTACTGCACTATCCTCCACTCCAACTTTTAAGCCCAGAAATATAATCAAATCCCTACCTAATAGATTACTTGCAATGTCAGGAGTATCTAGTAATTGTCCTACCCCTTCCTCATCATTTCTTCTAATTAGGATTGGTGCAAAAATAGACTCCAAGAATTCTTCGCCTTTTACTCCAGGAACCTTAAGATACTCCTTACTCAATTTAACGCCCGTAGGTCTAAACGTTAGAGATGACCGTGCCGCTTCCATGTCAACCAAAAATACTGCCTCCTCCCCTTCAGGTTCCACCTTTAAATTTATCAAGGTTTGCCGGTGGGTCTCAGGAGGAAGGAGCCACTGACTCCTCTAATCTTCATCTAAGGTCATTAGGGAAACGGCTTCCATTTCTGATGCTAATTCCGGGTATTCCCGTTTAAAATGCCCCACTTACCCGCAATGGTAGCACCCTGCCTGTTGCCTCGTTCCCCGGATGTCCGACCTTTGTCTTTCGTGTCCTCCATTATACTTCTTGTTATCCCTTGATCCCAGTCTCCTTCTTTGTTATTTCTTCTACCACCATTTTGGCTTTCTGTTTCTGCTTCTCCTCTCCCCTTTTCAATACACTTTCGCGTTTCCTGGCGCCGAGAGACAACAGTGTTACGCACAGAGTTGCCTGAAAAGGCAAACACTTTTCTCTATGGGTAACTGATCTCCGATTGGCGCGATGACAGACAGACCTACTACCCAGAGCGACTGTGAAAAAGGAAGCCTCCTCAGCCTCTATGTCGGGACTGTTCAATAACACATATTTCATTATCCTAATCCCTTTAAAACCACTGACTCCATAGCTATGTGATTGCTTCAGAAATTCACATCTGAAGAGTTCTTAAGTGATGAGGGTTTCTGACCTAACTGCGAGTTCAAGATTCCAAACATGCGATGGCTGAAAAGGTGTTTTTTTTCCCCCACAAACTCATACTCGAATCTTTCTGCCTCTTAAATCGTTGCATCCCTGGTGATTGACCACTTCATCAAGGGGAAATATTACTTTAACTTTACCCTTTCCTTATCCCTCGTTACTTTATACATCTCAATCTTGTCTCCTTTCAATTCCCTCTGCTCTCAGAAAAAAAAGCCCAAACTCTCTTTATATCTGAAACTCCTCAGCCCAGACAATATCCTAATAAATCTTTTCTAAGCCATTTCCAGTGCTATCTCATCTCCTTTCTAAAGTAAATTGCAGACTGCCCATAATAGTCCAGCTGGAGTCGAATGAACAAATCAAATGAATGATCAGAAAATCGCATATACTTTTCCAGCAAACTCTCTTTTCCTCAATAATATCTGGTGTCCTTTTCATAGAACCATGGAACTTGTACAGTGTGGAAAAAGGCCGTTCAGTTCAACAAGTCCACAATGACCCTCCGAAGAGTAACTCAACTACACCTATTCTCCTGTCCTTTTATTGTATATTTACCACTCACTCATGCGCCCAACTTACACATGCCTGAACACGATGCAAAATTTAGCATGTCAAATTCACCGAAATATTCTCATCTCCAGATACTCGTGCTCCAAGAATCTGTGGTTCATACCAGTTAAAGTTGCGACATGAGGTTTGATCGAGCAATCACATCATCAATATAGTTCAATTGGTTTTAAGTTGCCGAAGCTGAGATTGGAGCATGTGTATCCAGCAATAATGACTGCAGCTCCACAAACTGAATGGAGCCAATGTGAAATTAATTGTAAGATTGCGCAGTGCCTGATGGAACTTGGAGGATATTGAGAGGAGGGTCAGTAAGTGTGGGAGAAACACAAAAATATCCAACAATGGGTGGTTTCGATTCCTTATATATAACAGGCTGAGATGTGAGCGAGCAGGTTCTGAAGAAAGAAAATCATCACCTTGGAGAATATTTTCATGT
This sequence comes from Hemiscyllium ocellatum, assembly GCF_020745735.1. Lineage (NCBI taxonomy): Eukaryota > Metazoa > Chordata > Chondrichthyes > Orectolobiformes > Hemiscylliidae > Hemiscyllium > Hemiscyllium ocellatum. The sequence goes on from NC_083418.1 coordinate 3,310,959, forward strand.
GAAAGTAACTGATCCCATGCTGTGCTGATTTAGTACATGTCACATAGAGTAAAAGGGAGAAAATTTTACATCACATGACTCGAATTCTAAACGTACTGCTGCAGCCATAAAGCAAGGTATTGACCATGGAATACTAATGCGGCATTTCAAAAACCAATGCACTTAAAAAATACTTACAGTGGCAGAAGACAGCGACACAAACACAAGAAGACCACTTAGCGAAGTCTCGACTGAGATGTTGGAACTCAGAATGGGCTGAAACTTCAACTTCAACTTTTCCAGAGGCTGTGGAGTTTCTATCATTGGATATGATGACGACAGAGATGAACGGTTTTCCACTGAATATCAAAGGCTGAGAGGATAGCCTGAGATGATGTTTAAATGCATGTTTTAATAGTCATGCAGTTTACCATGATTACTTCAGCAGTTTGTGGGCGGCAGGTTGGCACAGTGGTTAGCACTGCTGTCTCATAGCGCCTGAGACCCGGGTTCGTCCCACAGCCCAAAGATGTGCGTGTCAGGTGAATTGGCCATGCTAATTGCCCATAGTGTTAGATAAGGGGTAAATATAGGGGTATGGGTGTGTTGCGCTTCGGCGGGTCGGTGTGGACTTGTTGGGCTGAAGGGCCTGTTTCCACACTGTAAGTAATCTAATCTTACTCCACATATGGAAGTAACCACTGCTGACAACGATCACATATATTTAATTACCATTCAGAGACACTGAGTGGTATGGCCGTGAAACTCCCAAATTAATGAGAATACTCAACATTTTTTATTCAGCTCAACTCTATCTCGAGATATCGAGGAAAAGCACGATAGTAGACTTAAAGTTTTTCAGATTGGCGGTAATCCCATTAAATGGCTGCGCAGACATAGGGTGAATGAAAGCTTTATGAGAACTAGTTGTTGACCCTGAGACGGTTACCATTGCATCTCCTGTACCTGATATCATCACAGACCTGCAGCAAGCGCACTTGAAACAGTGGCTTCATGATTTGCTTGTTTGCAAATCTTCGGGTTGGTCATTCGACACGTCAATGTCTCAACAACACTGCTGCATTTTATTACACTTGCAAACTCATTGTCCCAAAGTCGAGATGTGTTTTGAGTTCCTTATCTGCAGGAAGATGTATCTTGCCTCAACAACAATGCACCACTTTCTTATGTACAAGAATGTTTGAAATGCTGGGATGTCTGAATTATTGATATGAAGCTATGTCCAACTTCAATCTATGCTCCACTTATAAGTATTGTCGGCTACCAAGGCTTACTGTTGGCAATGTTTCAATCGATTATAACGCAATTCATTGTTTAACAGATTCACTTTTAAACAGGGGCTCGGTGTGGTAATAGAGAGTACTAAAATGATGAACATAATTCCACCGAATCATTCAAAAGAATTGACATCTTCATTAGAAGCATCTTGTAAAGTGAATTGTTTATCTTCTTGAACTTGATTTTCCTCATTATCTCTCTAAACTGTGCAGTTTCTGAGGACGTTGTAGCCAGAACATTTGAAATAAATTCATTGTGCTTGGAATTAATTGTGAGAATTCTTAATATACCAATTAATGTCTCCGATCGAGGAATGTAACCGAGAACATCAGAGTCAACCTAAAGGCGCTGTCAAAAGAGGGAAAGATAGAATAGTCTCACATGCTGCTCTTGTGCCCATTATCAATTTCAAACCAACCCAATCTCTGGGAGCGAAAAGGAAACAATTAAACAGAGCCCCGTTTAACACCTGTGAATCTTTAGAAACTCTGTGGGAGGGGAATGAAAGGTGACCTGATCGAGTGTGCAGAGACTGTCAATGTACATTCCCCTTCTGGAAGGAGCAGGGGCATTAACTCGGTTGTTCTCGAGGCATGAACCGATCTGAGACAGTGAAAGGATCCCCATCAGTGCTGCTCCACTCTCGCTGTTGTCACTGTCAGGAACAATAAAATCTTATTCCCTGACCAGGCACCCAACTCTGGCCACGGTGAAGAAAACAACGACTCTTAGCCATTATACCACCAGTGCTGCCTCATGAGTTGTTCGACAACCTCTTAATGTCAAAGCATATCGTTTGTTATTTATCAGAACATAAGTTTGAGCAACTTATCGACTATTCACAGAACGCAAAGAGGCCCATCATCCAAGTTTTCAGCACTTGGCCTATCCCCTTGTTTTCTCAGATTTTTCAAGCACTCGTCAAATGCTATTATTTAGTCACGTTTTACAATGAATGTGACTGAAGGTTAGGAAGGACAACCTGTGTTCATAAGCTCTGGGTGAGCTGAACCCCATTTCCAACATAGAAGGAAACACACAGACACGTTCTGGTGGAGTGACTGAGGTCTCAGGAGAGATCAACCAGAAGGAAGGATTTCATTCAATTTGCTTATATTGTCTCATTTCAGATTTCAACACCAGAGTCTGCTTACAGCAAAGGAAGGAAGCATTCAGCCATTCTTGTGTCCGTGTTCCTCCCTTATCTAAGCATTGAGCGACAGAGGCAGTGTGCTCTGAGCGAAGAATTCTCACTCATTAGAAACAGCAACACAATAGATGATTGGATAGCCTGTGCATTCGAAACCAGTCGTTACAAAACCAAGACAGAACTGAAGGCATCATGTGTAGAAGGATGAGAGAATATAATGCCGAACCAGACAGTGTCCAGGGTGAAAGAAACAGAGACTGTCCCTGGAAGTCTCGTTATTTGGTTTCCGTGCTCTCACAGCCATGGCCTGCAAGTCATGAGCATTTATAGTTACCATTACGAAATGCTGCCTTCGCCTTAAAGTAAAATTATGACCTGAACATACGCACATGAATTGTGAAACTGATAAAAAAATTATCCGAGTTTTTAATTCCATATTTGGGCAGAAAGAGTAACATGCAAACTCTTAGATTATCATTAAAATCCAATATTAAAGGCAGTTTGTGTTTTCACAAAACGACTAAATTAGAGCAAGAGCTGGGAGTACATGACTGAAGGAGGCGACTGCGCCTGCTTTCGACCACAACTTTTCATCCCTTTCGTCCCAAGAGCAAGTGCAGAAGCAAAATACTGGTAATCTGATATGTATATATGAATAAAAAACAGAAAACGTTGGAAATATTCAACTTGTCTGGCATCTTCTGAATGTGTGGTCGAGGTCAACGACATGACGACCTGATTGTCTTTACTTTGTATTCATGATAACTAATGCCCAAGTCGCAACTCATTCAGACACGTTTCATCACCTTTAAACGGGATGCACGCTTTTAGGTTACCATGAGAAACGTTTTGTCAATTAATTCGGTACAGAAAGGACAACCGTTTAAAGCTGTATGAAACATGTTACAAATGGTGAAACCAGACAAAATGAGGTACCATATGAAGAAATATGTGTTTCAGTCAGGAAAGCTAAAATAGAATTTCCAGAGAAGATTGTGTTGAACTGTCTGCCGATGTTTTTACAGAGGTAAGTAGAAGTCTTGATGATGATAATTCAAAATGATCAGATAAATGTAGATTGCGGGGGAAAATGGCAAAAGTTCTGTGAGCCCACTGTCCGTGAAAAATGGAGATGAAGGAATATAAGGCAAAGTAGCAATATTGATCATAAATTGGCTGCGTGATAGGTTACTGATGAAGGCTGTCTGCCTGACATTCTATTTTCATGCTCCTCGGATGCTGCGTGACCTACTGCGCGTTTTGAGAACCACTCCGAAGCTGAATATGATGTCCAGCATCTGAAGTACCCACTTTCGCCTTCAGGAAAGGGAGCATAGTCATCATTAACAATTGTCTTTTGAACTGCAGGAATCTTTCAAGCGACGTTTGATTGAACGTTGAGGTGTGGATGTTCTGGATAGCTTAATTTAACCCAACAGCATTCTCTGAATTATCAGGGCTCCCAGCACGCCCAAGAGTTTCTTTGATTGGTTGGAGGCCCTCCAGCTTGGACCTGTAGGGCCGCCTCTTCTTCGCAGTTGGCCATTATACGTCCTGCAGCATGCAAAGGGTGAACATAAACTGTGAGCATGCTCTCAGCGAGTGATCATTGGAACGAAATTTTATTGTCTCCAATCGACAGTCGGCGAGAGAAGGCGAAGGGGGAGGGAAGCGCCAGGTGCTTTAGCCCAGTTAGAGGTTTAATGTTTGGTCATTGTATGATTCTGCACCCAAACATAGAGTATCTGGGGCCGCGATTGAAGTCACAGAGAGCCTGAGCTTCTTCCCAGAAACAGACCCCAGTCAGTGGCCGCTATTCCTGCCTCAGTTTTCTTTTGTCTTTGTATGTTTTTTTGGAATTTATCAGGTCACTGTTGGTTTATTTATCTTTAGAGTGAACAGAGCTGAAAATTAATGATATTCTTTTCAATCATTGCTGTAGTCCATGATTATTTGGTGTTTTTGTGAAACGTTTGACTGTGCATTCGTGACTGAGATTGATGGGAAAGTGTACCCCATGAATATCACTTCCCCTTAGCTTGCTGCAAATGTGACGGAGACGGAAAGTATGGAGGGGGGAGTAGAGGGACAGGACTCCTGAGCAAGCTACCGGGTTGCGTGTATGTGGAATTTGCGGTCATTCGTTGCCAATCCCAACACCAAAAAAAGACACATTGTTTTACTCACTGTTCCTTTCCCCACCCTATCCTAACAATCCCTCCACCCAGTGTCAGCAACGTTTCAAAGATGTTTACTTATTTCATACATAATATTTCGCTTTTGTCAGAACATTCAGTAATTTGTGAACTGGATTGAAATTGAGAGACTGTACAGCCAGTTTAAGAACATCAAAAATCATTTTGCACCTTCTCGAACTGCTGAAGTTCTGTTCTATAATTGCTCACCGATTGCTGTTTGGTAAGGTTTAACAGGATTTTCTTTGTAATCAAGATAATGTGTTACTGATATCTGTGTCAGTTCAGGACAATTGGTTTTTATATCCCACGTTTAACAGAATGGAAATTTGAAAAATCAGAACAGGACTGGCTTGATGTGATGTTTGATCCTTCTCCATAATTCAATATAATCTTGGCTGGTCATTTCGCACAGTAACCTGCTTCCTCTCTAGACCTGTACCTTTTGATCCCTCTTACCATCAAAATTATAGACATTTTCCTCTTGTAAGCATTCCAAGTTCTGGATTTAATTACTTTCTATGGCAGCAAATTCTAGTGAGAAACCAATGTTTGATTAAAAAATAAAATCCTCATCTCAGTCTTAAATGCACTAACCCAAATTCTGAGAGGAGACGCCACTTTTCCACCCCCTACGTTATGGACGCCCTGGTTATTGACAGTATCCTTCCTGTATTTACCTTATTCGTACCTTTTAGAATTTTATTCGTTTCTGTGACATACTACTGCATCTTTCTGAACTTGAGACATTTTCATCCTCACGAATCCATTCTTTCCTCATACGTCAGTCCTGCCATCCCATGAATCAGTCTGGTAAACCTTTGTTGCGGAGTCTCCGTATGGAGAACATCATTATCATGACAGGATTCCAAAACTGCGCACAACACACTAGGTTGTGGTCTCAACAAGACCCCGCACAATTTCAGAAAGTCATCCCTGCTCCAGTGTTCAAATCCTCTCAGGGCAAAGGCTAAGACACAGTTTGTCTTCCTCACCTGCTGCTGCGCTGGCATGCTGTTGTTCAGCGATTTGTGTACAAGAAGACGAGATCTCTTTTCATACTTTAGTTTCGTAAATTTATGCTGGGTCTGTCCAATCCAGTTACTGTTTCCCAGTGTTAGGCTAACATGCCATTCCATGTTTTCTCACTACTCCCTTTTATAAATAGTCGGGTCACATTAACTGATCTCCAATCCATAGATAATGTTTCAGAGTCGATAGAATATTGAAATACGACAATTAATTTGCTCTAAGTATACTCCACACTGTAGTTACAAAACGCATTCACTGCATTTAGGGTGACTTTAAGTACACGGTTATTTGATTCGCAGTTGGTGGAATTTATTTTCTTTTAATCATTTCATTTTCCACAACAACATCTTCCTGATAACATTGATTTCCTTCAGTTCCTTCCTTTCCTTTTCTTCCCAGCACTTTATGAATATTACTTGTGTCATCATTTGTGATGACAGAACCAATACACATGTTTGTTTGTTATGCCATATATTTATCCCACATTATAACATCCTGTATTTCTCATTGTAAGGGATTGGTTTTCAACAATCTTTTTTTCCCCCCATTCACACACCTTCAGGAGCGTTAACAATTCATTATATCTTTCTCTGAAGCTTACATTTAAATGGAATTTTTCGCTGTACATTAATTCTTTCGTCTTCTTGTGCTGAAACCGGAACTGCCCTCAGTCTTAATGTCTTCTGCTATTTTCAGCCACTTTGTAAGCCTCTTCCTTGAGTGCAGTTCTATGCCCTAATATCCCTTGTAGGTCATGACATGGCCACCTTTCCCGTTTTCGTTTTGTCAGACAGGTGTGAGAAGCAGTTACAGTCCCTGCAAATGCTTTTCAACTGCTTGCCATCCCTTTAACGTCTGTTCCCTAACTTGTTGCACCCTGCTCTCGCTTCATAACAGTGACATTTCTTTGATGTAGACTTCGGCTCATAATTGCGACGGCTGTATCACTCTCCACCTTAATGAAGAGTTTCTCACCGTGTTCTTCACTCTTCCGTTATGTAATGCATACAGATAGATTGAAAATTACTCCTTGTCATTTATACAAATAAAACTTTGAAATCAAAGTTGCCATATTCCAAAGCCTGCTCTCTAATTACAGAGACAGAAAGATCACGCAAGTTGACTGATGGTGCTTTAACTCGAGAGTCAATGTGCCTCAGGCAAGGCGCAAAATTGAGAATGCAGGAAATTCATGGAGCCGATACAAGAAAATTACACACGCTGTTGCTGTCATTCTTCATCACAATATAGTCGCCCAGCCAAATAAACTAGCCCACCAATTGCCATTAAACATTACTTAAAGGAGCATGCTTGGTCCCCAATTTGTGTCCTTAATGTCTCGACACAGAAAACCATCTCATAAATACACCAAATATGTCTCGTTCATAGTATTGTTACGGATCTGATTTGCTCTCTCTATGACCAGATTGAAGTAACATGCATTAACTATAAAGCCACAAGATAAACGAGCAGAATTCGGCCATTCAGCCAATTGGGATCTCTCCGACATATGTCTTAGTTGATTTGTTTCTTAACTTCATTCTTCTGCTTTCTGCCATCTCCTGTAACGTTTGGTTCTCTCATCAATCAGCGACATATCAGTGTCTGTCTTGAATATTCTCAATAAAATTTAGCGCCCCAGCCCTCTACGGCAAGGAGCTCCAAAGAATCACTAGCCTCTGGCTGAAGCATCTCACTTCAAGATGTTCATCATTACTCTCTGAGGCTGGACCTCGGATCCTAGTCTCTCCTACCTGTTGAAAAACCTCTCCACAGCCACTTCAATTACGCCTCGCTGTATTGCATAAGTTTCAAAGTTCTAAACTCCGTCAAATACAGATCCCGAGTCTTCAACTGCTCCATTTTATGGCAAACCTTTTTCCTCGCAGGTAATTCTTATGAACCATCTTTGGATACACTCCAATGCCAGCACATTCCTTGGAATATTATGTACAGTTCTAATTTCCTTGTTATGAGAAGGATTTTGTTAAATTGGAGAGGGTTCCGAATGTATTTACCCGGATGATGTCATGAATGGAGGTCTTCTGTTATAAAAATAAGATTTGTCAAATCAGAAGGAGCACAAATAAGATTAATATCAAATGCGAGGGAGATCGTATCTAGAGGTACATTTTTGACGTACAAGAAGATTTGTAAAGGACATGAGGGGCAGCTTTGTTTTAGCACTTCTAGAGGAAGTGATAGATGCAGGTGCTGTTAAGTTATTTAAAAATCATTGGGATAAGTACCTGATTAAGAATGTATTTGAGGTGCTTGGGCCAAATTCAGGCAGGGGGATCTATTCTAATTTGACCATATATTCTGCATGGTATATATGGAGTGAATGGTCTGTTATAGTGTTGTATGACACTGATTCTACCCTTAGATATTAGGTCTAACTTTCAATATTATCAATGCTGACTGGCCACAGCCATATAAACCCTCAACTGAATATCTCCGCTCTTGTATTCGAGGCCGCTTGATATAAATGATAAAATTGCATTTTCCTTCCTTATTGGCAACTGAACCTGCCTGTTCTAGAACTCCCAAGTGCCTTTGCGCTTCAGATTTCTGAAGGCTTTCCGTGTACAAAAATTAGTCGAGACCTGCCTTCTTCCTCACTTACTGCATAACCTGACACATACTATATTGTATTCCATTTGCCACTTCTTTGCCTACTCTCCGAGACGGCCCAAGTTCTTATGAAGCCTCCTGGCTTTCTTGACATGATCTGTCTTTCGAACGACCTTTATGTCAACTGCAAATGTAGCGAGAATTCTCTCCGTTCCTTTCCTAGATGGTTAATGCATAACATGAATAGTTATGCTCCGTGAAACGATCCCTGTGGAAGTCTTAAAAGTCACTGGCTGCCATTCGATAAAAGACTCCTCTGTTCTCACTCAGCCAGACAGCCAATCCCCCAACACACCCTTGTCACGAATAGCAAGCTGTTATCTTATTTTGCTGTATGCTGTATGGCTCCTCATCACATGCATTGTGAGCATGGAATTCTATCACGTCCACTGGATCTCCTTTAGTAAACTTCTTTGGGGGTTTCCTAAAAAAAAATCTGGCATCGCTGTCAGACATGACTTTCCCCTTATGAAGCTGTGCAGACATTGCTGTATTTTAGCATCCATTTCCAAGTTTGTGATTCAATTTAAGCAAAGTTTTGATTACGTCTCAGCAAACTAAAAGACAATCGAGTTCGAATTTATTATTCTGCGAACATCGATCCAATGAGATAATTCGATTTTGTAGATATAAGAAAGGCAGGCATTTTGAACATCGGACAAAGTAAGGAGAAATGGAGTTAAAGAGACGAGCCTAAAAAACAAAAAAGACAGGTTGTGAAATGAGTGGAATGACTCTGGTAATATGTGCAGCTGAAACAAAATAAATGTTAGCATGAAAGCTGCTGGATTGCGCTGCTAGATCTGATCATTTCAACGATCACATGTTCCCCACATGTAGATAGTTGATAACTCTCCCGAATCTCAGTTCATTTGAAGCTGAACCTCTTACTTTTTCCCCCTTTGACATCATTAGAGAAGAGTTTAAATGGAATGCAGGTAAGTGTAACCATATTTGGTCGAATGAGAATTGCAATTCTGACGAGTGATGTTTTCAAATGAATATCAAACGAGACAATGAAAATTCAGTGTAGCAACAAAACAAAATGACTTAAATTACTGGAAGAGTGCCACAGACGCCCGAACACCACAGGGGTGTAATTTCGCAATAATTATAAAATAACAGGGACTGAATAGAAGGGAATTTTCACAACTCTAATTTAATGCGTCACTGTACTGCAAAACGATTTTTCAAGTGATTTCAAGAGAACTGTTTCGGTCAGTCATGGCAAGACCAACAAGAGGGGCAAAATTGTGGAGCTAGATTTAAGAAATTAAGCTGGGCAGGAGGAGGAATGACAGTGAGATAGCATCGTTGAGGCAGAGATCATAACTCAGTCAGCTTTACCATCATACTGAAAACAACCTATGGTGTATGTTGATTTTACCAAGGATTTTGATGAAGTCCCACATGGCAAACTGGTTAATAGATAGAAGTTTGTGGCATTAATGGAAGCGTGAGAAATGAGGTAACATACTAGCTTAGTGGCTGGAAATAAAGATGAATTGGTGACCGGTAATCCCTGGCCCATGTGAATAAAGGCGATTGAAATGGATCAACGAGTTTTACGGTCCCAATTGTGGGAGGGGACCCGTTTCCCCAGAAACACTGACAGCATTGCACAGTAACAACAGTATCGATATTAGAGTTAAATTATGGAATGCCTCAGTAAAATGGGAGGAGCGACGTCAAGGAGGGTTATTGACCGTAGGTGGGAGAGAAATCTCCAAGAATGTGTGGGTTTGAATTCCGACATATGGCATGCAGAAGTGTGATATTCCTCAGAAGTAACCAATTCTGCAGAATACCATACAGTCCCAGTGAACAGGCCCAAAATCAGAAAAACTGAATGGCACAGCAGCGAATATCAAACTGGAAACGTGGATGGGGAAGAGCCTCCTGTGATGGTATAAAGGTGCATGTAATCCTGGGACAAGGAGCTCCAACCTCACCTGGAGTACCTCCTACTGACACAGAGCAGGGGCACTGCGCCATCAGACTGGGAGTTCCAATTCACACGGAACAGATTCTGTTGGCATGAAGCTTTGTGCAATGCGGGATCAGGCTGGAAGTTCCAACCTCTCCTGGAGCAGCTTTTATTGATAACGAGCAGGAAGCAATGAGACATCAAATTGAGGGAAAAGTTATTTTGTTATTTTATTCTGAATTAAAGTAGTTTTTAGCAGGACCCAATTTTGTAGTTTGAACATAGAACATAGAACATAGAAGGATACAGCGCAGTACAGGCCCTTCGGCCCTCGATGTTGCGCCGACCGAGTCCTACCTAACCTATACTAGCCCAATAACTTCCAAATGCCTATCCAATGCCCGCTTAAATGAACAGAAAGAAGGAGAGTTCACCACTGATACGGGCAGGGCATTCCATGAACTCACAACCCGCTGTGTGAAGAATCTACCCCTAACATCTGTCCTATACCTACCACCCCTTAATTTAAAGCTATGTCCCCTAGTAACACCTGACTCCATTAGCGGTAAAAGGTTCTTAGTATCTACCCTATCTAAACCCCTAATCATCTTATACACTTCTATCAGATCTCCCCTAAACCTTCTCTTCGCCAATGAGAACAGCCCCAAGTGCCTCAGCCTTTCCTCATACGATCTTCCTACCATTCCAGGCAACATCCTGGTAAACCTCCTCTGCACTCGTTCTAAAGCTTCCACATCCTTCCTATAGTATGGCGACCAAAACTGCACACAATACTCCAGATGAGGCCTCACCAGAGTCTTATACAACTGCAACATGACCTCAGGACTCCGGAACTCAATTCCTCTGCCAATAAAGCCCAGTACACCATATGCCTTCCTCACAGCACTATTTACCTGGGTGGCAACTTTCAGAGATCTGTGTACATAGACACCAAGATCCCTCTGCTCATCCACACTACCAAGTAGCCTACCATTAGCCCAGTAATCCATCATCTTGTTATTCCTACCAAAGTGAACGACTTCGCACTTAGCTACATTGAATTCCATTTGCCACATTTCCGCCCAGCTCTGCAACTTATCTATATCCCGCTGTAACCTACCACTTCCTTCCTCACTATCCACAACTCCACCGACTTTTGTGTCATCCGCAAACTTGCTTACCCAGCTTTCAAGTCCTTCCTCTAGATCATTTATAAAGATAACAAAAAGCAATGGTCCCAAAACAGATCCTTGTGGTATACCGCTAGTAACTGCGCTCCAAGATGAACAGCCAGCCAATTCCTAATCCAAACCTCTAATGTATCCTCAATGCCATACCTCCGAAGTTTTAGCATTAGCCTACCATGGGGAACCTTATCGAACGCCTTACTAAAATCCATATACACAACATCTACTGCTTTACCCTCATCCACTTCCTTAGTCACCTTCTCAAAGAACTCAATAAGGTTTGTGAGGCACGACCTGCCCTTCACAAAACCATGCTGGCTATCCCTGATCACGTTATTCCTACCCAGATGTTGATAAATCTTATCCCTTACCATTCTCTCTAAGACTTTGCCCACCACTGAAGTCAGACTCACTGGCCTATAGTTACTAGGGCTATCCCTACTCCCTTTCTTGAACAATGGGACCACATTCGCTATCCTCCAGTCCTCTGGTACTATTCCCGTTGACAATGACGACATAAAAATCCAGGCCAATGGCTCTGCTCTCTCCTCCCTAGCTTCCCATAGGATCCTGGGGTAAATGCCATCAGGCCCAGGAGACTTATCTATATTCATCCTTTCCAATATTCCCAAAACCTCTTCCCTGCATATTTCCAGGGCATCCATTCTAATTATTTGTGATTCCATATTCACATCAGCAACAGTGTCCTGTTCCTGAGTGAATACTGATGAAAAGTACTGATTTAATGTCTCTCCAATCTCCTCCGCCTCCACACACATCTTCCCACTACTATCCTTGACTGGACCGATACCTACCCTAGTCATCCTTTTATTCTTGACATACCTATAGAAAGCCTTTGGGTTTTCCCTAATCCTACCAGCTAAAGACTTTTCATGTCCCCTTCTCGCTTCTCTTAGCTCCCTCTTTAGCTCCTTCCTGGCTACCTTATAACTCTCAATCGCCCCTACTGAACCTTCACGCCTCATCTTTACATATGCCGCCTTCTTCCCTTTCACAAGGGACTCCAATTCCTTACTAAACCACGGCTGCCTCACAAGGCCCTTTACACCATGCCTGACTGGTACATACCTATCGAGGACACGCAGTAGCTGCTCCTTGAACAATCCCCACATCTCATTAGTGTTCTTCTCTTGAAGCCTGTTTTTCCAATCCACACAACCTAAGTCATGCCTCACTGCATCATAATTTCCCTGCCCCCAGCTATAGCTCTTGCCCTGCGGCGCACGATTATCCCTCTCCATCACTAAAGTAAAAGTCACCGAGTTGTGGTCACTGTCCCCGAAGTGCTCACCTACCTCCAAGTCTAACAACTGGCCTGGTTCATTACCTAGAACCAAATCCAATATAGCCTCCCCTCTTGTTGGCCTGTCGACATATTGTGTCAGGAAACCCTCCTGCACACATTGTACAAACACCGACCCATCTAATGAACTCGAGCTATAGCTCTCCCAGTCAATATCTGGGAAGTTAAAGTCCCCCATAACAACCACCCTGCTACCTTCACTCTTTTCCTGAATCATCCTCGCAATATTATCCTCTACTTCTCTAGGACTATTAGGAGGCCTGTAGAAAACACCTAACAGGGTGACCTCACCTTTCCTGTTTCTAACCTCAGCCCAAACTACCTCAGATGGCAAGTCCTCTTCCATCGTCCATTCCACTGCTGTGATACTGTCTTTGACAAGTAATGCCACGCCTCCCCCTTTTTTACCCCCATGTCTGATCCTACTAAAACATTTGAACCCTGGAACGTGCAACAGCCATTCTTGTCCCTGTTCTACCCACGTCTCTGTAATGGCCACAACATCGAAGTCCCAGGTACCAACCCACGCTGCAAGTCAATAACTATTCCACGGAAATCTCTCAATAGTAAGGGGCAATGCTGCGATGGTTTAGGTGGTAGAGGAGAATCTATGCAGAGAGAAACTCAGGTTATGTTTAAACTTTCTGACTTTTATCATATGACTGACTGCAATTCGGTTCATTTGGAGCAAGCGATTTCAGCCCGTGTCATATTATTGAATTTCCTGAAAGCCCAAGCAAGTCATTAAAGCAATATAAACGTCCAGAAATTAATGGAATATATGATGTTGTGATATGCTCGAGTTTATCTTGATTTATGGAGGAAAAGCAGGAAACTGATGTGGAAATGTACAAGATCAGCGGTTATCCCATTCAATGGCTGAACAGACAGGGGATGAATGGAAGCTTCATGAGGACAAATATGTTTTCTTCGTGAAACTTGCTGACTCACAAAGTGACGACGGTCGAATTGAAGTAGTGATGATGATTTTCTTTTCTGCTTCTTAAAGCTTTGAACATGACTGCTGCTTTTCATGTCCGTGGTAGCAACAATACGTTTGATTCCCCTCCGCGTTTGTTAAGCATGCGTTACTTTGAATATAGCGACAGAAAATGACAATACTGTAAGTCAAATTCGAGGTGATCTTTCTGCTACCGCAACGCAAAGCTCTAACCACTGCACGATATCGATACCACATGGAATAGCATGATGCGAAAAGCAATAAAGAGAGAGGATATGTTAGGAACAGAACCACATGAACGATTGGAATATTTGACAGACAGTGACAGAGGCAGGCGAATTTAGGGTGGGCTGAAACTTAAACTTCGGTATCTCCAAAGCCGGTGGAAATTTCATCACTGAGTTTGATGAAGGCTAAGATTGATATACTTCTCCAGAAGATGAGAGCGTCCGGTGGTATTACAGGGTATTGCTGGAATGTATTTCAACAAAAAATGTAGTTTACCATTGGTTACTTCACCAATTTCCTCAGACAAGGAAGTGACCACTGCTTTGGAATATCATATAGTCCCAGTTCCCAGGCCCGGAGGCTGAGAAACTGGTGGTGCAGCAGCGAGGAACAAACAGGAAAGGGAATTGGGATGAGCCAGTGGATGTGGTTTCATTGATGAAATTAATGATTGCGAAGTATTTCTCTGAAAGTATGGAGTCAAATGAAATGCTGTGGCTGGGAGCTCCAACTGCACCTGCAGCAACTGCCATTGACAGGAATCAGGGATCATGGGACATCAACCTGGCAGATCCAACCTCACCTGGAGCAGAGTCTATTGACGTCTGAACAGAGAGAAACGGAGGTCATGTTTTTGCCCTCTGACCTTTCTCATACGCCTTACTCTACTCTGGGTTAAAATGCAGAAAGAGATTTCTTTTGTTCATTTCATATTATTCAATTTCTTGCAATCTCGCAGAGGTCGTTAAGTATTCTCGACCTTCGAAAATTAGCGGGAATACGATGATATGATTAGGCACTAGATTACTGCGGGTGATGGAGCAAAAGCAGGAAGGTGAATTTGAACGTCATGAGACGAGCAGAGATCCCATTGAATGGCTGACTTGACACAGGGTGAATGGAAGCTTCATGAGGATGAGTGTGTTTTCGTTCTGAAACTTCCCGCTGTACAAAGAGTGGATCATTGGAATGAAGCAGTAACACTGATTATCTTTCCTGGTTGTTCAACTTGTGAACATGAGTACGATTACGCATGAATGCAGTATGCCTACCTCAAGCACGCGTGAGACATTGTCACAACAGATAATGCGCTTGCTT
This sequence comes from Hemiscyllium ocellatum, assembly GCF_020745735.1. Lineage (NCBI taxonomy): Eukaryota > Metazoa > Chordata > Chondrichthyes > Orectolobiformes > Hemiscylliidae > Hemiscyllium > Hemiscyllium ocellatum. The sequence continues at coordinate 3,325,973 of NC_083418.1, forward strand.
ACGGTCCAGAGATTGTAGATTAGTTTTCTACTTGATTGAAGAACAAGCCTGGCAGACTTCAAATCCCCATACAAGTTAATCTTCTGCACTGTTCTAAAGCCGAATTGAGGTTTGAATTCTTAACCTGCAGGAGCGAAAGTCATTCAGGAAATGTACCAAGAACATGAGAGTCAGTATCCCAGTTTCATCACAAGAGAGGAAGCTGAAAACACACGCTGCTCAAGTGTACCTTTCAATTTTCCAAACCCACCACAGAACTATATCCACAAGAGGTATACCTGGAAAACATTGGCTGAGATGTGGGAACTCAAATCCAGTTGAATTTTTATCTTCAATCTTCCTCGAGACTGTGGAGATTACAACACTGAATTTGTAGAAGACTAAGGTTGGTCGACTTTTTTTAAACAAAACTTCAAAGGGTCATGTGATGTTGCACGGTTTTGTTGAAATGAATTTCTCAAGAACAATATAGTGTATCATCGCTTACTTCACCAATTTCCTCACTCAATCACGGCTGTGAAATATCACATAATCACACTTCCAAAGGGTTAGGAGTCAGAGAAATTGAGTGATGCATTGGAAATGAGCATAACAATGTGCGTGAAGATTTGGCTGCAGTGATGAAATCTGTGAGTGCAATGTCCTTCTTTGATGATAGAGAAGTGCATGAAATGTGAGCTCCATTTTCACCTGGAGCAGCTTCTATTGATATGGAGAAGGGAACATTGGAACATTAGACTGGGGAAAAGGTACTCAGCTAGTAAAATCTTAAGTGACGTAGATTTGTGGCAGGACACATGTTTGCAGATTGAGGGAGTATCTGTCAGAGGGAATTATCTCAATAACAAAGAAGACATCTGCAAATATTCAACTCTTGGGGGAGAAACTGTGCAGAGAGAAGCAGAAGTAGTGTTTGTCCTATCTGACCATTCCTCTCTGGCAGACTCTCCACTGGGTTACATTGGATAAAGGCATTTTAAGCTCATTTCACAGTATTCAATTTCATGCATAGTCGCACAGGTCAGTAATGTAATCAAAACATCCGATGTGGTGATTTGGTTCGGGTTCACTTCAATTCTGGAAGAAAAGCAGGAAAGTGGATTCGAAATTCAAAACACCAACACTGATCCCATTGAATGGCTAAGCAGACAGAGGTGAGTGGAAGCTTCATGAAGGCATCTGTGTTTTCATTGGAAAACTCACCACTGCGCAAATTGTGGAACAGTGGACTGAAGCAGTAAAAGTGATTATCTTTTATTAATTTTTCAACTTGTGAACATGACAACTATTGCTGATGTCAATCATAACATCACAACTCTGAAGGGCAAAGCCTGACTGGGGTCTGTGGCAAAATAGATAACACGCCTGACAACAGCGATTGTATGTTCGAATCTTACCTGGCTCCTGGGCGGTGCTGAGTTTACCCTGCTCTTCTGTCGTTCTGAGGCTGAATTGCGGTTTCAAACCCTGAACTGCAGAAGTAAGATCTATTTCATTAAATGGGATGCTGAAGTAGTCGCACTGCTGCTCTTCACATCTTTCAACTTTCCAAACCCACCTCCGGTTCACTGCGGCAACTGGGCCTGGCAAGTAAAGGAGAGAGAACCAAGTGTCAGCCGTGAAAATCTTGAGAAACTGTTTGGGAAGTGGAAACAGAGAATGATGGAGTGTGAACTGTCTGACTGAGCAGAGCTTGCTGAGGCGCCATCCCCTTCTTTAAGAGGCCGTGAAATTGATTCTCATGTTTCAAGGTCATTAATTGATCTGAGGTATGAAAAGCACCCCCAATGCACGTGCTCTGCTTTTGCTGATGTCGCTCTCAGGATCAAAAGAAAACCCAAGTCCCTGACTGAGAATCAAAACCAGGTCACAGCGAAGAAAGTGAAGAAAATGGAACCGCTCCCCCACCAGAAACAGCTACACGAATCGTACTCGTGCTCTCAAGCTCGTTGTACATGTTCTTCTCAAAAGAAATCACTTGACGATCTTTATTCGTTTTCTATCACTTGACGCAGTATGCATTAGCATCTCAAAATCACATCCGAGTAACTCTTAGGGTTATTTGGGTACAATTCTGTAAACCCTTCGCATGGTGAACTCGAGATTTAAACATCCACTGCCTGATGAACGTTTTCTGCGTATCTTCCCAACTCTTTCTACCTCTTACGTCAAATCTAAGACCCCTGTTGATCGGTCAAGACGCACCATTTCTTTCAGTCTGCATCGTCTATGTCCCTCATTATTTAGTGCATGTCAAACATGTCACCTCACATTCTCCACTAAAAAACAACCCAGACGAACCAACCTCTCTTCATAATGTAAAGACTTCAACGCGACGATTGCTTGGTAAATCCCGTCTGCATGCTTCACGTTGCTATCATGTGCTTGCTATAATGTGAATTGCAGAACAGCATGCAATATTCTCGGGGTAGCCGAATGAACAAATGCCATAAATGACTGAAGAAAGGCACAGAAACTTGCCTTTTCCAATAAAGCATCTTTTGCTCAATCCTACGCTCTGTACTTTTTCTGAGCCCCTGCTCCAATTAACTGTTGTCCGTGCCAGTAAGAGCTGCTACACGAGGATTAATCTCAGAACCTCTGCATCTAAATGGATTGAATTGCTTGAAGGTCCCGACCGTAGGATTGGGCCACTTTCAACCAAAACAGTGACCACAGCAGCATAGACCGAAAAGTGACAAGGGAGTGGTGTATTGTGCAATACCTCAGTGAAACGGGGGAATGGACGTCAAGAGAGTTAGTGCTTGTGGGAAGGAGGTAAATCTGCGATAACGGATAGTTACGATATTTGAAACACAAAAATGTGAGAGAAGAGGTGTTTGAAGAAGTAAATTTATCATCAGGAAGAGTATTTTCATGTAAAAAACAAATACTGTTTTGTTTCCGCACATATTACATGGATCAAAATGGGAAGAATGCCGACTGCTGTCACTGCGATTCGAGCAGAACTTGCTGTGACCACAATACCAAGGATGAGCCATTTCATCATCCCGGCGCTGCATGGGAAAGCACGAACGAAAAAGCAATACGGATCGTGGGAGAGGTTATATCAGGAACAGAACCACATGCACAAAGGAACACTTGCCAAACTGTGACTTAGGTAGAACTTTGAACGTAGAACAGAGAACAGTACAGACCAGAACATGCCCTTCAGCCCACGATGCTGTGCCGACCTCTGATCCTCATGTATGCACCCTCAAATTTCTGTGACCATATGCATGTCCAGTAATCTCTTAATGTCCCCAATGACCTTGCTTCCATAACTGCTGCTGGCAACGCATTCCATGCTCTCACAACTCTCTGTGTAAAGAACCCGCCTCTGACATTCCCTCCCTACTTTCCTCTAACCAGCTTAAAACTATGACCCCTCATGTTAGTCATTTCTGCTCTGCGAAATAGTCTCTGTCTATCGACTCCATCTATGCCTCCCATTATCAGATGTGGGAACTCAGGTTAAACTTTAATTTTACGAGAAACTGTGGAGATTCCAACACTGAGTTTGTAGAAGACTAATATTGCTCGATTTCAACACAAGTTTGAAGAGTCATTGGATACTGTGGGGTGTTGTTGAAATGTATTTCTCAATAACAATGTAGTTTAACATCGGTTACTTCACCACTTTCCTCACTCATTAACGTAATCATTGTTGTGGAATATGATATAATTCAATTCCCAGGAGTGGAGTCAGATAAATTGAATCGCACAGACCCGAAAACCAAGTGGAAATGGAGATGGCGATGAGCTGCAGTAATACAATTGGTGAACAGTGTGCCGTTCTCTGATGGTGCAGAGGCGCCTGAAGTATCAAAGCTAAAATCTTAAACCTCACCTAGCGCAGATTCGCTTTCCATGCATGAAAAAGCAGTGGCACATCAGCCTGAGATCTCCAATCTCACCTGGATCAGTTATATTCACATGTAGCAGGGAGCCTTGGGGGATCTAGCTGTGGGCTCCGATTTCACCTGGAAGACCTTCTATTGGCATGGGGCAGGGAACATTGCGACATCGGTTGGGGGAAAGGATAGTCAGCTGTTTTAATCTTAAGTTAAGTAGATTTCAGCAGGACACATGTTTGTGCATGGAGAGAATATCTCAAATACAAAGAATTACTCTGTAAATATTAAACTCATGGAGGATCATCTGTGCACAGAGAAGCCGAGGAAATTTATTTGACCGCCCTGATATGGCTGACTCTGCACTGGATTAATTCGCATGAAGGATTCTTTTTGCTCGGTTCATAGTTTTCAATTTCTTGCATACTCACCCAGGTCGTTAATTTAATCGAGATTTCCGACAAAATTCTGGCATGCAATGTGGTGATCAGGCTCAATTTCACGTCAGTTATAGTAGAAAAGTAAGAAAGCGAATTGAAAATTCATCAGATCAGCACTGATCCCGTTGAATGGATGACAAGCAAAGGCGGAATGGAAGGTTCATGAGGGCATATGTGTTTTCTTTGGATAATTCGCTGCTTCGCAGGATGACGAGCATTGGACTGAGGCAGTGACAATGATAATCTTTCTTGGTTTTTCAACGTGGGTACATAACTGCTCTTACTCATGCCCGTTTTAACAGCAAAGATCTGAACGCTGTCATCACGCATAGGGCGAGTAGCGCATTAGGTCACGTGCCTGACTACGGGTTAGGAGATTGTAGGATCGGCTCATACCTGGCTCGCGGGAAGCACGCGCTTTTTTTGCACATACAAACTTTCTGGTTGTTCTGAAGCCGAAATAAGCTTTGAGATCCTCCTCTGAAGAATATGGCTTCATAAAATATATCCGAGCGCATGAGAGTCACTGTTCCACTGTCAGCACAGGAGAGGAAGCTGAAATATTCGCATACGTTGCTCATAGTTACATTTCCAATTCACAAGCTCACTTATCCAATCAGAGTGGCTCGCGAGAATGGTAAGGAAAAGTTCCAAATCGCTCATTCATAGCTTTGATTATCTTTGGAAAAGCTTGGGACAATGGAATTAGAGGAGAATGAAGGGTTAGCTTTCCAACTGAGCAGCGACTGTCGAGGAAAATTCTCCTTCTTTCACAGGCTTGCATATTGAGCCTAATATTGTGGGGGACATTAATTGATCCGAGGCATTGAAAGTACTGCCGTCAGGGTCTAGGTTTGCTGGCTGAGCTGAAGGTTGATATCCAGACGGTTCATAACCTGGTGAGGTAACATCATCTGTGGCGACCTCCAAGAGAAGCAAAGCTGTTGTCTCCTGCTTTCTGGATATCAAACCTACAGCTGAGCAACCAAACATGCACCCGAAACGTGAACTTGTTCTACAAACCTTCACAAACCTTGCAGTACTCCCGTCACAGAGCTTTGCTGTTGCACAGCTGTTGTTGCTGTCAGGAATGTAAAAAGAAAAAAAAAATCCCTGTTCCCCTGCTGGGTATCAAACCCAGACCTTTGCAGCAAAAAAAAAGCTCAATCCTAACCAGTGGAACCAGAGATGATGACTGGAGACGAGTGCACGTGTGAGGTGACACCCCTCATTCTCCTTATACGTGTTCTTGCCACAAGACTAACTTCACCCCATTTTGCATCACTTGGCATTGCATGTTTTAGCGTCACAAATTCACATTGAAATACTTCTGAAGGTTATGTGAGTTTCTACCTCTGTGTTCCTTACATAAAGTGAGTTACAGAGTCTCCCACTCGCTGACTAATAATGGTTTCCTGCACATCTATTCAATTTTTTCTGCCTCTTATCTAAAATCTGCCAACATTGGTGATCGATCTGGAGGAAACGTTTTCTTCAATCTGTAATTCCATGATCCTCGTTAACTTATACACCTGCATCATATCTATGACTCTATGCCTACTCACAATCAACTTTGCTCTGAGAAAAACAATTCCTGTTTAGGCGAGGCCAGACCACTCAAATCATTCTTAGGTAGGCATTCCAGAGCGTAACTTCGCAACTTGTTTCGGAAAATGTACAGTGACATTTATTCAGAATAAATTAGCGAGGGTGACTTCCAGGTTTTCAAACAGACAAAAAAAAAATTCACGTAATTATGGAATTAGAAACAAAGAGCAAAATATAGAATACGCACGGAACTCAGCTGTCCAACTCGACTTCATTATACTTTTTCAATAATACTCAACAGTGAAAATGAAACGGAGGTTTCCAGGTCGAAATTAGAGAGGCAGCAGAAGAGAGACGCCCACATCACTGGCATCGATGGGCAGATTGAAATTCTTCGTGAAATTTGATATAGCTGATACTTTGGCAATGGTTATTGCAGTATGAAGGTTGTCAATTACGTTCTGAAAGTCTTGTGTACACTAAAACGTCTTGTCTGTTTTTAGAATTCGGTGTGTGGAGTAGTCCCGTGCACGCATTCAGCACAAACTTTCCTTAAAAGCCACTCAATCTGTGGAACTGTAGTACTGCTCTTTTCGTTAACGGTGTGAAATAGTTCCCTGTAACTTTTGTTTTTGCGTCCCCTGAGGCTATCTGTCCGTGTTCAATAACATGGCCAAGGATAGTGCCTTGGGCTTTGGCAAATTCACTTTCAGCGAGGTTTAGCAGACAGTCTGACGTCTGAATTCGATCAAATAAATCCGATAAATGATAAAAATGTTCAATCCATGAGTGACTGAAAGTCACCACGCACAATATACCCATGCAGTTGGGTGTTCCGGCAATCACCTTGTTAATTAGTTTCTGAAATGTGGCTGTTGCGTTTTCCGTATAAATGACAGTACTTTAAACTGCTGAAGTCCAGTTGTCATGACAAAAGCTGAAGTTGCCTTTGTGATCTTTCTGACCAAGTTCACTTCCAGTAACCCTTGAGCAAGCCCGACTTAGAAATGTAAGTTGCTCTTCCCATCTTTTCCACAGAGTCCCCAACCACAGATATGTATATGCATCAGTGTTTCGAACAACATTAACTTTTTCGTAGTCCACACATAACTATTGAGTCTTATCTGTGTATGGCACAATGATGATGCATGAACTTCATTCATTGAAACTCAGAGCGATTATGCCGTCCTCGAGCATGTGTTCTATCTACTTATGAACTTGTACCAACCTTAGAGGGTTATGCTCACCAGGATGTTCCGAAATCAGAATGGCCTCTCCTATATTTGCATCATCTATAATTCGGTTAGTAATTCACTTTTTTCTGCATATCTCCGCATGCAAGAACAATAACTCTTTCAGGTCATTTCGATTTTCTTCTGGAAGATAACTGAATAGTTATACCAATTATTGACAACTGTTGCATTGTCCAATTTTATTTAAGAAACGTCCAATGCAGAATCCCCGACCATTGGTTCTTCCCACTGTATTGTCGTCAACAATACATTCACCTCTTGCATTATTTCTCTGCCCCAATATCTTTGCAGCATATTCACGTGACACACGCTGTGAGTTTTCTTCATGCCTGGAGTCCCTATTAAGTAGATAACCTCACTCAATTCCGTCTCAATTTGATAAAGTCTGTTAAACCTTGCGTTAAAGTTTCAACTATTACTAAACGTTAGACCAATACATTATTCCCAGTGGCAAAACTGTGAACTTTTTATTTTTCAATAACTTCCAGCTTCACCATATGCTGCGAAAATTTTAAATGCTGTCTCGCCAACTTCCTAACATTATTTCATCAAACTCAAAAATTTGACACAACATCCAATTGCGTCGTCTCTGCAATCTGACTTATTAATTTCTCTTTAATCAATTTTATTGGTCCTTCTACATGATGCCCAAAATTCGTTTTAGATGGACTTAATTTGGTGGATTCGTTTGGTACATCTCTGACCGCAAACAGCACAAATGCAACTCCCTTATGGAAATCATCTGGCTACTATTAACCATAAAACCTCAACATCGTCTTTAATATTTGATGTCACCTTTCTAGTTTTCCATGTGATTCTGAATGGTACACAGTAGATATGAATTGTTTTAGACTATACATGTGCTCCTCGAAAAATTTCAATGTAAAGTTTGACTCTTGATGTAATTGTTTCTCTGATGGTAGTCTTAATCTAGTAACAAAAAAAAGTGTAATTGTTCCACAATCCTTTTAGGTGCAATATTGCACAACGGAACAGCCTTTGGAGATCTCGTCAATACATCCATTAATATTAATAAATGCTTATTCCCACCTTTATTGGAAACAGGGAACCTCCACAATGAATGAAGACACTTCAGAAAGATTCCTCGAACCCTGGAATAAGTATTAAAGGTTCAGGCTTTATTGTTGCGCACGGTTGTTCAGATTAGTTGAAATATATGACACGTCAGGCAAAATTCAACTACATTCTTGTGCAGTCCAGGCCAGTAAAAGTGTCTTTGCATTTTAGCCTATGTTTTCCTCACGACTAAATGACCTCTAATTTTAATCACATGCGACAGTCTGAGCACAACTTTTCCGTACCCTACTGGAAAAAAAAACCTGCCCATTTCAAATCTGTTTGAATATGTGATGGTCTCCCTTTCCTCATTAATAAATCATTTATTAAATAATATCATACAGGGATGCCTTCACTCTCCTTCCATGCATACGCCTTCTGGTAGAACTGCTTTAACTCTTGTTCTTTCTGCTGTAACTCAGTCGCATATCCGAGATAAAGATACTTGAATTTCTAACATTTGGCCCTGCTGTGTCCCACTCAATTAATCAAAAATATTTTGTAATCATATTTCAGCTTCCTTCTTTGTGCCTTTTGATTTCTCCTGCCTCAGTTGGTCACTCTGTGATCACGTTAAGACACAATCTGAGAAAGTTCATTGATAAACGGCCAGCATTGCTTCACTTGCCTGCATCTCCACTGGCTTTTCAACCAGAGTAGGCAGCACCCTTTCCGGTGAATGAGCTATATCATTTGCAAGCACAAATTGTATTCCTGGATATGAGAGTTTTCCAGAACTCACACCACAAAGCCTCCGCTCTTTTCTGCACACTCTAGTCTCACTTTACCTAATTTAGCAATTTTTCGTCTCACCATGAATTCCCATACACAGCACCTTTCTGAGAATAGTACTTCAGGCGTACGTATTTTCCCAGCCATCAGTGTCACTGACTTAGAAGATGCTGTGTGCATAAATATTGTTACCTCTCTACCAGCTACTCTTGGCCAATGTAAATAAACTTTTCCTTTGCAGGAAATTTTAAAAGCAGATCTAGCACTCCTTCCTTCTCAAGGTGGGATCAGCTTGTGCTCTCTGATGCAGCTTTCTAGCTTCCACTGAATGTTCTGTTACCGTACCAGCAAAATATCCAGGCTTTGTTTTTGTTTTCCTTCATCTGCTTTTCCAGTGCTTTCTCTAGTACTACAACACGGTGATTTCATTTGACCAACTTTATTGCAATGAAAACCCCAGATCTTGTTGCCTTCAAGGGTTTCTGATTTACCCTGTGATAAGTTATCCTTATGATCCTCACTGAGATTTAACTTTCCCTTTACCCGTGAGGATTTCTCTTTGGCATCAATAATTAAAATGCTTCTGGAAAGCAATCCGTGTTTTATGGACCAGTTCATTATTATCAGCCATTTAACATTATGCTGTTCCAAACTAAGCTTACCTTCAAACTTTATCTTCAGCACTTTAACGTGAATTCCTTTAATAATTGTCAATTTCTGAAGTTCAAACTCTGTCTCACTTTCTCGCTTTTTCCCTCTCTCTGCTTCGTATCGTAACTCAAACTGATTCAAATCTGGTGTCCTTTCCTTATATCTCGCGTCTAACTCAAACTGATTAACTTTCAATTAGTTTTTTCTACATCTCTACAGATTCTCATGGATTTTCCAACTGAGTTAAATGTGGAGCTACTGCGGGAATGATCTCTCCTTTCGTCAGAGAAAGAGGCGAATACAATGTCTCTGCTAATTCCAGAAGCCTGGCCTGATCCATTTTTGTTTGCAAAACTACTAATTTTACCTCGTTCACAGCCAGACAACTGTTGGTAACTAAATGAGACATTGCTTTCCCAAGCGTTGTCTTCTGCCAGCCAAATTAACACCTGAAAGGAAGACGCTAGCAGACATCACTTGCTCCTTTAATCTATCAACTACCTCCCAATTTGTGATGGACGTGGCTAAAGCACTCAAAGCACTGTGAAGCAGGCAACCCACACCGGAACATTGTTATTTGTTTCGTTAAGAGTACCCTAAAAATTACTCGAGTAACCAAGACCGGTTGACCAAGTATTATTCACAAAATGATGGATTGAAAAACAAAGAAAAGAACATAGAATACCCACAGAACCTAGTCTATCCAAACTCGACTTATTAAGCTGTTCTGAAAACACACAACTCTCCCAAAAACAAGCACCTTAAATACAGTAAAATGAAACATAAGCATACAGGTCGAAATTAGAAGGGCAGTAGGAGAGAGGTTTTTCGTTAGTGCACTACTGCTGCACTAACTAAAATCCGGAATTCAACTTTCCAGAATAACCACTGTTCTGTCATTATGCAATTTACTTCTAAAGCATAAAAGTTTCGGCCTAAAGCGTCACCTATTGATGAAAAAACAAAAGGCCTCACAGCGAAAACTTTCATCTCTGTACCACTTCATACGATTCGGAGACTGAACTGTTTCACAACGCCTCTGATAAAAAGAAATCAAGGTACAGTATCCTTGAGAAAAAGTAGAGCACCGTTTTTTTTTAATAAACAGAATACCTTTGTGACAGCCAAGTCCGTCCAATCTATCTTCATAACTGAAACTCTTCGAACAGAAAATATCCTGATAAATCTGTTCTGCTTCGCTTCCAATGCTATCACATCCCTGCTGTAATAGTAATTGCAGAATGACACACTATACGCCAGCTTTTGCCGATTGAACAAATGATATTAACGACGTGGAAGCCACAGAAACTGGACTTTTGTAATAAAGTCACTTTTACAAAATATTGCGTCGTGGAGAAAGTGAGGACTGCAGATGCTGTAAATCTGAGTCGGCAGTGTGTTGATGGAAAACACAGCAGGTCAGGCAGCATGCGAGGAGCGGGAGAATTGGCATTTTGGGCAAAAGCCCTTCATCAGGAATGACGTTTGTGGCCGTGAGGGCTGAGAGATAAATGGGCGGTTTTTGAGTTTGGGGGCGTGATAGCTGAGAATGCGGTGAGGAGAGGAAGGTGCAGAATAAGATAGTAATTCAGAGAGGAGGTGGAGCGTGCAGGCTGGAAAGATGATGCGAAGGTATTGAGTGCTGTGCTCAGTTGGAGTCATGAACCTAGAATAATGTGAGGGGGGGACGGGGAAACAATGTGGTAGCTGGTAATCATATGTGGTATCAAGGTCCCAAGCGGAACATGAGCCCTTCTACTTTCAGGCATCAAGTGCTTCGTGTTTAGCAATGGAGGAGTTGCAGGAACTCCATGTCCTTGGCTGATTGGGAGGGGGAGAATAGTTTGCATCACAGATGAGCTTCCAACTTCATATCCAAACTATCATTATGAACCTGGGACATTTCAGGAACAGTTTCTGACTCTACGAAGTCTGAGGAGAAATTGAGGTTTGCAGATGCTGGAGACCAGAGTCAGGAAGTGTAGCTCTAGAAAAGCTCAGTGGTTAGGCAACATCTGAGGAGCATGAGTGTCAATATTTCGAGCATTCCTGATGAAGGACTTATGCTCAAAACATCGACTTTCCTTATCCATGGATGCTGCATTACCAGGTGTACATTTCCAGAATCACTCTTTTCACTCGACACCACCTCAGCTCATCTGCTTTAGGTAATTAAGTGAAACACCTGTCACCACTCATTTGATTCTTCTGTCGCATGCTGGACAAACTGCAACATTCTATTTCCCATAAATCTCAGATCAACCAGATATCTAAAGAAAAGATTACTGCAGACGCTGAAAATCTGAAAGAAAAGCAATAATTGCTGTAGAATTCTCGAATCTCTCATTTCAGCTGAATGGTCTAGTATTAAACTTGGTGAAGGAAAAGAAAAATCTGCAATTTCGTAACTGCTACATTCTGTTTCTCAAAATAGAATGAGTTTCATGAAGTGGACTGTTTCGATCAGGCAATGCACGCTCACCTTGTCAAGTGCTGCTGGGAATGCGTGCATATGTATTGGCATCGCCACTGCTGAACTGATGAAAAATATTATTTTGCCTTCCGAATCAGTTAATGCTCCTGCAGAACAGTCAATGTGACTCATATCCCAGCACAGTCAGATCTGTGTGTATTTCAGTGTCCTGCAACATCACATTTAATTCAAAAGATCTTTACTGATTGTTCCTTATAAATATCGCGTTCTCGATTTTAGACTGCAATAGGCAATGTTTTACCCACTCCCTTACTCAACGGTACATGACTCTACTTTAGTACGCCTAACGTTCCATTCACGATTTACAGAGCAAACTACTTTCTCGAAGAAAATTTTTATTTTTAAAATCGAAGACTGAGCTGAACCAATGCCTGTCAGAAATCAAATATCATTCTGTCACTCTCTATATCGTGGGCCAGTTGCCTTTCCATGACCCTCGTTAAATTATAAACGGTGAAAACGTTACACACTGCCTGTAACATTCCAGCGAAAAAGGCCCTGCCTACCCAGTCTCCACGTATAACTCAAGCCCTCAGGTCCAAGCAACATCCTTGGAAATCATTTGTGCACAGTTTCAATTATCACAACACCCTTCCTGAAGAAGCTGACTACAAGTGCAAGCAGGATTCTAAATGTGATCTCACCAGTGCTCCACAGCCACAATATGGCATTCCAACTCGGATAATCGATTTCCTGACGAATGACAGAAAGCGAGCCAAGTACTTTCTTCACCACCTTGTTTAGTTGTGACACCACGTTGTCTGTTTTTATAATCTTTGCCTTAACTGATAACGTTTTGGTTGTCTTCTTCACTACTACTATGTTCTGCCTTAACGGATATGTGGCCCAACATGCAAGGTCTCTCTGTTCCTCCATTAAGTACTTCGTTGACGTATTACTTCCAATGTGCAACACCTCATGTTTTTCATGGTTAATTTCAAAACCCCATATTTGAGTTTGACATTTGACAAATCCAACTCTAACTTCCTCAAACCTATGACCTTCTTCCTTCCTGTTCACCACTTTGCCAATATTTGTATCATCGGCAGTTCTGCTTATTTTCCCCCTAATTTGTTCTATGTACACCATTGAATACCATCTTCCAGTCACACGAAGAGCCTTCTATCACCATCCTTTATATCCTATCACCACCAAACTACGTTTGGATGCAACTTATAATCCTTTTCACTTTTACCCTGTTACCAGTCTCCAATGTGGTGTTTTGTTAAAGGCTTTGCTGAAATCCACATATTCAGCATCAACTTCACTACCCTCGTTTAAATACTTGATCACTTGCCAAAAATGTATTTAATCCGGTGTGTTAGGCATGACATCCTATAACAATACCGTGATGACTCTCCTTGATGAAACAGTGCCTGGAGAAGTGGCAAACAACTCTCTCCTTCAGGGAGTATTCCAAAATGTTCCTTTCCCCTAATGTGAGACTCACTAATAGATGATTCACTGGTTGATCTCTCCCAATCATGCTGACAAGTGATGTGAGGGGATGAGGCTGATAGCGTGAGTGGGTCAGTGTGATAATGACAAAGTAACTGTGCGGTGTTCAGGATGGTAGTGACCCAGTATGTGTGACGGCGACAGGATGATTGTGAGGCAATAAGTGTGAGTGGTTACGGGTGATAGTGATGCAGTAAGTGGGAGAGGGTCAGAGCGATACTGACTCAGTACGTTTGAGGGGCTAAGGCTGATAGTGAGGCAGTTATTTTAAGGGCTCCGTTTGATAGAGTTGCAATGAATTGATGTTATCAAGGTGATGGTGTCACAGGAAGTGTGAATGGTGAAGTTTATTTGTGATGATTTTCGTATGAAGTGGTCAGGGAGATAGTGACGCAGTAGGTGTGAGGCGGCAGGCTGATAGAGACTCAGCATTTGTTTCGGTGTCAGGCTGATAGTCTCTTAATAATGGTGAGGGCATCAGGGTGTTAGTGCCACAGTATGTTGGAGGGGATCAGGCTAATATTGAGGCAGTAAGTGTGAGCACATCAGGCTTATAGTGATACAAGAAGTGTGACAGTGTCAGACAACTGCGCAGTATGAGGGTGGGATCTTCAGCAGCAAGTATAAGGGGTCAAGATAATAGTGATGCAGTAAGTGTCTGGGTTCGGGCTGGAAATGATGATGTAAGTGAGGTTTCAGAGTAATAGTGACACAGTATGTCTCGGGGGGGGTGTCAGCGAAACTGTGACGCAGTAAGTGTGAGCAGGTCAGACTGATAGTGACGCAGTTAGTGTGAGGGGTTCATGGTAACAGTGACGCAGTATATGTGAGGGGGTCAGGCTGGAAGTGACACAGTATTTGTGAGGGGCCAGGGTGATAGTGATGCTGTAAGTGTGAGGGAGTCAGGCTGACAGTGACGCCGTAAGCACGAGAGGTTCAGCGTGAAGGTGATGCAGTAAGTGTGAGGGGGTCAGGGAGACAGTGACGCCATAGGTGTGAGTGTGTCATTTTGATAGTCATGCAGTAAGCGTGATGAGGTCAGGCTGATAGGAATAGAGTAAGTATGAGATCTTTGGCTAATGCTGACGCTGAAAGCGTGAGTGGGTCAGCGTGATAATTACACAGTAAGTGTGAGGATGTCAGGCTGGTAGTGACACATTCAGTGTGAGGGGATCAGGCTGATAGTGACGTAGTAAGCGTGATGGTGTCAGTCTGACAGTGACGCAGAAAGTGTGAGGTGGTCAGTCTGATAGTGACACAGTAAGATTGTGGTGCTCACACTGATAGTGACTCAGTAAAAGTGAGGATGTCAGAGGGATGGTCACACATTAAGTGTGAGTTGGCAGGCTGATAGTAACGCAGTAAGTTTGAGAGTTTCAGGCTGAAGTTGACGCAGTAAGTGTGAAGGGGTCAGGGAGATAGTGAAGCCACAAGTGTGAGGGTGTCAGATTGATAATGACGCAGTAAGAGTGAGGGGATCAGGCTGATAGTGTCGCAGTAAGTGCCTGCGTGTCAGCCTGATAGTTATGGAGTAAGTGTGAGGGGGTCAGTCTGATAGAGATGCAGTACGTCTGGTGGGTTCAGGATGATAGAGATGCAGTGTGCGTGAGGGTGTCAGACTGATATGGATGCAGTAAGTGGGAGAGGGTGAGGTTGATAATGACGTGGTAAGTGTGAGGAGGTCAGGGTGATTTTGATGCAGTAAACGTGAGGATGTCAGGGTAAAAGTGAGAGAGTAAATGAAGTGATATGGCTGATAGTAGCACGTAAATTTTGAGGGGATTAGGCTGATTGTGATGCAGCAAATGCGATGGTTTCAGGGCGATTAGACACAGTAATTGTGAGGGAGGTCTGGGTTAACAGTGATATAGTCAGTGTGGCGGGACCACGGTGACAGTGACGCAGTAAGTATGATGGCATCAGTGTTGTTGTGTCATAAGAGGTGTGAGGGTGTTAAGCTGGTAGTGACACAGTAAGTGTAAGGGATCCAGGATGATATTCACGCAGTAAGTGTGAGGAGTCAGGGTATTAGTGATGCATTATATGTGAGGGGGTTTCAGGCTAATAGTGGCACAGTACGTATGAGCGGGTAAAGCTGATACTGTTGCACTAAATGGTAGGATATCCGGTGAAATTGAGGGAGTAAATGTGAGGAGATCAGTCTGATAGTGACGAAGTAAGTGTGCAGAGTCAGTGTATTACTGGTGTACTAAGTGTGAAGGGAGTTCAGGCTGACAGTGGTGCAGTACGTGTGAGGGGATCAGGGTGATATTAACGCAGTACTTGTGAAGGAGTCAGGCTCGTAGTGACGCAGCAAATATGAGGGGTTCAGGGTGATGGTGACACAGGAACTGTTTGGAGGGTCAGGGTGACAGTGAAGGAGTGAGTGTGAGGAGGTCAGGGTGGCAGAGTCAGAGTGACATTGAGGTGTCAGAGTGACGTTGACAGAGTGAGTGTCAGGGTGCCAGGATGACAGTGACAGTGTGAGTGCGTGGTGTCAGACTGACATTGACAGAGTGCATGTGAGGGTGTCGGGGTAACAGTGAAGAAATGAATGTGAGGGCTTCAGGATGACAGTGATGGATTGAGTTTGAGGGTGTCAGAGTGATGGTTATGAATTGAATATGAGTGATTCATGGTGACACAGGGTGAGTAAGTGTCAATGGGTCAGGGTGACTCAACGGGTGTGAATGAGAGTGTGATGTTGCTGTTGACAGAATGTGTGTGAATTGGAGAGCATGACAATAACAGAGTGAGTTTGAGTGGTCAATGTGTAGGCAACGGAGTAAATGTGTCGTGGTCAGGGAGTTGATGACGGATTGTGTGTGATGGGTTTAGGCTGACTTTGACAGTGTGAGTTGAGGAGACATAGTGATGATGATGGTTTGTATGTGAATGGCTTAAAGTGACAGTGATGGACTGAGTGTGAGGGGCAAAGGGTGACGGTAATGGCGTGAGTGTGAGGGATTAGGGTGACAGTGACAGAGTGACTGTGAGGGGTCAGGGTGATAGTGATGGAGTGAGTGTGAGGGGTCAGGGTGATATTGATGGAGTGAGTGTGAGGGTTCAGAGTGACGATGATGGAGTGAGATTGAGTGGCCAGGATGACACTGATGGAGTAATTTATAGGCAGTCAGGATGACGGAGATGGAGTGAGTGTCAGGGGTCAGGGTGATCGTGATGGAATGAGTGCGAGAGCGTTAGGGTGACGGTGATGGTGTGAGAGTGAAAGGTTAGGATGATGGATTGAGTGTGAGCCGGACACGGTGACAGAGATGCAGTGAGTGTGAACGGGTAAAGGTGGCACAGTGAGTTTGAGGGGCTCGGGTTGACGTTCACGTCGTGAAAGTGAGAGGGTGAGGGTGACGGTGCCACATTGAGTGTGAGAGGGTTGATCCGACTGTATCAGAATGATTGTGAGTGGTACAGGAGTGAGTGTGAGGGTGTCAGCCTGAGGATGACGATCTGTGTGTAAGGGGCACGCCTGACAGTTAGGGAGTGAGAGTGAGTTGTACAGCATAACGGTGACGGAGTTAGTGTGAGGGGTCATGGTAATGCATTAGGTTTGAGGGCGACAGTGATGGCATGAGCGAGGGGTTCAGGGTGATTGAGACACAGTGAGTGCGTGGGGTACAAAGTAACAGTGAAGGAGTGAGTGTGACATAGTCAGTGTGACAGTGATGCAGTGAGTGTGAGGGTGTCATCGTGATGGCGATTGAGTGAGTGCAAGGGGGTCAGTGTGACTTTGGGGGATTGACTGTGAGGATGCCAATGTGAAAGTAATGGAGTGCTTGTGACAGGGTATGATTGAGGGAGTGAATGTAAGGGGATCATTTTGAATGTGACCGTGTAAGCTTGAGGGGGTCAGGTTGACGTTGATGGAGAGAAAGTGACAGGAATCAGTGCGACCCTGGGGGAAAAATTGTGAGGCGACCAGGGTGACAGTGATGGCGTCATTATGGCAACTGAGTATGGGTAACTGAGTGAGTGTGAAGTTGTCATGGTGACTGGAACAGAGTGACTGTCAGAGGTTTAGGGTTACACTGACGGAGTGACTATGATGGTTGGAGGGTGACAGTGATAGACTGACTTTAAGGGGGTCAGCATGATGATGATGGAGTGATTTTGAGTTGTCAAGAAGTAGGTTTGAAGGGAGTGTGACGGGGTCAAAGTGACAGTGACAAATTTTGTGTGAGGGCGTCAGGGTGACTGTTAGAGACTCAGTGTGACGGCGTTAGCATGAGGATGTAGCGTTGATGGCATAGGTGTGAGGCTGTGAGGATGACAGTGATTGAATGAGTGTGCAGGGTTCTGCGTGATTGTGATGGAGTGAGTGTGAGTGGTACAGTGTGACAGGGAAGGTGTGAGTGTGAGCGGGTCAGAGTGACAATGATGCAATCACTGAGGGTGTCAGTATGATTGTGATGGAGTGAATGTCGCAGGTCAGTGGGAAGGTGACGGTGTGAATTTGAGTGATTCAGAGTGATGGTGTCTGAGTGAATGTGAGCGGATCAGTGTGATCATGATGATGCAGTGAGCGAGGGTGTCAGTGTGAAGATGAGGGTGCTGGTGTAAGGGGTGAGAGTAACAGTGAAGAAGTGAGTTTGAGATGTCAACGAGTAGGTGATGGAGTGCGTGTGACAGGGTCACGGTGATGGTGACGGTGACGGAGTGAATGTGAGGTGTGAGGGTCACAGTGGTGGAGTGAGTGCGAATGGGTCAGCTTAACAGTGATGAAGTGAGTGCGAAGTGTCAGGGTGACGTTGATTAAGTGAGTGTGAGGTGGTTATAGTGATGTTGACGGTGATGGAGTGACTGTGAGCAGGTCCGGGTGACTGTGATGGATGTGTGCGAATGGGACAGAGTGACGCAGTGATTGTGAAGGAGTCATAGTGACAGAGACAGATTGCGTTTAAGTGGACAGGGTATCATGCCTGCCTGGTCTGGCCAACATGTGATTCCAGTCACAGATCAATGTGTTTTGCTCTTCACTGCCCTCTGTGCAATTACGGATGACCAATAAATCCTGCCTAGTCCTGCTCACAGTCACTCCATCACCGTCAACATCACTATAACCACCTCACACTCACTTAATCAACGTCACCCTGACACTTCGCACTCACTTCATCACTGTTAAGCTGACCCATTCGCACTCACTCCACCACTGTGACCCTCACCCCTCACATTCACTCCGTCACCGTCACCGTGACCCTGTCACACGCACTCCATCACCTACTCGTTGACATCTCAAACTCACTTCTTCACTGTTACTCTCACCCCTTACACCAGCACCCTCATCTCGTGAATATACAAAAAAAAGAGAATTTATGCATAGAATTGGATCAGTTTTCACAGGCGTTTTCATGATAGATGAAGAAGGAATCATAAAACAATAAACACAGGAGAGAACAAAACAATGTCTGCAGGAACAAGGAACAATTCAGAAAGTAAATGACAGAAATGAGGGAGTTGTTCAGATGCTTTTCACTTTAAGCTACGGTCGGAACATGCCTTTGCTAGTGTCATGTCTGGGAAACATCTTTCGACAGGTAGAATCAGGAGACCTTTCCTGAGGATAGGAGTTCCACCTACAAGTTCTGGATTTGAGTATACGGTTGTATGAAGCAGAGATATTAGCGAAACGAATGTTAGGGCGGGAGTCGGGGGTAGGTTAAGGAGACTGCGAAATGAGTGTATAGAGAAAATGGGTCTGTAAATGGTGTGTTGGAGCAGAAGGGACCGCAAGAGGATCGTGAGGGGACGAAGAGGCCGAAAATAAGCGTGCAAGAAGTGGGCTAAAAATCTTTTCAGAGTGCAATGGAATTACCAGGATGAGAAATGGAGGCTAAGGGAGTCAGATGTTTAACACCTGACAAAAAAAGGTACATATAGTTAACTGGGATCCACTCGAATTTTACTGTGACTATTAATTTCTTGCTAATTAATATGGAATTTCTCGTTCATGGCTGCAACAACTGTGAAGGGAGGAGGAAAACTTCACCGCCCTCTTGACCTGACAATCACACTTCCCTAACATTGAATTCAACACTCTCAAAATCTCCCCTCATCCCACCTGATCCCAGATAGAACCCTCTGACTTGGCACCACTCTCTTGGCCTGACCTTCCTGTCCATCTTGCTTCCCAACTATTCACTCCACACTTTCTACCAAACAATCAAAACCAATTCCTACATTTGCCTATCTTTCACTATCCCTCCGACATTTCACTCACTCCAACACCCCTTTCTCTATTTCTCATCCCTCCTCTCCCTCCTCACTCCTTGTGGAGGGTTATGCCCGAAATGTTGACTCTCCAGTTCCTCAGATGGTGCCTGAACTACTGTGCCTTTCCCAGCAAAACACTTTATCAATTCTTGTTTGTGGTTTTGCAATTTCAGGAGCTACTACTATTCTGAGGAAGTATGTAGTTGAACTGAATGCAACGGCACTGTGCTAATTACTAAATTTAAATTAGAGATGCAGTAAAAAATGTTAGTAACTACCTGGGTAAATGTTCCTGTTGCTTCGTATCTGTGATGGAAAAGATTCAATTGTGACCTCACTAATCTGTGGAATTAATGTTAAGGCTACCGAATTTTATATGTGGAAGGGTATAGGACTTATTATGGAAAATAAAATTGTTGCATGCCTCGTTCCTTGTGCCAATTTCAATCCGGTGGTATCCAGAAAATGAATTTTTGCATTGTATGTTGCAACCTTAAACATTAATTGAGAGTTGACTGCATTTGAAGAAATTGTTTAAATATAATTATTGTTTCTGTGTGAGTCTAAATTTGAGTTCAGTCTAAACTAAAATAACTGAGTCCAGTTACTGCATGGAACATCACCCATTTAAATAAGCCATTGAAATTGAAAAAAATAGTCCTGAAACAAAACCAAGCGGTGCCCTCAGAATAGTTCATTTCACTCATGAAATGTCATATTACAAGAAATCCTACTGTTCTTTGATACTCTTTTTGAAATGAAATATAGAGAAGAACAGCCCAGAGAAGATGCTTGCTGTTGGTTCTTCTGACCCTACTTGATATTAACAAGCCATTTCTAACTTCTAGTCAGTTACCTAGGAATTAGGAAAAATAATATTTTAATGTGTATTATAATGTAAGCAATTGGCAAATAATTTGCCAATCCAATAATGAGCAGATAAAGAAAACTTAGATTGAAAAAATGGACATCTATCGATGGGTTATGACTCTCAAATTGCGAGCTGGAAGTAGTATCAGTGCTTAAGTACAAAAAAAACCAAACAGTACTTCCATTAAGAATGCAGACCCAGGCTCAGACCAGAAGTGCCCAGTGATCTGCAACCTTCCTTCCAAACAAGTCCTCATTATCCATTAGCACTTTTCCATTATTTATGCCCAGTCTCTACATCTCAGTCTGTGCAAATTCTGTGGAAAGACGTAATAGGAAAAAGATTGAAAAAATAGAAGATATATTCAACAGCAGAGCTAATGTATTGAGGCAATCTAACAGACATAAAATCGAAAGAAAAGAAAAAAATGAGGTCTGAAGAAATAGAATCACTATCAAAGGAGCTCTCTCTCAACTCACATTAGAAGGAGGAACTGCTTGAACAAGGCAAATGGAGACACCACATTATTAAGCACAGGACAACTTCACAGCAAACCTCCCACTTGCATCTCAATTCGGTTAAAGCTTAATCAGCAAGTGGAAGTAGTCAAATCCTAGAAGGGAGACCAACAGTTTGGTCTCTTCAGGAATGTAAAAAAAAATAGAATGGCAGATAAGGTTTCAAGGTGTGCCGGAGGTGCAAGGCATGGAAGTCATAGCAGGAGAAGAGGAGCAGTAAGCATGTGGGGAAACAGTGAAGCAGCAGAGAGTGCGGGGGTGGGTGGGGGGCGGGCGGGCAGCGTAGAATGCAGGAATTAGGGACAGTCATCGTCTGCCTTGGCAAACTTCAATCCTAGGGCATCAATTTGGATTTCACCAAATGCCTCATTTCCCCTCCCCTCACCTTATGCCAGTTCCAAACTTCTCGCTCAGCACCATCTTCATGACCTGTCCCTTCCTTACCAACTATCCGCTAACACTACCCTCCTATCTATCACATTCATCTCTACGTCCATTCACCTATTGCAATCTCAGCTTCCTTTTATCAGCCCCATGCCCTCTTATTAATCTATCCATGCCCGAGAGTCCCAACCACATTCTTGATGAAGGGCTTTTGCCCGAAAGGTCAACTTTCCTGCTATACGGATACTGCCTGATCTGCAGAGTTTTTGCAGCACCAATCTAATCTTGACTCGAATCTCCAGCATCTGCAATATTCGCTTTCGCCTCGCAGTGAGACAGGGAAGTCGTGTGGAGGAAGTTCAAGGCCCAAGAGTTTTGGGGTGCTTAGGAGGCGGTAGGAGGCAGCGGAGGAACAGGTACAGGCAGTCAGTGCAAGGGTCATGTGTACAGTAGCGATTGCAGGGCCTGGAAAATTGCGCGAAGGAATGAGCAGAAACTGCAAGGGGATGAGTAATTAGCAAGGCAGGCAAGTTTGAGGAAATAGGCAAATCACAGGTTCTAAAGCAGTGAGGTCAGGTAGGGCAAACAAGTGAACGGGCAAGAGACAGAGTGACAGCAGGAACAGGAGGACAGCGGGGAAGACAGTAAGAACTAACCGGTAAGAAGGTGGTTTCAAGAGGAGAGAGCGACAGGAAAGGGAAGGGTGTTGCAGTGATGGGGCAGGAAGAGAGTCACAGGAAAACATGGGCAGAACCAAGGGTCGACAGGGAGCAGGACAGATAAGAGGCATAGTTACTGCGATACGACTGGCAAATCAGGCAAGATCTAGGGGCAGTGACCAGAGAGGAAAAGGAACAGCTGGACGGTTATGAAATGGCCGTGGTAAACGGAGAATTGGACGGATGGTGGAGCGACAGGGCTGAAGCGGGACCAAGGGATAATTCTGGTGACAAAAACGCCCCTCCCCATTGTGCAATCTCAATGCCCAGGAGTCACAGTGACGCCAGTGTTTGTTGGAGCGAAAAAAGCCGCCACTCTAACTGTACCATCATGGCAACAGGCCCACGCGTGGTCACACTTGACCCTATTCCAAATCCTCGACAGCTTTCACTGTGGAGACTTCGCTGTGGCAGGGCCTATCGAACAGAGGGTAAACAGAATGCCTATCCACCTCGGACGACGTTGTTCGTCACCAGGCTCAGTTCGTTGAATAGGCTGAATCCGGCTTCTGGATGGAATAACCCAGCACGTCTGAGCTTTCACCTGGACGTATGGCGCAGTGACATCGTCGTGTAACTACATATGACGTTGAGCATGAAGAGGTGTCAAACGAAGTAACTCGGGCTCATTA
The DNA here is from genome assembly GCF_020745735.1 of Hemiscyllium ocellatum. NCBI lineage: Eukaryota > Metazoa > Chordata > Chondrichthyes > Orectolobiformes > Hemiscylliidae > Hemiscyllium > Hemiscyllium ocellatum. The sequence continues at coordinate 3,348,829 of NC_083418.1, forward strand.
TTCATTCGTTATAATCGCAGGTTTGCACTTGATGGCAGCAGAAGACAGCACAAATCCAGGATAAGGTTGTTTGTATCTGTTCAATCAAAACCTACCCATTTCTTCAAAGCATCTGTGATTGCTGAGTGGCATAGGCGTGGAACTTGTAATCTCAAGGGTTTTCCTCTTGCAAGTTCGAGCCCAAAAATGTGGAATCTTTATAAAGGGATTCTGACCAGAATAACATCAGCCATGATCATGCTAAATGGCAGAGCGGCCTCGAAAGGCTGAATTGTCTCCGCCTGATCCTAATTTCAACTTTTCCCTCTAGAACAATATTTCATGTGAAATTCTGGAATGAATTTGGAATGTTTTTGCAGAATATGACATCAGCGACTCTCAGTTTGAACGACAGAAATAAGCTATCTTTTTGTTGCTCCAAAACATGGTTCGATTTCCAGCTTCACATAAGTAAAGATTCGAGACCACATTTGCCCTGCTGGTAGCATTCGTTCTCAGAAGGTCTCGCCCTCAAACTTTCACAATCTCACTACAACCTATCTCCTGACACCGGGCAAACATCCCACGAAAGTAACATTCCTCGTATGTGTGACTCACAGCGCCACAGAGTCTCAGATGTTGGCAACTGGTGACATTCGTAATTGAGATCCATCTGTGGGATCTGAAGTGCATTCACGACAGATATCAATTGCAGATATCTGGCCACTTTCTGAAAATCAATCGGGGTCTGTGCACTTGACTATATTTGCAATGCAGATCTTTCCGCAGGCACTTGGCTACATTTCCATATAACTGGACCTACTTGTACTTGGTCGCGTTACTTAAAATTGGCACCTGCCTAAACATAGTTAAAACTTCGGCATTGTGGCGACTTCCAGCGTCTTAACGAACTTAGATGATCTCTGAGTTGAAAATTTGACAGTTCTCGGTAATCAACACAGTACCAGAGTGACTGTGAAAATGAATCAGAATAAAAACACCTTTTGGCTCAGGAAGACATGGGATAAAGAACGAGTAGCTAAATCTACTAAGCAATCATTTCAGATGACAGGAAATGAACATGCACAGGGAAAACTCTGCGGATTTCTCTCAAGTGTGGAATTGCATAAATTGTCAAGAATATGAGATATTCCAGAGCGCCCTCAGATGTACTTGGGGTTAAAACGCGGATTTTGCAAATGCTAAAGTTGCATATTTGGAACAGCATATAATTATGCAGTTGTTTTTAAGTTTTAATGTATATGCCATTCTTTATGAGCTACAAATATAGTAGATATGAAAATAAGTACAATTTGGAAATGATTACTCAGTTGAAAATTATATCCACCAAGAAAAAATTTGGGGAAGGCAAATCTTAACAGGACTTATACACTTAATGGAATTGTCCAAGGGAGTGATACTGAACAAAGAGACCTTGGAGTGCAGGTTCATAACTCCTTGAAATTGGTGTCGCAGGTAGATAGTGTATTGAAGAAGGCTTCCGGTATTATTTCCTTTATTGGTCAGAGTAGTACATATAGGAATTCTGTAATTTGTGCTCCTATGCTTTGTGGTCTATGACATGTCGAATGGCGTCCTTTTCTGGCATAACAATTTGGTGATTATATGAACTGCGCGTTCACTCCAATCGGGTCTTCATCTCCATCTGACTTCAGATGCTCCAAAGTATAGTTGACTTATGGAGGGCAGAGACAGCTTCGTTTGGGAACATTCTGTGATTTTTCTTGTGATGCAGCAAATGTTGTCTTAACTCTGGACATTTGGTCTTTATATTTACTGACAAAATTGAAAAATAAAACAGTTAAATCAATTTTCTCCTTGGAATGTGTTTCTGGGACCAATAGAAGAGCACGGTATGAGAGAGAGTATTGTCAACGGAGAAGGTTTACTCTGAGCGAATTATCTTTGGAGTGTATACAGTGCAATTGTGAAGAACAGAATAGAACGAGTACGCGATTTAATCCAAAAAGCCTCCTCCACTATTAAAGTTAATCATGGGGCGCTCAAACTCATCTAAGACTTGTGCAGACACAACCGCATAAAGATTCAGGTTTTTGTTATTTGAAAAACGAACAACTTAATAGCACTCAAAGAATATACACGGCTCCTTGTAGCGAAGAATTGCAAAATATCTCAAGGCTGAGCCTAAAATCAAATAGTCCTTATCTTGGTCATACATTAGAATGCCGTATGTTAAAATTCTGACCGCGAGCTTCCAGATTCAGCTGTGTAAGAATGCAGGTTGTGATGAAAGCCTGCAACCTTAAAAAGTAACATTCGTCTCGGTCTCTGCAAAGGATTTGGTCAAATCATTGCATCTTGACAATTTATTTTTCCAACACCTTACAAGCTATATGTAATCGGTTGTTTTACTGTAAAAGATGGAGGACTGCAGGGGTGCTGTAATGGCCGAGAGTTTAAGGCGCTGGAGTTAATATCCAATTGTGGCTTACTATGCAGTTTTGAAAATTCCTCCCCGCGTTCACACTTTAAATGGTCACGAACTCCTTTGGCCAATTCTGAATATCGTGCTGCTTGGGCTTCTGTTCAATTCAAAGTCAATTTTCGACTGCAAAGAATCAGAAGTAATTTCAAAACTCACCAAGCAGCTTAAAAGAATACATTACACGTCGAGACAGAAAAAAAACGACCAACTTTCAATACGAGTATGATGCAACACAAATGAAGAAGCTGTGAAATTTGGAAATTTGGAAGTTCAGGCAGGAATAAAACAACGCATAACATAACTGCAGACGATGAATGCTTCATTTCCTAGGATCTGTTGAAAGCTGAGCTAATATAATATTTCAGACCCACAATTTGCGATTATTCTAGGTTAATAGAGTCACAGAGCCATACAGACGTAGAGCAAGGAAACAGAGCCCTCAGTCCAATTCGTCCATGTGTACAAGATATCCTAACCTAATCTCTTCCCATTTGCCAGCACTTAGCCTGTATACCGCTAAACCATTCTTATTCATAGCATTATCAAAGTGGTTTTTCAATGTTTTATTGTACCAGCCTTCAACACTTCGTATGGCAGCTCATTCCATGCATCTACGACCCTTTGCAAGAAAAGAAGTTGCCACTTCGGATTTCCAGTCTAATCCTTAACATATGCCCTCTCGTTCTGGACTTCACCACCCGCGGGAAAAGACCTGTCCTATTTATTCTATTCATATCCTTCATGGTTTCATAAATCGCGACAACGCCACACCTCACCCTTCGAGACTCCAGCAAAACCAAGCCCAGCCTATTCAGACTCACACAATAGCTCAAATCATCCAACCCTGGAACCATGTCTGAAATTTTATGAACCTGTTCAAGTTTCATAACATTCTTCTGATCGGAAGGAGAGCAGAATTGCACGAAATATTCCAAAAGTAGCCTGACCAGTGTCCTGCGTTGTCGTAAGATGGTCACCCGTCTCCTATAATCAAAGCTCTGACCAACAAAGGAAAAATACCAAGGAGCTTCTTCACGATGCTATGCACATGTGACTCTACTTTCAAGGAACAATGAATCGGCACTCCAAGTTCTCTTTGTTCAGCAACACTTCCCAGAAGCTTACCATTAAATGTAGATCTGGAAAAGCACAGGTGGATCATAGATGTTTCCTGAACCGTCGGTAATTTTGCACTAGGTCTCTCTGATGTAGAGGATCAACAGATGCTGTAAATCAGGTTCGAGGAAATCCAGGTAAGTTTCTAGCGGATTGCAATAATTCTTTGGCGTCTTGGATGAAGATAATATAGAGGAGAGTAAGATAGAGAGAGAGTTGAGTACAATAAAAACGAGACAGCTTTGCTCCAAGACCAAGATTCTATTTGTATACACTGACAACACGACAGGACAGTCATACACAGGGAGGCATAAAGTTCCTGAAAAAGGACAAAATATGCAAGACAGCGCACTAATTCCTAACAAGAAAAAACACTAGAGACAATGGAGGACCAACTGAATTGTAATTGTGAATGGTTAATAATAAAGCATTGTTTTACCAGCCATTCCAAATGTCGTCCAAAAATTAGAAATGGAAGAGAGTGGGGTCATACAGTTTTAAGAAGTCTTATGGCTTACATGAAACCGTTGTAGAGTCTCGCCGTGAGAGACTAAATGTTCTGGTACCTTTTGCCAGATGGCAGGAGGATGAATAATTTGAATCAAAGATGTGTGGGGTCGTCCACAATGCTGTTGGCCTTGCAGATGCAAGGAGTGGTGAAGATGTCTGCAATGGAGATAAGAAGATTCCGATGACCGTCTCAGCTGTCCTCACCACCAGTTGTCAGGTTTTAAGATTCAAGATGATATTATGCCAGAACCAGGCAGTGATGCAGCTGTTCAGTATATTCTCAATTAACTCTCTGTAGAATGTGGTGAGGACAGGGGACGATAGATGAGCTTTCCTCAACCTAGTCAGACATTCGCGTTGGTTCTGGGGTTTCTTGGCTATGAAGGTGGTGTTTATTTGCCAGATGGATGCAAAGAAATTTGGTGCTCTTGACATTCTCCACGATATAAAGTATCGACATTCAGCAGAGAGTGATCTGTCTGTGCCGTGCTGATGTCAGCAAAACATCTATTTCGTTTCGTCCACGTTCATAGATAGGTTGATGGCTCTGCACTAGTCCATTGCCGCAGCACGTTACCTCTGTATGCTGACTCTTCGTTCGTGCTAATGAGACGCACTACCGTCCTATCAACAGCTAACATAATAATATAATTTGAGCTGGACTTCAATTATCTTGAGGGGGAAAGCAGGGTGAACAGCAGTGGACTCAGCAGACAGGTTCGGGCTGCCCAGGTGCTCAGTGTGAAGCTGGTGGAGATGCTTTTTCCCATTCCGGGTTGACGGGGGTCTCCCAGTCAGTAGGTCCACGATCCTGTTACAGAGGGACGTCTGCAAGCCCAGCAGACTCAGCTTCCCAAACAGGTGCTGACGAATCATACTGTTGAGTGCAGAACTGAAGGCAATGTACAGGAACATGGTGTAGGTGTCCTTCTGCACCAGGTGACTGAGGACTAGATGCAGGGAAGTGGAGATGGCGTCATCTATTGAGCGGTTGGAATGAAATGCAAACTGCCAAGTTTCCAGAGAAGGTAGTTGGGGGCAGGGGGAATCAGCGTCTATATATGCCTCATCATGCGCGTCTCGAAACACTTCATTCTGATGTGTCAATGCAATGGGACAGTCGTCATTGCGGCAAAACACTGAAGACTTCTTCGGCATAAGGACGATGGTAGTGGCCTTAAAGCACGCTCGAATGATGGCACAACTCAGGGAAATTTTACGTATGTCCATGAGAGCATTGGCCAGCATCCTCTGAGCAGACTCTGAGGGATGTTGTGTGGTCCAGCAGCATTATGTGGGTTGACTGTGCATGGAGTTTGCTCCACGTCAGTCGTGATAAGTATCAACACCTGGTGGTTGGGAGGGAGAATGGTCTTCCTCGCTTCCTCATCATTTCAATGCTCAAACCATGCACAGAAGTTGTTCGACTCTTCCTGGATCAGGGCGTCACCAGTACAAACAAGCAATGCTATGCTGGGTTTGGTGATGGCCTTAATATTCTTCGACATACACTGCATATCACCATTGCCCTGATAAAGTTTGTATATTCTCTGTGTGTATCCATGCTTTGCCTCTTTGATGGCCCATGACTGCTATCTATAGCTTCTTTACCGTTTGTTGAATTAAAGTCTCATGGATTGTATTTATGCTTTGTACATGTTTCACAATAGCTGTTTTAAAATTAAATTTCACAGATTATTTGAATATAAATTTTCATCTTAAAGTTACAATCTCGCGTCATCCCAATCTTGCAATATCCGGCAGGGATATTTAATGCAAAAACAGCAAATCTGCGTCAGCATGTTCTGCCCCACATTTCATACAGTTTACAATCAAACCTTGAAAAGAACTTTCGTTACAATGCTCCAACCGAGAGGGACTTTCTTTTAAATTCCAGGCAGAGACTCAGGGTTTGCAAAGAGACAGAGACAAAGAAAGAGAATGAGATAAATGACCGCAGTTGAAACAATGTGACATATTGACCATGAGTTGTCTAGACACATTTCACGATTCCAGCTTTTTGACAGTTCAGGAAGTGAGAAATTGCTTCCATTGTCAGGAATTTGCGATGCCCAAGAATGTTACATGTGCTCATTAATACACCGATTCTGCAGATACCAAAGTAGCATTTTATTAAGAATATTTGGTTATGCAGTTTTCTTTTAATGAAAAGTTTAAATAGATATGCTATTTTTATAAGCTGCAAATATTAGATATAAATAATTAGGTGATCTAAGAACTGTTCGCTCAGTTGAGAATAATATACTCCAGGAATCAAAAATAACGCCTATGGAAAAGAAATTATTAGAACAGCAAGTATTCACCTCTTGCAAACAGAGGCAGGAGAACGTTAAAAAATTTGCAACGTAAAAATCTCAAAATAAAACGTGAATTATCACCCTGTGACTGTCTTCACAGATAAGGGGCAAGGGCTGGTCAGTTACATTGCCCATAACAATGCTGAGGCATACCAAAAAAAAACAAACACAACAGCCATCGTTCAGCTTGTCACAAAAATGATTTTTAACTGCGAGAAATGCACAGCAGCGCTGCTAGCACCATGGCATCAAAAGTGGGTTCCACTTTTCAGTTGATAACCTTCCATTGGAAGAGAAAAATATTTCCAGATTTGTTGAGCATTTCGATAATTTTCCATCTTTTTTTTCTTCCATCTTCAAAGGAGGAAGGAAAGTCGACATCAATAGCAGCCATGTATCCCGTCAATAACACAAGTACTTGTTCAAAGAAGTGCTACTATTAGACATTCTCCGACAGTTTTCAATGATTTCAAACGGATCGAAAAGTGAGGGCTCTGGTTCACATATATCTTACCTGATATCCGACACCCATTGTAGATTTGATTCAGTTTGCAAGCTATGGCCCGGTTGAAGGCTTAAAATGTCACCATAGATGAAGCCCCTAAGGGAGTAGAATTGATCGTTAATTACTTCTGATATCAGAAAAGATAGCAAAACATGGAAAGGGAATATATTGGTGGCATTGTTGGAGGAGAATATTGAAGTGATGAAAGAAAACACCGCATGAGATTCAAAGGCAAAATTGGGTCAAAGATAAACTTTAAGAAGTGTTCAATTGCTTTGAGCAGTGTCGTTCATAGATCACCTATTCAGGAAAGGAAGTCGCTGAACAAATCGGGATCGCTGTTCATATTCAAAAAGTGTATAATATCATTTTGTATCATCATCGTAAACTTTATGTTTATAGTGGCATCCTAGTTAGACGTGAGTGACTATAATTCCACATATTTGCCCACAGAAAATTTATTACAACTCCACATTTTAGAGACATGGATTTGCTTCCTATTGAGTCTCCCATGCTGATCAATATTGAAAATAATAGTCAGGAACATCTGATTATTTCGCCAAATAATTCTGAAATGTTGGCCTTTGAGCTCCCTGTTTTGAAAACGTTGGCAATTCTTTCTCTCTCTTCCTTTAAGTTTGTGCGTTCATAACTTCTTCCGATTTTACATTGACTTATTCACCATATTCCAAGTTCAATAGGATGCTCTGTCCTCTGCCCAAAGTTTCAAATGGACATTCTGTCAAGTTCCTTCACATTCAACTCACTCTGTTCCTTCCTTGCCTTCAGGAGACGGAAAAGACAACACAGAAGTCTGGTCATGACACAGATTCCCAAAATGACTTTAATGACGACTCACATAGACAAGCTGTTTGGGAAAATTGAGAGACTTGACACTTGTGCAATATTCTACTATGGATTTTGAATTCGTTGGCAAATAGAAACTGAATGGAATTAAGTTATCTTTTTTTGTTGATTAACAGCATGTTGCTGCAACATAAAACTAATTGGGGTTTTGAATTGTGAGGAAGACAGAAAGAATTATAAGGGCAGTCTAGAAAAATTGCATGTGCAAGGAAGCTGCTGATGCAGTGCAGTGTTAAATCGTATGAATCTATTTAAACTGGAGAGGGATTAGTGCACCATCACCAGGCTGATGGGGAAAATGGCAATATTGTCATTTCGAAGCGATTGTTTCAGCTCGGTATGCATCCACTAAAGGTTCGAAAAATGGAACGGAATCTGAATGAAACACATAAAATTCTTGCAGGAATGGAGAGATTCGCTGGATGTTTTCCCCGCTTGCAGAGTATACAACGAGGTGTCCAAGACTTAGTATGTTTCACAGAACAATTAGGACAGGCATGAAACATTTCTTGAGTCAGAGAGGACACATCTGTAATTCGCTACCACATAAGGTTATGGAAGGCAGTACCACACAAGGTTATGGCGGCCAGGTCACCGAAGATACGAAAGGATTCATTAATTGTATTTGATTTAAAAGAAAATATTCGAAGGTTGTGAAGAGAACGCAGGAATATAGTATGAAGACTGCGGACTAACCAAGATGATGTGGAGTGACAATATGTGCTGGAGGTGGCTGTCTTGGACATGGACTGGAACTAAGAGTCAACAGCTTCAGGTGAAAACGAGCACGATGCTTGCATCACTGGCGCTGAAGAGAGGAATTCAGACAATGAATCGTGAGTCCGTAAGTAGAACGTTCTGTGTCAACAGAGTTAATTGTGCGGGTCAGGAGAAGTCACTAAAGGGGATTCTCAGGCTGCAGTTTTTTAGGTAACAATGAAAATAAACGTTAGTGCAGTTTCTTGCAGTTGAAGGACATTGTAAAGTTGTTCAAGCAATATGCTTGACCTGACTTTGACAGATGTAGTTCTCTGGAGGGATGGTATTTAGCAATTGGCGCTTTATCCACTGTGCATCACCTTCGATTTCTGTTCAGGGAATTGAGTTTTCTAAGCTGTTTCCTCGGTTGCATGAGATTTGTTCCTGAAAAAAAGGAAATGGTCTTCACTATGGAAGCATACAGGTGTCATAAATAATCAAGGAATACCTCTTGTCCATTAAATCTTATGCACATAGCGCAAAGTACTAACTTTTTGACTGCACTCAAGCAAGTGGTAATTAAGCTTCAAAAGGCTGCACCTTCCCCATTCACTGACAAATCACCGTTCATGAACTTCACCACACGCATGGGAAAAAATCTACGTCGCAATTTTGCACTCCTGAAGAAATTTCCCAATTTCTATCATTAAATCTGTTGAACCGATTATTTTGATTGCAGGAACATCCTTTCAATTGGGTGATTCTGGTTAGGTTTGATAATGTCACTCCTCCATATTAGCGAAATCGGGTTTCCTTTCAGAGTGTGTATCTTCCTTAATGTTCAGCAATTTCCCACTTACGTACAAGCAGGACATTGCGCCAGTGGATTGCGATTGTGATGTGTGTAGTGGATCAGGGTGGCGTTTTAAATATGTGGAGATGCATGTTAGCCAGAATTAGCACTTTGTTTTTTTAAGTAGAACCCCTACGGTGTGGAGACAGGTCTTTCAGGCCAACAAGTCCACAACGACACATTCAAAGAGTAACCTAATCAGACGCATGCCCCCTATCCGATTATCCTATATTCACATGTGGCAAATGCACCGAACTAACACATCCTTGATCACGATAGGAAAATTCGCAAGGCCATTCGGCTAACTTATAATTCCTTAGGTTGTGGGAGGTTCTTACGTTATCTAACAATAGAAATTCGGACGCACGAAAAATAGAACGAAATATGTCAATGAACCATTTTGTACTCATCACGCCCGAGATATGACAAAGGCCAGCTTGAAATTTTGTTTTTTTTTCTGTGATGCTCTCTAAAAGTAGGAAAGAATAAACTGAGCTTGCATACAGAAAGACTTACTTTTCTTAATGCGCCCTAACATTTTCTTCAGAATGTAACCTTCTTGTAAGTCTGTATTTCGGTTACAAAAATGCAAAACAACATCGTTTTCATTTCTGCTTCACCCCACACGCATCTGTCCGTAAATTTCCTTATAATGTCATGCAACATTTTAATTATGTTGACAATGCCACGTGGTTTCTGCTGCGATGCTAATGAGCGGGGTCAGCGGTCATAACTTCACTATTTGATTCACCATTGTCTTTTACCGTGGGAGACTAGGTACAAAGTAACTCCAAATCGACACAATCATCGTTGAAACTCAATGTCTTCTGAGCAATTATGGATGGACAATAAATGCTGACATAGCTCGCCACATAATCATTCCATGAATGAATTTTAAAAGTCAATAATGGCAAGTTAGGGAATGGATTGCCCGACATGGAAATGTCCTGGGAAAAGAAAGAATTGAGGCATTCAAGAGAGCAAAGTTAAGGCGAAAAATCAGGAGACATTCAGCGGTAATGATTCTCATTTAATAATCGCCATCAGGCACGTTTCAGATGGGATTCGCTAGAATAGTCCCAGGAATGGAAAGCTTCACATTTGGGGAAAGTTTGAAGACTGTGGGTCTATACTCTATGGCGTTTGGTAGGATGAAGGGGAATCTTATTCAAACATAAAGAATACTGAAAGGCAAATGCAGTGTCGATGATGGAAAGGTATTTGCATTTTTGGGAGAAACTCCAAACCGAGTGCACAGCCTTAGCATAAAAGGAAGAGCTTTTAGAACGGAGAGAAAGGGAAATGTCTTCAGCCAGCGAGTGCTGAATCAAGGGAATTCATTTCAACGGAAGGCTATAGAACCCAGTTCTTTGGAAATATTGAAGACTCAGATAGGTTAATTAGTATCAAGGGAATCAAGAATAACGCGCATAAGGCAGTGCACTAGTGTTGAGAAACTGAACATCCATGATTGAAACGTGGCGAAGGCCCAATAGGCTTAATTACGTAACTTCTGCTGTTATGCCTTAATGTCATCGACATGTCGAATGGTGTCCTGTTCCATCATAATAATTTTATGATTCTATGAACTATGTCTTCAATCTAATTGATCATTATCTCCATCTGACTTCAGGTGCTAAAAAATATAGTAGCCTTATGGAAGCGCAGAGATAGGTTTGTTTGACAACATTCTATGATGACTCTTGCAATACAATAATTATTTAGCTGAACTCTAAACTTTTATCCACAGGGCAGTTTATAAGCGCATGAGACATCGTCGTTTTCTTCACTGAAAAAGAATTGAAAACTTTAAAATTAATTTTATCAATGAAAGTGTTTGTGGGAACAGTGAAAGAGCCCTGTACTAGAGACATAATGCCGCATCGTTGGCGTGTCCGCTGGCTAATGGTGAATGGACAGAAGAGCACGATTAGCTGATGTATTCTGGAAAGCCTGCTCTCCTATTTACGATGCTCACGGGCGCTCGAACACATCTGAGCATTATACAGGTGCAAATGTGTTGCTGGTCAAAGCACAGCAGATTAGGCAGCATCTCAGGAATAGAGAATTCGACGTTTCGAGCATAAGCCCTTCATCAGGAACTTAACCTACTGAGCATTATACAGGCACAACCACATGAAGATTCAGGCTGTTGTTATTTCAAAAAACGAGCAAACATAACTTAAAGACACTCAAAGACCAAATATCCACGACGCATTATAGTGGCCAATTGCAAAACTCCACAAGGATTAGGTTAAAATCAATTAGTCCTCATCGTGGTCATGCAGCAGAATACCTTGCTTCCAAATTCATTGATGAAAGAACACAACTTAACTGCACCATCCTGTATATCTCTTCGAGTATTTTGCAAATGTCGCTGTGATTATCTCTCATGTTTTGAAATTGTGAAAAAAAAACATAATGCCGGATTTGACCAATTTCAACTCCGAGGACAAACACCCAGCTGTGGAGTCAATGGTAGTGAGTATTTGTGTTGTTCCATATACGGCAATAGTATATTTTCTAAATTAAGGATTACAAGTACCCAAACAGTACTCCAAATACGGTCGAACCGAGCTACCATACATTGGAAATAAGACTTCTTACTTGTGCCCGAAAATCCTTCAGCTGGAAAGGTTGTCATTCTGAAGTTTAGACAACAGATTTCTGCAACTGCTGCGAGATTTCAATGCCTTATTAAAAACGACTGTGAGATTCATTTCGAGAAGTCTGTACATCAGATGTACTGCATCAATCAGTTTTCAAACTGCTGCATTCAAAGACATAATCTACACACAGTTCCCACGTGACAAGTATGATAAAGTCAAATATTTGCTACTTATTAAATCATGAGGGACATGGATAGTGTGAGGAGACAAGGTATGTCCCGCTGGTGAAGGAGAACAAAAATTAGCAAGCATAGGTTTAAAATTAAAGGGTATAGATTTAAAAGGGACTTAAAGGGCAACTTTTTCACTTATGTCTAGAATGAGCTGCCGGAGAAAGTGGTGGGGACTGGTAAAACTGCAACATTCATTGGCATCCTTATGGGTATATATGTAAAAAGCTTTAGAGGGATGTGGGGCAAATGTTGGCAAATGTGACCAGATTCGTTTAGGATATTTGTGGAGCATGGTCAAGTTGGAGCAAACGGTCACTTTCCGTGCTGTATTGCTGTATGACTTGATGACTCTAGAACAACTGCAAAAAGAATGCAAATGATTGCATCAAAACAGTTTTCAGTTACAAATCTTCAGTCAATCTTCCTCTCTTATGCTCACAAGTTCTTTATCTGATGTCAGAACTTAAGTTTCATTCTTGGATCCATTCCTGTAAATCGATTCTGCATTCTTTCTTATTCTGATATCTTTTCTCTACTGTGCGTCTGTACTTAGATACACACCATGGATATTTCTGCTAACATATCCCAGGGAATATTAAAACCCATCTGCACATCCGTTTCGCTGTCAGGTGCTGGATAATTGATTCAAAATTGATTGCAAGTGCGGACACAATGAAGCAAACGACCTGTTTACGTGTGGTGTAGATTGCGTGTCTCTATAACTCGACGACGAGTCATTTCCGCAAGTTCAGCTGTGTCGGAATCCAGATTGCGATGAAAGCCTGTCAACCTGCAAAGGTGACCTTCATCTGGGTGTCTGCAATGGATTTGGTGAAATCGTTGGGTCTCGACAATTTGTTCTTCCAACAACGTATTTGTTTTATGGAGTCAATTGTTTCACAATGAAAATTTCTGACTTGGCATGAAGCTGCATTGGCCGAGAGATTAAGGCATTGCAGTACAGACCCTTGAGTCGAACTCGCCAACACAGACCAGATATCCTGAACTCATCGATTCGCATTTGCCAGCAGTCGGTCGATATCCCCCTAAACCCATCTTATTCATAGAATCATCCAGCTGGCTTATAAAATTATTTCAAGTACCAGCCTCCACCACTTCCTCTGGCACCTCATCTCATGCAAATAACTCCTTCTGCATGAAAAAGTTATCCCTAAGGTTCCATCTATCGCCTCGAACCCAAAACATAGTAGTCGATTGCTGGCCTACACCACCCGAGGGAAAAAGACCTGTTATACTTATCCTATTCGTGCCCGTAATGATTTCATAAACCTCCTAAAAGTCATCGCTCAGTCTTGGTGCTCCAGGGAAAACACTCCCAGCCTACTCAAGCCTCGCCTTCCAGCTCAAATCCTCCAAATCTGGAACCATGCCTGTGAACCCTTTATGAACTTGTTCAAGTTCCACAAAATTCTTCTGATAGGAAGAAGACCAGCACAGCACGCAATAGTACAAAAGTGGCCTATACAGTCTCCTGTACAGTCGCAACATGATCTCCCTACTCCTATACTCAATGCACTGACCAATAACATGAAGAGTACCAAGCACCTTCGTCACTATCGTATCTGCATGAGACTCTACTTTCAAAACATTATGAACCTGCACTCCAAGGTCACTTTGTTCAGCAGCACTTGCCAGAACCTTGTCATTGAGTGTTGCCCAAGAAAAAGCAGAGCCGACCATGGATGTTCCCTGATCCAGTCCTGAATTTAGGATCAATGGAAGTAGTAAATCAGGTTCTAGGAAATCCAGGTAAATCTCTGGTGGCTGTAATAGTTCTTTGGGGCCGTGCATGGAGATAACAGACAGTAGAGTACGGTAGATAGAGAGTAGGTAAGCTTTGTTTGTAATTTTTACTCTATGTAACTGGAACAATAAAAACAAGACTGTGTTGCTACAAAAACAAGGTGGGGCTTGCACACACAAGCTACACGACAGTACAGTCATACGCAGGGCAGCATAAAGTGCATAAGAATTGCAAAACATACCAGACTGCGCTGTAATTCCTGAAAGACAATAGAGGCAATGGTGGACAAATTACAATGTAAAAGAGAATGATCATTCATCAAATATTGTTTCATCAGCCATCCAAAATATCGCCCAAACTTGCTATTGGAAGAGAGTGTAATCATGCAGTGTTAAGAAGTCTAAAGGCTGTGTGAAGGAAGCTTTGTAGAATCTTCCGCTGAGAGATTCAATGCTCCGGTATCTTCTGCCAGATGGCAGGAGGGTGAAAACCGTTATTCAAAGATATGTGGGGTCGTTGACATTGCCATTGGCCTTGCAGATGCAGTGTGTGGAGAAGATGTCTGTCATGGACAGAAGAAGAATCAGTTTTCCTCACAACCCGTTGTCGGGTCTTATAATTCACTATGATGTAATTCCCGAACCAGGCAGTGATGCAGCTACTCACTGTATTTTCAATTACAGACGGTGAGGAAAGGAAATGTCAAATGGGATTTCTTCAAAGTACACAGAGAATGGAGACGCTGCTGGTTTGTCTTGGCTATGAAGTTGGTATTGAGTGACCAGATGAGATTTTCTGAAAAATGGATGCAAACAAATTTAGTGCTCTTCCCACTCTCTACGGGCAAAACGTCGACATCTTACAGAGATTGACCAGTCTGAGTTCTCCTGAAGTCACAACCATCTATTTCGATTTGTCCGTGTTCATAGACAAGTTGTTGGCTCTGCAGTCGTTCATTCGCCCCAGCGCCTTCTCTCTGTCTGCTGACTCTTCACTTCTACTAATGAGAACCAGTACCGACGTGTCAACGGTGAACTTAATAATATAACTTGAGCTGGACATCAATGCTCAGTCGCCTGAACGCACGGTGATCACCCCGGAGTACACAGCACCAGGGAGCCCCAGTGTGATGCTGTTGGAGATGCTGTTCCGAATTCGAGTTGACTGAGGTCTCCCAGCTACAGAGGGACATATTAAAGCGCAGCATACTCAGCTTTCCAAAAAAAGTGCTGACGAATGATAATGGTGAATGCAGAACTGAAGATAACGAACAGTAACCTGATTGTATGTCTCCTTCTTCATCAGGTGGGTGAGGGCCACATGCAGGGCTATGAAGATGGCATTTTCTGTTGAGCGGCTGGAACGACATGCAAACTGCAGAGTGTTGAATGAAGATGGGGGGCGGTGGGCAGCAGAGTCTAAATATGCCTCATGACGAGCATCTCGAAGCAATTCATAATGCTGAGTGTTAACACAACGCGGCAGAAGTCACTGAGGCAAGACACTGAAAAATTCTTCGGCACAGGGACAATGGTAGTGACCTTGAAGCATGCTGGAACGATGGCACAGCTCAACGAAATGTAAAAGATGTCCATGAGAACATCCACCAGCACGTCAGAACATCCTCTGAGCAATCTGCAAGGGATGTTATGTGGTCCAGCAGACTTACGTGGGTTTCCTCTGCATAGAGTTTCCCCACATCAGTCTAAAGAAGACACAACACCAGTTCATTGGGGCGGGTGGGGGTAATGGATTTCCTCGCTTTCACATCATTTTATAGCCTCAAAACATGCACAGAAGTTGTTCAAATCATCTGGGAGGTGGGTATCACCAGCAAAAGTAGACGATGCTATATTGTCTTTGGTAATGGCCTTAATAATCTTCGATATGCTCAGTATATCACCTCTGTCCTGATAAAGGCTATATTTTCTCTGTGCATATGCATGGTTTGCCTCTTTGATGGTGCATGACTATCATCTATAGCTGCCTCAGGGATTAACGAATTAAAGCCATATATCGCTTTATCATTTTTTCATATTTCATGATAGCTGATTTAAAATGAAATTTCACAATATATTTGAACATAAATTTTCAGCTGAAACCAACTACTCTTGTGTTATCCCAATATCTGGTAGGGATATTGAATGCAATAACAGCAAATCACTGGAAGTATTTGCTGCTCCACAGTTCATACAGTTAAGCAATCAAATCGAGAAAAAAAAAACTGTGATTCCAATGATCTACCCGAGAGGGACTTCTTTTAAATTCCAGACAGTGACTGAAGGTGGACAATGAGGCAGAGAAAAAGGAAGCCAATGAAATCATGACATGTATAGATATGTGTCACAATTTAGGCTTTTTGACAGTTCAGGATGTGAGGAATCTCTGCCATTGTCACGAATTTGCGATGCCCCAGAATGCCTTAATACATATGGTCAATACCTAGCGGTTGATGCGCTGATTCTGCAATTGCGAAAGTAGCATCTTATTAAGAATATAAAATTATGCACTTTCTAACAGTTTTAATGCATATGCCATTCTTTATAAGCTGCAAGTATATTACATGGAAAAGTTAGGTGAAACATCAACTGACGGCACAGTTGAGAGCGAGATACACTAGGAATCAACAATAACGTACTTGCAAAGAAAATTAATGGAAAAGTAAATGTTTGCCTATTGCATATTGAGACAGGAGAACGTTTAGAAGTTTGAAACGTAAAAAACACAAAATAAAACATGAATTATCACCCTGTGGCTGTCTTCAAAGTTAAAGAGCAAGGGATGGTCGGTTAGATTGTTCAGAACGCTGCTGATGCACACCAATCAAACAAAAGCTCAACGGCCATCTTTCAGCTTCACACAAAAATGATTTGTAATTGCTGGAAATGCGGCCAGCACCATGGAATCAAAAGCGGGTTCAACATGTCAGCTGATAAACGTCGATTAGATTTGAAAAATACTGCCATATTTGCTGAGCATTAAGATAATTTTCAATCTTTCGTCTCTCTCACTTTCAAAGGAGTAATGTGAGTCTCCATCACAAGCAGTCATCTGTCAATAGTTCAAGTTGTTATTCAAAAGAGAAGAACTGTTTGAAATTCTCCGACAGTTTTCACTGAATTCAAGAAGTGTACAAAAGTAAAGTCTCTGGTTCACATATGTCTTAGCTGATGTCCGATTCCAATTGCAGATTTGATTCAGTTAGCCAGCTATTGTCCAGTTGAAGGTTTAAAACGTCAACATAGATCGATCCCATAAGGGAATAATATTGATTGTTAATTACTGCTGGGTGCAAGGTGTTCAGAAAAGATAGGAAAGCAAGGAAATGAGGATTATTGGTGGCATTGGTCGAAGAGAATATTGAAGTGATGAAAGAGGACACCGGAGAAGTTTCAAAGACAACACAGGGCCAAAGATAAGTATTAAGATGTGTTCAATTCCACTGAGTAGTGTAGTTCATAGATCACCTATTCTGGAAAGGTAGTCCCTGAAAAACTCGGAAGGATTGTTCATATTGAGAAAGTCAATGATACCATTCTGTATCACCGTTCTAAAGCGATAACGTTATCGTGGCATCTTATTTATATGTGATCGAACACATTTCCATACATTTGCACACAGGAAAATCATTTGTAGTGCCAAACTGTACAGGCGTTGATTTCATTCCGACTGATTATCCAATGCTGACCAACATTGAAAATAATAATCAGGAACATCTATGTCACTGCCAATTTATTCTGACATGGCAGCCTGTGAACTCTTCATTTTGAAAACGTTGGCCCTTCTTTCTCTCTCTTAAAGGTAGTCTGTTCGTACCTTCTTCCAATTATCCACTGACAAATTATCACCTATGCTCCAAGTTCAATATGACGCTTTGTCTTCCGCCCACAGTTTCATATCGGCATTCTGTCAAGGTCCTTCACATTCAACTCATCCCATTCCTTTCTTGTCTTTAGGAGCTGGAAACGTCATCGCATTTGATTGTCTGGTTATGACATAGATTCTCAGAATGTTTTTGATCAGGTCTCACATAGAGAAACTATTTGGGAAAACTGAAAGACTTGAACCTTGGCGGAATATTCAATTACAGATATGAATTGGCTTGCAAAAAGAAATAGAACGGAATCAAATTGTCTTTTTTTCTAGGTGAAGCGTAGATTAAACGCATATTGCTGCAAAATACAACTAATTGGGGAGGTGAGTTGTGAGCAAGATAGAAGGAAGTATAAGGGCAATTTAGAAAAATTGTATGTGCAAGCAAACTGATGCAGTACAGTGTGAATTCGCATGAATCTCTGCGAAATGATTTCAAAAAGGAAGAAGTGGAGAGGTCATCCAACGAAAACACCAAGCTGACACTGGAAATGGCAGTCTTGTCATTTAAGAAGAGTTTGATTCAGCTGGGTATGTTTCCACTAAAAGTTATAAAAATGGAACCGAAACTTATTGAAATACATAAAAGTCTCACTGGAATAGAGAGAGTAGCTGGATGTTCCCCCTGATTGCCGAGTATAGAACGAGGACTTACAGAATTAGTATAGTGCGTGGAACAAAAGGATTAGCACGAAGAAACATATCCTGAGTCAGAGAGGACTCCTCTGTAATTCGATACCACAACAGGTTGTGGAGGCCAAATCTCCGAGTATATGCGAAAATACGTTTATTTCATTTGATATCGAAAGATTCAGAGTGCTTGTAGAGAAAACAGGAATATGGTAAGGAGGTAGAGAATTAAACAAGATTATATAGAATGACAGAGTAATGTTGAAGTGTCAAATTCCTTGTTCTAGCTTTAAAGTTTCGATCTTTAAAGAAAAGACAATAGAGATAATGGTGGACAAATCACAATTTAACAATAAATTATCATAAACAAAATATTATTTTATGTGCCAATCAAAAAAGTCGTCCAGAAAATGAACATGGAAGAGACTGTGATCATACAGCATTGAGAAGCTTGAGGGCTTGGAGGAAGAAGCAATTGTACAGAGTGGCTGTAAGAGACTGAATGTTCTTGTATTTTCTGCCAGATTGTAGGAGTGCAAAGAATTTGAATCAAAGATATGCGGGGTCGTCCAA
The DNA here is from genome assembly GCF_020745735.1 of Hemiscyllium ocellatum. NCBI lineage: Eukaryota > Metazoa > Chordata > Chondrichthyes > Orectolobiformes > Hemiscylliidae > Hemiscyllium > Hemiscyllium ocellatum. The sequence goes on from NC_083418.1 coordinate 3,367,826, forward strand.
AATGCTGTTCGCCTTGCGGATGCAGTTCGGGTTGCAAATTTCTTTGATGGAGGGAAAAAAAGGCAACGATGATCATCTCAGCTTTCATCACTATCTCCTGTCGGTTCTTACGGTCCGATCTGGTGCAATTCCGAAACCAGGCATTGATGCAGCTGGTCAGGATATTCTCAATTGATCCTCTGTAGAACGTGGTGAGGGCAGCAAACTACTCAGAAAATAGAGACGCTGCTTTGCTGTCTTGGAAACGTAGCTTGTGTTGTGGGACGAGGTGAGACTACCCACCAGATGGACGCATGTAAACTTATTGCTCTTCTCCATCTCCATGGGGGAAACATCGATGTTAAGCAAAGTGTGATGGCCCTGTGCCGTCTTTAAGACAACAGCCATCTCTTTCGTTTTATCCACGTTTAGAGACAGGATGTTGTCTCAGCAGCAATACATTCACTGTTGCACCTCCTCTCTGTATGTTGACTCATTCGTACTGCTGATCCGTACTGCGGTCCACTACCATCATGTTAACAGCGAACTTAGTCATATAATATGTGCTGGACATTGTTGCACAGCCATATGAAAGTAGAATGAACAGTAGTGGACCGAGCAACTGGGGCGTTCCGTGCTCAGTGTGTTGCTGTTGGAGATGCTGTTCCCAAACTGGACTGACACTGGCCTCCCAGTCAGTAAGTCCAGGATCCATTCAAAGAGGGAGACATTCAAGCCCAGCAGACACGTCTTTCCATTCAGGTGCTGAGGAATGACACTGTTAAATCTGGAACTGATTTCCATGAACGGCAATCTGACGTAGGTGTTCTTCTTTACAGGTGGGTGAGGGCCATATGGATGGTTGCTGAGATGGTATCATCCCTTCAGCGATTGAGACTATTCACAATGTGCAGACTTTCCTGTAAGGGAGGAGGGGAGTGCAGCAGGGTCTTGATACGTCTCATCAAAAGCCTCTCAAAACATTTCATCGCGATGAGTGTTAATACTACGGGGCAGCAGTTCATTGAGGCAGGACACTGAAGACGTCTTCGGCACAGAGTCGATGATAGTGACTTAAAGCACGTTGGAACTATGGCACGACTCAGCGAGTTCTTAAAGGTGTCCGTGAAAACTTCCGTGAAAGCATTCTTCCGGGGATGTTATGTAGTCCAGCAGCCTTTCGTGGGTTAACTCTACATTGAGTTTGCCTCATGTCAGTCGTGGTAAGAGGCAGCATCTGGTCCTTTCTCGCTGCAACACCATTTCATGGTCCAAATCATTCCGGAGGGAGTCATCACTAACACCAGAAGGCGATGTTATGCTGTGTTTGGTGATTGCTTTTGAACATGCTCCGCATCTCACTGTCCTGAAATTGACTGCATATTCTCCGCACGTGTGCACGCTTTGCTTCTTTGATGGCCCTCTGTGGTCAATGCCATGTCGCCACGTGCTCTCAAGGTGGAATCACGGGTCCTCAGCAATGCACACGCCTTTGTGGTCATCCACGCATTCTGGTTGAAGAGAGAGGTGATAGTCTCAGACACAGTGACGTTTTCAATGCACTTACTAATGCAGCAAATCACTGATATCGTGTACTCCTCCAAACTGATAAAGTCACCATCGGTTGCTCCCTCATTAAACATGTATCAGTCATTGGGCTCAAAGCATTCTTGAAGAGCAGAAATGGCTCCTGCTGGCCAGGATTTCACCTGGTTCAGAATCGGGTTGACACATCTGACCAGCGGTTTGTATGCCAGAATTAGCATAGTAGTGATGTCGGCTGAGGATCCAAAGTGCAGGCAGGCTCTGCCTGTTGCATTGAGGATGTTTGCACAAATAAGATGCAGTTTGCTCCCCGCTCTCAACTCAAAGTCCATATGCTGAAAGAAATTAGAGAACACATACTTGATATTCACATGGTGAATATCTCCAGCAACAGCAAACATTCCAACAGGCTATGCACTATGCAGTCCGCTAATACCCTGATACAGTTCACAGAATTCGTCCTGAGCCTTTAGCACTGCAAGGAATAACGAGGTGCACCCCGACTATAAGGACAGCAGTGAATTCCAATGGCAAATAAAATGGTCTGCATCCAAAAATCACCAACTGCACCAGTGATGAGCAGTAACTGGAGACTACAACAGAATCTTTGCACCATTTCGTGTTGATGTGGACACACAGACTCCCATCTCGAGCCTTCCTGCGCTGAGCCGCATTACGGTCAGCGGGAAAAAATGCACAACGATCAAGCTCTATCTGAGTCCATTGAACTCTGTCGGTAAGCTATGAATCCATGAAAACAAAGATGCAGCAGTCCCTACACTCACGCTGATTAGCCTGCCACAATGGGATGCAGTCCAATTGTTGTCCACGGAGCTGACATTACAGAGTATTATGGATGGGAGAGCTGACAAGCTTTGGTTTGCTTTTAGCCGACCACAAACCCCTAGTCAGGTTCGTTTTCGACCGTTTCCTGGACAGCAGCAGTGTTTGTAGACTGTAACAGTATTTGTAAACACTGGGTTTCTTGTTTCCCCTGTGCCTAAGAAAACTGAAATTATGTCAGCCTCGGTCAGGAGAGGACACTTCGAGGTGAGGTGTGGCAGCAGATGCTGATTTCTGAAAGAAAAAGAGCAACTCAGGGACTGTTTCAGAAGCATCCGTGGTACGCACCCCCAAATCAAGTCCAATTCCCGGTTGCCAGCCATTTCAAATTCTCCTCCCATTCCCCCAACGACGTATTTAATCTGAAACATCTCCTCTGTCAAATTAAGGCCCCACATAAAGTGAAGGAAGAAGACTTCACCTTCCGACTCAGAAACTTACAAACTTAAGGCTTCGACATAGAAATCATCAGGTTCTAAATCTCCACACCGCAGATCCAACCCTCCCTCTCTGCCCTATACCATGGAACTGACCTAGCATGTCTATCTTCCTTCCCATCAATACGTTCCTACTGCCGCTGCTGTCCAGTCTCATGCTCCTCCTATCTGCACCCATTCAAAACATTCCTACTTACCTGTCCCACAAGTCCCACCCTGCCCAGTAATTATGCGTCAGCATCGTTCCCCCTTCCCAGTCCTGACTCAGGTTCCTGCTGGAAAAGTCGACTCTCCTGTTGTTCTGATGCTGCATGAACTGCTGTGGTTTTTGTTTCCAGCTCCAGTATATTTTTGCATCGACTCTAACTTTGCAGCACCTTCTGTTCTCATTATCTCCATTTGGTGATCTTCCTGATCCTTTTTAGAAGGTGTAGCCTCCACTTCTAGATCCTTCTCCAAATTTACAAGCATGTTTTCTTGTTGCTTTCAAAATATATATAAATTCAGTGCATGAAATCCCGACGTAAAAGTGTTCAATTCGATTTAACAAGAAATTGTTGACTGTGCTCCAAGTGGATTATATTCAGAATTATTCGTGGAATAGTGGTTGATCTCAGACAGAAATTCTGCATCTCCAGGGGCCACTTGAAAGGATATTTCATACGTTGTTCAGCAAAAACTACTATTCAAAGTGGATCAGGTAAACTGTTAGATGGCCACACCAAAACCAAAAGACAAGAAATAATAGACAGCTTTGGAAACACGAGATAAGAGATAAGCAGGATCAAACATTAACGAATTTGAAAACAAGAAAATTTGACACATTGTTTCATTCAGAAGCCGGACTGGAAAAGAGATCACGAGTAGAACGAAAGTAAATAGAGCATCAAAAAATGTTTAGAGCGTACACTGACACCTTTTATTTTGTCCCATCGATGCCAGCTGACAGGAGAAGAATGGCTCAAAGGAGTAGAAACTCTGGAGATCTTAACAATCGAATATTAAAGGATATCTACTCCGCACATTCGTAAGAAACTGTGCATTAAGAACTGAAATTGAAAATTAATGGCGAAAAGTAGATTTAACCCTCTGCTTGTGGTGTAACATTGTTCATAACAATAGGTTGTTGTTGAGGCTAAAATTTAGAAAACATTATGGATGGGGATCTTATCTATGACCTTCATTGGAACAGTTGGTATGGAGAGCTCAGCTTGAAGATCCGATTGCCAAACATTCATCTTGGCTGTCTGAATTATATGGTTAAATATCCTCCCAGTTTAATGGAGAAAAAAAACTCATGTATCATTTCTAGATATTTTCAAGTCATCATGTTCGGAAATGAGAAGACACTCCATGGAGTAGATGTGACTTACATATTGGCTCTCGTGTCAGATATGTTGACACGCGTCCACACCAAAACAGGACTAGCATAGGTATCAAATTAAAACTAACCAAGCATTAGTCATTTCGACATTTCGTGACTGTAGACTCTGTCAATGGACCGCTTCAGGCCCAATATAACAATGGGCGTGGTGAAGTCTATTCGCCACTGGATCTTTTCATTATTGCTCTCGCTCCATAAACCGTAATTCCTTTTGAACTTCTTATCCATCCGCATGAATAGAGTTGTATTGTGAACAGGTTTGCTCCTCGAAAGAAACAGCGGAAACTTATTCACTGCAGACGCAAATTCAAATTGTATCTGGTCGAGCAGAAGACAGATATGGCGACACAAAGTGAATACAGAACACAATCAATGTTTTCTGGGAGTGAAATAAATGTACTGGGAGAATGGAAAGATATATTTCGAAGAAAGGTTACATACTACTTACAGAAACTAAATGTTCTTCAACCGTTACCTTAATCTGCCCTTCCTGTCCATCAGTGCTACAAAAATTCTCTTAGCAAAATCAGTGATTTGTGTGCTTTGACATTCTCTCCGTCTTGTTTCTCTTCATTTTGAAACTGAAACCGAATAAGAGTAATGCACCCTATTTCATTGCAAAGACATGAAGGAGATCAATTTATAAGAGAACAGACATAAAGCTACGCCTGTCTTTCGACAGAACACAAATTTACCATTTCGACTTCAAACCGTCTTCTCCAGAAGTCTTCACAATGAACTCGAAAGGACGAAACTGAAAGAGTAAACCCAAAATGAAATGAAAAACCAAATGGTTTCCATTCCAGATTCTGGTGACTACCTGAGTGGAGTTTGCACATCGCCCAGTTATTGCGCCAGCGCCCTGGTTTGCTGCCACATTCTAAACGTTTGCAGGTGATTTGGAATAGCCATGGAACGTACACGGTTACACAGATAAGGAAGTGGAGACGGTCTGGTTCGAATGTACTTCAGAGGATTGTTGTGGACTTTTATAGACTGAGTGCTAAGTCTGGTCTTTCCTGGGTAGGTTATATGGACAGAGAGCGGGCACGCTATCCTTCCGTGAGCGAGATGACTTGACAGAATAGCGTTAGTTGCTCTTCCCTCGGTCAGTTACACATATAGAGTAAGGTCAGTTTGCACTTCCTTGGGCGAGTTGCTTGAACAGAGTGATGACAGTCTGCTCTTCACTGCGTGAGTTAAACTGAAAGAGCGGGGTCAGTATTCTCTTTGCTCGATAATTTATGCTGACAGCCTGGATGCAGTCTTCTCTTCCCGGGGAGAATTACATTGGCAGAGTGGAGTCAATGCCCTCGATTTGATTACTTACAGCGTGGAAACAGGCCCTTCGGCCAAACAAGTCCACACCGACTCGCCGGAGCTCAATCCACCCATACCCCTGCATTTACCCCTTATCTGACACTAACCCCTTATCCAACCCCACACTAGGGCAATTTGGTATGACCAATTCACCTGACCTGAACATCTTTGGACTGGGGGAGGAAACTGGAGTACCCGGATGAAACCCACGCAGACACGGGGAGAATGTGCATACTCCACACAGTCAGTCACCTGAGTCGGGAATTGTACCCGGATCTCTGGCACTGTGAGGCAGCAGTGCTAACCACTGTGCCACCGTGACGGCCACTGGGTGAGTGACATAGAAAGAATACGATTAGTCTGATCTTCCCTGTGTGTATTAAATTGACGGAGTGGAGTCAGACTGCTCTTCAGTGAACGACTTATATTGACCATTTGGGATCAGTCTGCTGAGTTGCATTGAGAGGGTGGGGGTCAGTCTGCTGTTCCCTTGGTGAGTTACGCTGACTGAGTGGTGTCAGTCTGCTCTTCCCTGAGTGATAGACAGAGGGCTTTAGTCTACGTTTCACGGAGTGAGTTATTTGGACAGTGTGGGGTCAGCCTGCTCTTCCCTGGGTGAGTTATGTTGTCAGATTGGCGTCAGTTTGCTCTTTCCAGGTTAAGTCTTTTTGATAGTGTTGTGTCAGTTCTTTCGTGGTTGATTTGCATTGACAGAGTGCGGTCAGTCTGCAATGTCCGAGTGGTGTTACATTGATGGCGTGAGGTCAGTGTGCTCTTCCCTGGTTGAATCACATTAACATAGTGGGCTCCATCTGCTCTTCCCTGGGTGAGTTGTATTAACATAATGGAATCAGCCTGTTCCTTTCCGGGTGACTTATATTCACAGATTTCAGTCAGTCTGCTCTTCCCTGGGTGAGGTCAACAGGAAGTGTGGTTTCAGTACTGTCGTCGCTGGGTAAGTTATATTGACAATGTGGGTTCAATCTGCTCTGCCCTGTGTGAGTGGCATAGAAGGAATGGGATCAGTTTGCTCTTTCCTCGCTGAATGATTTTGACAGAATGAGGTTAGTCTCCTCTTCCTGCACGTGTTACATTGAGAGAATCGGATCAGTCTGCTCTTTCTTGGCTAAGTGACATAGACAGAATGAGGTCAGCCAGCTCTTCCCTGGATGAGTTACACTGACAGGGTGGGGTCAGTCTACTCTTCCATCAGTAAGTTACGTTGACAGAGTAGCGCCAGTCTACAATTTCCTGGTGGAGTTACATTGATACCGTGAGGTCAGACTGCTCTTACCTGGGCGAGTTACCTTAACAGAATGGTGTCCCTCTGCTATTACCTAGATGATTTATATTCACAGAATGGTGTCAGTCTTCTCTTTTCTGTGAGAGGTACATTCAGTGCCTGCAGTTTGTCTATTCTTCCATGGGTCAGTTACTGTAACAGTTTGGAGCGAGTCTGCTCTACCCCTGGCGAATTATTTTCACAGAGTCGTGACAGTCTACTCTTTCCTGGGTGAGATAACCAGATAGAATGCATCAGTACTCTCTTCGCTGTATAAGTTATATAGATTGCGTGGGTTCAGTCTGCATTTCCCTGGGCGAATTACATTGAATGTGGGATCAGTTTGCTCTTCCTCTGGTGAGTAACATCGGCAGAATGGGATCAGCCTGCTCACCTCTGGGTGAGTTACATTGACAGTGTGAGATCAGGTTTGTCTTCCCTGCGAGTGTTTCATTTACAGAATCGGATCAGTCTGCTCTTCCCTGAGTGAGTTTCATTAACATAGTGGCGTCAGTCTGCTCATTCTTGGGTGAGTTTCATTGATACCGTGGGGACATTCTTCTCTGTCCGGGTGGAGTTACATTGACAGTGTGGGGTCTGCCTGCTCTTCGCTGAGTGAGTTACATTGACAGAGTGGTGTCAGTCTGCTCTTTCCTGGGTTAGTTACATTAACAGAGTGGTTTACGTCTGCTCGTTACTGAGTGAGTTATCGGGGCGGATTGGCGTTTGTCAGCTCTTACCTGGATCAATTAAGTTTACATGTTGGAGTCAGTCTGCTCTTCACTGGATCAGTGTCATAGAACATAGAACGTAGAAGGATACAGCGCAGTACAGGCCCTTCGGCCCACGATGTTGCGCCGACCGAATCCTACCTAACCTATACTAGCCCAATAACTTCCAAATGCCTATCCAATGCCCGCTTAAATGACCATAAAGAAGGAGAGTTCACCACTGATACGGGCAGGGCATTCCATGAACTCACAACCCGCTGTGTGAAGAATCTACCCCTAACATCTGTCCTATACCTACCACCCCTTAATTTAAAGCTATGTCCCCTAGTAACACCTGACTCCATTAGCGGTAAAAGGTTCTTAGTATCTACCCTATCTAAACCCCTAATCATCTTATACACTTCTATCAGATCTCCCCTAAACCTTCTCTTCTCCAATGAGAACAGCCCCAAGTGCCTCAGCCTTTCCTCATAAGATTTTCCTACCATTCCAGGCAACATCCTGGTAAACCTCCTCTGCACTCGTTCTAAAGCTTCCACATCCTTCCTATAGTATGGCGACCAAAACTGCACACAATACTCCAGATGAGGCCTCACCAGAGTCTTATACAACTGCAACATGACCTCAGGACTCCGGAACTCAATTCCTCTGCCAATAAAGCCCAGTACTCCATATGCCTTCCTCACAGCACTATTTACCTGGGTGGCAACTTTCAGAGATCTGTGTACATGGACACCAAGATCCCTCTGCTCATCCACACTACCAAGTAGCCTACCATTAGCCCAGTAATCCATCATCTTGTTATTCCTACCAAAGTGAACGACTTCGCACTTAGCTACATTGAATTCCATTTGCCACATTTCCGCCCAGCTCTGCAACTTATCTATATCCCGCTGTAACCTACCACTTCCTTCCTCACTATCCACAACTCCACCGACTTTTGTGTCATCCGCAAACTTGCTTACCCAGCTTTCAAGTCCTTCCTCTAGATCATTTATAAAGATAACAAAAAGCAATGGTCCCAAAACAGATCCTTGTGGTACACCGCTAGTAACTGCGCTCCAAGATGAACATAATCCATCAACTACTACCCTCTGTCTCCTTCCAGCCAGCCAATTCCTAATCCAAACCTCTAATGTATCCTCAATGCCATACCTCCGAAGTTTTAGCATTAGCCTACCATGGGGAACCTTATCGAACGCCTTACTAAAATCCATATACACAACATCTACTGCTTTACCCTCATCCACTTCCTTGGTCACCTTCTCAAAGAACTCAATAAGGTTTGTGAGGCACGACCTGCCCTTCACAAAACCATGCTGGCTATCCCTGATCACGTTATTCCTACCCAGATGTTGATAAATCTTATCCCTTACCATTCTCTCTAAGACTTTGCCCACCACTGAAGTCAGACTCACTGGCCTATAGTTACTAGGGCTATCCCTACTCCCTTTCTTGAACAATGGGACCACATTCGCTATCCTCCAGTCCTCTGGTACTATTCCCGTTGACAACGACGACATAAAAATCCAGGCCAATGGCTCTGCTATCTCCTCCCTAGCTTCCCATAAGATCCTGGGGTAAATGCCATCAGGCCCAGGAGACTTATCTATATTCATCCTTTCCAATATTCCCAAAACCTCTTCCCTGCATATTTCCAGGGCATCCATTCTAATTAATTGTGATTCCATATTCACATCAGCAACAGTGTCCTGTTCCTGAGTGAATACTGATGAAAAGTACTGATTTAATGTCTCTCCAATCTCCTCCGCCTCCACACACAACTTCCCACTACTATCCTTGACTGGACCGATACCTACCCTAGTCATCCTTTTATTCTTGACATACCTATAGAAAGCCTTTGGGTTTTCCCTAATCCTACCAGCTAAAGACTTTTCATGTCCCCTTCTCGCTTCTCTTAGCTCCCTCTTTAGCTCCTTCCTGGCTACCTTATAACTCTCAATCGCCCCTACTGAACCTTCACGCCTCATCTTTACATATGCCGCCTTCTTCCCTTTCACAAGGGACTCCAATTCCTTACTAAACCACGGCTGCCTCACAAGGCCCTTTACACCATGCCTGACTGGTACATACCTATCGAGGACACGCAGTAGCTGCTCCTTGAACAATCCCCACATCTCATTAGTGTTCTTCTCTTGAAGCCTGTTTTTCCAATCCACACATCCTAAGTCATGCCTCACTGCATAATAATTTCCCTGCCCCCAGCTATAGCTCTTGCCCTGCGGTGCACGATTATCCCTCTCCATCACTAAAGTAAAAGTCACCGAGTTGTGGTCACTGTCCCCGAAGTGCTCACCTACCTCCAAGTCTAACACCTGGCCTGGTTCATTACCTAGAACCAAATCCAATATAGCCTCCCCTCTTGTTGGCCTGTCGACATATTGTGTCAGGAAACCATCCTGCACACATTGTACAAACACCGACCCATCTAATGAACTCGAGCTATAGCTCTCCCAGTCAATATCTGGGAAGTTAAAGTCCCCCATAACAACCACCCTGCTACCTTCAATCTTTTCCTGAATCATCCTCGCAATATTATCCTCTACTTCTCTAGGACTATTAGGAGGCCTGTAGAAAACACCTAACAGGGTGACCTCACCTTTCCTATTTCTAACCTCAGCCCAAACTACCTCAGATGGCAAGTCCTCTTCCATCGTCCATTCCACTGCTGTGATACTGTCTTTGACAAGTAATGCCACGCCTCCCCCTTTTTTACCCCCATGTCTGATCCTACTAAAACATTTGAACCCTGGAACGTGCAACAGCCATTCTTGTCCCTGTTCTCCCCACGAGGGACCGGCGTCAGGCTGCTCTTTCCCGTTTGAGTTTCATTGACAGAGTGAGTCCACCTGCCTTCCTTGGATGAGGTACTTAATATGTGGTCAGTCTGCTCGTCCCTGACTGAGTTACATTGACAGATTAGCATCAGTCTTTTCTTGCCTGAATGTGTAACATTGACAGAGCCGCATCAGTCTGTTCTTTCCTGGTTGAGTTACACTGACAGAGTGGTTCAATCTGCTCTTCCTTGGTCAAGTGACAGAGAGAGGGTGGGTTCAGTCTGTTCTTCCCCTGGTTGATGGACTTAGTCAGCATGTGGTCAGTCTACTGGATGAGTTAAGTTGACAGCGTTGCGTCAGTCTGCTCTTCCCTCGGTGATTTGCACCAAACGTGTATTGGGGCCTTCGCAGCTTTATATTTCAACACGGGTTCCCACATGGTGGAAGGACAGGGAATGCATGTTATTCACCCAAAGATGTAATCCTGAGATCTTTCAACAACTCTCGTGCACGTGGGAGTATTGACAACAGGAGGTGTTCACCCATAATCAGGCAGCTAAATTCCAACGTTTTCATCATTTCTGCAAATCTTTCACTGTCAAGTCCTCCACCCACTCAAGAGCAATTCGTGCCTTTCAATAAATGCCAGCCCAGCCAACGAATATGACACTCAAGATTTTATTTTAAAACACACTCTCAGATCCCTGCATTCCCTGGAATTGAAACCTCCGGAGTATGTTCGATTTGAACTATTCCACGTTTGGTACCTAAGCTTCATCTACCAAGGTCATAAATTGTGAAATCTCTTCATTACGCAAATCGCACAATGCTATAGGAAAGGCATTAGTCAACAACAGAAGAAAAGCTGTGATCTTTGTTGAAATGAAGGGCAATTAATTGATATTAATACTGCATCGTGCCTTTCACATAATGGAAACTTCAAAGCTTTTCCTCTGGAGGGAGTTTAAACAAATTTTGATCCCAGTCACATTATGAGATATTGGGAAGCTGACTAAGTGTTATATTAAACAAGTGATCAAATAAAAGGGTTTCAAGTCGTATTTTAAAACAGAAAACGAAGCTTGTATCACGAACCTCAGCTGACCGAATTTTCTCTGCTAGAGTTTATCAATTTCCTAAAGTCAGAAACGGAATTGCACTCGTCGATGACTCCATAGCTCAGGTTAGCGCGTTGGTTTTCTAACCCAGTGGTCGTGTATTCGAATTTTGCTTGGTCTTGGCTGAATTTGATGACGACAATGCAGCAAACATTCTCAAAAGCATTTTCTGCGTTGCTTGGAATTATTTCTGAGGGAACATCGTATAGTGGTTTTCCTCACATAACAGGCCTCATCTGCTTGAGTTTGTATGTCCATGTCTATGTTCTACTTCGAGGAACATAAGGGTGACAAGCTTCTGATGCAAAGAATGTTCTAGCTTTGCCGGAAGAACAACGTGATACAGTAGATGCAGTAAAATAACGTTGAAATCGTGTGTGAGGAAAACATACAACGAAGCGGCTGATTGCTTCCATTCCTGATGTAGAGGCAGGAATCTGCTGGAACCCAAATGAAACAGGCAGGAGGCTGGAAGAGCACAGCTAGCCAAGCTATCTCAACAGGTGAAGAATTCAACGATTAGCATGTACCAATTATTCACGACTGTGCAAGTCCTCCAAGGACAGTCGCCTGCCTGTTTACTCCTTTGCTTATGTAAACAGAATCGGGTTTTAAAGCCCGAAGTGAAGAAAGACGAGGCAATTCCTCATCTTCTGAATGTTGGCCTCTCTTAAGGCCTTTGTCACTCTCACAAGATGTTTCTGTATGTTTCCCTCTTTGTTTGAAAATGTGGTTCAGTTCTCCCGCAGCTAATGAACATGTTTAATGGCATCTAACTTCAGTCTCATTCGCTGCTCCATTTGAGATTAAGAATTTGCAGGGAAAGTCTCTTTGAGATGAACATTTCACAAGTCAGGCTGCGGGCAACTAGACACTGGAAAGAGAATGGATGGATGCTTGATGGATTGGCATTGACATAATGAATTATTCTGTACTGTAAAAGCTCGGTGTCACGATTAAGTTTTTGGAAGAAACCTCTCATTACAGGGGAAAAAACTATGCTGTTAAGAGAAGATGCAATTGCACGTGCCGTCCTAAATGTCAACTAGTGGTTACAATTCAGCACTATCACCGCTGTGGTTTGGGTTTACTGCCTTGTCAGGGAATCGGATTATTGTTCCTGATAAGGACAACAACAAAAGGAGTGCACCTTTGACAGGAAACGCATTTTACACGCATCCACATGTGCCTTGCAATATTGCTGCAAAGCTGTAAGGTTGCTCACTGGTTTGCACTGCTGCCTCACAGAGCCAGAGACATGGTTTGACTCCAAATGGTCGCCTGTCAGTAATGTGCCTTATTCAGGAACAAATGAAGAGTGATAGGGTAAGGAATTGTTATGTGAGGGTTTATCCCTGAAGAATCGGTGTGAATTTGACGCATCAAATGGCCAGCTTCTTAACTGTGTGCATTCTATGATACCTTACTATGTCGTTTTAGCACATGTTCAGAGAGGGAAGATAAGTGAGGAAAAACAGTCATTTCCCAGTCATTGATTGATCCATAGTGTGACAACCAACAGATTCACCTGTGAATTAACTAGCTCCCATCTTCCCTACACTGGTAATGGCAGTATTCACCATTCGAGCGGGTTTTCATGCGTTGCGTTGGAACAGCATCCTTTCTCAAGATGGGATATAAAGAGATGGTAAAAGACATGGATGACGATGACTGGAATCAAAAGACGTGAGGAAGAATGGACAGCGTCTACTAGGAAACAAAAAAGAATGCAAATGCAGCCAACGAAGTACTAGGGTATAACGCCATTAGAAAAGACAGGGCGGGGTTTCATGGGATGGTGGAACAGACGAATAGATCATGTGGCGTGAAACTAGGTAAAACTGAGTTGCGTCCATATGGAAGGTTAACAGATGATGTGAATTTGGTGAGAGTAAACACGAGGGAAAATCCTTCATTCAGATGGATCTATAACTAAACTTTCGGACTTCAAAACCAGCGATGAATGATAAGGAAACTTTGGAGCACGATTTTTTTCATTCTATAGTGACTGAAATTCGAAAATGATAATTTTTCAGAAAAAAGTGTCAGAAGCTGATTCTAAAATATTTGTACAAATGCGTGCAGAAACATAATGAGTAAATTTCACCGGGACAGGGAGTCTGGGTGGCCGGGTCGGGTACGCGTTAGCTGCACACTTTCTAATTGGTTAACGTTAATTGGAAAGAAACCACATAACACCTACAACTGAGTACGACCAAGTACTGGTTGTGAAGAAAGGTTTAGCAGCTTGTCCTACGTGAACTTCCATAAATGTTAAAAGAACTGAACTGTTTCTGTTAGCTCATCATTAAGCCGGTAAGCTCAGTCTGCTGCATAACCGGTTTATCATATAAAGTGATGCCAACAGTGTGGGATTAATTCTCGCGATGTCTTAGCTTACCATCAGAATCCTGATCTCCCCACTCACCTAATCGTTTATACGATGGCGGCAAACAAGGAGAAATTATACGATAGTGAGTTGGAACTGACCTGTCAATGGAATGCACTTTTTTTTTCATCTGTTGCCTTGGACATTTGGCTGCAATCACAGAGAAGGGGGTGAGACCATTTTCTGCTACCCATCTCCCTCCAAAATATCCACTGACGAGATTCGAAAAATGCTCCTGTTTGAATCCTATAATCTTTATAGCAGTACTTCAAACATCTTTATCATTTCTGTTCCAGTTTTGACGACACCACTGTCCAATGAGATAAATCGAATATTTTTTGGATTGTTGTAATGGCCTGTGCGATGTTGTAGCAAAATCAGTAACAGGAAACGAACTAAACATCTTTTCTACAATTTAACACAGCACAGGATCAGCGATATGAGAAACGTCATCGATATCAAACGTCACCTCTGTATCTCTATAGCGAGATGGACATTCACTCAGGAAGTATTTTTGCTGGTTGTTAGTAAATGAGGTATTTCCTGAGGACAGAATATGCCACAAAATCATTTTTAAGAATACATGCCGTTTTAATCAACGTTCTTTTGCAACCTCTAAATACATATGCACACACACACATAAATGCAAGTGCACAAACAATTTTATATACATGTATATATGTGTGTGTGTGTGTGTGTGTGTGTGTGTGTGTGTGTGTGTATGTGGATCATATTAGGAATGGATGGCCGGCCATTTGAATGTTCTTCCTGTGGAATGTGAGATGTTCGGGTCTTCAATAATGTCCAAGATATCCACAACTGCGGGAAGTGCACCCAACTCCAGCTCCTCAGCAACTGCGTTCGGGAACTGTAGCTGTATGTCAGATCATTTTAGAGTCTGAGTGGAATTGAGCGGAGTCATAGGGAGGCAGTAACACTTTAGGTACAAGAAATAGATAGATGGGATTCAGTTGGGAGACGATACGCTAACAGGCAGACAGCGCAGGAATCTGCTGTGGCCGGCCCCTCAGTAACAAGTATACCATATTTGTAACTTTTTGGGCGGGATGACTTACAAAGGGGTAAGCCATGGGGTACAGGTCTCTAGCACAGTGTTTGCCCCTTTTTCTCAGAAGGGTGGGTGAGAGAGGAGGAGAGCATTTATTCTTGGAGACTCCGTATCGATGAGGACAGATTGAGATTCTGTGGATACAGGGCAGACTCATGATTGGTGTGTTGTCTCCCAGCTACCAGGGTTTGTGATGTCTCGCATTGTGTTTTCAGGATCATTAAGAGAGAGTGGGAGCAACCTCACGTCATTGTCGACATACGCATCAACAACATAGGTCATAAAAGTGATGTGGATGTATGGCAGAATTTCAGGGATCGAGGGTGACATCTTAAATCTAGAACAAACAGAGTTGTTCTCTTTGATTTGTTGCCCATTCCACGTCGTAGTGAGATGAGGAGTAGGGAGAGAGCAATTGAAAATGTTGTTACAAGGATGGTGCAGGAGGAAGAGACTCCAATACTTGGATAGTTGGGACTCATACTGGAGTCGATGGACCTTTACAAACATTATGGTCTTCACCTGAACCAGAAGGGAAACCAATATCCTGAGTGGATAATTCGCCAAAGCTTTTCATGGGGATTTGAACGAATTCAGTAACGGAGTGGGAAGCTGAATTGTAGCTCCAGTTTGCAGGTGGTTGTGAGTGGTTATGTCATAAATAGCTTTTCAGGTTTACAAGCGTGTACTGGCAAGGCTGAAGGTGGCTTGAAGTGTGTTTACTTCAAAACCAGGAGCATCTGGGATAAGGTAGGTGTCATGGGTTGTTACCTGGGGCTTCGATGTTGTGGCCATTTCAGAGACATGAACGGAGAACTGTAGAGAATAGTTGTTCCTGGTATCTCAGTTTCGATTTTTTAGTAAGAACAGGCGGGTCGTTTCAGAGAGGGAAATGTGGCATTATTCGTCAAGGACAGTACTATGGTAGCAAAAACGATATTTGTTAAGGACGCGACTGAATCTGCTGAGGTAGAATGGACTGAGATTAGAATCAGGAAAGGAAAGGTCACCACTAAAATGTTCTTGATATATGGAGGAAAAGATTGCAAAGATGTTTCTGGATAGGAACGAAAGTGACACGGTAGTTATTATGGGGAGCTTTAACTTTCCAAATATTGATTGGAAATGTTATCGGTTCAGAACCTTGGTCAGTTTTTGTCCAATGTGTGCAGGAGGGTTTGCTGACGCAGCATGAAGATAGGCCAACAAGATGCAAAATCACATTGGATTTGCTTCTGGGGAATGAACTAAGCCAGCTGTTCTATTTTGAGTTAAGTGAGCACTTTGTTGATAGTGACTACAATTCGATTATGTTTATTTTGTGATGGATATGATTAGATATTTATAGCAGAGCATGAGGTATCGCGGGGAGAAAGGCCATTATGATGCAATTAGGCAAGAGTTAGGATGCACCACGTGTGGAAAGTAACTTCAGCGGTTGTGCACACGTGAAATATGGAGCTTGTTCAGGGAAAGGCTACTGCATGTCCTTGGTCATTATATATGCGTCATGCAGGATGTGTGAGGTCGACACAGGGAGCTGGGTTTACTGAAGAAGTTGAATCTATTAACAAGAAGGAGAAGGACGCGTATGTAAACATGAGGTATGAAGGCTGAGGAAGGACGCTTGAGAATTAAAACCTAACCAGGAAGGACCTAAAGACAGAGTTACTTCGAGCTAAGAGGAGGCATGAAAAGTCTTTATCTGGCAGGAACAATGAAAATCCTGAAGCTTTCAATTGGTAATTCAAGAATAAAAGAATGTCTAGCATATGATTATGGCCTGTCAAGAACAGAAGTACGAAGTTGTTAGCGGAATCCAAGGAAATCAGAGGCGCTGAATGTACTTTTTTTTATCATATCAAAAATGAAAACTACAATGTTGTCAAAGAGAGTATTGAGATGCAACCTAATAGAATAAACGGAATTGATATTCATAAAGAGGAGTTGTTAGCAATTCTTGAAAGTCTAAAAATAGGGTTGTCCCCTGGACTTGATGGGATGTATCCGAGGATTCTCTGCGAATCGTGGGAGGAGATTGCAGAACTTTTGACTAAAAGCTTTTTTTCGTCAGTCTTTATGTCATTAGTGCTAGAAGACCTGAGTTTAGCAAATATTTACCCCTTCTTCACGAAGGGGAGTAGAGACAATGCTGGTAATTATAGAACAGTGATCCTTAGCTTCCTTGCAGTTAAAGTTTTGGAAATCATTGCGAGAGAGAGGATTTATGATAATTGAAAAAGGAAGAAGTTGATTCGGGTTAGTCAATATGATTTTGTGAACAGTAGGTTGTGCGTCACAAAACTTATTGAGGTCTTTGAGAATTTGAGCAAACGGGTGGATGAGAGTAAAGTGATTGATGTGGCGGATATGGTTTTCAATCAGGCACTGTTAGCTGTTGCATGAATTACAGAGTCATGGGATTGAGGATGGTTTCGCGGTTTGGATCAGAAATTGGCTAGCTGAAAGAAGACAGAGTGTGGCAGTTCATGGGAAATGATGATCCAGGAGTTCAGTTACTGATAGTGTACCACAGGGTTCCTTTTTGTTTCCATTGTTGTTTGTCATTTGTATAAATGACCTCGATTAGGGTACGGAATGATGGATATGTAAGTTTGCAGATGACATTAAGCTCGACGAAGTTGTCAATAGTGCCAATATCTGCCGAAAGTTACAGAGGGGCATTGATAATCTGCAGAGCTGACCTCAGAGGCGGCAAATGGAGTTTAATGTGGAAAAGAGTGAGATAATTTACTTTGGAAGGAGCAACAAGAAGAAAGAGTTCTTGGCTAATTGCAATATTCTTGGAAATTTAGACGTGCAGAGCGATCTCGGTGCACATGTATATAAAACTCAGAAAGTTACCACTCACGTTGTCATGTTTGTTTGCAAGGATCACGGTGTGTTAGTTTTTCCTTGGGAGGTGGATTCGGTTTCGGAGCGAAATTATCGCTTTGCAGCTTCAGAAATTCACTGCTGTGGCCACACTTGTAGAGTTGCCTGCATTTCTGGTCTCCACATGGATGTGACAGCATTGGAAAGGGTGCAGAGGACATTTTCTAGGACGTTGCCTTCTATGGAGAGATGGTCTTACGAGGAAAGGTTGACGAACTTGAGGTGGTTTTTGATAGAGATAAGAAGTTTGAGCGGTGAATTTAGAGAGACATAGAAGATGATCAGAAGTTGCCATAAGGTGGACAGTGAAGGCATTTTTCTTCAAATGGTAATTTTGGTAAAAGGGCTCATCGATGTAAATTGAGGGTGACATATACCGAGGTAGGTTCCTTTCTCAGAGAGTAAGGGTGCTGAACGCCTTGCTTTCAACACTCGTGGACTCAACAACTTTCAGGGCAATTAAATGTCATTGCATAAACTTGCGACTTATGATGGTAAAATACTAGTCAGATTTGTATCACAGGTCGGTACAACGTTATGGCCAAAATGAACTTTATTGCGGTGTAATATTCGGTGTTTGAACTGTTCTTCAGCTTGAAGTTGCAATCATCTCTGGTCACTATCAGTAAAACCAATACCTGGCGAGAACCGAATGTCCAACTTTGGCACCTTACACAATTCCATTGTTTCGTGCAAGTACATCAAACTGACGAATTGTTCCACTGGAGCTGCCGTGTACTGATGACCAATGGCTACTGATCTTACCACTGGGCGCCTCAAATCAATTACTCCTTTTTTTTGCTGACGATCTGAAATGAAACACAGCGCAGAGGAGGTTAGACTGATGGTGGATCATCGATTATGGGGCATCAGGTTCAGAAAAATGACATAGTAAAATGTGGTGAAAATAGTCATGATTGAATTCTGTGTTCGTTCACTGTGGCTTCCTGCGTTGATCACAGGCAATGTTATGTCGCCACTGTACTGGGATTTTCCTTCTATTGGTATCAATTCGTCAGAGAATTCGATTCACTGATACTTCACCAGCATTCTTTGGAATGTTCATACGGCATAATGACCCATTATGTACACAACTTCAACAATCTTCTGCATTACTGCATCAAAGAGCACGTGGCATGGTTTTTATAAATAGTGAATATTGAGTAATGTTATGCAAGGGCAACTTGAATTTTAGTTTAATTAGTAAAGTCACCAGAATCCCAAGTAAGTTTCAAAATGTCAGAAATTCTCGAGCATTACCTTGGCCAAAATTCCAGTCCAGCAAAGCGGAACTCTGTCCCTGAATCCCCAGCATCCATGTAATCGTTTGCTCTACACGTGGATACTACATACTGGGAAGTGTGACGAGGCCAGACAGACGTGAGATGGGTGTCCTGAACGAAATGGTTTTAAGTCAGACTTTTGTGCTTCAAACTGGGTGAGGCCGCGACTTTGTGGTGCAATGGAAAGCGCTTTGAATTTCTACGCCTTTGTTAAGACTGTCATTCAAAAGTTGTGGATGCAAATCTCATCAGAGTCGAGTATGAGTTTATGGTTTGAAAGGTGTTCAGACCAGAATCGGCTGCTCATCTGCAAAACCTATAACATTCATGCAGAAACCCAACTGTCTCGAAATGCAGCATTTTTCTCTCAGCGATGAACAACTTCGATGTCTATTTATGATAGAGAACGATACGTATGTGTTAGCCACGTGACAACACGATGATATGGATACGCTGGAAAAAGACATAAAAGTGTTGTGTGATCTACGATGGTACAGAATGGCGTAGCGGGGCAGGAGCGGTATTAAGTCTGGCCTACTTCTGCTCATTTCTGCTTGCATCTTTTCTGGCTCAGGTTTCTGAACAATCACAATGAGAACAATGTGAATCTACACCAATGAATATTTTTGTCTCACCTCCACTTCGCTACCCTCTAAAGCTTCTGTTTCAACTTTAGGTCAGACAGTGGAGGATTCTCACATTTCTCTGTCAGGCTGAACATCCTTTCACAAATTGAAGTCGTTTGAATGAAATGTCCTTTGCAGCGACAATGCAACATTTTCTGTAAGCAAAGCAGGAACACACGGAAAACTACTTTCAACGAGATCCATTTTGCACAACACTTTGCTCTGTCGCTTTCCTGAACCTGATACACTAATAACCAGAGTCCATGTCAGCAAAACCTCAAGTACGTTAGGTATTGTTTAGGAACCTCAGCAAAAAATAGAAGAGTTAGGTCGAAGGGCCCAATGGCATGATTAGGACACGTTACATGATTATTGTCTGTGGCTCCAACGATGGAATTGACCAGTGTGTGGTCCTTATAGGCCAAAACATGCCCAGGTTTTAAGTTCGGTCCTCACATACAGCAGCCTTTACTGACATTAATCGAGGTCATTGAGATATTAGGCAGTAGAAGAGTTGAAAAACAATGACGAGTAAAGCAGAATTTATTCTAAGTCTGCATTTTCTTATTGTTTGGAGTGTTACGTCTTTTGGAAAGGTATCTATATTAACCGAAAAATTGCAAATATTCACCAGGTGAATCCCCATCGTTGGATAGAGAAATAGAGATGACCCGTCTCATACCGCTGACCCTGGACTGGATTACATTGTGGGAACTTCTGCGTAGCTCGTTTTCATATTGTTCCATTTGCTGCAAACTCGCACAGCTCACTCCGCTAATCGAAAGGAATTGGATCTATCACATTGCCTAGTTTGAATGTTCTCGGCAAATCAGTTACTGAAATGGTGTTTTTTTTTTAAGTGCTGCTGTGAGGAATAGAGGATTAAAACAGGGCGGAGATCAGTGAATATTAAATGCACTCACTCCCGTTTTGGTGATTGTGAGCAAACGTTCACGTGAACAGCTGGCAATGATAATGATATTTCACATCGACAGGTCACTTCCAATTCCCTGTGGTACGACTTTCCTTTTAAGGAATGTTAGGGTCGCTATTGTTTTATGAATTGTATGCGTGTTAGGCCCATAATACAGAGGTCAGGCAATAAACTCGGAAACATAATTTGCTGTTTATCATTTCACTAACAACAGGGAGAACATCTGCTGTTCTGCACAATTTACTCTCATATTATCAGGAGCAAGACAAACAGCTCCTGATACCTGCTACCAGTAATGGAACCAACCTCTCAAATTGTTTTTATTGTCACACACACCATGATTATAAACTCTTGTAACATGCAACAATCGAGAATATGCACGCTCCCATATCTCTTTTCGACACACGAGGTATCAATTTGATTGTCTGAACTGCTTTCTCCTGTTCCCTCTCACTCTGGGATGATGTGAACTGGGAAATCCATTCTCTGGGTTGAGTGGTGGGGGAGGTGAAATTGTGGGAAGATTATTCACATCAGGTGCAGTCTGCCTGAGCGACAGGGTTCCCTGCAGTAACACCCCACGCTGATTCAGACAGCATAGCCCGCCCTGTGACCTCGAGAAGGACACAGATACTGTTCCGCATTATTGAGAGTAATTCTCTCATTCCCATCAGTTCTGTTTTTTTCTATTTGTTTCAGATAGCTATTTAGACAAACTTCCCAATAGAATATGAGTTTGATCAACTTAACATCAGATTACAATACTGAAGTGTGAACACACACAGCAGCAGGTTTAAAATCGGCTTCTCTCGGCAGTTCCTTGACTGATAAATGGACAGTCTTCATTCAAATAATGCTGATTTAGTTAATGCAGATCTTGCCGAGGGCACATCCTTAATTGGCCCAAAGTTAGTTTCTCACCCTATGATCTGCGTGCCCTTGACTACTCTGATCCGCCTTTGCAAATCACAAGTAAAACTTTTCACTGTACTTCGGTATATGTGACAATTAATCACTCAGATAAAACCAATCAATCAAACGACACATTCATTTCCTCAGCGTGTAGAGCCAGCACAGCAAATGTGAGACGCATGGCCTTCGTCTGCCCTGTAACACATTTTGTGATTCTGACATAGCCAGGACAGGTCCGCGCCACGCAATAACAGTGAAGGGCTTTTGACATCATCATCCAAGGAACATACCGCACGCCAGGCGAAAAATAAACTCTCGGTGGAAAATGCCGTGGTCAGCGCAAACAGAATGGGCCATCATGAGTGTACTGGGCCCATAACTTAGAAATTAATGGAACAAAAGCATCCTCTCTTCTTTAACAATTCCAGATATCAGTGCGTATACTGCCCCTCCCAGTGATCCTGTATAACAGAGCACGGTTCTACAAATTGACTGTTGATTACCATTCTGCTTCCTATTTCTCAACGTATCTGCAATAAATGTCTTGTTTTGATACCACCAAAAACTTATACAGGTGAGGTTACACATTTGCGAAAGTCTGGATGCTCTTTGATTGTTCTCTGTCTGTCTGCTATGATGTGATTCGCAAAATCACTTGTCTGAGCTGAGAATACACTGGTGAAGATGAAACACGAACTGCGGTGTGCTCCATTCTCATGACGCCCTGCAATAATCAATCACGCTGTTTCACATAGCAGCGGCCTCACGGTCAAATGAAAAGGCATGAATGCAGAGAGGATGAGCATGTCGGAGGTGCTTGTATCATTGACAATCACTGGTGAGGTGCCCGACGACTGGAGATTGGCTAACATGTTGCCACTATTTAAAGAAGGTCGTAAAGAAAACTGCAGAGAAATGGAGACTACTGAGCCAGATAAAGATAGTGGTCAGTTTGTTGGAGGGAATCTTGAGTCATAGGATTTGCATTTTTAGAAAGGCAAAGCCTAATTAAGGATAGTCAACATGGCTCTGTGCTTTGGAAATTACCACCCTAATTGGGTTTTATGAAGAAGTAATGAAGATGAATGTTGAACGCAGATTAGGAGACAAGATCGAAATTACTTCAGTCAGGCATTAGACAAGGTACCTCCTGGTAGACTGGTTAGGAAGGTTAGCGCTCGCGGAATACAGGTAGACCTAGCCATTTGGATACAAAACTAGATCGAAGATAGAAGAAAGGGCATCAGTTTCTGAGCTTGCAGTCCTTTGACCAGTGGTATGCCTTAAGCATCGTTCCTGGTCCACTGCTTTTAGTCATTTGGGCAAATAATTTGAATGTGCACATGGGGTTTAGAGATAGTAAGTTTGAAGATGGCAACAAAATTGTTGGTATAGTTGACAAGGAGGTTATTCCTGAACCAGGCCGGCCAATGGGATGAAAAGTGTGAGATCGAATTTAATTTAGATATATGTGAGGTGTTCATTTTGGAAGATCAAATTAGAACAGGACCTATACACTTAATGCTGAGTTCCTGGAGTCGCGTTGCTGAACAAATACATCTTGTCGTACAAATTTATTGCTCCTCGAAAGTGCAGTCGCAGCTACAAAGGGATGTGGAACAAGCGTTTGTATGCTTTCATTTCTTGGTAAGAGCACTGAGAATAAAATTGGGGAAGCTATGTTGCAGCTGTACAGGACATTTGTTAGACCACTTTTGGAATGTTTTGTGCATTTCTAGTCTGCTTCCAGCTGAAGAAATGGTAAACTTGAATGGGTTCAGAAAAGATTAACGAGAAGTTTGCAAGTGTTAAAGAATTTTAGCTACAGGGAGATAGAATAGGCTGGGTTTTTGCACTAAAATGTCTTGGGGCTGAGAGGTGATCTCTTTGAGGTTTATAAAATCATGAAAGGCTGTATAAATACGTAAGGCGTTTTTTTTCCCCTGCGGTGGGCTAGTTCAGAAATAGAAGGCATGCGTTTCAGGTGTGAGGAGAACGATATAAAAAGGACATAAGAGACAACCTTTGCATTCAGAGGGCGATGCGTGTATGGAATGAGCTGCCAGAGGAAGGGGAAGCGGATGGGGCAGCCACAAGACATAAAAAGGCACCTGCCTGGATACATGAATAGGAAGAGTGTAGAGGAATTTCGGACAGGTATGGGCAAATAAGACTAGATTAGGCTAGCTTCTCTGGACGGCATGAACGTGTTGAACTGAATGATCTATTCCGCACTGTAAATCTCCATGAATCTATGGTTGGTAACCTTTTTTGTCCGAACTCGTTATCACCCTGCTGTAAAAGGAGCATTTGGGATCTTCTGGTAGATTGAAGAATAAAGTTGGATGTTCAGAGATTATGTAAAGAATGTCAGAAAGATGTTATGACGGCCGTGGTGTCACCAATTGAATGAAACGCCTGTCCAGCTGGAGGCAGCTGTGTGTTAAACTCCATGAATAACAGATTTTTTTTACTCCTCACTCTGGGCGGGACTAAGAATTTACTCAATTTTGGGCACACCACGTCCCTGAAAAATATTCCCTTTTGAAGCTGACAGTGAAACTTCACATCTGATGCAAAGCGGCCAGATAGAAGATTTTTAAGTATCCACAGATAATTAACTCTGTCGTGATGTAAAATCTAGGGAGTTGAGCTTTTCTAAGCACCTTGAGACAAACGTGATTTGAAGATGAAACATTTTCAATTGAGTTCAGGCATTGTACTGATGCGCTACAATCCCGCACCTACTATCTCATTGTTATGCTGGATTAAGGGAATGCTGGATGGTATGGCAATGATTTTAAATTATGACTGACAACAGAGGTCAAAAACTAATGCCTAAATTGTGTCGTTTTCTTTTCTTCTGTCAGTGACCTCATACTTCCCCTTCTGCCTGTCTGCTCCTCCTACTGAATTTCTCTGCCTCGTTAACTTGCTCTTTCCCTTCCCTGTCCATGCTTTTGGCTCTAAACTTATTTCTAAAGAGACTGATTACAGTCTGTGCATCACAGTGCGGATCTGTGACACCGACAGCAAGAGCGAATGGATTTGTCAGGGTACTAACAAAATCACGGACTGCATTCCATTACCAATTTCCGGTAATTGTCCATTAAGTTCAACTATTAAGGCACAATGTTTCTACAACTTCACCAAGAAAAACGCATCATAGATATCAGTAATAAAAATGCAATAGCAGAACAGTTGATTAACTTGAATGTAGACCCGGAATTGCCTGTGAGTATAATGTATCAATGCAAATCCCTGGAGGTTGAAAAAGAGTACATTACGTGATACAGTCTCCGTGCCCAAGGACTAATTCATGTTGACAGAAGTTGCTGGAAAAGCTCAACTGGTCTGCCAGAATCTGTGATTAGAAGTCAGAGTCAATATTACGTGTCCGTGATCGTTTCACAGAACTGATGGTGGCTGAGAAAATATCAGTTTACATGCAGAAGATAGAGTGGGGGCGCAGGCTGGATGCGGGGTAGGGAGTAAACGATAGATGGCGATAGAACCCGAAGGCAAGCAAGAGCAATTAGATCAACAAAAGGAGTGATAATGGTCTAGTTTGGATGGTAAAATGCGAAACGGGGAACTGTTAATAGTTAACTATGGTGAATGTGCATTAGAAGGCGGAGTGACAACAAGGCCTGGTATATTGGTTTTGGAGACAAGACGCATGAGAGTGCAGTTCTGAAAATTGCTAAATTTCATGTTGTGTCCGGATTGCTGCAGGGTGCCCAAGCGGAAAATGAGGTGACGTTCTTCAGAATTGTGTTGATCTTCACTGTACCACTACAGCAAGCCTGAGACAGAGATATTATCCAAGGAACTTGTCTATTACACTGGCAGACATCTGGAAGATCAGGGTCTGTTCTGAGGGCACAACGTTGATGCTCTGTGATGTAATCACCCAGTTTACGCCTTCAGCTTTCAGCTATTCATCGAAATATTTGTGAGTTGAAAAGAGGTATAGTCTAAACATTACTGCCATCCCCGCGATGTATTTGCAAGCAATCTCATAGACAGAGATTGACAGGTTTTTGGAACTCGCTTGCATAACAAGAAATAGGTAAAGGATAATATTTGAACTATAATTATGAAATAGTTAATTATGATAATTAGGGCCATGAGCCTAAGGAATATTACTGGATTTCGGCCTCAGAATAGCCTTGATTTGTTTGAATAGTGGAACAGGCGTCGGTAGCTGAATAGCCCATGCCATTTCTGATGTTCGTCCAAACTTTGCTGGTTCCTTCATGCACATTTCTGACCTGTCACCTTGGGCATTGCCTCCGAGAAAAAAAAGGTCTCCAATTGTTGACTGTTCTGTGAATGACTGGTACAGATACACGAAAGACATTCTATGCTAATATTATTAGCAACGTAATGATAAAACGATTAACTGACTGTATTCCCCGCACTTGAATCATTAGTAAATGTATATGCTTGGTTTCAAACAACCCCAATAATGATTTGCTTTCCTCAGCCCCAAATCAAGCGACACAGAGAAAAACGGAAAAGAGGCAAAATGTCAGGCCCATAGGCTTCAATCCTCTGATATCAGCTAAAAGCAACAATGGGGGTCTACTGCAAATCCTTGGGATGTGACTTTCTGCAATCCGGGCCAAATATCATTTCACATCGAACAGAGGCTTTAGAAATATTGAGGCAGGTTATGTCCTGATCAAGAAATGGATGGTTTTCGGATAGTGTAGGGGGACAAGCTGAGAAAAGTTCGCAGGTCAGCGCAATATCGAGGGCCGAAGTGCAGGTTCTGCACTGTATTGTTGTATGTTCTAGGTTCTAAGAAATCTCTGAGCTGCATTTCCATAGGCGTGAGCGAGTAACAAATAAACGTCACTCAAAAACTTTTGAAGTCTTCTAAACAGTTTATTTCCAATATTTTAGTTAAATACTGAGCCTTGCAAATCTGAACATAACCACATGTGGCATGTGTGACTCAGTGACACAGTTTCTGTTGTTTGTCTGTCAGATTATCATTCAATTTTGTTGATATTGAATTGAATCTCTTTTCCAAATGAAGGCACAGAACATATAAACAACATTAACTGCGGGAAGAGATGTTGATGAAGTACGATTTCTGTGTTCAGAAATAATCAAAAGCGAAGTGGAACCTCAATTCTTTCATTGACTTTTGATCAGAAAGCTTTGGCACGGTGGACCTCTGGTGGTCAATTTAATTCACTGCATGTTTTTTGGACAGTTAACCGTTCTTGATAAGAAATGGAGGTATGACTCTGTGTTCACCTACCTGAATTAGTACATTAAGCGATTGTTAATCTCCTGTCATGTGCTTTTGAATGAAAACTGGCGTGAGTGTCAGACCAGTTTGTATTTGTGGCATAACATACACTAAACAGTGCTTCTCCAAATGTGACAGATTCAATTCACGTCCTGAGAATTATTGAGCAAATATGAGAGGAATCAAAAGCAACCCTTCTATACTAAAGAACACTCAAAGTGCATGATATGATTCATCTCTGCTCTACCTTCCTTACGTGATATGACTGTTCACCTGTGCAGTCGCTTGAACTCAGCCGAGAGAACAAAGTCATGCATTTTTTGTGGGCGGCACGGTGGCACAGTGGTTAGCACTGCTGCCTCACAGCGCCTGAGACCCGGGTTCAATTCCCGACTCAGGCGACTGTGTGGAGTTTGCACGTTCTCCCCGTGTCAGCGTGGGTTTCCTCCGGGTGCTCCGGTTTCCTCCCACAGTCCAAAGATGTGCGGGTCAGGTGAATTGGCCATGCTAAATTGCCCGTAGTGTTAGGTAAGGGGTAAGTGTAAGGGTATGGGTGGGTTTCGCTTCGGCGGGTCGGTGTGGACTTGTTGGGCCGAAGGGCCTGTTTCCACACTGTAAGTCTAATCTAATCATAGGAATGGTGAAGATCTGCAAACCATGGTCAGGGAGGAACTCACATTTACAGGTCTCTAGCTCCTCCCACTGGCAATCAGATTTGGGGGCAGATCACATCAATGTTAATTAACAACTCATGAAAACTGAAAGAGCTTCCATGTAGAACCCACTTGTATTCACAAACAGAATTCACAGCTGTAGCTTTAAGACCTGAGAGGAGGCAAATTAGGTTGGAAATAATCAAGGACAGCTGTAAAAATATTAGTTGATTTAGACCTCTCCACAGTAACATTCACGATACTTAACCTGATTTTAAGAAAAAGGGCCTTGATTAAGCTGAGAAAATTCCTTACATTTGAGTTAATTCACGAGAAAGCAGGGTATTCTTTGCAAACATCAAATCATCACACAGTTGGTTTGAGGTGAAAGTGCAACGTTTGGAAACAATTTGCTTTAAAGTTGTACAAGTGGTTCAATTTTTTTCCATAGTCTGTTCACTGTAACACTCACCGTTGATGTTTTGGGAGTTTCCCAGGATTTCCTCATGTGGTTCGCACTGATAATTCACATTGTTGGATGCCTGTGTTCAATTCCATTCTTGGACGAGTGTCTGTGTGAAGTATGAAAAAGCTCCTTATGTGCATGTGTGTTTCCCCTGACAGTTCAATGTTATGTAGGTTATGTAGGCTGGCAATGTGAAATTGCATATCGTCTCCAGGTATGTGTGTGTTCGCCATGGGAAATGTTGAGATCTGGCGTGTGTCTAGGAGGCATACTGTCCTGAAAGTTGTTTTGACATATTGGTCCGAATGACCTGCTTCCACATCGTAGGGATTTGATAACACTGATGTTTGAAATCTTTTCAGATGAAAACATTGAAGGTAACATTCAGATTCTGATGAATCAAGCGAATCTGTCAGATCTCGGCTTAATGTATGATTTTTGTCACCCATCAGCAACTTCTCTCTTTCTATTCTACAAAAAAATGATTTGTAAACTTCAGCTCTGTACATATCGAATAGAAATTCCACCAGACAATTCCACTTTCTGTTAAACATATTTTACCTCAAAGATATGACTCGTTACCCCACATTCCCCCTCCTCCTTCTGCCGAAATCCAAAATCCACTTAGGATAATTCTTTCAGTAATATTTTAAACCAAAAATGTGCATCTGGAGACAGCCACACGTCGTCACAAAACAGTAATTTGATTATATTTGAGCATCCGGACAGAATATCAGGCATTAGCCCCAGGTTGATAACTAAATCTGTGGAGATATGATGAGCAATTATGAGCAATTATTCAGGCACCGAAGGAGGCCATTCAACCCATTGTGAATGCATGATTCTCCGAATGCGCTCTGATTTTTGCCATTTCCTAGACTTATCCTTTTGATCTTGCATCTTATTTCGCATCAAATAATAAAGTAACGTCTCTGACAGAACCTGCCTAAATCACAGTTCCCACACGATCTGTTCCAGATTTAATTACTGGTTGTGCGAAGTTTCTTTCTCACATCGCATTTCACTCTGTTGGAACGTTTTTTAAATCTAAATTCGTATCCTCAATGCTATTACGAGAGGGAACACTTCCTCATTATCAGCTCTAACTAGGCTCGTCATGATTTTGAAATTGTCTTTCGTATGTTCTGTAAGTCTTCTCCAATCTTAAAAGTCTCACTGTCGGCTCTTGTCGAGTCAAATTTGTTTCTCCAAGCGTGCCAGTGATTCATCATTCTGCATATACGAGTGGGCGTTTGACAGCAGTGCCTGCTCAACACGAGTGAGGCACAGAGAGGAAGCCTCCATGCAATGAACGTGAACGAGTGGCCGGGCTGAGCCTCCAAATTGTGCGGACTGGCTAAGGAGATTATTCACCCTTTACTCATTCAGAACAAACCATACTGGAAAGGAGCTATTCATATCAAAGGCTGCCTCTGTTGTGCAGAAGATGGGTATGTCCATTCCATTCAAAAGGTATGGCGGACGTACTGCCGACAACCATCAGCCAGGAGTCTGAAAGCACAGGCACAGAATCCATGATTCGAAATGCCTTTATCGGTGCTGTGGACATACACGCTTGTAGCATTCCCCAGCAGAGAAATACCGGAACAAGATGCAGCCATTTGGCATTTCGAGCCTGCCTGTCTTTCAATATAATGAGGAATAGTCATTCCAATCAGAGAAACTCTAGCACTGTAATGGCAATATTGATATTCACACAGATTTTTATGAATATGCTGGTTATGTCAAGTCCACAAAAAAAGAACAAATCAAATCCCACCTATTACCCAACTCCAGGCAGTCAACATATATAAAAATCTCTCCATCCCCGAAGCTCCCCTGATATGTCGAAGTTCTTGCTCCTCGGATGCTACATGACTTTCTGTGCTTTTCCAGGACTGCAGTTTCAATGCTAATCTTCAGCATCTGCAGGACTCTCTTCCGCTAAATGGGGTAAACGGACAGTCTGAGAGGTGGACAGGAATGTATTGGAATAAGGAAACCTAAAGTTAACAAAGGTATGTACAATGACCTCAGAAGCATTCTATCTGGGATGGGATAGAAGCACGTGATTTTATGGAGCTCTGAAACCATATTTCAGAAATATGGCGAGCATTTCATTGTGTGGTTAAATCAAAGACCCGGATTGGGAACTGTTTGAGACTGTCTGAACCTCGGTTGCACTCTAGAGGGATAGAAGTTGTTTAGGAAACGGAAGTAAGTGGTGATTTTCTCAATTTGTAAATGGGCCAAATGCTTGTTCATGCAGGCAATGCCTTCGTTAAATTGTCACCAGAATATTCGTCCAGAGAGCCACGTAATGTTCTGAATGGAATGCTTTTAAATTCTACCTTAACAGATGATACCTCAGCAGATTGTTGGAAAAATCGATGCTGTACAACGAATTCCTTTAGGATGGACATCAGGTTCACTCCCAATCTGGTCAACATGTAGTTCCAGAACCAAAGCAATGTAATTGATTGCTAAGTGCTCTTGATGGACAATAAATTCTAAACGACCCAGTCATATCCACACCCAGTGTATAAATAAATAAAACACCCACTGGTGTGGGATGTACGGTCTTATAATTTAGCAATAGTTCTGTAATTTTTACGTTGGGTTGTTTTAGCAGATAGAATTGGGCTATGCCACTGGACGTGTGAGAACGTTTCAGTGCCTTTGGTTGAAGTTACCTATTGGTCATGTACAGCTGAGAATAAGAAGATTGATGTCGATACCTTTGGGTTCACCAATTAATTGGAGTTGACATTCACTGCAGCGATGATTATTTTGGTTAATAATTCAAGGAGACCACGCCAGACGAGAAGAGGGATGGTTGAGGATATCAGCGAATCAAGGGAGGCTGAATGTTCAGCGACTGAGTACCAAAACGAGTCCAGGGACTTAAAGGTTTGTCTCAAAGGCGTGACGGGCTCTGGAGGTAGAAATAGAAGCTAATTAACGCATTTTAGGAAAAGCTACTGCTCACACTCCAAATCGCACCGGTCAACTACGTAGCAGACCCATATATTTGGTTTGAAGGTTAGTAGGGCTGTTTGTTCTAGTCTTTCCATTACCGTTTCTGCTATGAATCCTGATAGTAGAGATCCCAGAAATGACAGCCATACTGCTAAGACCCCTCGGACTCCGAGTAGCACACAAACCCATCAACACTCTCAAACAAAACCTAAACGCCCTTAAAAGGCCCAAATCATCCTATGGACAAAACCAACGTCATCGACAAAATTCCATGCAAGCACTGCCAGAAACACTACGTAGGACAAATACGAAGATAGTTATCTACCAGGATACACGAACACCAGCTAGCCACAAAAATAAACGAACCTCTCTCCCTCGTAGCCCTACACACGGAGGAAAAATATAACCATTTCAACTGGGACAACACATATATCCTGGAACATGCTAAGCAAAGATATTCCAGAGAATTCCTAGAGGCGTAGCACTCAAACCACAACGCCATAAACAAACACAGAGATCTAGATGCCATTTATCAACCACTCAGAAAACGAACAAGAAATGACATCACCACAAACCACTGGATCCCCATCCAGTACAAACATATAAATAGAAAGCAGGAGACAACAGCTTCGCTTCACTTGGAGATCGCCACCAACGATGTTACCTAGCTAGGTATTGAAACGTCTGGATATCAAACCTACAGCTCAGCGAGCAAACCTACCCCCTTAACCTCAACCTGAGCTACAAACCTTCACAAACCTTGTATAAACTACACTTGTGTCTGTGTACCCAGTGGTCTGAGTAGCGAGTTTCAAAGAATGAGGGAGTGTCTCACACAAAAGCTGATAAATTGATAAATTACTGGGCAAGAAGTTGAAAATCGAGTAGAATGAAAAGAAAAAAATGCATTTGTTCATTTTGGAGTAGATAACAAATGAACAGAGTAACATTTCTGCAATGAAAATGGTAGAAAGCTGTAGCACGAAGAGAGGTATGTGTAACTGCGCATAAAAACAGCAAGCTAAGACACAATTTCAACAGGTAATAATGGAGAATAATGGAATGTTGTCCCTTATTTCGAGGTGCATGCAGTTTAAATGCTTGGAAACTGTCTCTCCGTGTCACTGTACAAAGTACAGATCAGACCAATCCGTTCGCTATCTGAATACTTTTCGTCCACGTATTTAGGGACTTAGATGACTTCATTGGAGGAATTGCAGTGAAGCTTCACTGGAATGATATCTGATTTGGGAAGGTTCTCTTCTAAGCAAAGACTAGATGGATTTTCATTCCACTCACTGGATTTTAAACGATCAAGATGTGGTCTGATTGAAGCATGCAGGATATTTAAGGAGTGTGGCAAGTTAAATGCTGAGAGGAAATTTCCCATCATGGCTGAATTTAGAACCAGATGGGTAATGAAGGGTTATGTGTGAGAATCGTAAAGGTTAAGGCAAAGAACGTTTTGGTGTTCATCAGATGTATAGATTAGATTACTTACAGTGTGGAAACACCCACATCGGCCCAACAAGTGCACACCGACCCGCCAAAGCACAACCCACCCATACCCCTTACCTAACACTATGGGCAATTTAGCATAGCCAATTCACCTGATCGGCACATCTTTGTGACTGTGGGAGGAAACCAGAGCACACCCACGCAGACACAGGGAGAACGTGCAAACACCACATAGTCAGTTGCCTGAGGTGGGAATTGAACCCAGCTCCCTGGCGTTGTGAGGCAGCAGTGCTAACCACTGTGCCACCGTGCCGACCATGCAGATCAAATATCTGAGTGGATGTGTCGTCAGAAGGTCATACTGGAGTCTGATAAGAAAGCTATAATGTGAAGAGTCTAATTCAGACTCAGGCACTTCCCACCTGGAGGGAGGGCATCAACATAAAATCAAAGTAAGTTAACATAAAAATTCAAGGCATTAGGGTGAACCAACTCATCGTTTCACTAAAGGCAATTTCTCCTGACCGAATATGGGAAGCGTTAAATGCAATTTGATAACTGAGTAACAGTGAAACAACAGAGCGGGTGGTATGGAAGTCGAGCTGGCCATTGTCTATGTTCATGTAAATCCTGACACTATGCTTTTGGACAATGCCAAATATTGACATTACGTAGGTGAAAAACAGAAGGGTCAAGCATAGATCCTTCAGGGGCACCAAACATACAAAATTCAGAAGGAATAGGAGAATGGAAATAGAGCGGGATTTTCCAACGACTGTGAGATCAAATGTTAGTTTGTTTAGCAGAATGAGTGAGAAGGAACTGACCAGATAAGAGACACGGGCAGAATAAGGAACAATATCTCTCATTCAGTGAAGGAGGTTGTGACGAGAAGGAGAAGACAGAGTTATAATGTCTGTCGTTTAGCAAGACAAGGTGAAGGGTCACGATGAACTCTGATAAGCCTTGACAAGAGACGAGAAAAAGATGCAAGTTTTGGAGCACAACGGAAGACATTGGCTGGCGGACAAGTGGAAGGGAAGGAAGTAGTGCAGGTAGCTGATCGAATTGTCTCAATCTTGGTGACAAAGAATCTTATTGCTCCTCATTCTTTTGGTGAGGGAAGAGGGATAACAGAAAGAAGAGGATGGATGAGACAGGATGATGGACTTTATTTCGCAAAATAAATAAAAATCTGCATTAGTAATATGAACAATAGGTGAAAAAACTGATGTATCTACGTTTTATCGAGAATATTGGATGGTGCATTTGAAAGCTGGTTTTGAAAGTGTGGTCGGCAAATGGCGAAATTTTACTTCCACAAAAGAAATTAACTAGTAATTATCTGGTTGTCATGGAACCACTGTCAATGGCAAAAAAAAACCCTAATGTCCTTCAAGGAATGGAACCTGCCAAACTGACATTTGTCCGGCAAGCTACTCATTGTTTTAATCAGAGCAAGGTCTCAACAAAGGAATGAAACTGGTTCGACCGCATGGCGTCTAACAAGTTACTAGAAAATACAACCACAGTATCACTCCTCTCGACACCACACAGTCCGTCTCAGTAATATCTGGGAGCTAGTAATAAACTAGACAGGGAACAGCCTGACATAGTCATACCCATGGAATCGCACCTTACAGTCAATGACTGGATCTCAACATTACAGTCCATTAATATGCACTGTCAAACCAGCAGGATAGACCAGGCAGAGTTGGTGGCACGTTTGTGTAGACAGGAAGGATTTACCCTCGCAGCACTCAGCATTGACTCGGGGAAACAGGAAGTTTCTTGGTTCCTGCTGTTTTCCACATACAGTCCTCCCGCAGTGGATGAATCAGTACTCTTTCATGTTGAACAACACATTTTGGAAGCCTGAGAGTGTAAATGGTGCCAAATGTCGTCTAGGTGTGTGATGTCAATGCCCATTACCAAGTGCAGCTCAACAACTGGATTATTGATTTTTCTGGTTGTGATCGAAAGTTCATAGCTGCTTGGATCAGTACATGAATACAAAAGGTGTGAACAGAAAACTGTCAAGTGTTGCTATTGGGACTTGATTAAATTAGGATAACTTGTCGGCATGGAAGAATAGATCAGAATGGTCTGTTTATGTGTTGAACATCTCTACGACTCTACTTCTCTTGCCTCGAACTTTCTCTGTCAAATCCTGTCCTCACTCATTCTTACAAACGAAGGTTAGACTTATCAACCGCAGTAGGTTGCCATCTTCAAAGTCCTCCCCAAATATAACGACAAAACCGTCCCACTGTCCTCCCAATCGCCACACCAGTCTCCGAATCCAATTTACCATCCTTGAACATGACAATCACAACAGCACAGAATCACAACGGTCTACTAACCTCATCGATTTGTTACCCACCAGGGATTGCTTAGCATTTCGAACCTGCAGGGATTGTGAGACAAGCTGCCAGCATATGTAGCGAAGGCCTTATAACGGCTGGGACAGACACTTGACCTAAATCCAGGAAGGCACGTGTTATTGGGACAAAGCTGTAGAATAGGGTTAATAACCAAATCAGCCATGATCAAATGACCGAGTAGACTAAATGAACCAAATTGTCTAACTGTACTATATCTTCTAGTCTCTGGCCATCTGGTATCTGATTAGTTCGAAACAGAATTAATTATTCAACTCAATGTCCTCCCTTTAGAACTGGGCAAAGTGAGAGATGGAAAAGATTCCCAACAAATGTGCAGAGTGGGAAAAGGATGGAGAGGTCTTTCTGGTTTAGTTAAAGAAACATAATTTGGGACAGCAATTCCTGGACGAATCAGCTCTCTCTGTTCTGGGATCGTTTGACTTCCCCGTTCCCCCAGATCACTTCTCTCCCACAATGAAACCTAACAATCCTGCCCCTCTGTTACACAGAATGACGCGTTCGTTGTGTAAACCTACACAGTCACGTGGGAATATCATTTTCCGTTTGAATTGTGTAACGTTCACCAAGCAGAACCTTCTGAATTAGTTACTCCTGGTTTTACTCCATTTGACAGGGAGTCGCCACGGCCAGACCCACCAGGCCATTCTTATTCTGTGATTGTGAACAGTTTTGTTGCTGCAGGTTTAGAATGAACCCTGACTCTTTTTGAAATGACTTCATTATTGTACATTCGGTTGCACTTCCAAACTTGTCTGTGGCACCAGTGGAGCAGAGACAGTTTTCACTCAGGAACTGGTATCTGAACAAAAGCAAAAGAGCGAGAAAGACAGACAGAGAGCCTCTGTTTTGAGCGGTGATACTGGCAGTAGAATGTGCAGCTGGGCTTCACCACGGAAAGTGAAGTTCGACCATTAAGGCACTAAACATGAAGCCAGAACATAAGACCATGTTAGGAAGAATGTCATACAGTCCCGCCAGATCCCTCAGGGGTGAGCCAACGATTATCTGTTTATATGACTGACTTATGGGATTTAGTAACATTGAGTGAGTTTCTTCTCTTTGTTGTCCTCACAGATTTCCAACTCAGACGGCAGCCATATGGCAGTTGTTCATGTCCAGCTTTGGAAACTGCAGGAAATAACATAGTTAAGGAGAAACACACGGAAAGTAGTTATGCATATTGGCACCGAGTTTGCACGAAATTTAACGATGATCTCCCAAGCGCGGATTCTACTGCTAACTCAGCTTTTCAGGTTCTGGTTCAGTCAGCAAATAGGATTAAAGAGAAGACCTCCAATAAGAGACGAACGTATCTGCAGTCCTCTTTAGTTTTTCCTTCCAGCTGAGACTTACGTTAGTCAAATCCTCTTGCTATGCAGTCTGCAAAAATGTCTGGATATTTTGTTTTTCACTCTTCATTTTTCTGGTTTTCATTAGGTTTCTCCACAAGTGGTGTAATCCTCACTTTGGATGCTGCTAAATCGTTCCCAAGAACAAACAGAATTCCTCTACACATTCCCAAATGTCGATTTGGTACTTCAATTCGATCTTACACCGGTGAACGCTATATGCCTGTTCATTTACCCCATTACTCTCTTTGGTAATAGAGTGTCATATCAAGAGGTAGAGTTGCTTTTTGGGAACGATTTAGCAGGATTCAAGGGGCGAGTGACGCGTCTGGCTGTGGAGTAGCGAAAGGAAGACCAAAGAATTGAGGAGTTAAAAGAGAAATACCCAGATTTTTTTTCAGATTATAAAGTAAGAATATCTGTCTAAGATAAATCGCAGTACGAATGTAAAACTAAGAGGGCTGCGAATATGTTCATTTCTTGCTATTAGAGATCGGTTACGTTCTCTATCTATCAAAATGATCACGTCTCGTTCTTCTCCCCCGTTCTTTCTGAGTAACTTTACCCACAAATGAGAAGTCTTGTTGATATCAAGCTCTAATTCCATACCCATTCCCTGGCTAATCTGTGCAGTCTCCTGCAGCTCTTCAGCTCTTCTTGGGGTTTCCTTTATTACGTTCCGTAATGCCCCTTGCTTAGCCCTTTTGTAAACAGATATTTTTCAACTTCACCTTGGTTTAACGACCAAAAACGGTGACCTTATATGTCCGAATTTCAGGCAGTGAAAGACGCTTCTTCTCACTGTCCTTCATAAATCATTGATACTGTAAATTTGTGTGTCTCACTCCACTGCTGCAAAAACACACCTGAGGCCTTTCGCTTATTTTCTGACTCTTGAGCTTCTTCTTTAACCTGTGATAAACTATTAGCATGTGTGCTCTACGCTTTCTTTTGTATTGAAGGATTTCCCCTTCTTTCAGATAATCCGAGTCCCAACCTAAACATTGCTTTAGGAGCTAATGTACATCTGCCATCTCTGCTGCTCTTCTCGGTTCTTGAACTTCTCGCTCGTCCATGCGAATGCCTATCATCGCTGGAACTGTGTTTTTAAACTCCTCCTGCAGAATAATCTCTCTCAGTGTCTCGTAGATTTTAATCAATATTTAAGGCTCTAACTGAACTATCAAAATCGATATGTTAATGATTTTAAACGCAAGTAAGTCAGAATTGTTTTTTAAATCTATTTTTCTGAACCACTATCTATGTATTTCTCGTACCAGTTCACAAGCACTCAACATAACCTGTTTGATCACCTGGCCCTTCTGCTAACAGCGCTGCAAATATCTAACTCGCTCTGCCTACCAGCTTTTATTTGTTTTTCTTCAAATAAGGACAGCTAAACAAAGCTCAATTACAAGAAATAAACAGCGGTTAACAAAACAAAGACCACCCTCCCCACGATGTATATATCCTCCAAACTTATGAACAAAAAATTGAGAAGCAACAAAAGTTGATTATAAATATCTACAAAGCACATCCATATTAAATAAAAACAGCAGTAAGATAACTGTATTCACCAAAGGAAAAAAGAAGAATACCATTTTCACAACAGACGATACCTCAACCAGGATCAATTAGTAAGACAACACCCTTAGCATATGAAAGAAAAAGCGTTGCAATTTTTTTGGAAATTTGTTAGATGAGTCAGGTAAGGATAATCTAATAGTTTCAAAGTACTTCTAAGGATGTAAAGCACATCTATAACACAGTTTGCATGAGTGACTGGTGTTAGGGATTAAAATTTTAACATTTAAAATTTAAAGCAAAGCATCAATAGCATGAGGCGTAAGATTTTCATCAGATACCTTACATAATGAGTCAAAATCGCAGCCCATCATCGACTAAAGAAGGACAAAGCCAGATTATTTACATATTTCAGTCAGGCATGGTGTAAAGGGCCTTGTGAGGCAGCCGTGGTTTAGTAAGGAATTGGAGTCCCTTGTGAAAGGGAAGAAGGCGGCATATGTAAAGATGAGGCGTGAAGGTTCAGTAGGGGCGATTGAGAGTTATAAGGTAGCCAGGAAGGAGCTAAAGAGGGAGCTAAGAAAAGCGAGAAGGGGACATGAAAAGTCTTTAGCTGGTAGGATTAGGGAAAACCCAAAGGCTTTCTATAGGTATGTCAAGAATAAAAGGATGACTAGGGTAGGTATCGGTCCAGTCAAGGATAGTAGTGGGAAGTTGTGTGTGGAGGCGGAGGAGATTGGAGAGACATTAAATCAGTACTTTTCATCAGTATTCACTCAGGAACAGGACACTGCTGATGTGAATATGGAATCACAAATAATTAGAATGGATGCCCTGGAAATATGCAGGGATGAGGTTTTGGGAATATTGGAGAGGATGAATATATATAAGTCTCCTGGGCCTGATGGCATTTACCCCAGGATCCTGTGGGAAGCTAGGGAGGAGATAGCAGAGCCATTGGCCTGGATTTTTATGTCGTCATTGTCAACGGGAATAGTACCAGAGGACTGGAGGATAGCGAATGTGGTCCCATTGTTCAAGAAAGGGAGTAGGGATAGCCCTAGTAACTATAGGCCAGTGAGTCTGACTTCAGTGGTGGGCAAAGTCTTAGAGAGAATGGTAAGGGATAAGATTTATGAACATCTGGGTAGGAATAACGTGATCAGGGATAGCCAGCATGGTTTTGTGAAGGGCAGGTCGTGCCTCACAAACCTTATTGAGTTCTTTGAGAAGGTGACTATGGAAGTGGATGAGGGTAAAGCAGTAGATGTTGTGTATATGGATTTTAGTAAGGCGTTCGATAAGGTTCCCCATGGTAGGCTAATGCTAAAACTTCGGAGGTATGGCATTGAGGATACATTAGAGGTTTGGATTAGGAATTGGCTGGCTGGAAGGAGACAGAGGGTAGTAGTTGATGGATTATGTTCATCTTGGAGCGCAGTTACTAGCGGTGTACCACAAGGATCTGTTTTGGGACCATTGCTTTTTGTTATCTTTATAAATGATCTAGAGGAAGGACTTGAAAGCTGGGTAAGCAAGTTTGCGGATGACACGAAAGTCGGTGGAGTTGTGGATAGTGAGGAAGGAAGTGGTAGGTTACAGCGGGATATAGATAAGTTGCAGAGCTGGGCGGAAATGTGGCAAATGGAATTCAATGTAGCTAAGTGCGAAGTCGTTCACTTTGGTAGGAATAACAAGATGATGGATTACTGGGCTAATGGTAGGCTACTTGGTAGTGTGGATGAGCAGAGGGATCTTGGTGTCTATGTACACAGATCTCTGAAAGTTGCCACCCAGGTAAATAGTGCTTTGAGGAAGGCATATGGTGTACTGGGCTTTATTGGCAGAGGAATTGAGTTCCGGAGTCCTGAGGTCATGTTGCAGTTGTATAAGACTCTGGTGCGGCCTCATCTGGAGTATTGTGTGCAGTTTTGGTCGCCATACTATAGGAAGGATGTGGAAGCTTTAGAACGAGTGCAGAGGAGGTTTACCAGGATGTTGCCTGGAATGGTAGGAAAATCTTATGAGGAAGGGCTGAGGCACTTGGGGCTGTTCTCATTGGAGAAGAGAAGGTTTAGCGGAGATCTGATAGAAGTGTATAAGATGATTAGGGGTTTAGATAGGGTAGATACTAAGAACCTTTTACCGCTAATGGAGTCAGGTGTTACTAGGGGACATAGCTTTAAATTAAGGGGTGGTAGGTATAGGACAGATGTTTGGGGTAGACTCTTCACACAGCGGGTTGTGAGTTCATGGAATGCCCTGCCCGTATCAGTGGTGAACTCTCCTTCTTTATGTTCATTTAAGCAGGCATTGGATAGGCATTTGGAAGTTATTGGGCTAGTATAGGTTAGGTAGGACTCGGTCGGCGCAACATCGAGGGCCGAAGGGCCTGTACTGCGCTGTATCCTTCTATGTTCTATGTTCTATGTTCTATATATCATGTGTTGAGGTTTGTTGCTAGAGGGCACATGAAAGAGATTCCTCCTCAATTAATTTTAAGAATTGAAACCTGGTCAACTGATTGTTGAAAAGATACAGAAACAGTATCAACATATAAGTCTTTCACAGTTATTAGTGTGCTATCAGCTTAGTCGGAACTGGCATTACCTACTAGATCTATGCCCACAACAATTCCCTGCCAATTTTTCGAATGGACTAAAGTAGACTGCGACATCTTTCTCACCAAAATGTGGCAATGCTTTAACATATCACTCCTTCTCTCTTCACCAACATTCAGTCAACTTAACATTGCTGACTAATTCGCAAATGCTGAAGTTCAAAATCTCTCTCACTTCCTCCTTCTCTTTCTTCTCTCTATCTTTGCTAAGCAAAATTCCATCTCACTCTTTCTTTTCCTTTGTTCTCTCTTCCTGTACTTTCTCCTCTCTCTATTTAACTTTTTCTCATCTCTCCTTTTCTGCTCTCCCTTTCT
Organism: Hemiscyllium ocellatum; assembly: GCF_020745735.1. Classification (NCBI taxonomy): domain Eukaryota; kingdom Metazoa; phylum Chordata; class Chondrichthyes; order Orectolobiformes; family Hemiscylliidae; genus Hemiscyllium; species Hemiscyllium ocellatum. The sequence continues at coordinate 3,408,406 of NC_083418.1, forward strand.
CTGTTTTTTCTCTCTCTTCTTCTCTCTTTCTTCTTCTCTCTATCTCTAAATTTCTTTTTCTCTTTCTCTTCTCTCGTGGCACATCTTTCCCTTTCTTTACCTCATTACTCAATTTCGTTGAAATGAAATTTAATTTTTTTCTACCTCGACTGTTCCTGTCTGTTTCTCTGAAACACCTAAGTGATTGACTAACTCCCTTACAATATCATCTTTCTTTTCCCCCCTCTTCAGACTCAATTCTAACTTTTTTTTGTATGCAGACTTATGACCGTCTTCTATCTTTCAGAGAAATTTGGGCGTCATATTCAAATCCCAGAAACACTTTCACAATCTTAACAGTTTTTTTCTCTCACTTTTAATCCAACCAACAATAAAGAATTTTTTTTAAAAAAACAAAACTGTCCAACCCACGTTTTATTTAAAAATCTAGGATATTAATCGATAAGTAGTTGAATCTGATGGAACCTTTCCAAACGCAAACCTGTTCAAATCCGTCCCAAATCTCCAACTGGATCTATCTACACCTGTCCAAATCTCTCTCCTGAGTCCCCAAAATGCCACAGCATTGCAGCTAGTTAATTAAACCAAACACTTAGGAATAATATCTTCGCCTCATAATCTGATAAAATAAAAGTGACAGAGAACTGCCAAAATCCACAATTTAAAGGTATAATATCAAATTATTTCTTAACCCTAAACGTAAAACCTTAAACAACAATTATTGTCAACCGTAAGGCCCCTTTTATCTCGGCTGCTTATTATCTGCCTTCCAACTCTATTACAATATGGCGATCCAATTACAAAGGAAACATTACTAAAATTACATCAAGTTAATTTCAAATCAATACAATGGTTACCTTCTCTGATATATTTCTTCGTTTGCTGAATATATACTTTGGTAGTTTTTCTTTTTTACTGTGAACGTGTTTCATAACATAAATAAGTTACTTTGATAGAGAGTATTTTTGAATGGCAGTCTCTCTCGATAGCAATTATCCTCTCAATTGCCAATTACTCTCTCGATGGCAACTACTCTGTCTGACTTTCAAACTGTCTGATTTTCCTTAACACCAAACATCGGATCGTTTCATTGTTTCTGTGATACCGAAACAATAAATTCAAAATCGCATGTGTTTTATTTTCCTGCCACATAATTTATACTGATTGGTTACATTCGAATAGCTGGAAGTACAGCCACCAACACACATACGTATTTTGCAGCCAAGTGTTGCATGTTTCCACTTTTCCAGTGCACTCTGAGACTGCTAGCTCGTTATATGATAGTAGCTTCTCAGCTCTCAGTGCAAAAAAGAATTATTTATCTCTTAAAGATACAATGCACTTTATTCTCATAGCAGTGTGTGTCTGTGTGTTTGCGAATGTATGTGTGAATGTGTGTGCTTGCGCCTGCCCACGCAAATTCTTCCACATTTCGAGTATTTTATTTAGAACGCTTTCTTTCACATCATTCTCAATGAAATTATTAAACTTCAGATTCAATAATCATGTCTCTAGGAACTCAATTTTCCACACCACAGTAAGAATGGGAACAACTTTGTAATGGGAAACTGAAAAAAAAATATCTCTGAAAGTTGCCACCCAGGTAAATAGTGCTGTGAGGAAGGCATATGGTGTACTGGGCTTTATTGGCAGAGGAATTGAGTTCCGGAGTCCTGAGGTCATGTTGCAGTTGTATAAGACTCTGGTGAGGCCTCATCTGGAGTATTGTGTGCAGTTTTGGTCGCCATACTATAGGAAGGATGTGGAAGCTTTAGAACGAGTGCAGAGGAGGTTTACCAGGATGTTGCCTGGAATGGTAGGAAAATCTTATGAGGAAAGGCTGAGGCACTTGGGGCTGTTCTCATTGGAGAAGAGAAGGTTTAGCGGAGATCTGATAGAAGTGTATAAGATGATTAGGGATTTAGATAGGGTAGATACTAAGAACCTTTTACCGCTAATGGAGTCAGGTGTTACTAGGGGACATAGCTTTAAATTAAGGGGTGGTAGGTATAGGACAGATGTTAGGGGTAGATTCTTCACACAGCGGGTTGTGAGTTCATGGAATGCTCTGCCCGTATCAGTGGTGAACTCTCCTTCTTTATGGTCATTTAAGCGGGCATTGGATAGGCATTTGGAAGTTATTGGGCTAGTATAGGTTAGGTAGGATTCGGTCGGCGCAACATCGAGGGCCGAAGGGCCTGTACTGCGCTGTATCCTTCTATGTTCTATGTTCTAAACCTCACTCTCAGCCTCTGTTGGACAGATTTACATATGATCCGAGGAGATTCTGTACGGTTGTAAAGCTTCAAATGGGGCAAATTTCAATGTCCACAGAGGTTGCAACCACGGAGACAAGGAAGGAAATTACAGAGTTTCTGACCATCTGTAGAATCCCTCACTGGCCACAGGGGAGGTGTCGCTGGACTGGAGGACAGCTGATGTGTTTCCACTTTTTAAGAAATGTGGTAGAGATAGACCGAGAATAACAGACAGTGAATGCCACCATAGTCTGACGGAAGTATTGGAGAAAGCTCCAAAGGTGTTAATTTATCTACATTTTAAACGAACAGGTCTGACCAAAGATAGCTGGCATGGCATTTCGGGAAGGACATCATGCCGTAAAATCAGGGAGCGATTTTGAGGACGTTACCAGGTCTGTAGATGATCAGAGGACAATTGATCCCAATCATATGCAACTGGCAAAGCCAGTCCACCATAGAGATTGAAGACGAAGGTAAAAGCGCATTTCTTTCAGAGTAACTTGGGAAATTGGCTCCAAAATTAGCTTTGTCAGAGATATCAGAAGATGCTGATAGAAGGCTGCTTGCATAATTGGAGGCTGGGGTTTAGTGCCAGGTCTCTTATTGTTTGTGATAGTCAGAAAGTGATGAGAGTGTGCCTTTGTTGATCGAGAGCGATGGGAGAGTGCGGGGTTGAGTTTGTGTTATGAGCAATTTCGAGGATGACACAATATTGGGTGTTTCGAAATGAGGAAAAAATGCTTTGGGTTAAAGATAAAAGTAAACAGATTGGTTAGATGGTCAGATCAGTTACAGATGAAATTCCAAACCGATGAATGTGAGTTGATGAACTTTGTAAATGTCAAGGCAAGGCAGTACACAATGAATGGTAGGAAAATAGGAAGATCAGAGGAACAGAAAGAGTTTGGGGAACGTGATAATATTTCCTGCAGGAAACAGGACGGTTTAATACGGGGCTTAAGAAGGTATACGTGCATTCACCCGTCGTGCATAGATTGCTACGTTAGGGACACTGTGTCGAGCTTTACAGGTGTTATAGAATCAAAGAGAACCACAGCACTGGAACAGGCACTTTGCCCCAAACGGCCCATGCGTACTCCACCTGTTTCACAGTTAAAACACTCCTATTTAACTACTTATGGTTCATTTCCCTCCATACCTATCCTGTTCATGCAGCTGTCTAAATGTTCCTTCAATAAAGAAAATTGTTCTCGCTTCCACCATGACGTTCTGCTGACTGTTCGAGACACTGACCACTTTCTCTGTGCTCGTTTTCTATCTCTCCCCTCACATGTTAAAGCTATGCCTTCTCGTTTTCCACTCCCCTACCACGGGGAAAATATATTGTTACCAACCTTACCTGTGACTCTAATTGTTTTATACAGTTAAACAACTTCATCCCTCAGTTTCGTATGCTTCAAGGCAAACCGTATCTAACCCCTCGTTATATCTCAAACCTTCAAGTCCAGATTGGAAACGATCAAATCATTTCTGCACCATTTCTCGTTGAATACTGTCATTTCGAAAAAGGAAAACCAGAACTGTACTCCAAAGAGGGACTCAATCATGTCTTGTCCAACTACAGCAAGTTGTCTCAAATGTAACATGCAATGGTCAGATAGAGCAAGCAACACAACACCCTCCAACGTCCACAACACTCTCCAACGCCCGAGGATTGTCCGTGTTATTCTCGCCCTGGGCCTGGTTTGACTTCCATTTTTACAGAACAGCAGGGAGAGAGGCTGAGAGAAGCGAGGTTGCCGGGAAGGGTAAGTTTTCCCATGTAAATAGTAAGTTACCTCGGGATTCGTGCCACTATTTGTACCGAGTCGTGAAGAAAGAGGGTGGAGAGAAGCGAGGCTGCTTGGAAGGGTAAGCTTTCCCACGTAAATAGTAAGTTGCCTCGGGAGTCGTGCCACCATTTTTACAGAGTGGTGAAGAAAGACGTTGGAGAGAAGTGAGAATTGACGGGCAGGGTAAGTTTTCCCACATAAAAAGGAAAATGCCTCTGGAGTCTGGAAAGCAATTTTGCAGAGAGGCGAGGAGAGAGGGTGGAGAGAAATGTGGACTGTCGGAAGGGGAAGCTGCCAGCATTGGGGTGGGGTGGGGGTGGCAGGAGAATACCAGAAAGATAAGGACTGAGTACATATTTGTGCAGTGGCTAAACCAGAGCTATTACACATGTAGTGTCTCATCCAGACCCCTCCTCCAACCAGAAGAAAAAAAAATGTAAGTTACGGTTTTCCTTTTATTCTTTCTTTGTCATATTTGTTAGTCCAGTTTGACATAACGCTAAGCTTACAATGGCAAGGGACCTCAGACCCTTGGCATGTGCATCCTGCTTGATGTGAGTTCTCAGGAAAGTGACTGAAGTTCCTAACTCTTACACGTGCATGTAGTGTGTCCAGCTGCAACTCTTGTTTGACGACATAGCGACTTTGGAGCTGCGAGTGGACTCACTGTGGAGCATCCGCGAAGCTAAGGAGGTCGTGGATATCACGTTTAGTGAGCTGGGGTTACAGTGCAGGTTAGAATTGCTGAGGGTGATCAAAAGGCAGAAAAAGTGTAGAAAGGCAGTGCAGACGTCCCCTGCATATACCGTTTTGAATATTGTTAGGGGTGGTGATTCACCATGGAAGGGCAGCAGTTGCCAAGGTCTTATCACCGTGGCGGGCACTGCTGTTGAGAAGGGCAGCAAAAAGTTTTGTAGGATCATAGTCATAGTGGATTCTACTGTTAGTGGGATAGATAGTCGGTTATGTGACCAAAAACGAGACTACAAGATGGGATGTTGCCTCCCCGGTGCTCGGGCAAGGGATGTCACCAATCGCTACTGAGAATTGTAAAAGTGGCTGGTGAACAGCCAGTTGTCTTGATGCATATATGCAACGACAATATAAGTCAAAAACAGCTATGTGATGTCCTAACAAAATTCAGGGAGCGAGCAGAGAGGTTAAGGTAGAGGAACTCAAAGGTCGTGATCTCAGGAGTTCGACCAGTGCCACGTGCTAGCCAGAATAGAAATGACAAAAATATAGGACGATGAAGACGTGGCTTGAGTGATGGTGTCAGAGGGAGGGGTTCAACAAAAGTTGGACATTGGGACGGGTTCTAGTGAAGGAGGGACTGTTTCAGAATTGACAGTCTACATCTGAACCAGAGTGGAACCAATCTACTTGGGGAGTTTATGTCACTGCTACTATGGAGATTTTAAGCTCATGTGGTACGGGGCTGGGAACCAGAAAAGAAGGCAAGTAGACAGCGAGGTGGAAACTGCAGCCTGTAGGAATCACGAATATAGCATTGATAATGTGAAGAGTAGACAGAGAACAGATGAACGCAAGAGAACTGGTGGTCTGACCTGCATCTACTTTAATTCTGTATGGTTCACAATACTCATAGACAAAGATGAGAATGGTCCAAAGGGAAAAGTAGTAAAGTGGGCCAAGGCCAATAATATCAAACGTAGGCAGGAACTGAGAAATGTGGATTGGGCGCGACTATTTGAAGGAAGTTCACATTTGATATGTGGGATGCTTTCAAAGATAGTTTAAAGAGGCATCGAGCATAGTATGTAAGACAGATGAACGTAGGGTTGGATTAATGCCTGAGAGTATGACGTTAATGCAATCACAGAGACTTGGTTGAAGGAAGGGCACAATAAGCAACTAAATGTTCCAGGGCATAGACACTTCAGATAGGACATGGAGCGAAGCAATTGGAGGTGGTAGTGTGCATGCAATTGCATTGATGGTCAAAGATGAAATCAGAGCTGTGCTAAACGGGGACGCTATGGAGGACTTGGGTAATGAGGCATTATGGGTGGAGCTGAGAAAAAATAAGAAGGGTGCAATTACATTGTTCGGGCTGTGTCCCAACAGTGCCTCCCGACAGTGAGTGTGAGATCGAATGATGTAGTGGCAATAGGGTAGTGGTGTTGGAGATTTTAATTTTGTTAACATTGATTGGGATACACTTAGCATCAGAGGTCAGGATGGGGATAATTTGTGAAAAGCGTGCAGGAGAGATTTCCAGAGCAGTATGTCAACTGTCAGACGATGGAAGATTCCATATTTGGCCTGGTATGAGGGAATGAGCCAGGACAGGTGGGAGAATTTGCGGTGTGGGATTTCTTTGGGAAAAATTACCATAATTTAGTAAGATTTGGAATAATCTCCGAAAAAGTTGAGAGTGGTCACAAGGGAAGAGAAATAAACAGAGCCAAGATCAGTCTACTAAAATTAGGCTGGAGCTGGGAAATGTGGATTGGACACAACTATTTGAAGGTGAATCTACATTTGATCTGGGCGATGCTTTCAAAGATAGTTTAAAGATAGTGCAGGATAGGCATGTCCCGGTGAAGGTAAAGGCTAGGAAAGACAAGACTCGTGAACCGTCGATGACAGGAGAAGTCGTACGATGAGTCCAGAGAAAAGGGAGAGTTTAGATTAGATTACTTACAGTGTGGAAACAAGCCCTCCGGCCCAACAAGTCCGCAACTCCCCACCGAAGCGCAACCCATCTAGAATATTCCCCTACATTTACCCCTCCACCTAACACTCCGGGCAATTTAGCATGTCTAATTCACCTAACCTGCACATTTTTGGACTTTGCGAGGAAACTGGAGCACGCGGAGGAAACCCACGCAGACACAAGGAGAATGTGCAACCTCCACAGAGTCAGTCGTCACATAAGGTCAAGGCAGCTAACAACAGAACGGGCCCTGGAGGAACATCGGAAGAGTAGGACCAGTCTTAAACGAGGAATGAAGCGATCTAAAATGTGTCATGAAATAACTTTAGCGAGCAGAATTACGGAGAATCCAAAAGCGTTTTATTCTCATATAAGAATCAAGCGTGTCAAGGTATGATTCACGAAAGGTATGATGAAGGAAGGTTGTGTGTCAAACTGAGAGAATGGGTGAGATTCTGAATGATAACTTTACTTCAGTGTTCAGTGAGGAGAGGAACATGGTGAATGTTGAGATTAGACATCGAAGTTTTGATTCGTCTGGATCACGTTGACATAAGTAAGGAAGATGTTTTGGGTAGGCTAGAGGTTACTAAGGTGATCAAATCCCCAGAACCGGATGGGATCTATCCCAGCTTGCTGACGGAGATGGGAGAGGAAATATCTGGGGCCCTGACAGATATTTTTGTGGCATTTCTAAACACAGGTGAGGTGCTCATTTTTTACCGCGACAGAAAAAGGGTAGTATGGATGTTCTGGGTAACTACAGACCAGTGAGCCTGACGTCAGTGGTGGGAAAGTTGCTGGAGAAGGTACTGAGTGATAGGATCTATGAATGTTCAGAAAATAATGGCCTTATCAGTGAAGAACAGTATCAGTGAAGGGAAGTTTGTGCATTACCAACCTTAAAGCGTTCTTTGCAGAAGTGAACATACTAATCGATGAAGGAAGGGCTATTGATGACATGTACATGGACTTTAGTAGGCGTATGATAAATTTCCCCATGTTAAACTAATCGGGAAAGTGTAGTCACATGTTACGCAAGGTGTTCTAGCGAGGTGGATGAAGAAATGGTTGAGCAAAAGAAGACAGAGAGTAGTCGTTCAAGGGAGTTTCTCGGAATGGAGAATGCTGTACACTGGTGTTACACAGGGAGCAGTGCTGGGCCACTGTTGTATCTGATACACATAAATGATCTGGAAGAGGGAAATGTTGGTAAGATCAACAAGTTTGCAGATGACACGAAGATTGTTGGAGTAGCAAATACCATAAGAGGCTTTCAAAGAATAAAGGAAAATATAGACAGACTGGATAGTTGGGCGGAAACGTGGCAGGTGGAATTCAAAACAGACAAACTTGAGGTGTTTTTTTCAGGCAATTCTAATTCTAGAGACAAATATGCAATAAATGAAAGAACATTGGGAAAAGTTAATGAGCAGAGAGATCCGGGAATGGAGGTCCACTGTACCCTAAAGGTTGCAGCACAGGAGGATAGAGTGGTCGAGAAGGCATATGGTATGCTTGCCTTCATCGGACTGGGTATTGAGTATAAGAGCAGGCAGGTCATGTTAAATTGTACAATATATTGATATGTCTGCATTTATAACACTGTGTACAGTTCTGGTCATCACATTACCAAAATGATATCAACGCTTTGGAAAGGGTGCAGAGAAGGTTTAAAAGGATGTTGCCTGGTATGGAAGGTGCTAGCTATGAAGAGAGTTTGAGTAAGTTAGGTTTGTTTTCATGAGTTAATAGGAGATTGTGGGGGCATCTGATTGAGGTTTACCGAATCATGGAGGGTATGGACAGAATAGGAGAAAGTGAGGCCTGCAGATGCTGGAGATCAGAGCTGAAAATGTGTTGCTGAAAATGCGCATCAGGTCAGGCAGCATCCAAGGAACAGGAAGTTCGACGTTTCGGGCATAAACCCTTCATCAGGAATGAGGAAACTGTGTCCAGCAGGCTAAGGTAAAAGGTAGGGAGGAGGGACTTGGGGGAGGGGCGTTGGAGATGTGATAAGTGGAAGGAGGTCAAGGTGAGGGTGATAGGCCGGAGTGGGGTGGGGGCGGAGAGGTCAAGAAGAAGACTGCAGGTTAGAGGGCAGTGCTGAGTTCGAGGGAATCGACTGAGACAAGGTGGGGGAGGGAAAATGAGGAAACTGGAGAAATCTGAGTTCATCTCTTGTGGTTGGAGGTTTCCCAGGCGGAAGATGAGGCGCTCTTCCTCCAACCGTCGTGTTGGTATGTTCTGGCGATGGAGGAGTCCAAGGACCTGCATGTCCTTGGTGGAGTGGGAGGGGGAGTTAAAGTGTTGAGCCACGGGGTGGTTGGGTTGTTTGGTCCGGGTGTCCCAGAGGTGTTCTCTGAAGCATTCCGCAAGCAGAATAGATAGAGATAAGCATTTCCCAAGGTGAATGATTCAACAATGATAGGTCACACGTTCAAAGTGAGAGGTGCAAAGTTTAAGTAAGATTCATATGTCAAGTTCTTTGCACAGATGGCGAAGGGTATCTGGAATGCTTTGCCAGCAGAGGAGGTAGAGGCAGTCATGGTATATTCATTTCAGATGCTTCTGGACAGGTGCATGAGTAAATGGCGAGCAGATGTTTAGGAATTTAGCGACGGGTTTAGACACGAGTTTTGGAGCTGTTCAGATGTGGAGGGCCGATGGGCCTATTTCTGGGCTGTACATTTTCTTTGTTCTTTGTCCTTATCCCATCACAATACAATGCTTTGGATTAGTTTTCTAAATTTAACTCCACTTGTAACGCTTCAGTACACTTATTCAGTAGACGAAAGTCGCCCTCCTTGGCAGGTGTGGCTCAGTGGTTAGCACTGCTGCCTCATAGTATCAAGGACGCGTGTTCAATTCCCATCTCTGGCGACTGTCTTTGTGTAGTTTGAAAATTCTCCCCGTGTCTGTGTGGGTTTACTCCAGGTGCTTCGATATCCTCCCAAATTCAAAAGATGTGCAGGGTAGGTGAATTGGCCATGCTAAATTACCAATAGTGGAAGATACATGAGTCAGGGGTGAATGTAAGTCTTTGTGGGTTGCTCTATGAAATGTCGGTGTGGACTTGTCCGGCCAAAGGTACTGTTTCCATACTGTAAGAAATCTAATCTAATCTAAACCTTCTTCGCTGGACACTCTTGCACCAATTTTGGCATCATATGTAAATTTGGTATTCAATTCTCACCAGATCATTTCCATAAGTGACGAATAACTTGACGACCGACCAAAAATGCCTATGGCACACCAAGTGTCACATGCCTCCAGTCTGAAAACCAACATTCTCCGTCCACCCTCTGTTTCCTCGCATTTTTAGAAATGACATAACACCAGGTTATAGTCCATCAGGTTAAAGTAGGAGCAGCAGCCTTCAGAGTGCTGGTCCTTTTACAACTACCTGATGAAGAAGCAGAGCTCCACGAGTTCACGGTTCCAAATAAATCCCTTGGACTATTATTCAGTGTTTCTAGCTTTTCAATTTGTCCACCCTCGCCCAACAGCAGCTCATCTACATTATTCTTGCATCAAACTAATTTTGTGTTCAATTGGCTTGCTGCCTCTAGATTCTGTGACACTTACGTTCTCTCAGCAGCCTATCAGGGCTGTCAAAGAGCTAGTTAACGTCCATTTCGACAAAACCAACTTCGCTGCCCACAACAACATTTGTGATAACGCCTTCAAAAACGAAACTCAAGTCGGATGCTGTGTGGACGAGAGGTGCCGTATCAATTGAAACTTTGGTCACTGCAGCAGAAGAACGCAATTGCATTAGAAGGCGTGCAAAGGTGATTCACCAAAATGTTGTTTTGGCAGTAGCAGTTCAGTCATGAAGAGAGTGATTGGAAAAGCTCGGATTGATTTCTTTTGAACAGTGACTGGGATATTTTGGATATGTGTGGCATGGACAACATGAACCAAAAACACTCGGTCCTCTTAGTAAAAGAGCTAATAATAGGATAACACGATTTTTAGATGAAAACCGAGAGTTTTAGAGGCACATCAGGAAACATTGTCTCACCTAGATGATTGTGGAGACATGCAATGCCTTTCCGAGAGAGGTAGTTGAGGCGGGAAGCATCACAACCTTTCGAGGTAACTTGGACACGCTTTTGAAATGCCATAATATTCAAAACTACGGACTAAGTGCTGGGAAGTGAGACTTGTGTAGCCTTCTCTGGAATTTGAGGTTAAACTCGATGGATCGGTGGGTTAGCTCTGTCTTATATGATGGCATATTTCCGTGATTCTGAAGTAAGGTGCTGATTTTTTTTTCAATGTATTCGTAGAAAAAAAAATACCTCGTGGAAGTTCAAGGTATTGCTGTGTCACCTTCGGGTTCTATATTGCAGTATTCATTCACAGATAGAGTTTCCCACACGAGTCATATGAGTGAATTAACAATAAAAGCAGTGGAAAACTGTGTGTAGTAAAATAGCTCTCAAGAAGCTGCACAACATGAGGCATTCAATAACTGAATATCCTTAGCAAAATGAAGGTTGCCACTAAAATGAATGTCAAAAGATATTTAGATTTTGATGGGACTGATACTGTTTGTAAAATAATGTAACGATTGTTATTTACCGACAAATTGCAATTTACATTTGATAACTAGTAGTTGACATTCATCTGGTATTGGGATTTTCAATTGCGGATTTAAATCTCAATGGTGTCATATCATTAAAATAGATATGTTCTCAGAATCTGTTCAAATAACGGAGAAAAAAATCATATTGTTGATGGATTCATAATTTCCCTTTGGGGATATGACACAACTTAAATTAATGTCTCTCGAATGGTGTCTTCTGCAATTCCAAGTCAATTCTGCAATTCTGACAGATTGCAGGAATGGAGTGGTTGTTTGTCAAACAACAAAATGCATCTTCTTCGGGAAAGATTCGAAAAGGTTTATGAGACGGCCATTACAGTTATTGGTGCTCCTGGTAGGTGTTGTAACAACTGAACATGTATAAATGTCCACACCGATTCATAATTATTTATAAAAAAAATTTCCAGTTGGCAAGATAAATATCCTTGCCAAAACAATGTTCTCACATACTGAGTTTAAAGTGAATACTTTTTGAGTTTGGAGACTCCTCACGTCCCGTGCAGCATTTCTTGTTTCTTCTGTGTGGAATGGGTTTGCACTGTGGCCACACTGATGGAATCTGGCTGAGCACCGGTATTGTGTTAGTAGATCTGGCTCAGGCAGCTGTTTGCAAATGGGAGGCCACGTACTACACGGTCAAAGATGAGTTCAGCAGGTCGTTATGGAGGGATAGGTAAGTATCAGCACAGACGGTTTTGACCATCGAATGTGTTTTCAATTAGTGGATGTGTGCGTGCATGATATTTATGACGCCAGGTCATTGAGAGTGATGTTCAGAACAGGGTTTAAATTATGATGTGTACTGTTGAAGTATTTGTTTGCCAAAGGACGTGTGAGTTCTGCCATTTGTCAAAATATGCACAGTGCTCTGGCACAGAGTCTAATATGGCAAGTAGTGAGATCTAGAGTGATGTCGTAGCAGCCTTTCCACAGAGGATCCAGCAACTTTATCAAACAGGACGTTTCACAAGCTGCCCTTTGTTATGCTTTCTTTTTGTTTTCCCCAAATGACAATGTGCTCTCGTGGTCCTTCGTTTGGCATTTTTAGTTTGTATTTGAATATCAAACATGAACTATTTATTAGTGTCTGCCAAATTATAGTACAACTCGGATAGACTCCGCTGAGAATGCTGGTTAAATTATTGGGATTTCGTGGCGCAGAAAGCACGAAATGTGGGAAGAGGATCTCTGTTCACGAGGACATGGTCTCAGAGATGATCTTAGTAGCATCAGCCTGAACATCTGGGAGGAAGATTTGTTTTATCTCAGATGAGATGCTTGATTTCTAAACTGAAAATTTGCAATGATAAACGTTCCAATGATTCAGATTTTTTGGAGGTTGGGCCTTGCGGTGTCGAGTCTTGGGCAGCTTGAGGAGGTAGCCCGTATTAAATTTTGAAGTATTTTGGATTGTGTTGGATGTCAAACCTGGGATATGGTGAATAGATTCTCTTTGCATTCCTTCGTGTTTCAGTTTGGTATGAGGTTCGGTCGTTTGCGCGAACAATGGACACAATTTCTGATCATTAGTTTATCCAAATGGTGGAGGGAAGTCATTCCTAGATACTGTGGTGTGATTCCGTGCACTGTACTCTCATTCATTCAGTGTTATGTACAATTCTGGAGGCCGTCAGAGCTGTGTTGACTCCAAAAATGAATACAGTTTTTTTTATCAATGGCCATAGTAGATGTCTCCCATTCTGTGTTTTATTGATCCCAGGAGACTTCGTGTGTATGCTGTGGTTTGTTGCGAACTCCAGCCAGTCGAAATAACGTATAAATAAGGTGAAATCAAACGCTGACCATCCTACTCCGACGAAGATGGAGCAATTGATGTGTTTCAGTGAGCAATCTGTTGCTCATACTCGCCCCTAGGACTGTTAAAAGTGCAAATAGGTCATTGAGATAGATTGTGTTGCAATGGTTCTGATTATTTAAAAGTTATATAATATGGAACAAGAATTATCTTCGTGCCATTGTTTACAGTCGGGGCTCAGGCACAGAACAGTTTTGTTCAGTAACATCTTGTCTCTTTTCTCCTTTCTCTCTCCTACAGTTAGTCTTGTGGCGATTATAATCATAGTTCAGGGCAAATGCGGTATTTCGGCATGCAGCACGTGCTATCTGGTGGCGATGGCAGCATCTGATCTACTGTTCATTTTTTTTACATGATACTTCGGCGATTTCGGTATTATTATTATCCACAGTGTTTCCTGCATATCATTCCGGTTTGTGCTGTTCTCACTGTCCTGAGCCGCTTGTCTGTTGACTGCTCTGTTTGGTTCACTGTTGCTTTTTCTTTTGATCGATTTGTCGCCATTCGTTTTCATCAGATGAAATCTCAGTATTGCACGGAAAAAACTGCTACGAGGGTTCTCGCAACAATTAGCATTTTCATGACTTTAAAGAACATTCCCAACTACTTTCAATACAGACCTGGAATGATCATTAACAGTGTTCCAATATACTGTTACCCGACTTACAGTTATCGGACTGACTAGCGGTGGGAAAGTTTTAGATATTTTGAGACATTTTTAACACCAATGTCCCCATTCATTTTTATTATTTTTGTCAACATTCTGACTATCAGACATATCTTTGAGTCCATGAAGACGCGTAAGGGACTAAAGAATCAAAGTGAAAATGAAACTGACCCAGAGATACAGAGCAGACGCAATTCTGTAGTTTTAATTTTTGCCATATCTGCAAGTTTCATACTTCTCTGGTTGCTGTATGTTTTAAACGTATTTAATGCCGCTTATTCCTTGGATTATAGTGCTTCGGGTATCTTTGTAACAACTGTCTATATGCTGCGGAACCTTAACTGCTGCACAAATGCAATTATTTATGTGGTGACACAGAAGAAATTCAGAGACCAGATAAAGTATGGCTTGAAATCTCTACTTATAAGGGTCATTCAATTAATGAAAATATCCAAGGAAGTAAAATAACATGAGATGCAGCCTATAATGGAATGAGGTTTCGCCGTAAGGAGTGGACTGAAACGAGAAGGACGAGTATCAACATGATAACTCACTCCTTACTAATGGATAAGGAATGATTTATTTTCTTCCGTCTGAGGAACAAACTACAAAAAAAAGACTGGAGGCGTAAAGCAGCTTGAAGTGCTGTTAGCAATGAACAATAGTTAGAAAACGGAACAACAAAGCAAAACCGAAAGGCGAATTAGGCATAAACAAAATACACATTCAGCCCAAGTTATCAGTTCACTGGATAAAAAAAAAGCTACAGATGTTCGTTCACTGCAGGCATAATGTGAACTGAAATAACAGACTCCTGTCTACTCTTCATCATGGAATTCTCTGATTCATGTATCGGTGCAAACTTTGACTGAATTAGGTATCAATTATAAAGTACTAATACTACCCTGTGTATGTTCTCTGTCTCTTCATTGAAAATTTATTTCCAATTATAATTTACTTTGTTTCCCTTCAATTCTCTGATATCATTCCATTTCTTCATTAGCTCTTTCAATCAACAAGCTGATTCATGAGCAGAGTAACACAGGCCCAACTAGAGTGACTTCTGGACTCCATCCCCGAATGCTGCCAATGACCCAGCTCCCTCTCATACTTAAGATGCTCCTTAAAAACTAACATTTTATATCATTTACTATCATCCTGGAATGATATCACCAGCTGTGCATGCACATTAATTCTATAAAATTTGTCACAAGAAAGGCATTAAAGTACGTTTAGGGGTGGTTGTGTGTGCAGTATACAGGACAAAGATGGTGGGATTCTAGTGAGCATAACTGTCTTCCGAGCAGCTGACCTGGGTTTAATTCCTGGCAATCATAATTTGAAACTTTTACATTGTTCAATAGGAAAACACAAAGACAAACAAAATTGGCTCAGTATGGAATTAACTATGACGTTGTTTCAATGACTGCAAAATGGTGAGCCGAAGAAGACAGAGGTAACCTCAACTAAAATATTTCGCTGCTGCTTTCTCTCAATATCTTCCATCCCTCCCTCCCACCTCGAAACCAACAGAGATGAATCTGGATATGCTGCATTCCAGGGCCAGCTGTGCCTCAGGTAGAGGCAGCAGGATTCTAATTGGATGAGTTGAGAGTTGAGTAGAGAAGGGCTATTTGAGTGACGGATGTCGCGGTATTCCAATCGTATTCTGCCATCCCGTGCCCATTTCACCAAGTGATCTGAGCGGGCGAAGCTTCTATCTGTCTCTTTGTGTGCGTTTCTGGGTAGTGTTTGAATTTCACTCCAAGTTTTGATCCTTTAGCCTCACCCCCTCCCTGAACTAGCCGTTCCTAAAGCCTTGCCTTGGAGAACGATCTGCCCCTAATGCAACAGACGGAATATGAGAGACCAACGAGTGAGCTTGGACCAATGGGAAAATTGAGTATTGATCCTGTAAACTTGTTATGTATTTATTTAAGCCCCGTTTGTATCTGTGTGATATTTCATCGTTTTTCTCTCAGTCTCTTCCTCTTTCTCTCCCCTACTGACAGCCTCCACTTTCTACCTATCATTGTCTATCAATCTCTCTCAAACACTATTTTTCTTTCTCTTTCTTTCCCTTACTGACAAACACCACTTTTATATTTTTTCCACTCTGAACTGTTCTTGCTACCTTTTTCCCACTCTCTTGCTTTCATTCTTCTTCTCACATTTTGCTCTTTCCTTTTCCATCTTTTCCTTTCCTTCCTTCTTTAAGTCTTTCAATCCGAAAACTGTCCTCTCCTCCAGTATTGCATATGCCCACCTGTTCAACATTTTCAGTATTCCAAATTTACCGGCTCCCTCGTCAATGTCCCCTGCCTAATTGCCCTCCCCTGTGTACTTCACCCCGACTAAACTGACTACTCTATGGTTCTGCCATTACATACCCACTGCATACAAAACACAGTCTGTATCCTCATCTGTTAACAACAGCCTTCCCTCTCGCCATACCCCAACCCTGGAATGAATGACAGAGCGAACAAGTGGAGAGACTAACCTGTCTTTTGACTGCCTACCACAGTGTCATAATTTTATCAAGTTAAAATCACATCAGAGAAAAACATTTCCTTCAGTCCAACCAGTCTATAACAACCATGTTCCAAAACTAAACGCAGCCCACCTTCAGCACTTGCCCCATATCTATTCTAAACGTTTCTATTCACGAAGTTATCGAAATGACTTTTAAATGTTATACGTGTACCGCTGTTCTCTGGTTAGTTCTAGTCATGAAACTACTCTGAGTTACAAAAGTTGTCCCTTATGTACTTTTAAAAGTCATTGTCCTGTCACCTTGAAGAAGATATCCTCCAGTTTTGGACTCCATCATCCCAGAGAAAATAACCTTGTCATGCAGCTTATCAATATCCGTCTTGATTTTGTGATAGTCAAAACGGTTACCCCTCAACCAATGGAAAAAATGTCCCTGCTTTTGTTTCTCAAACTTTCCATTACATGTAATGTCTTGTTAAATCTTATCTGACCCATCTGCCGTTTCAAATTATTTTTCCGATAATAGGGAAACCTTAAATGCACGCATTAACCCAGAAGGAGCCACAACAAAGTCATGTATAACCTCAGCATGATGCACCAACTCCAAACATCAATGGTCTACGCAGTGAAGTCAAGCGTGCTAGTCGCCCTCTTAACCACTCTGTCTACTTGTGATGTAAGTTCAAAGAATTGTCTATGTGAACCACTAACTTTCTCTGTTCATCAACAATACCAAGGTCCTACTATCAATTGCGTACGCCCTGTTATCAAAACGAAATATCATCCATTTATCCACGTTATACTCCACGTGCGACTCAGCAGCACATTGGCCAAATTGATTAAGACCTCGTTGTCATGTATGTTAAGTTTCTTCATGATCTGCATTACCCAATATTTTGATGTTATCTACAGACTTACTAACCTTTCCTTCTATATTCTCATTCGAAACAGTTATAAATGATGCTCAAAATTGGCCTAGCATTGAAACCAATGGAACATTACCCGGCACAAGCGGTTTAGTTATTGCACTGTTACTTACATTGGCTCTTTAAATAATGTTTTTACAGCTGAACACCCCCTAAGCATTTCCTGCAAGCAATTATCATCCATTCGTGGCTCCCACAATTGTATTAGCGAACGAGTAACTCGCCAAGTGATGGTGAAGAGATTGAGGTATGTGTCCAAAGCAATGACAATCGATTTATCTCAATACAGCTCCTTACACATAACAGAAACTTCTAAGTTTTTTCTTTGCGGCTTTGTAAAGCAATTGTTGACCCCAGTCGCATACCGATACATTCGGGTATAGACAATATTTGTTTTGGTCAAATATGTCATTTGCAATGAGTACTTGAAAGCATCTAACTTGAGGTCGAGAGTGGTAGACGTTTAGGGAAAAGAACGTACCGTTTTGCCCTTGACAGCTGAAAGTCAAGGGCACCAAACGTGCAAAGTTAAAAATCGAGAGTGCACAGGAGGTTCGACTTACAGATATTGCAGACATTTTGAAGGGCATTTGTGACAGTTCATTTTTGAGCTGTGCGCATTTCTGGCTTTTATCGGCCACACGAATTGTTCTTGAGAGGACTGGTAGACATTACGAAGGTAGGTAAAGAGGAGATTGTCAACAGGTTTGAATAGATGCTGAAAAGTTTACTATTTATCTGCGACAGCATTGTGTGGAGAGTGAACAAGACGTGGAAGAACGATTCACACGGACAGTAGAGTTCTAGATGACTTGTGGACTACATCATGAGGTGAAGAACTTTGAAATACTTCCCTAACTGCATTATGAAATCTCTTGGAGGAAGACTATCATGATCAATGCAATGGAAAGAACAATAAAACATGAAACATAACCTCAAATTCACACATTAATAGCAGTAGCAGAAGTAAGCCAGATGGATAGAGTGGAATGTGAGAAGACAATGGGGAGAGCACTCGAAGTTAGATCCAGAGGGAAGATAGGATTGTACGTGAGTTTCAGCAGCTGATGATCAGAGATTGGGAGAGGTTAGGTGATGTGACTGATGTGGATGTGTGTAGGCATGATAATGATGGGGAAATGTGATTGAAAACTCATTTCGGGACGAAATTATTCATCGAAGGTATGACATGTTTGCTTCAGACTAAGGCAGTCATCTGCAAGTGGAATTTTAGTCAGTGACAAGGCTGTGAAGGTTGAGATGCGGATGGAAACTAAAGGTCTCAGTTTTGACATGATTTAATAGAAGAAATTTTCTGCTCTACCAGAGGGAATGTTTGACAAGTCAGGACGGTGTGTGACCTGAAGGAAACTGGGAGCTGATGGTGTTCACATCCTCCTGCTACGCTGGTGTTCTCGGTAATTGAATTTGAGTGTTGACAAGATTCGGATGAAGTTCTGTTCAGATTGTAGTTGACTCAACTTTATCTCCTTCAGTCACTATCTTCCCGTAAACGGCAGAGGCTTGTGGGAGTATTTCCTTCACTCTTGTACTTTTTGAAATCAATTTCACAGGATATTAGAAGAGCAAGATTTACAAACCAAAAATCACATCATGATCTGATGGAATCGCCTACTTGATCACAAATGGAATGTTATCCAATTTTGTACAAGGAAGGAAAAGTGTTTTGTGTGTGGTCAACGCTTTTGCCAAGCATTAGAGCTGAAAAACCTCAAATGTAGTCACACTTGGGAGAAACTGTGAAAATGTGGGGATTGTGGAGACGTTCGTTTCTGCATCTGAGCTGGAAACTCAGCTACATAATCAACAGTTCACCTGTTCAGTGTGTGGGAAGGAATTCACTGTCAAAACTTGTGTTGTTTGACAAGTACTTTCGAGGAGCATAACAGTCACTGATTCGAGCATCGACGCTTCATCAGCTCGAAATGACGACGATCCTACTCCCTCGATGCTGACTGACCGGCTGTGTCTTTCCAGCATCATGGTTTTTAACTGTGATCTCCAGCTTCTTCAGTCCTCACTTTCTCCGATAGAGGGAGAGGCTCGAGCTCTCTCCGCGTAATGGAAAATTAACAAAATGAACATTTATTATGAAATGTGAAACAGAATACGTTGCTAAATCTTGTTGGCAGACAGTCTGAATTTACTCAATTTTGCAGGCAGACATCCGGGCCTTGCAAAGTCTTGCAAGCAGTCATTTCAGCAGAGTCTGGGAAAACACAAGGGCAGTTAGCAATTATATCAACAGCAAAGGAATGAGAAAAACAACTTCAAATGTGGAAAGAAGCTCGAAATTACCCAACAATTCACCTTGAGTGGTGTGATAATGCTAAGCGAAGAAGAGTATGAAGACATTATGTTCAGTGTCCCTTGCATGCAGCATTTTGCAAATGCGTTATGTCTCTTTGCAAAGGTCTGAAATAAACATTGTCTTCGCTCTGTCTAGCATTTGAGAAGAGTCGATTTAATTTGCAGGACAGAAATCTTGGGGGCGCGGTCGGGTACCCACGACTGAGTAAGAATTTGAAGATTCCCAGGAGGCGTCGGCGCCAGTGCCTTGAAGGAACTTTCACTTTATCTTGAGCGCTAAATTGGCCCCTCCATGTGAGAGGACTGGGAATCTGTAGATCGCCCCAGCGCTGTGGTTCGAATCGAACAGGATCGGGGTAAGAATTGTGGCTGAGGTAATCCTGCACACCTACTCGTTCTAACAGAATAAGTAAATCAGGAAGATGGTCCAGTGAACTCTCGCGCGGTAATCAAGCAAAATTCATGGGAAATGATTGCCGTCTCTGGAGTGTTTAAGAGACAACAAGTTTCAGGGAGGTTTTAGACTTGGAGCAACCACTGGATGAATTGGACTCGCCAAAGATGTACTGGGTGCTTGATTTCCTGGTTAACGAAAACCCATGCATTGAGGCGGATGTGCCAAAGCGAGAGTGGACCTCCGGAGGTAAAAGCAAGTCAACGGGAAAAGATGAGGGTTCCACGAGAGAGAGAGACAGAGAGAGAGAGAGAGAGAGAGAGCTGAACACTTTTCCAGTAACGCTGAAAATGAGCTCCAGCAAGAGCAAACAAAATGAGGGTCTACAGATGCCTTGGAATTGCCAACTAAAAATAAAACTCACGATAAAAAATACAATACATGGTACAGCCCAGAGTCTACAAAGCAGTTAGAATTGAGGATAAAGGAATGTGGTTTTCTGGAGGGAGGAAGTTTTAGTAAAACACAGTTGGAAATATTGAGGTCGACTTGGAGGAGAGAGATAAAGAGAAACGGAAGGTAGAAATAGAAGCTGTGAATTGGAGTGCTTATGATATCTGGAAGGCTGCGGCTGATATCACGGAAAGGAAATCTCAAGTAAAAGATTAATCGAATATACGAACAAACACGAGTGCAAATGGACACGCGCATGGAAAACAACCCAATGAATTTGTCAAGTGTCTTAAGTCTGTTTCAGATCCTGACCTTGATGACTCCCCTCTGAGACCTGCATCCCCCTTACATAATCCACCTGGCGAAGTTTCCGAGTCAGTGGCCGCCGCCTCATTGTCTGCTGAATCACCAGTAGCATATCGTACCCGCAAACAGTTGAAGCAGGAAGCCAAAAAGGAGGACGGCCACTCCGAGAAGGAAAGGCATCCAGGGCGTGTTCGTGATCACCTCACGACAGACGATGTGTCAGACGGCTGGAGTACTGGCGTACGATCAACTAATCAGGTGGTTCTACAAGCACCAATGTTTGAAGTTCGCAGTTACAGCCGGTATTGGTCCACTGACCATGGACCATGAAGGATTTTGAAAGGGTCTATGGGCAGTTGCCTGATCCACGCGAGGTTGGAGGTAATAAATTCACGTAAGAAGTAAGAAACTACTGTGCCGAGTTCCTAGCAGCGTCACATCAGATGATACGCCTCCTGAGCCGAAAACTGGATGCCAATGTCACCGAAATCAAGTAAAAATGGCCAGCAAACATCCATACCAGAGCAGGCGCCCCGCAAGCGGAAGAGAGTGGCTTTGGTGCTTTGTTGCAGCGCTGGCAACCGCCTGGAGGGAGGCATTCCCAGTGCAAAAGTACCTGACCAAAATTGCAGTGTGTAAACAACAAGACGGTAAAACAGTGTCCCAGTACATTACACGTCTCACTGAAGTCCAAAAAGATCGTAGTGAACTAAGGCCACCCGAAGACATAACGACAGCAGGAATCACGCATATGAGGCACACGTGAGGAATAGCTTCATCAATGGAATGTAAGATGAAATCGCGAAAAAGATAAATTACACATGCATTATCTTGGTCACGAGAAAGCTGTTTTTGTCATAACATTATGCGAAACATGCTGAAAAATTGCTGGCCCAAGCCGTTGGAACAAAGTTGCGTGGAAAAAGAGAGAGGACGATTGGGTGGCAGAGATCGATCTATCGGGTGCTTTGTTCTCGGAGCAATGGTCCACTGGGAAAGACAGTGCCCGCACAGATAGCTTCATTTGGCCCTGGAGCCTGGACAGCAGGATAACTGACAGGGGAAGGCTGAGGTGGAGGTGGGCAGCCCACAAGTTACAGGTAAACCTCTTTCCTTTATGCCTGGAAACGAAGACTCGCTTTTGCTAACCTCTTCTACGAACCTTATGGGCACTGAGACATATCCCACTTCGGATTGCGAAGCGTGGACCATATGTTCAGTCCAACCTGCATCTCCAATTCACAATAAAGGTTTGTTTTTTTTTAAGAAGCTATATGTTAGTAATTAAGAAACCTGGATCACTTGTTTCTAATTCAGTACAACGATGATCCATACTACCTTTATGTTACATGTGGACGATACGTCAGTTATCTTTTTAGTCGATATGGGGCAACATATTTGGTCCTTGAATCAAGCCAGTTCAGAGAGTCGACACCAATAAAGGTAAGTGGAATAGTCCTGAAGTCAATGGGTGCATCACGAATTGTGATATGAGAGAGAAGACCACACTCTTATTTCGCAATACTAGTAATGGGAACCATTCCAATTCTCATCTCTGGTTTCGGAATTCAGTCGTTTAGATCTGATGGCTTGGGATCTCATAGTGAGAGTGGGGTTGAATTTGCTCAGTACCCCGACGGGCTTGCAGTTAATTAAAAGGGAAGGGTTGCCTGTGAGGTTGTAAAATACGACCAACAACCCCTAATGTATGTCTATGAGTGACGATTAACCCAGAGAGTGATACGTTCAGTGAGTGATTAACTCGCCCTGGAAGCAAGTAACCATGTTCATCCATTCACACTGATGTTCTAGCTGGGGATATCCTGCACTGCACAGCATACATACGCTGCGATGGCCTTTTCGAATCATATGAATAAAATTTTTTCAGGATATTTGTTAGACCAGATCAGTTGATATTGTACGAATTTTATTGGCATGATCACAGATGTGCAGTCAGTATGAACATGCATGTAATGTATCTGTGGCGTCAAGCAGACTTTATCTTTTTTTACGTGGAAGCCTCCGTTCCTCGCATGTCGCTGGGGGATTTGGGACCATAGGTGCTAAAGGCAAAATTAACGAAAGGTTAGATCTTCAGGGACGATGCGTGTATCTGGTTCAGTGCAGATATCTGGACATATAAGAATTCACTACATTGGCTAACTCAGGCAGATAGTACATTCCAGGTAAAAGTGCGAACCGTGAAGATCTGAGGAGGGTAACCTGGCATTTCCCAAAGATAGAAATCTCGGACCCAAGTTTAAAAATGGTCCCTACAGAGTTGTGTGCAAAAGGCAAACATGATGTGGGGCTTATACCATACTGTGAACCCATAAGATTAACCCCGAAGTCTCAGTACCATTTTGGCAGAGCACAATACCCATTCAACCCGTGGCCAGAGAAAAATGCCTCCAAAATGCTGAAGTGATAATCCCCTGTGAACATTCACCAGTGCCAACCCCATTTTTCCAGTCAAAAAGGCAAGCATTCCTGGTGAACCGGAGGAGTGGAGGCATGTTCAAGACCTGCAGGTAGTCAATGACGCTGTTGTCCCGCGTGCCCCAAATGTTCCCAAGAATTCTCTAATATTAACTCAAATTTCACGGGAAAGTAAGTTGTGCTCTGTTGTGGATTTAGCGAATGCTTTTTTAAGTGTACCAGTACACCCAGATAGTCAATTCTGGTTTGCTTTTTGATTCAATGGGAAATCATATACCTTCACGCGATTTTATCAAGCTTACTGTGAGTACTCCACCATATATAATAAGGCCCAACGCAGGTGTCTGGAGACCGTTGTTAAACCCCGGCAAGAGCGGTTCTGCAGGATGTGGACAATTGCTTAACAGCAGCACTGACAGGGGAACAATGTGATAAGAATATCCTTGCGTTGCTCTGTCATCTATCTATGGAATGCCACAAAGCTAGCATCGCAAAGCTACAATTTGTGCAACAACAGGTGACATTCTACGGTCAATTACTATCTGAACGGGGAAAGACATTGGTCAGGAATGAGTTCCAGCAATCCAGCAAATTCCAATGCCACACATGAAGAAACAATTGCTATCCATTTTGGGCATATACTCCTACTGTAGGTTGTTTAACTCACATTACACAACCATTGAGGCACCCCTAAGTGACATAGCCCATGGAAAAGGGTTACAGAAGCAGAGTCCTTTGCCATGGACACAACAGGCCGAGAGCACCTTCACTGAATTGAAAAAGGCGCTCCACATTACACCTACACTGGGGATTCCGAATCTAAACAAGCCTTTTGTCAAAAGGAAGATGAGTAGCGTGGATGCATGACATCTGTGCTTTTGCATGATCATTGGGGCAAATTGAGGCAGGTAGCTTATTTTTCGGCTAAACTCCATCCCGTAGCGGCAGGATTGCATACATGCCTGCGAGCAGTTGCCGCAGCTGAAAAGACTGTTGCAGCGCCAATTCGGCTATGATGAATTAACCCTACTAGTCCCATAAACAGTATCGTTACTGCTTTCCGAGCAAAAGACAGCACACCTGTGGCAGCACGTTGGGTCTGATACAATAATATATTATTGGAGATGCGTAACATTATAATAAAGCGATGCAACTTCATCAATCCTGCTAGCGTTCTCCCCACATAAGGAGACGAAGACTCACATGATTGGCTCTCTGGAAATAATGAAGTTTGCAGCTCCAGACCCGACTTACAGGATTCACCACTTCTGAATCCGGATGTGGAGTTTTTGTTTGTGTTCCTTCAGCATTCAGGAGCAAGGAGAAAGGGCAGAAAAGAGTTGGGTATGCTGTAGTGACTACCTATGAAGTAGTATATGTGGGATCACTTCCTTCTCATCTGCCAGTGGAAGCAGTGGAGCTGATTGTCTTGACTGAGGCATATAAGTTGGCCAAGGGAAGGACCGTGAATATTTCCACAGATAGCAGATATGCAATCAGGGTTGCATATGATTTTGGAAACCCGTGGAAACACAGTGAATCATGGCCTCCACCGGATATCCCATCACACACTATCTAATTTCTGACCTCCTGGAAGTGGTCTTATTGCCAAAATCGATCGCTGTGTACAAATGTGAAGCCCACACGAAAAATAGCATATCTAATTCTCAAGGTAATGCAACAGCAGACTCAGAGGCAAGGACCTCAGCCCAGTAACTGCCAAGTGATCGGTTTTACATGTGTATGACAAAAATTTGGAACCAAACAGCAGACGTACGAGAGTTAGAGTCACAGGCCAATCCGGAGAAAACTGTCAGTGGACAAATGCAGGGCGAAGCGTGAGGGAAGAGTTGTGATGTTGAAACATTGTTAACCCTGTCTACGGCGATCATTATTCCCATTCTATGCCAAACTGCACA